>NC_080068.1:107512751-108173097 GCF_949987535.1 Balaenoptera acutorostrata | reverse complement strand
AATACATTTTAAAGGTGCATAAACATAAAAAGAGCAGAATAAACACTACAAAAATAGCTGAATGTCATGTGAACTTCAGAGTCAGATTAGAAGAAGCCCTGCTCTCTGGGCCTTCACTACCCAGAACCAAACCTTCCAGTTGAAGAAGATTGTTTTTACTTTGTTTTTTTTTAATTAATTTTAATTTTGGCTTGGTTTATTGTAGGAATTTTTGGTTTGATGTCATTGTTTGAGGGGTGAGGAGATTATAAACAATATAGACACAACAAAGCAAAAAAGCAAGAAGCTCACTACTTGGAACCATTTACTACACTAGAATACATTACTAACAAATAACAGAATAGAGAGAACTAGGCCTCTTGTTTTGCTTTCATCTTTGCTTTAAGGAGAATAATCTTTAAACAAAAATGGATAGAATAAACTTTTTAAAAACACACAAAGGCCCCAAAATAGAAAAAGGAATTTTGAGAAAGAAAGCTGGAAGCATCATACTCCCTGATTTTAAACTCTATTACAAAGCTATAGTAATTAAAACAGTATGATATTGGCATAAAAACAGACACATAGATCAATGGAATAGAATAGAGAGCCCAGAAATAAACCCACACAAATATGATCAATTAATTTACAACAAAGGAGTCAAGAATATACAATAGGGAAAGGACAATCTTTTTAATAAATGGTGTTGGGAAAACTGGACAGCCACATGCAAAAGAATGAAACTGGACCACTACCTTACACCAGTAACAAAAATTAACCCAAAATGGATTAAAGACTTCAGTGTAACACCTGACACCAATAAAACCCCTAGAAGAAAATATAGGTGGTAACCTCCTTGACATAGGTCTTGGTGATGATTTTTTGGATCTGACACCAAAAGTAAAGACAACAAAAGCAAAAATAAACAAGTGGGACTACTTCAAACTAAAAAGCTTCTGCACACCAAAGGAAACCACCAAAAAAATGAAAAGGCAACTTACTGAGTAGGAGGAAATATTTGAAAATCATATATCTGAAAAGGGGTTAACATCCAAAATACATAAAGAACTCATACAACTCAACAGGAAAAAACAAAACAAAAAAACAATCCAATTAAAAAATGGGCAGAGGATCTGAACAGACATTTCTCCAAAGAAGACATACAGATGGCCAACAGGTACATGAAAAGGCTCCCAACATCATTAGTCATCAGGGAAATGCAACTCAAAACACAATGAGATATCATTTCACACCTGTTAGAATTAACAAAAAGCCAAGAAATAACAAGCGTTGGCGAGATATGGAGAAAAGGGAACACTTTTGGTTTGATTTTGCTGGGAATGTAAATTGGTACAGCCACTGTGGAAACCAGTATGGAATGTCCTCAAAAAATTAAAAATAGAGCTGCCATATGATCCAGCAATTCCACTTCTGGGTATTTATCTGAAGAAAACGAAAACACTAACTGGAAAAGATATACACACCTTTATGTTCATTGCAGCATTATTTACAATAGCCAAGATATGGAAGTAACCTATGTGTCCATCAACAGATGAATAGATAAAGAAGATGTGGGGTGTGTGTGTGTGTGTGTGTGTATATATATATATATGAAATATTATTCAGTCATAAAAAAAGAATGAAATCTTGTCATTTGTGACAATATGGGTGGACCTCAAGGGCATTATGGTAAGTGAAATAAGTCAGACAGAGAAAGACAAATATGGTACAATCTTTCATATGTAAAATCATTTTTAAAAAAACCTCATAGATAGAACAGATTGGTGGTTGCCCGAAGTGGGGGGGATGGGGTGAGAGAAATGGGTGAAAGGGGTCAAAACATAAGATAAATAAGTAAATAATTTTTTAAATAATAAAAAATGCAAGAGTTCCAAAGTTTATTTCAAATATGTTTGAGGAATATAACAGATATGTGATAACTAGCTTGCTATTATTTCTGTCCACTTATTAATTCCTCACATAAGGTCACAAGCATACTGTAGCAAAGAGAGTGAGCTGGTGTCAGGTGGGGTTTAGACTGGCACTCCCCTTCACTCATTGTTTTCTCAAGTCTAAGATGAGAGTAGGAATACATCACCATGAAGACCATGAAGCTCCTTTACCTCTTCAGCAAATCTAAGACATCACTTTATAGAAGTGTGGGTTTTAATAAGGAGCCTCTGTTAAAAACAAATTCATTTCTGTGTTTTCAGTATCCTTGTAAGTAAAAGGGTCTTTAAATAATTCGAATTTCAAATTCAGAGCTAGACTTAAACATAGTGCCTGAATTTGACAGCTACCCTTCCCTCACAGTGGATGTTAGATAGCATCCAATTTTTCATCTTAACTTACAGACTACTGTCGAGTCTAACAGAGAGTAAGTTCAATGTTCACATGATTAAAAAAAAAAGAATTGAAATCAAAAATTGGTGACATGAGAGTTGAAGAGCTTCCATCAGGTTAGTTTTTTGTTTGTTTGTTTGTTTGTTTTTTAGGTTAGTTAGTTTTTTAGTTGTGTGGGGGGGGGGGGGAGGGCCTGCTTGCTTTCAGTTCAAGTGGATCTAACCAGGATGAATTTTATCCCTGAACACTAAAAGAATTTGCAAATGCAATGCAAGATAAACATCAGCATTTGAGACACTGCAGTCAATAAATGAGAATGGCAAAAGACTGAAGATTATCAAGCCAATGTTCTGTTTTCCAAATATATTTTCTGGAAGCTACAGACTTAGAAAGTTTATTTCAACCACTGGCAAAAAATAAATAAACTTGAACAAATCATTAATAGGGTGTGTGAAATTTTTAAGTGTTAATGACTAGGACCCAGCAGGACCTTAGGAAGAAAAACCCACGCAAATTAACCTAATATCCTTTCCTAATTACCAGGCCAGCATAAAATGTTATATTGGGGTTGCAGCAAGACCTTTGAAACTTTTAATTGTGTACTTACTAATTCCATGGAGAAATGTGACATGGATAATACTACAAGTGAGTGAATTTAGTAGCTAGATGAATAATGATAAAAGAGTGTTGGTTAATTGATCAAATTCAATCTATAATAAATTGTCTATTTTGATGCTTTCACCAACATTTGGATGGAAAATTTAACTATCTGTTTATAAAATTTACAAATAAACAGAACCGGAGAAGTAATATGTTTGAGAGTGTAGTCAAGATCCAAAATATGCAACAGCCTATACTAATAAACCTGTTAGGAAGATTTTTTAAATTTTTAAGGAAAAATCTAAAATACTACCTACAGATTCCAAAATTCAAAAACGTAAGTGCAAAATTAGGGAAACTAAGTCTTTTTTTACAATTCTGCTGAGATTCTTGCCCACCTCCTCAGGGCAACACCAACTTCCTTTTTACCCAGGGAGGTAAAAAGAGAGTGCGCTAGACCTTTAACAAGATGCATGTGAAGGACCAGAGCAAATTATGCTCTTCATGCTGAGAAGCCAGCAAGCAACTTTGCTAAACTGGAGCAAAAAGCCTGAGGTAATGAGAAATGAGGAAAGAGGAATTCGGCTGGAGGAAAGAACTGGTGAGAATAATCTGGCAGTAACTGTTAAGGCAGGAAGCAGGCAAACAGCAAGAGACTTCAGAACAAGGGAAACAATCATATCAACACCATTTAGGGAGATAATCACCTGAATACCGTTCCAAGTTTATGACTCCTCTTGCTGCTGTATGATTTAGAGACTGCATGGAAGAATGGTGGCATGAATCATGTTAAAAATGCTGTCATTTCGTAGTATATATAAGTCCATGCCACTCTCTCACTTCATCCTAGCTTACCCTTCCCCCTCCCCCTCCCCGTGTCCTCAAGTCCATTCTCTATGTCTGTGTCTTTATTCCTGTCCTGCCCCTAGGTTCTTCATAACCTTTTTTTTTTTTTTTAGACTCCGCATAGCGCAGGGAGATCAGATCAGTACTTTGTGACCACCTAGAGGGGTGGGATAGGAAGGGTGGGAGGGAGACGCAAGAGGGAGGAGATACGAGTATATGGGTATATATGTATATGTATAGCTGATTCACTTCGTTGTAAAGCAGAAACTAACACACCATTGTGAAGCAATTATACTCCAATAAAGATGTTAAAAAAAAAAATGCTGTCATTTCCATCCAGGTAGAGACTGGACCAACTCAGTGACAGTGAAAACAGGAGGCAAACATTGGTCATATTTGAAATGGCATAATTTTTCTTCCTGCTGCTGTCGGGTTGGCCTCTTCAAAAACAAAAACAAAAAACTTTTAATGAAAAAAGTTGAGACAAGGCATAGTGCAAGGCATTTTGGAGGAAACAAATATGAGCAAGATACCAACTCTGCCTTAGAAACTAAAAATTTAATAGAGAAGTTTTCATTCACATTGAATCCAAAGCAGTATCTGTTGTGTTTAACGACTAGGACAAACACAGTACTAGAGATGTTCAAAAGATAGCAAGGCTCTTTCTGCCTGGGCTTAGGAAGAAGCTTTCTTGGAGGAAATGGCACTTAGCAGGGCTAACGTTAGTAACCCAGGCTGTCCTTGGATATGAGACAGCCTACTACTTGAATAATGCCTGAACCCTCAAAACACAGAAAAATAATGTGGCCATAGGTTGATCTCTTCTGATTTTCTCTCCAGATCCTCTTCCACCCTCTCCACCCTGGTCTCTTCCCTGGGAGACTGGCCTGTGTCGACTGCAGCAAGCTTCCAGCTGGGTTCAGTCAACCTGAGGCACCAGCAGGACCGCTGAAGGCAGGAGGAGAAGGAGGTCAGAGTCTTTCGTGTTCCAGCTTCCTCCCTGCTGGCCACCCAGATTATCTGTGTCTGTCTCGCAACAGCCAGCTCCTGTCATAGGACCATCTCCACACAGCTCTCTCACCAGGTTCAGGGTTCACCCTCTTCCCTTGCCCCTTTCAGCCTAGGAGGGCAAAGGCTCCCAGCAAATACTCTAGTGTAGTATAGTGTAGCTCCCAGAGGAGCTGCACTACCCTCTCTGGTCTTCATTAAGCCCCGCCCACACCTTTATAACTTGTTCTTTTATTCAGCTCTGGTCAGTGACCCAGTTTGAGTGTACCATCTCTTTCCTGGCAAGACCCTGGCACATACAGTCCCCTTTGGGGTGTCATATTCATATCGCTAAGCTGAAGACTCTTATCAAGTCTTGAAATGCGAGTCTTTGCCTATGGAAAATGAGCGATTCAAGACCCCAGTCTGACTGCATAAGGACTCTTAGGAAAGAATCGGCAGAAGCAGGTACAAGGGCTTGCCCTTTCCCACATCATTATTAACTTCGCGTGCGCACATTCAGAATCAGAAAGACAGATGAAAATGACTACCTCAATAAGATAAACAGCCCCTCACTTTGCACTCCTAAGCCAAGCTAAAGACAAATTAGGAATCTTCACTCACCCAGGCCTAAGAAATATAACCCTACAACCACTGCCGCTGCCCCGACCACATACCCTGCTGGCTTCTCAATTTGGGGAAACTTGCTGCTTGCTTTAGTAAAATGTTGCAAAGGCAGCCTCAACATTATTGGTAATACTATCCCCTAGTTTAGGTAGACTCATGTGTTTATTTGCTTACTATATTTTTTTCCTTTTTCTCACTCCATCTGGCCTCAACCTTTACCTTTCGGCAACCAAAGACTCAAAGCTGTGCCTGCAGGAGACTCCACAGGAATCTGGAAAGAGCAGATCAGTCTCACAGCACCGTACAGCACTGCCAACAATTTACAATTAAGGATTAGACCTCCCTTCTGCCACTTCCACCTCAGAGGCATTTTCAATACTTGTGTCTTCCCAGGCTCCAGTCTCCCAATCATTCTACAGATTCTCCACCTTCCTCCCACCTTTTCTCTCCTCCTCTCTCCTCCCTGGATCACTCTGCTCCGAACCCCCCAAGTTTCTTTTCTTTCTTAGCCAGAGCAGTTTATCAATCTCTGTTTTACTGCACTCCAGAAGACCTCATCTTGGTAATCAAACATATCCACTAATGTAGGTCCCCAAATAAAGACAGTTCTCTCCTTGAGATAAACACTCTGAATTAGCTTAGAAAGTAATATATACAGTGTTTTCTCTTTACTACAGCTGTGAACATGCTTTGTAAATGGAATGGATTTTAATGTGCATATTTCACAAAGAACTTCTAATCCCTTTTTGCTTATAGACACCATCAGTATCTAAACCATAGGTTTAAAGAAAAGATGGATGAAAGACATCTTTGGAGACTTCCTTCCTGCAGTAAGGACCTTTAAGTTTCAGGGCTTAAAATGCCCAATTCATACCTCCATATTTCTGCTCCCTTTCACAGCACAAAGCAAATGCTAGAGTTACTTCACAATATAAACTGACCATGGCTGGCAGGCACAATCAATACTGCAGACTTTATAACTCTTGGTACAGCTTTCTGCACACAGTGGGTACTAAATAAATATTGCAGACTGATTGATTCAGGCTCCAGTGGTCCAGAGAGCTCACACAGAAGCCATCAGTTTGAAAAAGAAATTTTGTTCAGTTGCAGGCTAATAGGAACTGTGCAAGTAGATTATGTCTAGGGAAAATTTGTTTTAGAACAAATTGAATGCAGTTTTTACTTTTTCATTTTTAATTTTCAAACTAGTGCTCTGCTATGGGCTGAATTGCGTCCTCCCTCCTCCAAAAAATTTATATGTTGAAGTCCTAACGTCCAATGTCTCAGAAAGTGACTGTATTTGGAGATGGAGTCTTTAGAGAGGTAATTAATTAATATGAGGTCATTAGCATGGACCCAACCCAATATGACTGGTGTCCTTATAATAAAAAGAGATTGGAACACAGACATGCACAGAGGGAAGACCATGTGAGGACACAGGGAGAAGACACCCATCTACAAACCAAAAAGAAGAAACCAACCGTTCTGAGACCCTGAATTGTGAGAAAATAAATGTTTGTTGATTAAGATACTCAGTCTGTAGTATTTGTTATGGCCGCCCTAGCAAACTCATACGTACTTCCATTACCTTCTAGTAACAAGCTTCATATCATTTGGAGAAGGGGAATTTACAGAACTCTCTAAAAGCCTGATGAAAGTCTCTGGAATCTCTTTCCCTAAAAATAGCTTATAAATGCAAAATAAAATTTTTGCATATAATTTCAGGGGATTATTGGAGTATAGTTGATTTACATGTTATGTTAGTTTCTACTGTACAGCAAAGTGAAACAGTTATATATATATATATATATATATATATATATATATATATATATATATCTCCACTCTTTTTTAGATTCTTTTCCCATAAAGGTCATTACAGAATATTGAGTAGAGTTCCCAGAATGATTTTATAGAATGAGATTCCCATTACTTTTGGATCAAATATCACAATTTTTCAGCCTTCCTCAAGTACTATCCACTGAGCTATTACACTGGGCTCCTCAAAGCATGGCACTCAGGCAACCACCTGTATTCCATACACTCCAGAGACTGCTCTGCCATTTTTCATTAGTGGGTCATGGTGATGCCATTATGAAGTTAAAGAACAGCATCTCTAACTACACTGTGATAACAGGGGAGTTCTCAGTGCCCTCCTCACTGCCCACCCATCAATTTACATGACACCATTCTGTGATAATGAGCTCTTGCCACTGTTGCTGGACCACAGCTGCTAATTTTGCTCACAGTCATGATTCTTGACAGTACCTGCTTGAAGTACATATTTTGATCTTATTTCATTCATTCATTGAAACCTTTACATTTGTTTCTATGTTGGAGTTCTGCTTTCAACCCTATTCCTAATGGTCTTGAGGACCAATCTAAAAATCTACTTCAACACTGCATTATAGATTATTATGGTCTTGATATATAACTGTATGTTTAACTTGATTCCTTCTAATTATTTCTGGGTTCTTTTTTTCTTTTGTTCCCCTGGACCCATACTCATATTCTTTCTCACTGTATCCTAAAGTCCAATACTGTACTCCAATTCTTATGAGATTAGGAACAAGTATTTTTCCTACACAGATTTTCTAGTAGAACTAACCCGTATAAACAAGCATGCAAAAAACTGTTAAACTCTTGTGCAAATTAAAATTAAAATATCCAGAATACTCAGAATATGCCCTAGAGAAACCCAAAAACATCATTCAGAGAAAACAGCTAAAGTCCTTCTGTGTAAAAAATTGATACTGTCATTTACCCTAGACAATAACGTTTTATTGGACACGTTGAAAGACGACATATGCTAGCTTTTCTAAAAGGAAGCCTCCAGCCTTTTTCTGTTGGTTTGGAAGGTGTATTTTAAGGAAAGAAAATCTTTGATAACCTAGCCTTGGAAGTAGAGGTAGGCAGGAATGTGACAGTCAGAGACAAAAGGGGAACAAAAAGAATAATGGGCCAAGTTAATCAGTCATATAAGATTTTTCACACAATGATATAAAACCCAATTACAAAATGACAGGTGTTCTAAATTATCCTGCCTGAGTGCTTTTGATTGCACTCATAATATTTAAATTCATGTCACTGGTATGACTTATGCAAGCTGTGGCTAATATTCACCCTCCATAAATTATGGGGAAACCCAGGCACATATATGGTGGCAACTGGCAAGAAGGAAAAGGTAAATATATTCATCAAGTCTACAAATCTGAGCCAAAGAGCAGCAACAGCCATATGTTGAGGCTCACTGAACACAAAGACATATTCTTCAACACCTGTGAACCTTTCAGTCATGTATTTTATCAAATATAGTGTTATGATCTTCCAATTGCTCAGCCCAAAAATTTGAGACTTCTATCTTTGATTTATCTCTTTTTCTCAGACTCCACATCCAATTCACCAGTAAAACCTCCGGTCTCCATTTTCAAATTACATGCTGAATCCACTTCTTACCTGCACCACTACCCATCTCCATCCTAGATTATTGCAGGAACCTCCTTCCTAAATACTCTCTCTCTGCTTCTACTCTTATACCCTATAATCTGTTCTCAACCCAGCAATCAGAACAATCCTTTTAAACATAGGAAAGATGATATCCCTTACTGTTCATAACTTTAACAGCTTCCCATCCCATTCATAGTAACAGCCACAAAACTTACCGTGATCCACAGTCTCCTACATAATTCTTCTACCCTCTGCTCTACCACACTTCTCCAACCTCTTATACTACTCTCCTACTCCATCCAGCCACACTGGCCTCCTTGCTATTTCCCCAATATATCAAACTGCTTTCCACCTGTATTAGTCAGGATTCTCCAGATAATAGAACCAATAGGATATATACAGATATATAAAAGAGATTTATTACAGTAATTGGCTCATGTGATTATAGAGGTCATGAAGTCTCATGATCTGCTGTCTGCAGATGAAGAACAGGAAAGCCAGTGATGTAATTCAGTCTGAGTCCAAAGGCCTGAGAAGGGGAGTCAATGATGTAAATCTCTCTCAGAGTCTGAAAGTCTGATAACCAGGAACACTGATGTCCAAGGTCAGGCGAAGATGGGCACCCAACCTCAAGCAAAGAGAACAAATTTGCCCTTCCCTCTGTCTTTCTTTCCTATTCAGGCCCTCAACAGATTGGCTGATGCCCACTGGCATTGGTGAGGGCAAACATCTTTGCTCAGTCTGTTGATTCAAATACTAATCTCTTCCAAAAATACCCTCACAGACACACCCAGAAATAATGTTTTACCAACTATCTGGGCATTTGTTAGCCCAGACAAGTTGACACATAAAATTAACCATCATGCTACCCAAGAGCATTTGCAGCAGTTGCTGTCCCTACTACAATTTAATTTCCCCAGATACTGTCATGACTCACTCATCCTCACTTCCTTTAAGTCTCAATTAAAATATCAACTAATCAAAGAGGCTGCCTTCATAAACATCCTTTAAATAATGGCAAGTCACCCCACCCCCCACTATTTCTTATCCCTTTATCCTGATTTTTGCTTCTCTATGCACTAATTATCACATGCCTTATTATTTGTATGTATATGTCTCCCTCCCTCCATTATAATATTAACCCCATAAAAGTAGATACTTGCTTTATCCTAAATCCTCTAAACTTGAGCCTAGACTCATGCCTAGAACATAGTAGCATCCAAAAAATATCTGTTGAATTAATGGATAAATGGATTCATTAATAACAGGTATAATTTTAATCATTTATGGCATCTTCTCTATGTGATTTCAGCTAGCATAATTTCTCTTTGAAAAGGAATTCTTGCCATTTTAAAAATTTCTCTCCTGAGGAAATCACTGTATACATTTTAGCTTTTCTTTATTTATAGCACCTTGAAGTTGTAAGGGACTCGAAAGTTTCTCTAGTTTAACTGCTTCTTCCCAAAACAGCATAACCCATCTTTGAATATGTCTGATTATCAGAGAATTTTTGTTTATGCTGAACCAAAATTTGTCTACTTGTAACATTTATACTGTGAATCTTGTTCAGTTGTGCCTTTATATGTTCAGAAAGAAAATTTTTAAGAAAAAAACTTGAAACAAAGGACTTAAAGTAGGATTTCAGAACTTAAAGAAAAACTGCTTCAATTAAGGGAATTATTGCCATGGTAATATGTCACCCATCACTTGTTTAGTATTGAGTGATGATTGCCTTGTTCTCTGAGTAAACACCACCATATTAGAAAGACGCCATCAGAGCAGGAGACTTACACTCAAAATATTTGCCTTCTTACCAATGGAGCCATATGAAAAATAAGCTAGAATGATACAGTACTCTGAGAAATATCTGACATCTACTAAAGAAGATATTCCTATTAAAAAAACAGGATTAAAGGTGATAGGGAATAGTTTAAGGACAAAGATTTACGTTTATACATAGGTGGTTGTATTTCTATAAATCCTAATATGTCTAGTGAATGTCACTTTATTAAAAAGAAGACTTTTTAAGTACTTTAATTTAAAAAGATATTTTAGGGGAAAAGCACTGCTTTACGAATCATATACAACCTTGGTTATCCATTCCAAGGAAAAGATGAGAGTGTATGTATTTATATGTTTACGTACGTACGTACGTATTTACTTACGTACTTGTTTTCCATCTCTCCCACCAGCATAGAAACTGCATGAATATACGGCTTCCCTCTGACGATTAAATTTTTAACATCTTATTTTGGAATAGTGATAGATTCACAACACATATTTGCAAAGATAGTGCAGAGAGATCTTTACCTTTCACTAAACTTCCCCCAATGGTTGCATCTTACATAGTTATAGTCCCATATTAGAACTAGGAATTTGACATTGATACAATATATGAGGTGTAGTTCTGTGCCATTTTATGGTCTATGTAGACCTATGTAACTACCAACACAATCAAGATACAGAACTATTCCACCCACAGAGATCTCCCCCATATGCTCCTCCTTCAGTCACACCCACTTCTTTCCCCCCACCCCAACACCTCTAATCCCCTAGCAAACACTAATTTTTTTTAATCTTTATGATTTTGACATTTCAAGGATGTTATATAAATGGGACCATAAATATGTAACCTTTTGAGACTGACTTTTTTATCACTCAGTGTAATGCTCATCCAAATTATTACATGTATCTATAGTTCATTCATTTTTGTTGTTGTTGTTGTTGTTAGTTCAGTTTTGGGTCTTTGTTGGGTAACATTCCATGGTATGAATGTACCTGAGTCGGCTTAACCACTCACCTACTGAAGGATATATGAATTGTTTCTAGTTTCGGCTACTATAAATAAAACGGTTATAAGTGACCACGTAACAAATTTTTGTGCAGACATAGGGTTTTTTTTAGTTTGTTTTTATTGAAGTATAGTTGATTTATAATGGTATATTAGTTTCAGGTGTACAACATAGTGATTCACTAGTTTTACAGCTTTATATTCCATTTAAAGCTTTTACAAACTAATGGCTATATTTTCCTGTGCTATACAATATATCCTTGTTGCTTATTTACTTTATACATAGTAGTTTGTACCTTGTCCCTCCCCCTTTCCCTCTTCCCATTGGTAACAATTAGTTTGTTCTCTATATCTGTGAATCTGTTTCTTCTTGGTTATATTCACTAGTTTGTTTTATTTTTTAAATTTCACATATAATTCATAACATCACAGTATTTGTCTTTCTCTGTCTGACTTATTTCACTAAGCACAATAACCTCTAGGTCAATCCACATTGTTGCAAATGGCAGAATTCCATTCCTTTCATGACTAATATTCCATTGTATTTTTATGGCTAATATATATATAATTTCACATCTTCTTTATCCATTCATCTGTTGATGGACATTTAGGTTGCTTCCATATCTTTGCTACTGTAAATAATGCTGCTTGTGTAGACATGGTCTTCATTTCTCTGGGATCAGAGCCCTGGAGTACAATTTCTGTGTCATAGGGTAAGCGTATGTTTAAATGTTTTAAGAAACTGAAAAACTATTTTCTAAATTGGCTGTATCATTTTACATGCCCCCCAGCAATGTGTGAGAGATCCCGTTTCTCAGCATCCCTGCTAGTATTTGGTATTGTCATATTTTCAAATGTATCTATTCTTATAGGTATGTAGTAATGCCTCACTGTGGTCTTGATTTACATTTCCCTAATGGCTAGTGATGCTGAACATCTTTTCATGTGCTTATCTGCCATCCACATATCCTCTTCAGTGAAATATCGCTTCAGGTCTTTTGCCTATTTTCTATACACATTGTTGTTTTTTAATATGAGTTTTCAGAGTTCTTTATATATTCTAAAAATGAGTCCTTTGTCAGATATGTGATTTGCAAATCTTTTCTCCCAGTTTGTAGCTAATCATTTCATCCTCTTAACAAGATCTTTCACAGAAGAAAAAGTCTTTAATTTTGACATCTGATTTACTGATTTTTATCTTTTATGGATTGTGCTTTCTGTGTCATGTCCAAGAACTTTTCACTAAGCCCTAGATCCCAAAGAGTTTACACCTATGCTATCTTCTAAAAGTTGTATATTTTATATTCCACACCTAAATTTATGATGCATTCCAGCTTAATTTTTGCATACGGTGTGAGATTTAGTTTGAAATTTGGCTTTGGTTTTGGTTTTTTGTTTGTTTTTTTGGGGGGGGTGGATAATATGAATATAAAATTGCTTCAGCACTATGTTGAAAAAATTATCCTTCCACGATTGAATTGCTTTTGCACTCTGTCAAAAGTCAGCCAGCGATACTTATGTGAGTCTGTTTCTTGGTTCTCCATTCTGTTCCACTGATCTACATGTCTATCCCTCTGCCAATACCACGTAGTCATCATTACTGCAGCCAGATAATAAGTCTTGAAATCAGTTCGACTGATTTCTCCCATTTTATTCTTCTTTTTCAAAATCGTTTAAGTTGTTCTAGTTCCTCTACCTTTCCATATAAATTTTAGAGTAATCTTGTGTATCTCTATAAAAAAGTCTTCTTGGGATTTTGAATACTTTATATCAATTACAGAAGAAGTGACATCTTTACTATGTTGATTCTTCTAATCCATGAACTTGGTATGTCTCTCCATTTATTTAGATCTTCTTTAATTTCTTTCATCAAAATTGTGTCGTTTTCAGAATAAAGTCCTGCAGATGTTTTGCTAAATTTACACCTAAGTATTTGAGTGATGTAAATGGCATTGTATTTTTTATTTCAGCCTCAACATTTATTTATGATAAAAAATCTCAGAAAACTAGGAATAGAGGAAAACTGCCTCAACTTTAAAGAACATCCACAAAAACCCATAGCTAACATCATACTTAATAGTGAAAGACTGAAAGCTTTCCCCTAAGAGTGGGTTCAAGGCAAGGATGTCCATTCTCACCACTGCTATTCAACATAGTATGGGAAGTTTTAGCCAGTGCAACAAGCAAGAAAGGGAAACAAGTGACAAACAGATAAGAAAAGAAGAAATAAAACTGTCCTTATTTGCAGATGACATGATGGTCTACATAGAAAATTCCAAGGAATCTATTAATAAAAAAAAACCCTCCTAAAACTAATAAGTTAAGCAAGGTGGCAGGATACAAGTTTAACATTAAAAAATCAATTGTATTTCTGTATAATAATAACAAACACCCTCTCCTATCTCTCTCTGGAACTACAGTGACTTGAATTGTTGTAGTCCCATATGTACCTGAGGCTCTATTTATTTTTTCATCTATTTTTCTATTTGTTCTTCAGACTGGATAATTTCTATTGTTCTATGTTCAAGTTCACTGATTTTTTTTGCCTTTGTCTTCTCCATTCTTCTATTGTACTCACTCCTTGAGTTTTTTTATTGTGCTTATTGGTCTTTTTAGTTCTAAATTTCCATTTAGTTCTTCTTTATATCTTCTAGTTCTTTGCTGAGAATTTCAACTTTTTGCCCAGACTTTCTATTACTCAATGGTTTCAAGCATGTCTAGGTTTGGGGGTTTTTAATTGAAATATAGTTGATGTACAATATTATGTTAGTTTTAAAGGTACTGAAGAGTAATCTGACATTGGTATATACATTATGAAATGATCACCACTATAAATCTAGTAACCATCATCCCCAACAAAACCATTACAATATTATTGATTATATTCCATTTGCTTTATATTACAGCCCCGTGGCTTATTTATTTTATAACTGAAGGTTTGTATGCCTTAATTCCCTTCATCTAGGTATCTCACATCTTCTTTCTCCACTTATCTATCCACGAATACTAAGGTTGCTTCCATATCTTGGCTACCGTACATAACACCTTATTGTAATTATTGTAAATAATGTAAACATAGGTGTGCATATATCTTTTGTAATGAGTGTTTCATTTTCTTTGAATAACTACCCAAGAGTAGAATTGCTGGACCATATGGTAGTTCTATTTTTAATTTTTTGAGGAATTCTCCATACTGTATCCCATAGTGGCTGGACCAATTTACAGTCCCACCAACAATGCACAAGTGTTCCCTTTTCTCCACATTTTTGCCAACACTTATTTTTTGTATTTTTGATAACAGTCATTCTAACAGGTGTGAGGTGATATGTCATTGTGCTTCGATTTGCATTTCCCTGATGATTTGTGATGTCGAGCATCTTTTCATGTGCCTGTTTGCCCTCTGTATGTCTTCTGTAGAAAAATATCAATTCAGGTCCTCTGCCCATTTATTAATCAGATTTTTTTATTTTTTGATGTTGAGTTGTATGAGTTCTTTGTATATTTTGGATATTAACCCCTTATTGGATATATTGTTTGCAAATATCTTCTCTCATCCAGTAGGCAACCTTTTCATTTTGTTGATAATTTCCTTTGTTGTGCAAGAGCTTTTTAGTTTGATGTAGTCCCATTTGTTTATTTTTGCTTTTGTTTCCCTTAGCCGAGGAGACATATCCTAAAAAAACACTACTAAGACTGATGTCAAAGTACATAATCCCTATGTTTTCTTCTAGAAGTTTTATGGCTTCAGGTCTTACATTTAAGTCTTTAATCCATTTTGAGTTTATTTTTGTACATGGTGTGAGAAAGTAGTCCAGTTTGATTCTTTTGCATGTAGCTGTCCAGTTTCCCAACACCATTTACTGAAGAGGCTGCCTTTTCCCCATTGTTTATTCTTGCCTCCTGTGTCATAGATTAATTGCCCATATAAGTATGGATTCATTTCTGGGCTCTCTATTCTGTTCCATTGATCTATGTGTCTGTTTTTATGCCACTACCATATTATTTTGATTACTCTAGCTTTGTAGTATAGTTTGAAATCAGGGAGCATAATAACTCCAGCTCTGTTCTTCTTTCTCAAGATTGTGTTGGTTATTCAGGGTCTTTTGTGTTTCCATGCAAATTTTAAAATTATTTGTTCTAGTTCTGTGAAAAAAATGCCCTTAATATTCTGATAGGGATTGCACTGAATCCGTGGATTGCCTTGGATAGTATGGTCATTTTAACAACAGTAATTCTTTCAATCCATGAAAACAGTATATCTTGCCATTTGTTTGTGTCATCTTTAATTTTTTTTTTAAATCAGTATCTTATAGCTTTCCGAGTACAGGTCTTTCACCTCCTTAGTTAGAGTTATTCCTGGGTATTTTATTCTTTTTGATGCAATTATAAATAAAATAGTTTTCTTAATTTCTCCTTCTGTGGCTAGGACTTCCAATACTATGTTAACTTATTTTTCTGTGGCTAGGACTTCTAATACTATGTTGAATAAAAGTGGGAGAGTGGGCATCCTTGTCTTATTCCTGATCTTAGAGGAAATGTTTTCAGCTTTTCATCATTGAGTATGATGTTAGCTATAGGCTTCTCATTTATGGCCTTTTTTATGTTGAGGTATGTTTCCTCTATACCCACTGTGTGGAGAGTTTTTATCATAAATGGATGTTGAATTTTGTCACAAGCTTTTTCTTCATCATTTGAGATGATCATGTGATTTTTATTCTTCAATTTGTTAATGTGCTGTATCTCTCTCTGTGTATACACAGAGGAAAGGCCATGGGAAGACATAGCAAGAAAGCAGCCATCTATAAGCCAGGAAGAGAATCCTCACCAGAAAGCAAATTTTCCAGCACCTTCAGCATGGATTTCTAGCCTCTAGAGTTGTAAGAAAACAAGTTTCTGTTGTTTATGCCACCCAGTTTGTGGTAGTCTATCAAGGCAGCCTAAGCAGACTAATACAACTTCTAACACATCACACTCTCCTGGTATTTCTCCTACTTCACTGGACACTCAGAATCCACTTCCTTTGGAAATTACTCCTCCTCTCTCCATCTTTCTTCATCACAGTACTTATTTCCATCTGAAATAAGTCTGTTCTGTTCTTCATCACAGTAGTTATTTCCATCTGATATACAATATATTTTACTTATTTGTTTGCTATCATTATCTACCTACTAGAATACATGTTTCATGAGGGCAGGGACTTTTCTTCTAATTTTTTTCTTTAATTTTTTTTATTACTATAATCCTAACACTTAGATTAGAGCCTACCACATACTATACACTCAAGAAATATTTACTCAATGAATAAAGATATTTTTGAGATTCCAAAGCCCAATTTTTACTACAGTTAAATAATCCGAAATGTTTTTCTATAAAGATTTTCAAAGAGACTGAGTCATTAGAAATTATATAAGACAAAGCAAAATATGACAAAAAGAATTGTCAGAATTCTTGGTCTTATCAAGACCTATAAAGTCAAAAACTATTTCAGACAGAAAGACAAAACAACAAAACCCAACTAATCTAACAGCAGCAACTACAATTTCTAACCCAGTGTTCCAGACACATACCACCTTGATTTTATATTCCAGGAAAGAGACACTTCGGAAATTCATGATATAAAATTTCTAGCTCATTGCCTTTTCTCTCCTTTTCCTTTATTCAACAGAAAAGACACACCTCTTAGATAATGAGAGAGATTTTTTTCCTGAAATCTGTAACTTTTCACAATGATACAATTCTGGGAATAGAAATAGACATCACAGACTTTGCTTCACTTTGGTGTGGGCTTTCAGTCAGCCTGATGTACTGAAAAGAGCACAGGTTTCAGAATCAGACAC
Organism: Balaenoptera acutorostrata; assembly: GCF_949987535.1. Lineage (NCBI taxonomy): Eukaryota > Metazoa > Chordata > Mammalia > Artiodactyla > Balaenopteridae > Balaenoptera > Balaenoptera acutorostrata. The sequence continues at coordinate 108,155,640 of NC_080068.1, read as the reverse complement.
AACTGTGTCTGAATCCCAGCTCTCATCACATGTGAGGTACTGGACAAGCCAGTAAACCTCTCCAATCTTTGGTTTCCTCATTTGTAAAATCAAGATATGAAATTTGCATGGGTGTTATAATGATTAAAAGTAATGTATGTGAACTCTCTGGCACACAGCAGGTACTCAGGAAGGGTCTCTTTTATTACTGTGGTGATAACTTCATAATAACAAGCTCTAAGAGGTGGTCTTTTGCTATAAACTTCTACTGTGTTAAATATTACTGGCTTTCATTTGTCATTCTCCATAAAGTAATACTAAAGTGAGGTACATTTTAAAGCATTTTTCCTGACCCTTTTCTAACAAAATGGGAGAAAATTCCATCTCAAAAGACTATTGGCAAAAGCTGGTAGCAAGTTGTTTTTAGATAATGCACTTTACTATATCACAGTAGGTAAGAAAATGAATTCTATAGTCACCATAGCTAAGTGTGAACACTGACTCTACTTGTTTCTTCTTTGTGAAATAGAGCTAGCTCACAAAATATCCTTGAGAAGATTAAATGAAGCAATATATGCAAACCGCCCAGAACAGTGCCTGGAAGAGAATAAACATTCAATAGATGTTACTTATTAATGCTCTGAAAACATAAACTTAGAAAAAATTTTCACAATTCATATGAATTTTTATTACCTATTTATTTATGTCATATGTATATCTCTTTCTAACTCAAAAATCAGAAACTAACACAAATAATTTGTAGGAGGTAGACTACATTGACATATTATCCTTATAATCCTTATTTTTTTCTGGGGGCAGGAAAAGCAAAAAGTTTACCTAAACTACTAAACAAGGTAGAAATTCTAGATTTTTCACTAATTCTGTGTATAATTTCTATATTCTCTGTGGAAGTTTTAAAAACCTGTTGGACATTATTTTTTTTTTTTTTTTTATAAATTATTTTATTTTATTTATTTTTGGCTGCGTTGGGTCTTCATTGCTGCGCGGGGGCTTTCTCTAGTTGTGGCGAGCGGGGGCTACTCTTCGTTGCGGTGCACGGGCTTCTCATTGCAGTGGCTTCTCTTGTTCGGAGCATGGGCTCTAGGCACACAGGCTCAGTAGTTGTGGCTCACCGGCTCTAGAGCGCAGGCTCAGGAGTTGTGGCGCACGGGCTTAGTTGCTTCGCGGCATGTGGGATCTTCCCAGACCAGGGCTCGAACCCGTGTCCCCTGCATTGGCAGGCGGATTCTTAACCACTGCGCCACCAGGGAAGTCCCGGACATTATTTTTATTTGAAATAATTTGCTTCAGAAAAGTGTGAAAGCTTAATGTCAATTCTCAACAAAATTCAAAACTAAATTATCTATCACACGACAACAGATGACTTGAAAAGTAAAAAGCAATTACAAAGAGATAGCCAGTGTTTATCAAGAACAAATAATGCCAAACTAACCTATTTTTTTCCATTGGTAAGTTTCCTTCTGAAGTGGGAAAGAGGAGAATCTTACTGATTTTCTACATTTTGGATTTTTAACAAGACTTTTGACAAAATATTTAATGACTAAAGTCGGAAAATGTGACCTAAGTGAAACAACTACATAGGTGAACTTGCAGTAATTGAAAACTGTCATCCAAAGCTGGACTGCTGTACACAGTGGTGCATTTGAATCTATGTGAATACACACCCAGATTTGTGCACTGCACAACCTGTACAACTAAAGATAGAGGCATTGAATTGTTAGTTTATTCATCTATAAATTTAAAGGAATTTTCCCATGATCAAAAGTTTGGCATCAACCTAAAGGGAGTCTCTAATGAAATACAGTAGTTTTCAACACTTGGCTCTTTCCTGCTTGACTTTTTAAAATCAATAAGTCAGAAAGAGAAAAACATGTATCATATATTAACGTATATATGTGGAATCTAAAAAAATGATATAGATGATCTTATTTGCAAAGCAGAAATAGAGACACAGGCGGAGAGAACAAACATATGGATACCAAGGAGGAAGGGGTGGGTGAGATGAATTGGGAGATGGAGATGGGGATTGACATATATACACTATTGATACTATGTATAAAATGATAACTAATGAGAGCCTACTATATAGCACAGGGAACTCTACTCAGTGCTCTGCGGTGACCTAAATGGGAAGGAAATCCAAAAAAGAGGGGATATATGCATACATATAGCTGATTCACTTTGTTGTACAGTAGAAACTAACACAACATAGTAAAGCAACTAAACTTCAATAAAAAGGAAAAAAAAGAAAACAACAACAAAAAAAGCAATTACTTGGATGAAAACAAAGAAAGCGTTCTTAACAAATTTTCAGAAGGACAGTACTGGGATAATAGCTGATAAATCAAAAAGGGAAATCAAGATCCAAAAGGATCTGAAGAGGCTGAATCATTGGTATGTAGCAATCAAGAAGAAATTTAACTGTAATTGAGATATTTTGTATCCTAGACTTCAAAAAATCAATTGTATTGGTATCTTGAGGGGAAAACGCAGCTTGGCAGCAGTTCTTATGAAAAGTACCTAAGGATTTTAGTTGACTTCAAGTTCATATGAGACAAAAGCATAATGAGCTTTGCAAAAGAGCTAATGCAATCTTAGATGGTATTAATAGAAGTATATTTCGCAGAACCAAGTTGCTAACAGTAGCATCATAGTCTTCACTCAGGAAGCATTGTGTCCAGTTCTGGGTATCAGGTGACAAGATACATTAATTGTAAAGGAAAGCACTAATACAGGTTAAAGCTAAATTGCAGTCAACAGTATCTTCACAGTTTGTGCTTTAAATGATCTATACAATTATTTTCTTAACATTTATGCTTATATCAACTAAATCACCATTTAACTTAAATGTATTTTAAACAGAAACTTTATATCACTGCCATAAAAGGCAATACAGCATCACTTCGCCAAACCTAAAAGTAACCATTAAAAAAGGAATGAAAGGGGCTTCCCTGGTGGCGCAGTGGCTGAGAATCTGCCTGCCAATGCAGGGGACACGGGTTTGAGCCCTGGTCTGGGAAGATCCCACATGCCAGTGGAGCAACTGGGCCCGTGAGCCACAATTACTGAGCCTGCGCGTCTGGAGCCTGTGCTCCGCAATAAGAGAGGCCGCGACGGTGAGAGGCCCGTGCACCGCGATGAAGAGTGGCCCCCACTAGCCGCAACTAGAGAAAGCCCTCGCACAGAAACGAAGACCTAACACAGCCATAAATAAATAAATAAATAAATAAAAGTTTAAAAAAAAAAAAAGGAATGAAAAGTAAACTGTGTTGTTAAATTTTAGCTGCCAAAGCCCAGAGTTTGAGACCTGCTCTCCCTTTATAAAAAGTTACATTATGTAGTACTAGTTATTAAATATACGCTGCCATCAAACTGAGGTTCTTTCTTCACTAATTAGAGGAATTGTTAACGTTCAAAAATCTGTGATTTTGATGTTTTCTTAATGCCATGTCCCTCAGGTATACTATCTAAAATTATCTCTTTTACAAGTGGTATGTGCCTTCACTTTGGGGAACTGAATGAAAACTACCTGGTCTACTGGACTATTACAGTGTGGAGATTGTAATCTGGAGATGACTAGAAATACTAGAGAGCTCTTTAATCAAAAATATCTACCCTGAATAATTACAAAATCATCTGGATGTAAGTATCTGTTTGCTAGTGGTACTATCCCCTATAGTGATTTCTCTGCTCCTGGCAACATCTATTGAGATATGTCAACAAAAGAATATATGTCCATAAAAGACAGTGGACTGAGGGGCAGGGTGGGAAGGAACCAGGTAAGGGGAGGAGTAAAAGAACTGAAAAAGATTTCTACTCTTTGGTGAACCTCCTCCCTTAACTCCCTCTCAATCATTAATTTATTATTAACATAAGTGTTCTGAAGAGTCTGATACATCTTTGGAATTCAATGTCCTCAAAATGGCTGAAAACAATTCATTTTCCAATCCAAGTTAATATGTTGGCTCTATTATAACCCCAATAATTGGGATATAAAATTTCTACAGGATAAAATGTTCTAACTTCACAAATCCTTAACAGACTCATTAAGCTCATTAGCCTTTCAGCTTAAGTTCAGTGACTTTTGAACTTGTTCAAGGCTGAATTGTAAATGATCCTAATTGTCTAGTAGTCAATAGGTAAAACAAAGAGCCTAAGATATGTGAAAACAACCCACCGTGATTCTAAGAAAGGGCTTCATTTTCACATCAGACATTCAGCACTAACGCAGTGTCATATACGCACTGTGTTTGAGATGAATTATTAATTTGTGGTATCATCCAAGGAACAAAAATAGTTTGACTACAAGAAGTAGTATAGACTAGGAAGGAAACAAATAACATTTAGTCAATGTCTGTTGTATAGCAAGGACTTTCCCAAAATTCTCTTAATATCCACTCCAGAGTTCTGTAAGTGAAAAAACACACACATAGAACTGGCACGGCTTAAGTAATTTGCTCAAAGTCACAGAGTTAGTAAGAAGCAGGGTAGAAACTAAACCCAACCTAGAAGTTACCAGGGGCTAGGAGAGTGGGGGAAACAGCGAGATGTTGATCAAACAGTACAAACTTCCAGTTACAAAATGAATACTTCCTAGGGATGTCACGTACAGCATGGTGACTATAGTTTACAATACTATTATATACTTGAAAGTTGCTAAGAGAGTAGATATTAAATGTTCTCACCTCCCCACCCCCCAAAAAAAGGTAATTATATGAGGTGATTGAGGTGTTAACTAACCTTATTATGGTAATCATTTCTCAATGTACACATGTATCAAATCATCACGTGGAACACTTAATGTTATTTGTCAACTATATCTCAATAAAGCTGGAAAAAAACACATCTTTAAAAAAAAAGCTGAGAGGCAGCAAAAATCACCTGAGATTCAGCCACAGCACAGTTTATCCTGGCAATAATAAAAACAGTAATAATCATCATCATCCTCAGCATAACTTTCTCATCAGACATCCTCAAATTAGATTCCCAGCTATATCTCAAAACTTGGCAGGCCATGAGTTTTTAAGGATCTAGCACCTAATGCGGAGAGCATCGGTGTCCAACAGTCGTCATTTGTATGCATGATTATGGACAAATACAATCCATAATGGGAGAATTGTTGGCAATGTCAACTGAAAATTACTTAAGTTGTTAATGGATATGCAAAAAATATGAAAATATGTTATATTAGTATTCCAATTACTCTCAACATTCCATGTCTTCCATAGCAAAATTGGAGCAAGTAAAGAGGATATATAATTAATAAGTATGATATACTTTCTTATACTTGCAAGCTTCTTAACTAATATACACCACAAACCACATACAATATTGAGCCTTTCAAACATTTCAGAGAAAACAGTGGCTGTATTTGGGTAAACTATGTGGTACACAGAAAACTAAGTAGAAATCAGGTTGGGTAAAATATAAATTTTCTAAAAGATTAGTTTTTTCCATATGTATAACTGAGACCAGATACTCTCTGCCAGTAATACAGTTTTAACAAGAAAAGAAAATAACATTTTTATTGTAGACAAGACTCATCCTCTATAAACTATGAAGAAAGAAATAGAAGTTTTCTCTCTGGAATGACATTCTGACATAGCCAAGTATAGAAAAAAATGTTAAGCTCTTCAAAATAATAGCCAGGCTTATGTTTTTATGATTTTATTATTTCTGGTATTATGTTTATAAAATATTTTAATGAGTCACCCAAGCACAATAAAGAATTTGCTTTGTTCATCCATTCTGCAGTCAAAGAGAAACTGGATGAGAGATTATGTACTATCTCTAAATCTGTCAAATCAGCAGTATTGAAAGCCATTAATAAATATTATATTCATTACAGGCTGCTGAACAAGTTCACAAAAGAAAAGTAAGGAAAACCTGAAACCATCTTCACTTGTAAATCAACAAATATCAGTTATAAATTGAGTAAATCTCAATTAATAAATGCTGTTGAGAATACAAAAACGTCACGCGACACATAAACTCTCTACTCAACAATTTTGAATTTTAGATAAATTTGTAAAAACATAAAAAATGAGTGAGCAATATGGGCATGCAATTATATTAAATGTAAATATTGGGTTAATGACTCTAAGCAAAGGTCAATGAACAAAACAGATGACTAGCTTCCACTCTTCTTGAAAAGTAGAGAATTTTGGTTTATGATGCACAAAAGCTGAAAGAATTCTGAAAGAGAGAGAAGTAGAAATCTGTGAGGAATTACTTCAACAGAAGATAGAGTCAGAGGACTGATTTGATAACTACCCACAGGTGGGAGCCAGGAAGACATACAGAAGCATTTACCCAGAGTGACTGACAGTCCAGAGGACTGCAGACATCCAAGAGGGTCTTACCACTCCAAGTATTTCAAATGTATTACTAAATGCATGCCAATTAGAGTCTGTGGATGAAATTGTAGTTGGAATAAGTGAATAACAATAAGAATTAGGGAGGAGAGTGCCAAATATTATAGAAGTTTATGTTTATCCTGTTAAAAACACTGTAAAAAATATTTCCCTTACTATTTAATTTTGCTATGTACCATGGTGTTTTACATTTTTAGATAGAAAGAAAAATTAATCTGTATTTTATGTAAAATACTGAATGAATTAGACTAAAGTACCAACCACCAGCTTAAAACATGCTTCATTTTAGAAAAACCTTAAAAACTTTAAATGTTAGTACTGCAAAGCAAAATTTAACTACATGTACTACAAAAACATAAATAACTGAGAATAGATATCACATTAAAACAGTGGCTGACATATTCCATATTTTATTTTTACTTACATTTATCAACACAATTTAATCCAACAGAAATTTATTGAGCACCCGTCATGAGCCAGGCATTGTGACAGATACTGGGCAAGAGAGATGAATTAACAAATTAAATGGTGCTTCTAAGTCCTCTAGCTTCAGCTTTCTTCCAGTGTTTTTCCACACTCTCCTTTTCCTGTCTCATTCCACCTGAATTTTAACCCAATAAAAATTAACCTAATAAAGAAGTATTTGATGCAAATAGTAGTAGATAGTACTATTATTAGTTCTACTAGTAGTAGATGCAAACATTACATATAGACTGGATGGACAACAAGGTCCTACTGTATAGCACAGGGAGCTATATTCAATGTCCTGGGATAAACCATAATGGAAAAGAATATTAAAAAGAATGTGTGTATATATATATATATATATATATATATATATATATATATATATATATATATATATGTAAAAAGAATTTGGAGATGCTCATATTATTTTAGATTTGATCCAAATATTTTTCAATTTCAGTGAAACTTGCAAAGTAACTCAATTATAAAATTCAAATTAGATTATGGCATAATTTTACTTCCATTTTGCATTTTACAGAAATAGTCATCCTTTTCAAGTTTCCTTCTCCCTCCCTCTCTCTCTCTCTCTCTCTCTCTCTCTCACACATACAACCTTTACCTACACTTAATCTTTCAGACATCAATCATTCTGAGCTGATTAGCTAGCTATTTGAATGATTATCATTTCAATATTTTTATTAGTCATGAAAATTGTTTAAAACCTAAAATCATAATACATAAAACAGAGTCTTAGGGATCAACTAGGACAATCCATTGATTTTACAGGTAAAAGATGCCAAGTGATTAGTGCACATTCACACGGCCAGCAGTTAGCAGAGTCAGTGCTTATACCCAACTCCTGTTACCCTTATTCCAATTCTCTTTCTACTAGCTACAATGCTTCTCTGTATACCTCTTGGTGTACTCTCATCATGGGTCCTTTATTCTTAGAATCATTTCTGAGTACAGTAGCACATTTGCTATAAGCCACATAAAACATTACTTGATCAATTACTTCATAGTGATTCTTCCTATATTAAACCAAAAGATTTAAAATATCTATGGAGGGCTTCCCTGGTGGCACAGTGGTTAAGAATCCACCTGTCAATGCAGGGGACACAGGTTGGAGCCCTGGTCCAGGAACATCCCACATGCCACGAAGCAACTAAGCCCGTGCGCCACAACTACTGAGCCTGCACTCTAGAGCCTGTGAGCCACAACTACTGAAGCCAGTGAGCCACAACTACTGAAGCCCATGCGCCTAGAGCCCGTGCTCTGCAACAAGAGAAGCCACCACAATGAGAAGCCCGCGTGCAGCAACGAAGACCCAATGCAGCCAAAATAAATAAATAAATTTATAAAAATAAAAATAAAATATCTATGGAGAAACCACCAATACCATTAAACTTTAATCATATCATCTGGAAATATGTCCTATTATTACCTTTTTTTTTTGTAAGTAGCCTTTAATACCAGTTTCTTTCTTTCCAATATCCCAAAAGTAGTATGGCTGCAAATTTGGAACACTTTTCACTGAAGCTACCTCCTTCCAGTCCAGAAATATTAACCCCCCAAAATTATATCTGAAATATTTAAATGAAAATAAGGACAGATTAACCACTCAACAGAAAAGGCAAACCTGATGATATACTAGAAAAATCAAGTGTATTTTCTAAGAATGCAATATATTCAAATATTCTCCAATATACCAAAGATCAAAATTCCACTCAATAAGTATTTATTGTATACCTTTTTATGCATTATGTCATAAATATTATAGCCAAACTTGTGCACCTATAGTCATCTAGCATGTGCACTTTAAGTATCAATTCAAAATTGATGAGATAGGAAGCAAAAAAACAAACCAAAACAAAAAGCAGTGGAGCCACTATATAAATAAAAAGCTGATATTTGGACAAAAAAATTTTAAGTATTTTTTTAAAATACTAAATAGCTTAATATAAAAGGAAAAGCATAAATACCCAAAATAAGAAATGATAATATATAAATAAATACATATATGTTTTAAAATCTTAAAAGACTACTTTGAACAATGAATCAACTTTAAAACTTAAAATTTAAATGCAAAATTTTCTAGCAAATTACAATTTAACTCAACTGACAAAAGAAAGAAGAAATGTAAAACTAAATAAGTCAATTTCCATCAGAAATAAGAAAAAAATATAAAAGAGCTACCCCAACAAAGAGCACCAGACCCAAATGTTTCTCAGGAGAATTCTACTATATAGTTTAAGATCATACAATTCCAATGCTATTTAAACTGTTTCAAAGCATATAAAAGAGAGAAAAACTAAATTTTCATTTAAAAATTAGGGATAATATTGATACCTAAATTTACAAAGTTTATACAGGAAAAAAAACTACAGATTTATCCCATTTATGATTATCAATGTAAAAATGTTTAAATAATGTATTAGTGAATGGAATCTTAATAGATTACACTAAAAGGAAAACACAGGATGACCAAGTAAATTTTATTCCCAGAATGCAAAAATCGTTCCGTATTAGGAAATCCACTAATAGCTCAGAGGAGAGAAAAATCATACAAATATCTCCATAGGTGCTGAAAAGGCATTTAGCAAAATTTAATAGCAATTCGGGATTTTAAAAAAGAAGAAAATAGTTAATAAAACAGGACTCGGGACTTCCCTGGCAGTCCAGTGGTTAAGACTCCGTGCTTCCACTGCAAGGGGCAGGGGCTCAATCCCTGGTCAGGGAACTAAGATCCCGTGTGCAGCGCAGCACAGCCAAGAAAAAAAAAACAGGACTCATTGGATGCTTCTTTAATCTGTCCTGATTCTTAATGGGAGAACATTAGATGAATTTCTGCACAAGTCAGGAATAAGGTCATTTGCTCATCATCATTACTATTTAACATTTCAAGGGAGTTAGATGATCAGATATGCATTCCAAAAAGCACCTACCAGCACCAATGAGGAGAATGAATTGGTGGCAGGACAAAGGATTCTATAGGACAAAAAAAGAGTTAAAAGGCTGTTGAAATAATTCAAGAATAAAAGGGCAAGTGCCTGAACCAAGGCAGTGATAAGAGGAACACAGAATCACAAGCTTTAAAAAAATTTAAGGAAATCAACCTAATAAGATTTAATCATTGATGAAATATACAGATGAATCTTAGATTTTTGGCTTGGGCTAGTTGGTGCATCATATGTTATTCATCAAGACAGAGAACACAGTGGGACATCTATGTAAGAAAATGACTTCAATTTTAAAGAACTTGAGTTAGAGGAAATACTGAAAACCAAAGAGGGACTACAGTCATCCGCAGGTCCCTCAAGGATACCAAAATCTGAGGATGCTCCAGTCCCTTATGTAAAATGGTGTAGTATTTGCATAAACCTACACACATCCTCCCATATACTTTAAGTCATCTCTAGATTACTTATAATACCTAATACGAGGTAAATGCTATGTAAATAGTTGTAAATACAATGTAAATACTATGTAAATAGTTGTCAATGTGTGGCAAATTCAAGTTTTGCTTTTTGGAACTTTCTGGAATTTTTTTCTAATATTTTCCATCCACAGTTGGTTAAATCTGTGGACATGGAGCCCATGGACATAGAGAGCCAATACCTGGGTACAGGAGAGATTCCAATACAAGAAATCTAGATTGCTTTATCACCTTTCTATTAACCTTCATGACAACCCCATGAGAACCTGACCAATGAGGAAATAATCAGTAAATTATAGAACAAAATGAAAACCCAACTTTAGGAGACTGTCTCAGCACCCTGCCTCTACGGTAGAAGTCTGACCAATAATGAAAGGTCCTGATGGAGATGGTGCTTAATCGTGAGCAGGAAGGAAACAATAAAAGAACAACAAAGAAAAATTAACCATGGCCTCAAGGACTGATATGTCAATAGTAATAACACCAACTTATAGTTGCATATGTACATAAAATGTCTGCAAATTACTTCTGCATTTTTTTTTAATTTGATATAATAAAAATCTCAAATATCATCATTCCTACTTTACAGAGTTAGAGAAGCTTAATGGTGTACTAGCAAGTCACACTGCCGATAAATTCTGGAGCCAGAATGTCAGCATTTATTTTTGACATGCATTTTGGTGTTCTTTCCTTTTTTTTTTTCTTTTTGGTGTTCTTTCTATTAAAATGTGCTGCCTCTCCATAATCGAATATGGAATAAAGGCTATTAAAATTTTTAAATCAATTCAAACTTTTGACACAAGGAATTAAAGGGCCTCCATTAGTTAGATCACTAAACTATTACAGAATAATATTCATGATAGAGATACAATAATTATTTTTTAAAATCTAATACAGAAGAAATAGTTCTGAAGTAAGTCAGGCAAAATATAAAACCCATGTTGGATGTAGACTCATTTCTGCTGATTCACTGTGAAAAACAACATGGTCAGAAGGTAGTGGAATTCAGCTTGAGCAACCTTGAAACTCTACTTAGAAAATGGAGGGTTTGGGGGCACAGGTGGTGCTGCTCCTTCTGCTTCTATTGAAGATCATGATTCTGGAAATGAAAACTGAACAGCAGCTACCCAGATGTTGTACAAGAATAGGGTTTGCTAATTCATAAGCCCTACTATGCCAGTCTAGTTGAGGGCATTTGGATGAGGGAGAAAAAGAAATAATGTCATTACAGATTTTCACATGGAAGAAAGGAGTGACACATCCCTAACACAGGTTACAAATCCAGCACAAAGGCAAAAGACAGTAGTGATAGGGTGTTTCAATAATCTGGATATCTGCTAAAGTCAAATCCTTCTTTAAAAAAAATACTCTGCATCAGAAATTCTCTCTCTCTCTTTCTCTCTCCCTTTTCTTGCCTTTCTGATAATATCCTCATGCACAAAATTGAAAACATATGCTAAATTGCTATTAACATTCTATTTTAAACTAGTTTGTGATATATACAAGATAGAAATTTAGGTAGGAAATGACCTCTTCATTTTGGAATAAATAATAGCAGAGGAAGGAAATCCTGGACATACTGGACATCGTCAAATACAGTCAAACTGCAGGTTTTAAAATCTATTGAGAAATGAAAGGATCTCAAAGTTTTAAACACAAACATTACAGAAGTGACATAAAACCTTTAAATAGCTCCAGAAAGGTTTAAGCCCAAAATGTCCTGAAATTTTGGGAAACATGAAAACAAGTGGGATGTTTTTGCCTAATTCCAGGGGAGCAATAAATAAGGAACGTCTATTTCCCTGCTGGAGATAGATAATAGAATGTTAATGGATAATAAAGGAAAGGCAGAAAGATCTATTAAATGATTTCATTTTTATCTTCTCCAAGGATTACAATCTTTCTGAATATGTTACCCCAACTTGCCTGAGCTGTTCAGATACCAACTACAAATTCTAAACAAATTTTGGGGGGCCAATAAGGCAGGACTAAGTAGTCCTTTCCAATGGAGAGCAAATATCAGACATTTCATTTCACCCATAAATATTTTAATATATGTGTCTACAAGAAAAGGATTATTTTTTATTAAAAAATACCACTGGGACTTCCCCGGTGGCGCAGTGGTTAAGAATCTGCCTGACAATGCCAGGGACACGGGTTTGATCCCCGGTCCAGGAAGATCCCACATGCCGCGGAGCAACTAAGTCCGTGCGCCACAACTACTGAGCCTGTGCTCTAGAGCCCGTGAGCCACAACTACTGAGCCCGCGATCCACAACTGCTGAACTCGCACACCTAGAGCCTGTGCTCCACAACAGGAGAAGCCACTGCAATGAGAAGCCTGTGCACCACAACAAAGAGCAGCCCCCACTCCCCGTAACTAGAGAAAGCCCGCGTGCAGCAATGAAGACCCAATGCAGCCAAAAATAAATTTTAAAAATTAATTAATTTAAAAAATATTTTTAAAAAATACCATTATAACTCTCTTTAAAATTAACAACAATAATCCAGGTACCCTCTCCAAAAAAATTAACAATAATATTTTTAATATTATCAAATGTCTAGTCAATGTTAAAATGTCTCCAGCTGCTTCATTAGTGTTTTATTTACAGTTGATTAGTCTCAATCAAGAACCAAGCTAGGTTCAATGTTGCATTTGGTTGAATTTCTTAAATCTCTTTAATTCATACGTTCCTTCTCCCTCATTTATTCCTTGCAATTTTTTTTTTTTTTTGAAGAAACAAGACTGCTACTCCTATAGAGTTTTCCACATTCTAGATTTTGCTGATTGTACCCCCATGGTGTCAGTTAGTAGTATGCCATTCTGTCTCCTATATTTCCTGTAAATGGGTAGTCAGATATAGAAGTCTGTTCACATTCAGGTCGATATGTTTTCAAGAAAACATCATAGTTGGTGTTATGTACATCTACTAGGAAGTATATAATATTTGCTTGTCCCTCTTTTTGTGAGTTTTGGTGTTGCTGGCCTGATTCTTTCATTAAAATATTTTTTGCAACTACTGTTGGTCTTTGCCTAGATCTATTTCTCATTAGAGATTAGAAAATGAGAATATTCTAATTATTTGATTTTTTAAATTTATTATTTAGAATGCTTCAATAAAGAAAAACATTCCCGTATTAACTATATGGCTAATACTCTGAGGTTCTTCATACAGCAAAGACAGATGCGTGTTTGAACCTTTTTCCTTTATTTACCAAGTTTCAGAATAATGAGTTGGCTCTGTAACATTCTCCAAAAGTAACCAATGAAGCTTTTAATTTGAGCATCATTATGAAGTCATGAAGTTTAACATATCTGTTGTGCTTTAATCTAACACAGTTATTATTCCTTGTCTGGTGAAGCCTCTTCAATTTGGCTTCTCTGTTATTTTTATCATTGTTCATAGTAGGATTTGGTGCTTCCTCGGTTTCTGGTATGCAAAATCTTTCAGACTCTCTTTGTAGATTTTTCTGCCTTGGACCTGGAAACACTCATTTCTGCAAGAAACTCTGGTTCCTTTTTATGAGGAAGGAATTATTTAAAGACCACAGCTTGGGTACTATAAAGTAATGTCTCAGGACTTTTTCAGTAGACAGGGCTAGGAAACACTTGTTTTAAGAGAAAATATATCATGAGCTCATCTTAATATCTCCAACCTAAATTTAGGATAAGATGTTTTTACTTAATTTTTTGTTTGTACTTTTAGATGTCTCTTCTCTTTTGCTAAAAATATTTGGTTCCTAACAGCATTAACATAATTAGTTATTAATTAGTTTTGAACAACAGTATCAATATTATGGCTAACACTGATTGCTAAAAAAAGAAAAATTAATGTCTCTTTGCAGTTCTTTTTCTCTTAACAGTACATTCATTAGACTTGTACAGTAAAACTTATTATGTTTTAAAGTCACTTGTAATATCTACTCTCTGTGTGGTTAACCTAGCAACTCAATTTGTTTCATTTTGCTCCCAATTTTTAGGAACTGCTTTTTATTTTGGACTAATTTACTATATAGTTATTATAAAACACTTACATGGTTCCAAAGTCAAATCTTAAAAAAAAAGGATATATTCTGAGAAGTCCAGTTTCCATTTCCACCCTTCCACTTTGTCTCTTCCACAATCAGTGAAGTTCTGAAGTGAGAAAACAGTGCCCCTTAGGGAACATTTGGCAATGTCTGATTGTCACAACTAGGTAGGAGCTGCTGGCATCAGCAGGTAGAGGCCAGGGATACTGCTAACCATCCTACAATGCACCAGACAATCTTACAACAAAGAATTATTAAGTCCAAAGTTTCAATAGTGTTGCCGTTGAGAAATCCTACTCTATATAACACTCTTTCCTTTCAGTTTTGGGTTGCTCTTTCATTTTTCTAATACAAGCCAAAAAAAAAAAATTTACTTCCTTAGATAAACAGTAAGCATAATATACACAGTTTTCCCCTTGATTTTTTGACTTAATTATCTACACTGGAGTTCATTTCAAAGCAGTGTATAAATATATTCTTTATTCTTCTTTACAGGAGCATAGTACTTTATTATGTGGATGCATAATAGTTTATTCAACTATTTCTCGTTCATGGATACTTGACTTGTTTGAATCTTTTTCTATTGAAAATAGTTCTACAATGAAAAGCTCTGTGTATGTGTTCTTTTTTACTTTTGCAATGTCCATATATTTGAGATGAATTCCGAGAACTGGAGTTGGTGGGTCAAAGAAAAAAGGCAAATACAACTTTGCTACATATTGCCAATTCCCCTCCATAGAGTTTGTATCTTTCTGCATTTCTACCAGCCAATAGAGTATATTGCCAAAATTTTTACTATTGTTTTTCTGATGGTTGAGAAATTGTATGCCAGTGTAATTTTAATTTGCATTTCTCATTATAGGTGAGGTTGAATATCTTTTAATTTTAGTTAGGACCATTAGCATTTATTATTACCTTTATTAGTTAACTTCTGCCAATTTTTCTTAGGGTTACTGGTCTTCTTCTACTGTATGTTTAGAAGCTCTTTTTATATTAGAGATAGCAACCCTTTATCTGTAATATAATTCATAAATACTTTTCCCAGTTTGTTTTTTTTTTAATTTTAATTTTCTTATAGCTTTTTTCATGCAAGAATTCTTTTTTATTTTGGTGCAGTCAAACTTATCTGTCATTACCCTATTTCTTCTAGATTTTTAAAATCTTAACCAAGAAAGTCTTCCCATTTACGAATTATAAAGGAATTCTCCCATATTAGTAGCATGATTTCTCTGATACATTTGGAATTCATCCTGGTGTATGCTTTAAGGAAGGATCAAATTTTATCATTTTCCATATAGCTATTCAGCTATGCGAATATCATTTATTAAAATATCCACCTTTCAGCACTGCTTTAGATATATTATCTTTATCCTATATCAATTTCTGTATGCATTGGGGACAGTTTCTGGATTTTTTTATTCTATTCTATTAGTCTAATTACATTAGTTTGTCTATTACATTAGTCTGTCGAATTCATGCAGCAATAATATCTGCTGGGACTAGCTTTCCAGTCATTTCTCTTCTTTCTTAGGGTTTTCCTGGCTATTTTTGCTTAGTGATCTTCCAAATAAAAATTTTAATCAACTAGTATAGCTCCAGTTTTCATCTGGATAACATTAAATTTATAAATTAACTTAGGAAAAAGTGTCATATAAATGATATTCAGTCTTTCTAGACAAGAATATGGTGTGTATTTCCATTTGTTCAAATCTAATTTTGTGCATTTTGGAGATGTCGCATCGTTTTCCTCATACAGGTCTGAATATTTGTTAAGTTCATGCCTAGATATTCTATTTAAATTCATTCCATTTTTCATCATAAACAGGATCTTCTTCCTTTCCTATTATGTCCTCTAATAGGTTATTATGTGTAAATATGAATGCTATTGATTTTGCCTGTTGATTACATAACCTACTATTTTACTAAATATCAGATGAATTTGAGTTGGTGTAGCTTTCCCTTATAATGGTTGGAACACTTCTTTATTATGTTTGAGAATTCCTACTTTTAGCTTAGATTGATGTAGACTAGGGAAACATAGATTACTGTGAATCAGAAGAGTAAAACAAACACCATCAAGAAAGAATTGAAGCCCTGTCAGAAAAGGAGATAGTAAAAGCATACCTTGGGGAGCCAATTTTCTGAAGTGATGGAAATGCTCTGTCTTGGTAGATTTGTGTTTATGCAAGTGACATACATTTGTCAAGATTCATGGAATTCTGAACTTAATATTTTTGCATGTCACTGCATATAAATTTTACCTCATAAGCTGTTAAAAAAAAGAGTGTCTAGGTTCTTTTCTAATTTCTTATTTTTTTATTCTAAATAAATAAACAGCCACTGAAAAACATCAAACCAACAAATATAGACAGCTAAAATTTTCCACCTCCTCCCAAAGCCTACTCTTCAGAGGAAATCACTGTTAACACTTTGCTTATTGAGAATAATGACTAGTTTGCTGATTAGTGTCAACCTGGAGAGTGTTGTCTATTGATTTGCTGGAGAACTCTATTATTGGCTCTACCCTGTCCAACATTTTTATTGATAATTTGAATAAAGACATAAAAGTATGCTTCTCAAAACTGTGTTTGACATGACTATAAGAGAGATTCTTAACATAATGGGTGACATTATGAGGATTCAAACTATTCCTCATAAATTTAAGTAAGCTAAAAATCAACATGAAAAAATATGAAAGGAAAACATAAAGTCCGAAACATAAGAATAAAACCTTAATAACTCAGGTACAAGATGAAAAAGAGTAACAGTAATTCCCATAAAAACAACCAAAGGAGTTTTAAATTACCCAAACTACAACATTAAGAAATAATAACTCATGATATCTAAAACACAATTCTTCATTTGCGTTGACAGGAAGTTAATATCCAGATCAAAGAAGGTCACAGTACTCAATACTCACTGTAACCTAACAATGAACAGCCATATTGATTGGTTTAATTCTGGGCACCAGACTTTAGGAAGGATATTGACAAATAACAGTGACAAGGACAATGAAGTGTATGGAAACTACTTTACATAAGGTATTAGTTCATGCAAACTAAATAACTAAAAGTGATTTACCTGTGGAAGCCATAATTAAATATTTCATATGTCTGAAGGGCTGACATGTGAAAGAAAGACAAAAGAGGACAAAAAAAATGTATCATCCACAAAGGAAGAGTAGGATCAAGGTACTGAAATTAGTGAAAAGCTGTGCTTATTAGAAATAGCCATACACAACCTTCTACTGTACCAGCCTTATATAGAGAGAAAGAATAAAGAACAATGTACTTTAATTTTAGGGATAGCACATCTTTTATTTAATGTGTCTTTTTTGCTTTGTTCATCTAAAGGGTGAAAGAAACATTTCCTATCTTTATGTGTTATTGCCAAGTTGTCTATTGTTGCAAACTCTGGTATATAAGCCATCTAACCAACAGTCTGGCAAAGGTCCACTGTCAGTAAAGTTGGTGACACAGAACTGTAGTCTTCAAACCAATGGTTCAGGGCCAGGAGTGGTGATACCACACCACATCTGGAAGAATGCAAACGTGTTTTGGTTGTCCCAATAACTGGGGATCCTGCTGTCATTTAGTGGGTGAGGCAGGGATGATAAACATCCTGCAAAGCATGTGAGGTTATTCTTACAGCAAAAAATTATTCTGCCCAAAGTCCCAATAGTGGCCACGTTGAGAAACATGTTTAAACAATGACTGTGTTCACAGCACACTTTGGATACTAGAATATTTGGCTGTATATTCAAAGGAATGCAACTGTATCTATCTATTACTACAGAATGCCCTTAAATGACCTTCAGCACCATCTTGCTGTTTGAGTTGAAGTGTTTACTGCCTTGACTTCCATCTTATAACCTCACCAGGCCAAATCCTCACTTGTTCCAATAAACACGAGAATTTCCTTTGTGTCAACTTGGTAATATACACCACCTCTCATATGTTCCTTGCAGCAAGTTGTACCCCACTCCTCACCACATCTTATGATACAGCTGCGGGTTCAGTCTGCCAGACATTGGATAAAATAGTTTCTATTCTCAGTTGTAACCAAAATTCAATGAGCAAAATCGGGGACCATGTTTGTAGGAGATTTCTAGCATGTATGCCCCAGGAAACCAACTGAGAATCAATGGCGTACAGACCATCAAATTTTTTTTACAAATTTATAAGTAATTTTCTCAGCTCTTTCTTTTCATATGCCATGACTTCCTTTCATTTTACCAAAATGAATTTAAAAATTCATAAGAATGATAATTTATCAGAAGTCTTCAAATTACTACTTCTTTTGTTATCTAAATCTTTTTCCAAATGAGATGCTGTCAATAGTGATACTTATCATTGGTTAGCTATACCTTCTATTTCCTCTTTCTTCTAGTACATCCAGAGCTAAAATGGCTTGATTGCCCCAGGGTGCTAATCAAACTCTTTTTCAATAACAGATGGCTCAACAGCTGTTGACATTTGATAAATCCTTTTGTTCTTATCCTAGAACATTTTGTTTATTCACATTAAATGCAAAAGGAAGAAATGAAAGAAAACACAAGAGAGAGACCTTGGACAAAACTGTTCTTCAGAAAACTTTCTAGCTTAACCTATGAGCCATGAAATTAGTGACTGTGCTAAATAAACTGGAAATTTTACAATTTAAAGAGCCTCACAGTGTAGCATGCCCATGTATATAAAGAAATACATAAATTATGGACATAAATTGCAATTCATATCAACACTGCAAACAGACCTTCTTCAACAGGGGCTGTCAAACTGAGGCCCACAGGCCAAATCCAGCCTGCCACCCATTTTTGTATGGCCCAGGAACTAAGAATGGTTTTTACATTTTTGAATGGTTAAAAACAAAAAAAATAGGAATAATATTTTATGATACATAAAAATTAAATGAATTTGTTTCATTGTCTATAAATTAAGTTTTATTAGAATACCACCACACCTATTCATTTACAAATTGTCTATAACTGCTTTCACACTGATGGCAGAGTTGAGTAATTGCAACAGAGGCCATATGGCCCACAAAGCCTAAATTATATGGCCATGGTCTTTTAGAGAAAAAGTAAAGGGTAAAGAGTGTCAAAAAAAAGTTTAAAACAGTACTAATGGTACAGAAGCACTGGACCTGCATTCCACTTCTGATTCAATGGCAAATAACTCAATCTTTTAAGTTTAGCTTGGTCAATGTGAAACAAATGAGAATATTTAACTCACCTTTTTAAAAATAAACTATGTAACTGAAGTATAATATACATAATATACAAACTACAAGGGTCAGCTCAGTGTACATTCACAGAGTTAATGTACATTGAGATTTTGCAATCTCCACAAATATCAAGAAAAAGAATATTACCAGCATCCTGGAAGTCCCCATCAAACCCCCTTCCAATTATAATGCTCCTCTTCCCCAAAAGAAAAAACTGTCCTGATTTCTAACAGTATTGATTTGTTTTACCTATTTCTGAATTTTATTTAAAGTAGATCGAACAGTGTGTATTCTTTTGTGTCCAGCTTTTTGTGTTCATCATCGAATTTGTTTTACCCACCTCACTGTAGGTAGCAGTACCTCATTCATTTTCATTAGGTGTTTCATTATATGAAAATACCATAATTTATTTATTCATTCTACTGGTGGTAAGCATTTGGTTGTTTCTACTTTTTTGGCCATTGAAAATACTTCTGCTATGAACATTTTTATATGTCTCTTTTGATGCACACAGGTACACATTTCTGTGTGGTATATACATAACTTTGTCTTATTTATTTATAAATAACTTTATAATAATTTATAAAAACTTATCTTGTTAAATATTGATTCAGGGCTGCTTTCAAAATTTTTAGCACAAAGATTAGGGTAATCATTGTGAAACTGCTAAACACTGAGTAAATCACTTTTTTAACTTTTAATTTTGAAATAATTGTATATTCACCTGAAATAGCAAAAAAAAAAAAAAAATGTAAAGGGAGCTACCTTGTACTGTACCCTTTATCCAGTTTCTCCCAGTGATAACATCTTTCATAACTTATAGTACAGTACCAAAACCAGGAAAATTACATTGGTACAATCTACAGAGCTCATTCAGATTTCACTAGTTTATATGTACTCATATGTGGATGGAGCTCCATGCAATTTTATCATGTGTGTAGATTTGTGTGGTCACCACCATCAAGATGCAGAACTGTTCCATCACCACAAGGCTCCCCCTCACCTCTGTATATAGCACCCCCACTCTACTCCCACCTCCCATTTCCAACACTTGGCAACCACCAATCTGTTTTTTGTCTCTGTAATTGTATTCCAGTATAAATAGAATTATACATAAACGGAATCATAAGGTATGTAACCTTTTGAGATTGGCTTTTTTTAACTCAGCATCATTACTCTGAGATCCATCCAAGTGATTGCGTGTATCACTGGTTCCTTTTTATTGCTGAGTAGTACCGAATGGTATGGCTGTATCACAATTTGCTTATTCATTTACCTGTTGAAGGACCTTTGAGTTATTCCCAGTTTTTGGCTGTTACAAATAAAGCTGCTAAGAACATTCATGTACAGGAGTTTGTGTGAACTTGTTTTCATCTCCCTGTAATAAATGCTCAAAAGTGCAATTGCTGGGACATATGGTAAGTACACATTTAATTTTTTTAAGAAACTGCCAAAGTATTTTCCAGAGTGCTTGAACCATTTTACATTCCCACCAGCCATGTATGAGTGATTCAAATTCTTTGATCCTCACCAACATTTAGTGGTATCATTATTTTTAACTTTAGCCATTCTGGTAAATGTATATATCTTTTTGAGGCACATAGTTTTTTTTAAAAATACCACTCATTACCTCTGATAGCTAAAACATTAACAGTGATAGAATAGCCTTTATAACCTAGATAATAGAAAATGTTTTGCCCCTTGAATTAGAAACCATGCATATACAAAATATTGTTTTAAGTGAGAAAATGTATATTAAGCATATGCTTCTTTACATACAGTAAGTGCTAACGGCTAATGTTAATTCAGCACTTACTGTATGTAAAGCATATGCCTCATATATATTTTTTCATTCAGAAGAACAGAACAATATTTTACTATTTGCCCCTTCCAGCACTTGTCATTTCTTCTATTCCACTTCTTCCGTCTAGAACACATGCTCTAGTAGTTTTCTCAGTGAATATCTGTAGGTATATAAATTCTCTTATTATCTCTATATCTGCAAATATCTGTATTTTTACCCTTAATCTTGTCATAGATTAACTAGGTATGAAATTCTACATGGTAGCTATTTTACCCCAGCATTTTGAGGATACTCTATTATCTTCTGTCGTATACTATTCCTAGTGAGAAGTCTGTTCTCAGTCTAATTGTTAATCCTCTTTTTCCTTTCTGGAAGATTCTAAGATTTTTCTCTTTGTTCATGATATTCCCCCATTTCACAATTTATGGCTAGGTACAGAGTTACTTTTAATTACTTTACTTGCCCTTTGGGGTATATTTTCTTTTTTTTTCCTTTTTTTTTAAATTTTTATTGGAGTATAGTTGATTTACAACGTTGTATTAGTTTCAGGTGTACAGCAAAGTGAATCTATTATATATATACATATACCCACTCTTTTTTAGATTCTTTTCCCATATAGGCCATTACAGAGTATTAAGTAGAGTTCCCTGTGCTATACAGTAGGTCCTAATTAGTTACCTATTTTATATATAGTAGTGTGTATATATCAATCCCAATCTTCCAATTTATCCCTCCCCCCCCACCTTATGGGGTATATTTTCAATCTAATGAATTCCACCTTTCTCAATTCTTGAAAATTCCTCAGCCATTGCCTCTTTGAATATTTCTTCTTATTTCCTCTACTCACTTCTTCTGGAATTCCTGTTAGATTTCAGTATGAATGTTGGAGCCTCTTTAGCTCCATTTCCTCCACTTCCTTTAATTAGTCATATTTTTAAAATTACTTTATCTATCTAGACTGAATTCTGAGAAAATTCCTGAGTATGATCTTACAGTTCAGTGATTCTCTTTGACTTTGACCTGTCTAGGGTTTATCCTATGTGCTCATAAGGGTTTTATTTCATTTATTTTGATTTTTCATATACTCATATAACTTGACATACATAGGATCGAACATAATCCTTTCCTCCTTCTACATCACCAGCCTATCCCCATTTCCACTATACTTCCACCACATAGGCCTCCACCAGTTCCTATATTTCTTTTCTTTTTTCCCAAGACTAAATTTTTTTTAATTCAATTACTGTGCTTTCCATTTCCAAAATTTCTATTTTTTTTCATATCCACATGTTCTTACTTCATTTCTTCCTGTAGTTTTTTTTCTTTTTTCTTATTCTGCATTATTCCTTTATTCGTATCTTTGAGGATCCTAAACATACATATTTTGAATGACTTTTTGGATTATTCTTTTATTTTCATGCATCTAGGATGAATTCATCTTCCACTTATTGATTTTGTTAGATGTGCTTCCTAAAATTAATTTTCCACATGTTTTGGAATTTGGATTTTGGAGATTTTTCTCTACTTGGAGGTTCTTGTTGACTCTCTGTTTTCTCTGCTCACCTCTCTTTTGCCCAATAGTTTGGCAGTCCAGAACCAAAGAGCATACTGGCTGCTCAGAGCTCCTGCCACCCAATAATATTGGGCATACTGAAAATCAATTTGCTGCATAAGAGGGAAGCTTGGCTCCAGACCTTAATAAACATCACAGAAGGAAGAAAGCTAACTCTGCCACTCATACGCCTGGTACAAATAACAAAACAATTCAGAATTTGATTAAGTTATTTTAGTAACAGTTTCACTAGAGGGAGTGAAACTAAATTCGCTCATATTTATTAGTCTCTTAGTTTTCTATCAGAAAAGATTTTTAGAAACAATAGTCTTTAAATCAAATCACGCGAACCCTAAAGAATATGATATCAGAGGCTCCAAATTTACTCGGCTTCTTCATAGAAAACATGATTGCAGAGTTCCCAATTTAATACATTCCCTTTAAGTGAACAACACCTCTTTCAGGATTCTGTATATAACAATGCCAATAAACAATTTAGCATGAGATTACAAACAAACAAACAAACAAAAAAAACACGTATCCAGAAACCTCCACTCAGGCTTTGCATAAGTCACAACCTCAGGCAGGGATCCTAGTAAATATTCAGTCTCCTCTGCTGCTGTTTTAGTCCCTGGATTGAAACCAAACCTGGTTTGGTTTTTTGCCCTCTTCCCTTTACCTCATAAGAGCTGAACTCCCAGCAGATCCTTGGCTTCATCCTTTTCATTCGTGTATACTGCTGTGTCACTTCTGGTTTATAGAAATTCTTATTTTATTTTAATTTTCTCTTATGGTATATTTATCATGAATAATATGCTTGGATGCAGTGGAGTGAAGTAAGGGAATGCCCCAAAGCATGAATTTATAATCCCTGCTCCCTCTATTTATATTTATTAGATAATACTTCTTATAGAATAAGGGAACTATCTTCGTTACTATATAAGACAAAATTCATCTTTATTAATCACTACTTAAAGAAATAAAATGGAGTGTACATAATGCTTCAGAAGCAAAATCATCTTGCTTAAGAGACACAGAATCAAAATCTTATAAATGATCATTTAATTTTTGCTATCTAGTGGCTAAGAACATCTCCTAGAATATAACATCTTAGCTAAAATAAAAATGATAAACAAACCTAACAAAAATTCAAAAAGAATATACTTGATGGCCTTTACCAGAAAAAAAAGTAGGAGTGATAGGAAACAATCAAATTAAAAATATATTTATATTTCAACATTTACCATGAAATAGTTTAAATTTTAAATAGTGTGTGCATGTGGGGGGCAGGGAGAAGAAAAATAGGTCTACAGGGAATGGAAATGTACTTGGAATTTCAAATCTCTTGAACTTCAAATCTATTTTTATCTATTTTGATCAAGATGTATCCTAAGTTCTTAGTTCCTGGCATAAAGAGATACTCAGTTACTGAGGATCAGTCAGGAATATGTAATTGATATAATGTATCTTGACCTCATCAGTACAGTTGACAAGCAGTCTCCCAAGGCAATAGAAATAAAAACAAAAATAAACAAATGGGACCTAATCAAGTTTACAAGCTTTTGCACAGCAAAGGAAACCATAAACAAAAGGAAAAGACAGCCTACAGAATGGGAGAAAATATTTGCAAACAATGCAGCAGACAAGGGCTTAATTTCCAAAATATACAAACAGCTCATACAACACAACAACAAAAAAAAACCCAATCCAAAAATGGGCAGAAGACCTAAATAGACATTTCTCCAAAGAAGACCTACAGATGGCCAAAAAGCACATGAAAATATGCACAACATTGCTAATCATCAGAGAAATGCAATCAAAGCTACAATGCAGTACCACCTCACACCAGTGAGAATGGCCATTATTAAAAAGCCTACAAATAACAAATGCTGGAGAGAGTGTGGAGGAAAGGGAACCCTCCGACACTGTTGGCGGGAATGTAAGTTGGTACAGCCACTGTGGAAAACTGAGGTTCCTCAGAAAACTAAAAACAGAATTACCATATGATCCAGCAATCCCAATCCTGGGCATACACCTGGACAAAACTATAATTCAAAAAGATATATGCACCCTTATGTTCATAGCAGCACTATTCACAATTTCTAAGACATCGAAACAATCTAAATGTCCATCGACAGATGAATGGATAAAGAAGATGTGGTACATATATACAATGGAATACTACTCAGCCATAAAAAAGAATGAAATAATGCCATTTGCAGCAACATGGATGCAACTAGAAATTATCATACTAAGTGAAGTAAGTCAGAAAGAGAAAGACAAATACCATGTGATATCACTTATATGTGGAATCTAAAATATGAGACAAATGAACCTATCTATGAAACAGAAATATAATCACAGACATAGAGAACAGACTGGTGGTTGCCAAGGGGGAGGGGTTTGGGGGAAGGGTGGAGTGGAAGGTTGGGGTCAGCAGATGTAAGCTTTTATATATAGAATAGATAAACAACAAGGTTCTACTGTATAGCAGAGGGAACAATATTCAATATCCTATGATAAACCATAACAGGAAAGAACATTTAAAAAAGAATATATATATGTATAACTGAATCATTTTGCTGTACAGCAGTAATTAACACAACACTGTAAATCAACTATACTTTAATTTAAAAATTAAAATTAAAATACATTTTTAAAAAGAATTTTGTAAGAGAATGAAATATTCTCATGGAAATCAAAGGAGGAGCATATTAGAGCAGGAGGAGTCATTTTGGTAAAAGATCCTCAACTTCATTGCCCTCAATTTTGTACATGAAAAGAGGAAGTGAGGATATTCAGTGGTGTCAGGAAAGCTCAATCAGGAATCAGGTGGTATGTACTCTGAACCATTTAAAATGGCAAAAAGGAAGGAAGAGTTTTCTGACAATGGTTTCTGACCAGTTTGAATTTGTAGCACACTTGGTAAGCTTGGCTCTAATACTTGCTTTGTGAGCTCTTTGCTGAAGGAAGCCCAAAGACAGAATTCACTGATACTACTTTAGAGATAATGATCACTATGTATGTACCTATTCATGAAGAGGAAAATTAGTCAATGTCCATTTTGACATGGTGTATTGAGATAGAGCTGGTGATCTTATGTCAATGTGAGCATTATATATAATGTACACTTGTGAGCATTGTATACAATGTACAATATATATTTATACATTTGGTAAAAAGACTTTCTGATTAAATTTGATTAGACTCTTGACATTTATTTTTAAAGCTTGATACCTTTGACAATAAAACAGAATAATGTCACTTAAAAATACAGTTGAGGTCTTCCCTGGTGACGCAGTGGTTGAGAATCTGCCTGCCAATGCAGGGGACACGGGTTCGAGACCTGGTCTGGGAAGATCCCACATGCCGCGAAGCAACTAAGCCCGTGAGCCACAACTACTGAGCCCGTGTGCCACAACTACTGAAGCCTGCGCGCCTAGAGCCCATGCTCCACAACAAGAGAAGCCACTGCAATGAGAAGCCCGCGCACCGCAACCAAGAGTAGCCCCCACTCACCGCAACCAGAGAAAGCCCGCGCGCAGCAATGAAGACCCAACACAGCCAAAAATAAATAAATAAAATAAATAAATTTATTAAAAAAAAATACAGTTGACAAGGCTCGTGTTACTTTGGGAACAATTAAAGAAATAAAACTGAATAACAAGTACAATTAGGTAAACTAATCATTAGCTCCTGATCTTTCTCAATATTCACTTATTAGTAGGTTGAAGTCATCCTGAATGAAAATGAAAATAAAATACTTTCAGACAATCTAATTCCAGAGAATACTATCCACAGTCATCATGTGGAAAAGGTGATATAACCCATCTAGAGGCACCTGCTCTAACAGAGGGTCATTAGATCTATGAGTTGCCTTCTGTCTTGACAGCTTGCTCCCCACATAATCTAGAGAAACCAGCAAAAGTTCTATCTTTCTTTTCCCTTTTATTCTACCTGGAGACTTCCTCTGAGTTGTCTGGCTACCCAAATGGATCTCACTGATGAGAACCCAGAGCTCAATGCCTCCAAAGGCAATGGGCTCACAGCACGCCACGCCCAGAAGGTAGGCAAAGGAGGGGGAATTTTATCCTTATCTCCATTTTTCCCAGCTCTCGTCATAAATCATGAATTCATTCTGGCAACTTTGTCCCCAGCATCAATCATGCTAAGCTGAATGACAAAATCTGGTCAAGGGACAAAGATTAGTAAGAATGGTAATTTGACCCAGCTAGAGTTATTTTCATTTTATTTTACTATTTCTTCAATTATCAAGCAAAGGAGATCAAGGACATGGATGATGCAAGTGGATTCGGCTCTAATGTTTCACAGAGTAGAGACCAGGGTTTTATGAAGGATACACGTGTCTGAGAATCCCAGAAGTAGTGGTTTTCTGGTTTCATTCCCCTTTTAGACAGGAAACATCAGTCCATCACACTGGCTTTTGGAAGCAGAGTGGAAAGGACTACATTGGGAAGTAACTTTTTCTCTTTGGGGGTGTTTGAGGAATCTCTCACCTGTGGTTCCCTTGATACAAGTAATGACTCCCCCCAGCTGTTTGCTCATGACTGACTCCTGCCCCAGCCACTAATCTCCAGGAAGGGCTTTGAGAGAAGCCCCACTCAAGGAGAACCACTCCAGCTTTCTTTCAATGGGTGTACATCTAGTGTATAAGAAAACACAGGAACTAATGCCCAGGTTTGGGGTTGATAATTTCTTTTTATAAGTTTTCTTGTTCTACGTTAAGTTTTATTTTTATTGAAATACTGTGTGCACCGAGTTTACAAATCAAATCATGTGAAAAAGCTTAAAACAGAAACAGCAGTTTCTACTCCTTATCTACTACCCACTCCTGTTCCTCTGAGGCAGCTGCTTTCAAATATCTTACCTAGATAATGTGGGCATTGAACTCTGTTTCCAAATAATAGATGCATAAATTCCTACAGGATTGGGTTATTATCAGTGGGTTTATTTGGGGTTTTTTTCAGTCTGAAGAAGCCAGGTAAAGGGGTGAGCTATTTTTTAGGGGTTCCTTGGGATTTGCTTCTACTTTCAGTTAACTCTCCAATAGTTTCTCACAAGATGAAAGGTTATCTCACAAACAGAAAATTCTAATTACAAACTTGTTTAGAAGAAATTGAAAAATAAACAATCAAGGGTACACTCTAGCAAAGAGGTCAGTGTTTTGCTGTAATGAGTACTACTATTAGGTTTTCAAATAAACATTACTATTCTGTGCACTAAGAAAATTCAGGCTGTTCTCACACATACATTTGCAAAAGAACTTCAAAAATAAATTTTCAAAAACCAAACTGAACAGTTTCGCTCAAAATACTTAGAGAAACATATGAACAATAAAGTGAAACCAGGGCGTTTTACTGTTGAGCAGATCTTACACTTCACCAAATTAAATAAGTGTTTTATTATAAAAATTCAGTGTATCCTCTTGTACTAGGATGTATACATTAATGATTATAAAAGTCAAAGAAGCAAAAAAACAGATACATGGAAATCATAATCAAAACAATCACTCTTACCCACCATGCAAATGTTTATGTATGTGCCCCACTTGTCAATTTGTTCTGCTAATTACATATGCAATGCCCTTCATAGATTCTGGTATAAAATGATGTGGTTCTCAATATTACTGATATATACTCATTTCAGAGATTGCACTTCAGAGATGGCTCTAAGCATTAAAAAATTATGTATTATGGGACTTCTCTGGCAATCCAGTGGTTGAGACTTTGCCTTCCAATGCAGCGGGTGCAGGTTCGATCCCTGGTCAGGGAGCAAAGATCCCACACGCCTCGCAGCCAAAGAAACAAAACATAAAACAGAAGCAATATTGTAACAAATTCAATAAAAGGCTTTTAAAATGGTCCACATCAAAAAAATCTTTTAAAAAAATTATGTATTATGGCCCATTCTAGTTGTAGTGTATCAATTAACATTTTCAGGAAGAAACTTACTTCATGGGTATTTTCATGCTTCTCTCAGTAGAGAAATAACTTCTTTGGGGACAATCATTTTTTACAAGTATTAAAGTATCTGTATTCCACTTCTTATAATATCATGAAGATGTTGAGGGCGTAATAACTGTCATCAACTGATGCTTCAAAAAGATATACATCAAGCATTTAAATAATTTAAAAACTAGGATATAAGGAAAATGAGACTGAGCCCTACTCTCAAAGAGCTTACTGCCTGTTGGGAAGTCATACGATGCTCCAAGTTATAAGTACTACCTATGGTACTACAGGAACACAGAGGATAAGAAACCAGAGGCTTCTTAGAAAACGGTGTTTGAACTGATTCTGGAAAAAAAAAATAGGAGTTAGTCACAAAAGGAAGGGGATGCTGAAATATATCAGTGGTATTAGTGATGCACAAGAAGGCAAGAGTCCAAAAAATACTTAGGAAAAAAACCCATAAGCCTTGTTGATTTGTTAGTTGTGGGCTCTGAGCAAGAGTAGGAGTTAAAAGTAACTTTCAATTTTTTTCTCTTAGATAACTGGGTTGTTGTAAACCAATTGAAAATTACAACAAAGGAGACAGAGCTAATTTAATGAAAAGTATGAGGGTAGTTTGGGAAATTTTGAGATGTGCATGTGATGTTCAGTAAAGAGTCAGATGTATATTTCTAAAGCTTAGAAAAGATTTCGGTTTAGACATATAGATTTGGGAGTTATCTGCCTACAAATGGTAACTAAAACAATGATGGGGACAGAGAATAAAAAGAGCAGAGGACTTTGAATGAAGCCACAGGGAACCATAACATCTAAGAATAAGGCAAAGACAAGGAGCTTACCAAGGAGACCAAAGAGCAATGGCCAGAAAGAAGGGAACCAGGGAAGGGACATATGTTAGACTCGAAGGGATCAGAGCTATACTCTCCAACAGAGTATCCACCAGTCCCATGTGGCTACTGAGGACTTGAAATGCTCCTAGTGCACCTGAGGAATTAAATTTTTAATTTAATATAAAAATTGATAATTGATTCAGTTTTTTAAAAACTTTTAAGTATGTTTAAGATAACTTGAGTATGTGAATCTATTTTTTAATGATAAATTTTATAAACTCTCAACAAGATTAAGTGTTCTGATCAAAATTTAGCATCAGAATTTTGACATACAGTGAATATAAAATACACTCATTTTGAAGATTTTTGTATGAAGAACAAAGTGTAAAAATGTTTCATTAAAGTTTTTGTATATTGATTACATGTTGAAACAATAATATTTTGGATATACTTGATTAACTAAAATGTTATTCAAGTTAATTTCACTTGTTTTTCTTTTTAACTTTTGAAAGTGGCTAGTAGGTATCATGGCTTTCATTTTATTTCTATTGGACATAGAATATTTCAGGAAAGAAGTAATCATGAATGTAGGGAGACAATTCTCCATAGATCTCATGTTTCTATAGATCTTGTAAGTAAAGCACTGTGCACCCTTTATTCCAACATATCTTTTCAAGGATATCTGTATAAGAAAAAGCCTTGGAAAATGAAGATGTCTCATTGCAGAACAAAGAAAAGGCATACTTACCACTCATTATAAAAGATATAGATTTCTTAAGCTCAGGGTTCCTCTTTTGTGATTAAATCCACTGTGTGTGCAAGTGTCACTTGACCCTCTTTGCACTGTCTTGTAGGAATTGGGGTTTAAAAAACCAGTACAGGGGCTTCTCTGGTGGCACAGTGCTAAAGAATCCACCTGCCAATGCAGGGGACACGGGTTCGAGTCCTGGTCCAGGAAGATCCCACATGCCGCAGAGCAACTGAGTCCGTGAGCCACAACTACTCAGCCCGCGTGCCACAACTACTGAAGCCTGTGTGCTTAGAGCCCGTGCGCCACATCTACTGAAGCCCTCGCACCTAGAGCCCGTGCTCTGCAACAAGAGAAGCCACCACAATGAGAAGCCCGCACACTGCAACGAAGAGTGGCCCCCGCTCGCCACAACTAGAGAAAGCCCGCACACAGCAACAAAGACCCAACACAGCCAAAAATAAATAAATAAGATAAATAAAAATTTTTAAAAAAAAACAGTACAAAAATGCTGATATTCTGGCTACTGTTATTGCAGTAATAAGTAATAAATTTTTGTTTTTTATAAGTAATAAACTTTTCCTCATCCCTGACCCAGAAGTCTTCTACCAGCATCCATGAAATTGTGGTAGGCTAACTTGTCAGCTTACAAGAAGGGTAAAATCTCAGACATTTCACCGTTCCCGACAGTGACTCTGTCAGGTATATATTGCTGTATAACAAACTGCCCTAAAATTTAGTAGCTTAAAACAATAACAATTAAAGATAGACATATATATCAATGGAATGAAACAGAGAGTCCAGGAACAGACACAAACAAAAAGATCGAATGGCTTTTTTAGAAAGGTACAATGGCAATTCAATGTAGTCTAGAGAATATTTTCAAGGAATGGTGCTGGCACAAATGACTATGCATATGCCAAAAATGAACATAAATCCATACCTCACATCTTATATAAAAATTAACTCAAAATAGACCATAGACATAATTTAAAATCTAAACCTATAAAACTTTAAAAGTAAACATAGGAGAAAACCTTTGTGACCCTGGGTTAGGCCAACAGTTCCTAGATATGACACCAAAAGTGCAATACATAAAAGAAAAAAATGATAAATTGGGCTTCATAAAAATTACAAACATTTGTTGTGTGAAAGACATTGTTAAGACAAATCATAAACTGGGAGCATATATATGTAAATAACATCTGGTAAAGGACTTGTATCTAGGATATATAAATAACTCTTAAGACTCAAAAGTTAGAAAACAAACAGCTAAATTTTAAAAAGTAAGCAAAATATTTGAACAGATACACAATCCATATTTTTAAAAAATGGGCACAGAAGCAAAGGACTATTTAATCCAAATAGAGAATTCAAAAAATAAGATATAAATATTACTAATAAGCAATAAAAGGACATTCAATCCTATTTGCAGTCAGGGAACTGCAAATTAAAACAATAAAATATCCTTTTTCCCCATAAAATTGAAAAAATAGAAATACTGATAATATCAAGTGATGGTGAAGGAATGGAGAAATGAACACTCACATACTCTTGGCTGTAATACAAATTATTTAGGAAGCAATTTGGTAGTACTTATTATAATTCAAAACAAGCATATCATTTGGGTCAATATTTTAACTTCTAGCAATCTATTCTATGAAAATAAAATCATGAAAGTGTAAAGATGTATCAATACATAGATGGATTTTGTATTATAAGCTATAATGAAAAAATTGGCAACAATCTAAATTTCCATAAAAAATTGGCTAAATAAACTACAATGTAACCATAAAATTGAGTATTAGGCAGACAAAAATAAGGAAGATCTACATGCTGATCTGTTAGTGTAAAAAGCAAATTGCACACCAATAAGTAGAGAATGATTCCATTCTTGAAAATATAAATGTGGCTGCTTCTCTATATAGATTTCTTGCATCTATTCAAAAAAAGATTGGAAAGGAACTTAATTAACATAAGTCACTTTAGGGAAGATGAAATTTGATGGGTGAGTGGTAAAGAATATTCACTTGACAGCCCTAGATAATTTTTTAGCGTACTGGAATTACAGATGATTCTTATTTTTGTTGTTTTCTAGCATTTTTCTGAAATAAAGAATAATTGCTGAAGCAAAGTCCTGGAGGAGACTGAGAGGAAAGAATCGAGGGCATAAATGGAAGGATCCATCTCAGAAATGGCAGACACCTCATTCTCAGGAAGGGCATGAAAAGTGGCAAGAATTGGTGGGGATATAGATCAGTTGGAGTTCAGGCTGTAGGGGTGGGAGGGCTGGGAGATGAGACATGGTTTGCCTGACAGCTGTGATTTCTCAGTAAAGTTGAGGATGGGACCCAGGGTTGAGGAGAGTGGTCAAGGTCTGGAACAGTCAATGAGGGAAAGAGGAGGGATATTCACCAAGGACGAGGGAGGAAAAGTGCACCTGTGAAGTTTTTATTATCTAGTCCTAGAAGTAGCAGACAAGGTGTAAGACAGGCTGGGAGGGTAGTCTTACCTTCTGGACAGGAAGAGGGGAATGGATTTTGGTGGACTGCCATAAGTCTCTGTGGCACTATGACTACCTCAGATTTTGTCTGTAACCTAGATTGCTTTTCGCACCCCCTCACACGTCCATATTCTACTTGACACTCATCCATACTCAATTTTAACAAGTTTCTTTTTTTATGAAGACGTTATACACTTATTGTAGCTGAAAGGAACCTTAGAAATACCAATTTCCCCATTTTGTGGATGAGAAAATGGTGAATCACAGAGATAAATGATCTTTTAGTGAGGCAATAGTTTATAAATGGTGGAATTAGACTGACCCAGGTCAGTGCAGTTTCCAAGATGCCACACAAACCCTGTGTAACCATGATTAAAAAGAAAAGGATGCTATGTCTGGGATCATCACAAATAGTTGTCATAAAACTAAAGCAAGACTTGTGCTTTGGAAATTAAACATAGTATCTATTAAACAAAAATTACTCCTGTTGAAGGTGATGGCATAATACAAATATACTGCAATTAATTTTATATGAGATGCATAAAAGAACTGAGTATAAGTAAGTAATTTGAAATGATGCATATTTTTAATACCAGGATCTTCTCCAAATCCTAAAATTTACACCACATTCAAGAACTGCAAAGCACTATCTAAGGCTACGTCATGCTTTCGGAAGGATTACAGTGCCCTCTGCAGCTTCAGCAGAAATAAACACAAATTTGATTTCAAAACAAAACAAACAAACAAAAAAAACCCAGTAATTTAAAAGTCAACATGGAAGTGTATGCAATTAACATGCCTCAGAAATTCACTTTACTTTTAAACTGAATTAAAATACGTATGTAAAGATCACATTTTAAGCAAAATGCACTACAGCATGTATAGCAGGTACCTATTTGTGTAAAAAGATATGCAATATAGAAAAAGATACATATATGTGTGTATCTATAGATTAATTTGAGGATAATGCTCTAGAATATGGCACAGTTGCCTTTGGGGAGATAAACTAGCACCCTGGGGATCATACGTGGGAAGAAGATTTCTTTTCACTGTGACTCTTCTGGTACTACTTAAATTTTTCATCACATGCATGTATTAATCTTTCAGGTAAGAAAAAAAAGTTAATCAATAAAACTTTTGATTACCTTTTAAAGAAACGGTATGCATCCAAATTTTAAGCCTCTCTCTCCAGAAGTTCCTTAACTTCAGACAAGTTCTTTAGTCTGTTAAAAACAAAACAACATGCCCAAAATGGAGTCACTTATGTTAAGCCCCATATCCACAAACTGAGATTGAACTTAATTACAGTTTTAGCTCACCCAGAAATGGAATCGTAAACCAGTCAATCAGGAATGGCCTAATCAGTTAGGTAATCTGACTGACAGAACCTGGCCATCCCCTAAAGAAAAGTAACTTTTCAATTACCAACCCGCTTTTTTTGCCCAGTATAACTTCCTGTCCCCTTGTGCCTATAAAAGTCTTCCATTTTATACTGGTCCTTGGAGCTCCTTTCTGTTAGACTGGATGCTGCCTGATTCAAATCAGCTTTTGATCAAATAAACTCTTAAAATTTTTAATATGCCGTTGTTTATCTTTAACAAATCTCTTTGCCCTCCCTAACCACTTAATTTAAATTAAAACATAGCTTCTTTAACTCTGTGTTATCTTATTAGATATACCCAGCATCTTCAAAATTTAGCTGTGAGAAAAGTAGTCTATACTAGCTCACATTTGGTTAACCAAAGCAATATTGAATAGAATACAAAAGAGTAGACTATTTTATTTACAGTTTTTATCTACTAATTTCTTAACTTGGGGAGAAAGTAATATTCACTAAGATATTAATAATTATGAAATAGTATACAATGAAAGGTAGGTTTGTTTTCTCAGTCCTCCCCTCCAAAGGAAATTAAGTGTATTCCATGTATCTTTTCAGAAATTATGTCAATATTATTGAGCAACTGAATATTTTAATTTATAGGCAATATTACTGAGTAATAAATATATCAATTTATTGAGTAATTGAATGAGCAATTTTTTAAATTGAATGTTTACTAAACTGCAAGTATCTTTCTAGGTCAGGGTATAAGGAGTAAATAAAAACTAAGTTGCTAGGCTTCCCTGGTGGCGCAGTGGTTAAGAATCCACCTGCCAATGCTGGGGACACAGGTTCGAGCCCTGGTCCGGGAAGATCCGACATGCCGCGGAGCAACTAAGCCCGTGTGCCACAACTACTGAGCCCACGCTCTAGAGCCTAAAGCCACCACAATGAGAAGCCCACGCACCACAACTAGAGAAAGCCCGCGCACAGCAACGAAGACCCAATGCAGACAAAAATAAATAAATAAAATAAGTTTATTAAAAAAAAAAAAAAAACACTAAGTTGCTATCCTCACAGAGTTGACAATCTGGTGGGAGAAGACAGATAACATAGACATAAATTAATACATATATATTATATCAGAAAGACATAAGTAATATTTTAAAAGAAGAGTAAAGACAGTAATGAGAATGGGTGGGAGAAATTTGGGGATGTCAGCGGGCAATGAGCTCATTCTCTAGTGGAAGAAAATATTGAATTTATATTCTGGATAAGTCATTTACTAATTGGATAAACTTCAGTGAGACATTTAAACTCTGTAAATTGAATTACTTATTTATAAAAATATGGGATAAAAAAACCTCATAAACATTTGTGGTGACTAAGATCTTATTTAACATATTAAGATTTAGGAAGTGCTCAATAAATATTTGTTAATAGCCTATTTTCAAAATGCTTTCATCTTTTATGAAAGGAATTATATATGGTGAAAACTGTTTGGAGGAGAAATAACAGTGAGCCTGATAATGGTAATAAAAATGTCAATTGTTAAAAAAAAAAAAAAAAAGAAGAGTAAAGAAACAGAAGTAGTAGACAAGAGAGTTGTTATTTTATACAGACAGAGTTCTGAGAAGATGACATCTGAGCAGATGCCAGAATTAAATGGAAGAAGAAAACATGGAAATCTGGGGTAAGAGCCCACCAGGCAGAGTAGCCAGTGCAAAGGCCTTAAGAGGGAGCGAGTCCAGTATTCAATAAACTACCAAGAGGCTGCTGTGGCTGGAGGGGAGAGAGCAAAAGGGAGAATGGTAGCAGGGAAGGCCAGAGGGGCCACAAGGGGCAAGATCACGTAAGGCCTGGGAGACAGCTGAGCCTATAGGCTTTATTCTGAAAAAAATCAGGGTGAGGGTCGCCATGGGGGTCTTGAGAGAGGATTAACATGACCTAACTTACATTTTTAAAAGATCACTCAATTTGCTAGGTTGAGAATAGACCAGGGTTGGGGGGTGGCAGGGGGCAACACAAACGTAGAACATGAAGACCAGGAAGAGATGGTATTTTGGACCAGGCAGATAGCAGAAGTTGTGATAAATGCTCATATTCTGGAATATTCTCTAGGTAGTCCCAACAGACATTCAGACACATTGAATGTAAACTCTGAGAGAAAAGAAGTCAAGCATCATGATTCCATAGTTTATGACCTGGGTAACTGAAAGGTGGATTTGCTGTAAACTAACCTGCAGAAAACGGTGGATCAAGCGGGTTTTGAGGGGAAAATTTGATATTAGAAAGTTTTGATATTAGCAGGTTTTGATATTAGAAAGTTTGTAGTATTTATTAAATATCCAAGATGGGAGAAATAAAGGCACATGTTTGCTGATGAGACCAGTTTATTAAAGCAGGGGAAATGACTATGCGAGACAGACAAGAGTAAGAGGAAAGGGGTAGGATCTAGGGCCCACATGGAGAGATTTTCAGAATGGAGGACAGACAGTTCTTCATCTATCTAAAATCTGGAAGACGAGGTAAATGGGCACAGACGTTACGTGGGTAGACAGGTTGGCAGGAATCAGTGCAAGGTTTCTTCTGGCTGCTTCTATTTTCATAATGAAATAGAAAAGAAAATCTTGTTTGAAGGAATTAGTGAATCCCTTTTCACTCCCTTGCATAAAACCTTCTATAGGCTTCCCCTCACCATTAGAATAACATTTTAACATGACAAGATCCCACAGGACCTTTCTCCATTGCCCCAAATGCTCAAGCCATGGGGGCCTTCCTTCTGTGCCTCAGACACATGACAAACTTATACAAGCCTTGGGTCCTTTGACTTACTTGTCACTCCATCTGGTAAGCCCTCTCTCCCACCCTCCCAAGTCTGGCTAATTCTTATCATACAAGGCCTCAACCATCCCCCCTAGGCCTTTCTTGAGTACCCTATCTACAGTGGCCCACGCTCTCCTCATAAGTTACTTACACATTTATTATGCATTGTCTGCTTCTTCCCACAAGAACGTTTCATAAGGAACTGGCACCCCCTATCCCCCACCTTATTACTCCCTCTCTCCCCAGATCTGGCTTTACTTTTCTTCTCAGTCTTCATCACTACTTGATAGATATATAGATATAGATATAGATATAGATATAGACATAGATATGGGTATATATATAGATACAGATATACAGACATAGATTTGTGAATTATCCATCTCCCCTGAGAGAATAATAGCTCTACGAAAGCAGGTACTTTTCTAGTCTATTCACTCTGTGCCTCGTAAGCCTAGAACCATGTCTGGTACATAGTAGGTGCTCAATGAAAATTTCTTAGTGACATATTTGAAAAAGTAAATGAAAAAAATGCCTGTAGAGCATATAACAGAGCCCCTGGCAATAGTAAATCTTCAATAAACGTCAGCTGTTATGATGATAACAAAAACAGCCATGGCATCAATCATGAGCACAAATATGAAAGGCTAATCCTCCTCTGTGCTCTTGAATCAATTCCCCTTTTGTTGTTAGAGACTTTCTTTCATTAAGTATATGTCCCTTCCTCCTCTTCACAGGCTCCTTCCCTTAAGCTAAAAATGTGCAATATTTGCCCACCGTTTTTAAAAAATCAGTTAAAACACACTTTTCTTAACTCTGTATTATCTTATTAGATACAGCCAAGTATTTTCACAGTTCAGCCGCAAAAAAAGGGTAGTATTTTGATTAGGCTACTCTTGGTTAACCAAAACAAATCTTGAATGAACAAACTCATTTTGTCTACTTTTTTTTTCTACCAGCTAGTTTCTTTAAGTTGAATGAAACTACTTAATATTTGCATGCTTAAAATATTAATAATTACAGAACAGTATACAATGAAAAATAGGTATTTTATCTAACTTAGTCCTCCCTCTCTAAGGAAACTAGGTATATTCTGTGTATCTTTCCAGAAATTATGTATGCATATGCAGACATATAAATATCCTTTGAAAATATCAAATAGCACCATACTGTGCACACAATTCTGCATCTTGGGATTCTTCCAGCTAATGAAACATCTTGGATGACTTTCTAAAGTACACATAAAGAGCTGTATCATTCTTTTTACTGGCCACATAATGCTTCATTGTAGTGATAAAATGTCATCCATTTCCTATTAATTGACATTTAATGTGTTTCCTGTCATTTGCTACTATATGTGAGGCTGCAACTACAGTAATAGCTGTATGGCTATATAGCAAGATTCTTCAGACATCTATAAATAAATCCTTAAAAGCAGAATTGCTGGCATAAAGGACAGCAATTCAGTTTTTTATTGATATTGCCAGATTACCTTCCAAAATAGTTTTACTAAATCAGTAGTTTTCTAATCCTCTAAATAATGAACAATTATTAGTAACTGCAGGTCATATTTTTGGTGAGGGAAAAGGGGATGATTCTTGATCCTTCTTAAATCAACTAAAACTGAAATTACTCCTAAAGAAAATGTTAATACTTTACTATGACACATATTTAAAACAAAGGAAACCAAGCACTATTTCTGGGAAAGAATTATTTAGAATCACTTTCCCATTTCTGCTAAAAAAAAGTTTCACCTCACTACTAAACGAGTTCTTCCAGTCTTCAATAATTCTTTTCCTAAGTCAATCTCTTAGGAACTCACAGAAAATGGCAAAAAGGAGTTTAAAGAAAAAGAGAGGGAAAGGAAAAACTTAAACTCAAGAGTTTCCAAGGAGCACAAGATCCTTCTGTTTCTGGGCTGGGCAGTAACTTTCAACTCTCGGCATTTGAGGTGTCTTTTTGTTTTGTTTTGTTTTAAATTTAAAACAAAAAACAAAAAAAACAGTGTAATTCTTTAAAGGTCCTAATTCTCTTTTGTTAGTGAAGAAAAAATTCTCGGCTTTGTTTTTCCACAGATTGCAAACTTTAAGGGTGGGGTGGAGGATTGCGTTTGTAAACGGCTGCCAGCACTTCAACGGCGTTTAGCAAACAAGTTACCTCTGCTATTACCTTGAGAGCCTCTTGCCACGAGCTTCCCGGACCCTCTCTCTGCGACCCCCAAGCTTCCTTTTCCTCCAGACCCTGAAAACTGCTCCCCCAACCCTTATCCGTGGACGCGCCGCCGGCCTGACGTCCCCCGCGCCGCGACGCAGATGGAACGGCCTATGACGTCACGAGGCCGCGGCTCAATCAGACGCGGCGTTTGGGAAATTTTAAATTTAAAGGCGGGGTGACTCTTACGCTCAGAAGCGCCGGGCGCGGAGGTTTTTGTACAGTTTCCTGGGATCCAGCCCGGCAGGATGGCCGATGAAGGAGCCGTCGCCGTCTGCGTGCGGGTTCGGCCGCTCAACAGCAGGTAGGTGGGCCAGACCTTGCCCAGGTTCCCGTTGCGGCCTCCGGCCCGGGCCTGAGCCGGAGGAGTGAGTCCTCGCTGCTCCTTCCTGCTCCGCTGCCTAGAAACTCGGCCATTGACCCGCTTTGTGCCTTGGTTTCTTATGTGTAAAGTGACGGGCCAGGATCGGAGGATCTAGAGGATACTTTCCGGCTGTGGGATTCTCTTAAATCTATAACTCAGGCTTGCCGACATTAAAGACCCTACTCCCTGCGCTGCACTGCCGTCCCCCCCATCTGCGCTCCCCATCCCTCCCCCAGGAAAGTCGAATAGGAAAAATCCTTACTGGCACTCTTCACAGCTAGTCATTTTACATTTAACTGACTCTCTCTCCCCCTTTACTGTATACTCCTTGAGCGCAAGAACTAGTCAGTCTTGTTGCATTGTATTCAGTAGACACTCAACACTTCAGTCAGTGACTGAACTCCACGTTCAGAATGTTGAATGACCGATATTCATCAAAATTGATTTTTTTTTTTTAGTACAGTGTACTGTACTAAACACACACTACCATCGTTGCCCAGTGGATCTTACGTTCTAAAGGGGTAGACAGAAAATAAAGTGAAAAATATAGAATATTAAGTGATGATACTGGAGTAATAAATGCTATAGAGAAAAACCAGGAAGGGGAAGAAATGAAAATGAAGTCTGTTTGCTTTGCCTGTCTCGGGCCCTTGCCCCAGAATGCTGACACATTTTGTTTGAGAAACATTTGTTAACCATTACTGGGTGTTTAATAAATAAGAATAGCAAAATGAGGAATTTCCTATTTTTAAGAAGCTTATTAATGCATTAGAAGAAAGCTACATAAAGAAAGCATTATAATACATCATGACAGGTGTTATGATAGACAGGTGGAGAATGTTTGCTAGAGGAGTCTTCAGTCCTTAAGTGAGATGACAGTTTAGGGGAGGGACAGGGCTGTGTAGGAAACTCCTGATACTTTTCATGAATGAAAGAACAGTTAAGTTAGTTAATGGAAACATAAGTCAGGGTATTCCAGGCAGAGAGGGTTCGAATCTTATTTTGGAGTGACCTTCAGGCAGTTGATTTGTATGGAGTTAGGGTGTATATAGGAATTTAGAGGAAGATGTGGGTCGAAGAGAGAAATTACAATGATCCAGGTGTCATGTGCCAAATTAAGGATTTCAGATGGTTTTTAAAGGCTTTAAGCAAGAAGGACATAATCAGAGTTGCATTTTCAACGTATCTTTTCAGCCGCCAGTACTGGGTTGGAAGGTGGAAGTGAAGAGCTTCACAAAGAAACTCCCATGAAAGTGCAGGAGGTCATGAAGCCCCATTTAAAATCCACCTTTGACCCCTCAAAGGTGGATTTTCCACATTTATCCTATTTATGGTATACGTCATTACCATCTTTTAAAATATTCATCAGAAGATGAGGTCTTTTCAGTTATCTTTCATGTAACACAACTTCTGTGACCAGTTATTCTAAAATGCAGTTTTTTTATTCTTTTAGAGAAGAGGCGCTTGGAAAAGATACTCAAGTTTACTGGAAAACTGACAATAATACAATTTATCAAGTTGATGGGAGTAAATCCTTCAATTTTGGTAAGTTTATAACAGCATCAAAAGTTAACCTGGTATCATTTTTCTATTATGAGTACAAAAGCCTTATGAATAACACTGGATTTGTCACTAAAGATCAAACTAAGCCTTCAGTAAACTGCTTCAGTGGAAACTTTGAAAAATTGTTCATCCATTCATGTATGCTAAGTAAGATAATAAACTGACACTTAAAACATAGCAATAATTAAAAAAAAATAAGTAAATAAAAAATTAAACACAGTTATAGTCATAGTGCCTTTTAACTGAAATTAACATTTTTCCTCTTATTTGTCAACATACTTGTGGCATAAAACTCTGTAAGCCCAAAATATGTTATTTAATGTCAAGTCATCTTTAAGATCTTCCAGTTTGGTTTCTTTGTTGTTGTTGTTTCTTTTTTTGTTGTTGTTTGTTTCCTTTCTTTTCTTTTTTTTCAGTTGTTTTTCAAAACTTTTTAAAGAATAAATAGTGAAGATATTCCTTCTTTGTCTGGTAGAATACAGCAGGGACCTACCTCTGCTTTTGTGGATATTATTTGGTGGAAAGAAAGGCTTTAAACAAGTATTTACACTTATGATGACATAAGCTTTGTGGGAGTTTATAGCAGGGATCTAACTAATCTAGGTGTCTGAAATGGTACCACTTACACTGGGACCTGCAGGATGAGTGAGAGCTAGCTAGGACAAAGGGACTTGGAGGACCTAACGGTTGACTAGGTTGATTTGTGTATTGATTTAGCATGTATATAGTGCTGACAATGTGCCAAGCACTGTTCTAAGCACTTCATATATATTAACTCATTTAATCCTCCTAACAAGCCTATATATTTGGTACCTTCCCATTTTAATGAGGAAGCAGAGAGGCCTGGAGTTACACAGCCAGCAAATGAAAGAGTCAGGCTCCAGATCTGTGTTCCAGCCACACTACCATGCTGCCACTTAGGCACCATAGAGCAACAGTGACGGCCTGTCAGCAACCTCAGGAGTAAGTGATTAAGTTGTCAAATTAGTGTTTAACTAGAAAGCCACAAAGATACGTAGAAGAGAAAATGATTCCTGGTAAAGGAATGTTTGGTGGTATTAACATAATTTTTAAAAGGTAATATGTGCCAGAGATTATAAAACGTAAGTATCACAGATTCTCAGTAGCCATATACGCCCGTGAAGGTTTTGGACTCATCCAGCTGTCTGAAACAGATAACATTAAAGTTTGAATCATCCTGCCATTTCTCCATGCTCTAAAATCATGACCCTTAAGCAGCCTTCAGATGGCACTTTGGTTTTCCATATTGTCCTGCCGATAGGGCAGATGTGTGGTCATGGTGCAAGCAGTGTGATCACTGAATTTCTCATTGTAGGTCTGTACATTTCCCTCCTGATTTACAAATCCATTTCTTGTGAGCTTTTTAATGTGAGGGCACCGCTAAAAGAGTGGTCTATTTTTAATGTGCTAACAAAAGCAGAGAACCACATCCTGGACTTGTGAATTCATCAGTGCAAATGCTACTCTAAACCCAGCCTTTAGCAGCACTTCAGCTTTGGTCAGTACTTTTCTTCCAAATATCTGCATTTTTTGGTTTCGTTTGAGCTAGACCTTCTTGCTAGGTATGTTAAAAACATTAACATTTCTCAAAGAATAGTAATAGTCTATATTTCCTAAGTATTAACATATGTTCACAATAATTCTATGAGGAAGATAATATATATCCATTTTACACATTAGGGAACTGAGGCACGGAGACATCAACCACTTTGGCCAAAATCACACTGTAAATGGCAGAACCAAGATTTGCAGGCAGTCTGATTCTGGACCCCCATATTCAGCCACGATGCCCTACTGCCTCTTGAAAGCACATAGGGTAACAGACTTGTATTTTTTCTGTGTGAGGACCAACACATTTTACCTGAAGAGAAGAGTATTTTCAGAGGACCAATAAGTTGAAGGAAACATTGTGTCTTAAATCTTTTATCATACCATATCCTGACAATTTTATTTCTGTGGGCAACTACTAATTCAGAATGAAAACAGTTAATTTGTTTGATTTAACTTTTATGTTTTGTTTTTTAGATCGTGTCTTTCATAGTAATGAAACTACTAAAAATGTGTATGAAGAAATAGCAGTACCAATCATAGATTCTGCCATACAAGGCTACAATGGTGTGTATTCACTGCAAAAACATTTCAATCTTGGGTGTCTGTTTAGCAAGTATTGATAGTTTTATACATTATAGATTCATTTTTAATCTTTGCATGTGTGTGTTTTGTTTTTGCAGGTACTATATTTGCCTACGGTCAGACTGCATCAGGAAAAACATATACTATGTTGGGGTCACAAGATTATTTGGGAGTAATACCCAGGGCAATACATGACATTTTCCAAAAAATTAAGAAGGTAAATAATTTAGCTAAATTTCTAGTACATGCAGGTAAAAGTGGT
Source organism: Balaenoptera acutorostrata (assembly GCF_949987535.1). NCBI lineage: Eukaryota > Metazoa > Chordata > Mammalia > Artiodactyla > Balaenopteridae > Balaenoptera > Balaenoptera acutorostrata. Next base: position 108,112,004 of record NC_080068.1, on the reverse strand, counting down.
GATAATAGGATAGCAACCTTAGTGTTCTCTTGTAATGATGAAGTATATTTATAGTTATCTCTTGATTATCCATGAGGAAAGAAGGAAGGCATAGCATACATTCATTTTTTTTCCCACAAACTTACTAACTTACAAAGCTTAAAGTTCTTTCATTCTTTCCTCTGAATCATGAAACAGTACTCCCACCAAAAAGTGGGCATTAGGAAACAGGAAAATCTTATCACAATGATTAGGTCCTCATTGCCTTTGTTTAGCTACCAGTGATTATTAAGTAGCAGTAAAAAGTAGACTAGATAAAAGACAAGGGAATCAGAAGGTCAGAATAGGCAAGCTAATTAGTTGAGTTGGTTTTAAATTAGTTTTTTCATCATTATTTTAATTATTTTTAATTTCTTAAATATATGTAGGTTTTATTTTGAGGTTAGAGAATTGGACTGCTGAGTACTTTCCTGTTATAATTCTATGATACTATACTTTTCATTATTTCTGAAACAATGCTTTGCTGTTGTTGTTGCTTGTTATTATCAATATAGAAGCACAGGGGAAGTTTTGTTTTTTGTTTGTTTTACAAAAATGATTTCCTGAAAGACAAATACCACATGACTTCATTTATATGTGGAATCTAAAAAACAAAACAAATGAACAAACAAAACAGAAACAGACTCATAGATACAGAGAACAAACAGGTGGTTGTCAGAGGGGAGGGAAATTGGAGGAATGAGAGAAATAGGTGAGGGAGATTAAAGGGTACAAATGTCCAGTTAGAAAATAAATGAGTCACAGGGATGAAATGTGCAGCATGGGGAATATTGTCAATAATATTGTAACATCTTTGTATGGTGAGAGATGGTAACTAGACTTATCATGTGATCATTTTGATATGTATGGAAATATTGAATCACTATGTTGTGTGCCAGGAACTAACAGTGGAATAGGTCAACTACACATCAACTAAAAAATAAATAAAAATTTTTAAAAGATAGTTTCTCAAAGAATATTTTAATATTTAATATTAGCACATAAGCATTCATTATTAGGTTTTCATAATTGGATGATCTCTGATGTTTTCTGATATGTTTTCACATATCTTTTTCTTCTAGTTTCCTGATAGGGAATTTCTTTTACGTGTGTCTTACATGGAGATATACAATGAAACCATTACAGACTTACTCTGTGGCACTGAAAAAATGAAGCCTTTAATAATTCGGGAAGACTTCAATGTGAGTAACAGAGTTAACAGAGTGGCTCAAAAAATAGAGTTACTCATTGAGATTATTTTTCTTGAACATTTGCCTTTAATTTCTATATATTTTAAAGTGTCTCCTGTTACTATGGTTTGTTTTTTATTTTCTTTCTTAAACATTTATAGAGATTATCTCTTAAGTAACATGTATAGTTTTTAAATATTGACAGCTATAATATTGTGGCATAAGTGCCTAAAAAGAGCAAGCTGGAAGTATCAGGTTAGAATTCGGTGTATTTTGGTACAGGAAATAAATTGTAAATAGCATAGATTTAGTTGTTATTTTTGTACAGAATAAAAGTACCCATTTTCTACTCAACTTCCACAAATGAATTCTGTAATAGTTTGCACTTTCTTTTTGAAATGCAAAATTTTAAGTGACTTATATTTCTCTACTTTTCCCATAATTAAACTTGTTTCAGAGGAATGTGTATGTGGCTGATCTCACAGAAGAAGTTGTTTATACATCAGAAATGGCTTTGAAGTGGATCACAAAGGGAGAAAGTAAGACTTTATACTGTATTTCTTCAAAACACGTGTAAAAACTATTTAATTGAATGTATTTAGGCTTTAAATCACACTTTTCACTTCTAAACTTAAATACAAGTTAGTGTTTTTCTTTGGATTTTAATATACGCAGCTGAAATATGACTCTTTTACAGAGAACAGGCATTATGGAATTACAAAAATGAATCAAAGAAGTAGTCGTTCTCATACCATTTTTAGGATGGTAGGTAATTCTCTCTATATTTGGTCTTTCCAATTAAAAATACACTAATTTTTCTACAAGTTGCCTTTTCTTTCTAGATTTTGGAAAGTAGAGAGAAAGGTGAACCTTCTAATTTTGAAGGATCTGTCAAGGTGTCCCATTTGGTGAGTATTGATGAACCGTGATAATGTACTAAATGAGCCGAACCAAAATTTAATTTAGCTGCTGGATATTTGGTTTCATGAGAACTGTTAACTAATTGGCAAAAACATCTATAAATTGGTAGTTTAGTCTCATCACTAACATGAGATTACTAGCGGATATGTAGGAAGAGTTCAGAGAATCTTACTTCCTGTGATCTTACAGCTGCCATTTCCTGAACTTTAGATGTAAGAACTGTAGGAGTTGAGGCTTTCCCTAACTAGTAATTGAGGAAGGGTTGATTCCATGCACATTTAAGAGTTAAAGTAATCTTGGAATTTGGTGATTTTTTGTGTGTGTGTGTGTGGTTTTGGGGATTTGAGGGTTTTTTTAATCTCTGCCAATGGTATTGAGACTTATGAGATGAACAAAAACCTGGGTGAGATAGTTAAAAAATAAATCAGATTATTCAAGTTCATAGTTAAGTACAATAAGAAAATAAGCTTTGTATTATAAACAGTGTTTTAGACTATAAATCCCTTGAAGGGAAGAGTGATATCTCCTTTATCTTTGTAACTCCAACACATTGTACATAGTTTATATTCAATACCTGTTTGTTGGTAAGTGAATATAAGCATTATGCAAACATTCCTCCTTGCTGCACTGTATCATTTCTCTTTTTTTGTGCTTCCTTTCTATTCCTTACCATTATTGCTTTATTCTCTGTCTTCAAGGCCTAAATTCTTTAGTTTGATGTGGGATATGATGTAAGATTTCTCGATTTGATTTGAAAACTTCAGGGGAAAAAGTAATAAATCTATAATATGTTTGTTTTTCAGATTTTGAAAAATCAGAGTCTTAATTAAGTATCTAATTCTAGTTCACCTCAGTTATTTTACTATACAAGTATATCATTTATTTTAGTAGACTAGTCTTTAACAACAACGAAAAACATAAAACCTAACTTCTGTTTTGTTTTCCAAACCTGGCCTGTGATACATCACTACAATTTTAACTTTTCTCTTATAGTTTAGCTTTAATTATAAATTAAGTTTAATTATAATTATATTTAATTATAATTTAGCTGGACATATTCAGTGATCTGTTTGGTGTCTTTTCTTATATTATTTGCTGCTCCATCATCTAGGGACCATAGATACCGTCTGGTCCAACACTCCAGACTTCCCGCTTACTCTAAGTATCACCTTGGAAAGAAGCCTTCCCCAAAGAGTCTTTTTCTGGCTCTTTGGAGGTGGTCTTTTTATGAGTGTCTCCTGGCCTTTCTGGAGTAATAACATCCAGGTGCTCTTAGCTCTGCTCCTTTATTCCCTTTTGTGGCTTCTTTCCTCCTACGCTCTTAATCAAAGCACAGGAGTGTTCTGTGGCTTTTCTTCCCTTGTTTGCCCTTGTTACCGTTTCTGTGTTGATGATGGTCAAATATTTATTGTTTCTAAAGTCTCTGAGTTCTATTTTATTTATTTTTTTATACAGCAGGTTCTTATTAGTTATCCATTTTATACATATTAGTGTATACATGTCAATCCCAATCTCCCAATTCATCCCACCACCACCACCCCACCACCACTTTCCCCCCTTTGTGTCCATTCGTTTGTTCTCTACATCTGTGTCTCAGTTTCTGCCCTGCAAACCGGTTCATCTGTACCATTTTTCTAGGTTCCACAAATATGCGTTAATATGCGATATTTGTTTTTCTCTTTCTGACTTACTTCACTCTGTATGACAGTCTCTAGATCCATCCATGTCTCTACAAATGACCCAATTTCATTCCTTTTTATGGCTGAGTAATATTCCATTGTATATACGTACCACATCTTCTTTATCCATTCGTCTGTCGATGGGCATTTAGGTTGCTTTCATGTCCTGGCTATTGTAAATAGTGCTGCAATGAACATCAGGGTACATGTGTCTTTTTGAATTACGGTTTTCTCTGGGTATATGCCCAGTAGTGGAATTGCTGGGTCATATGATAATTCTATTTTTAGTTTTTTAAGGAACCTCCATATTGTTCTCCATAGTGGCTGTTTCAATTTGCATTCCCACCAACAGTGCAAGAGGGTTCCCTTTCCTCCACACCCTCTCCAGCATTTGTTGTGTGTAGATTTTCTGATGATGCCCATTCTAACTGGTGTGAGGTGATACCTCATTGTAGTTTTGATTTGCATTTCTCTAATAATTAGTGATGTTGAGCAGCTTTTCATATGCTTCTTGGCCATCTGTATGTCTTCTTTGGAGAAATGTCTATTTAGGTCTTCTGCCCATTTTTGGATTGGGTTGTTTGTTTTTTTAATATTGAGCTGCGTGAGCTGTTTACATATTTTGGAGATTAATCCTTTGTTCATTGATTCATTTGCAAATATTTTCTCCCATTCTGAGGGTTGTCTTTTCATCTTGTTTGTAGTTTCCTTCGCTGTGCAAAAACTTTTAAGTTTCATTAAGTCCCATTTGTTTATTTTTGTTTTTATTTCCATTACTCTAGGAGGTGGATCAAAAAAGATCTTGCTGTGATTTATGTCAGAGTGTTCTTCCTATGTTTTCCACTAAGAGTTTTGTAGTGTCCGGTCTTACATTTAGGTCTCTAGTCCATTTTGAGTTTATTTTTGAGTATGGTGTTAGGGAGTGTTCTAATTTCATTCTTTTACATGTAGCTGTCCAGTTCTCCCAGCACCACTTATTGAAGAGACTCTCTTTTCTCCATTGTATATCCTTGCCTCCTTTGTCATAGATTAGTTGACCATAGGTGCATGGGTTTATCTCTGGGCTTTCTATCCTGTTCCATTGATCTATATTTCTGTTTTTGTGCCAGTACCATATTGTCTTGATTACTGTAGCTTTCTAGTATAGTCTGAAGTCAGGGAGTCTGATTCCTCCAGCTCCAGTTTTTTCCCTCCAGACTGCTTTGGCTATTCGGGGTCTTTTGTGTCTCCATACAAATTTTAAGATTTTTTGTTCTAGTTCTGTAAAAAAATGTCATTGGTAATTTGATAAGGACTGCATTGAATCTGTAGATTGCTTTGGCTAGTATAGTCATTTTCACAATATTGATTCTTCCAATCCAAGAACATGGTATATCTCTCCATCTGTTGGTATCATCTTTAATTTCTTTCATCAGTGTCTTATAGTTTTCTGCATACAGGTCTTTTGTCTCCCTAGGTAGGTTTATTCCTAGGTATTTTATTCTTTTTGTTGCAATGGTAAATGGGAGTGTTTCCTTAATTTCTCTGTAAGATTTTTCATCATTAGTGTATAGGAATGCAAGAGATTTCTGTGCATTAATTTTATATCCTGCAACTTTACCAGATTCATTGATTAGCTCTAGTAGTTTTCTGGTGGCATCTTTAGGATTCTCTATGTATAGTATCACATCGTCTGCAAACAGTGACCGTTTTACTTCTTCTTTTCCAATTTGTATTCATTTTATTTCTTTTTCTTCTCTGATTGCCATGGCTAGGACTTCCAAAACTATGTTGAATAATAGTGATGAGAGTGGACATCCTTGTCTTGTTCCTGATCTTAGAGGAAATGCTTTCAGTTTTTCACCATTGAGTCTCTGAGATCTAATTCATGTCTTTCTAAACATTGTCCCACTGTTATCTCAAACTTCAGTGGGTCTAAAACCAAATTAATTTCTTCCTATTATAATGAATATTCCTTTTTCCAGTAATACTAGCATTATCCTGGTCACCTAGGCTGGAAACCCAAGTCAATTTTGGCTCATTTTTTCCTGCTTTCCCTTTTCTCCAGTCATCACCATTTCTTCCTGATTCTACCTGTCATCATTCCCTTGGGTGTCATACTCATTTAGGTTCTCATCTGTCTTGAATTACTCTATCATTCTCCTGAACCTGGCCTCTAGGACTCTGGTCTTCCTTTCTTTGGTCTGTTATGCAGATTTCTGATGTCACTCAGCACTACTTTTGTTGTGGCATTTCCTTGGGCAAGATCTGGCTTAACCAGTCTTACTTTGCTTCCTTATGGTCCACATAAGCTCCTCTCTTATAGATAGACTGAGCTTCTTAGTGCCTTTGAACACAAATGCTTGTTCTCATCTTTTTGCCTTAATTCATGCTTTCATCACCACTTTTCCCCTTTATTATATATCTAGATCACTTGTAGTAGATACTATATAACAATGATTAGACTTCTTTGAGTATTTTAGATAAAGCAGTATCTGAGACAGGACTGTAAAGCAGGAGTACGTAATTACCTGCCTACTCCTCAAAGAGAGAGGTAACTTAAATCTCTGACTTTCTTTTAATGCATTAAGAATATTTACTGGGCTCTCAGATTAAAAAATAAAGAGGACATCCCTCCACTACATACTGTCTCCACTACGACGTCCCTAGCCCAAGCCACCATCATCTCTCTCTTAGATTCCTGCACTAACCTCCTAACTGGGCTAACTGCTGCCACTTCTGCCCCTCTCCAGTTCATTCTCCATCTAGGGTGCCACGGTTGATCTTTCAGAAAGTTAAATCAAGATACGTCACTCTTTTGCTTAAAGCCCTCTCTTGGCTTCCCATTGTGCTTGGAAAATCCAACGTTCTTACCCCTACTTACAAAGCTCTGCATAATCTGACTCCTACCTCCTCTTATGCTATGTTGTCCCATCGCCACTTCACCAACTCTGCCATGTTGCCCTTTTTATTTTTTGAGCATACCAAGTTCACTTCTGTTTTGTGACTGTGGCTGCTCTTTTAATCTGCACTGTGCTTCCCTTGGTTTTGCATGGCTGCCTCCCTCTGTCATTCCAGATCTTAGCTTAATGGGAAGCCTACCCCTACCACTCAGTCCAGAGAATCTACTCTGTCCCTTTTTTCCTCTTCCAGGTCTCTCTTTAAATTATCTGTATTACATTTACCAGATTATGTTTCCTACCTGTTTTCTTCTGTCTTCTCGCCAACTTCCTCCTCTCCTCTTACCACTCCATATAGAATATAAGCTCTATCAGGACAGGGACCTTACTTGTCGAATTCACTGCCGTATCCCTAGTACCTAACATACTGCCTGAAGGATGACAGTCACTTTTTTTTTTTTAATTTTTATTTATTTATTTATTTATTTATTTATTTATTTATGGCTGTGTTGGGTCTTCGTTTCTGTGCGAGGGCTTTCTCTAGTTGCGGCAAGTGGGGGCCACTCTTCATCGCAGTGCACGGGCCTCTAACTATCGCGGCCTCTCTTGTTGCGCAGGCTCAGCAATTGTGGCTCACGGGCCTAGTCGCTCCGTGGCATGTGAGATCTTCCCAGACCAGGGCTCGAACCCATGTCCCCTGCATTGGCAGGCAGATTCTCAACCACTGCGCCACCAGGGAAGCCCGACAGTCACTTTTTTCCAACAATATTTGTGAAATGAAAGAGGTCCGTGCTTTTAAAGATGCTACAGTATAGTCAGAGACAAATGACTAGCTCCACACAATAAGTGCTGTAAGAATGAGTCATATCTATAATGACCTCTGGGTACAGTTAAAAGATCAACTCATTCAAGGTACGGGAGGAGGCAGGATAAAATCAGCAAAGCTACATTGAGCAGGTAACATTTGCCTTTGGTCCTGAATAAAGACTAGGGGCGGTCTAGAACTTTAGAAGTAACAAAGAGAATGGCAAAAGGTAGCACTTGGGAGTGTAGAAGTACATGAGGCGTTTAGGGTGTAGTGAGTAGTTCAGCTAGAGTTAGGAGTAAGTCATGAATAGATATAATGCTGGGGCCACACAAGTGCCAGATTGCAAAGAATCACATTCATATGATAAGGTTTTGAACTTTGTGTAGGAAATAGAAAACCTATTCTGGCGGCATTATGGAGGATGTATTACAAAGAAGGAACAAGGGTTACAGATCAGTTTGACAAGGGAAGGCCTGAACAGTGGGGTGAAAGATGAGGCTACAGATGGGGTGTTCAAGTAAACTATGTGTTTTAAATGTTCTTTCAGTAGTTTGGGTTTTATCTCATTATGCTTCCTAAAGGTTTATTGTCATCTATCTTACAGAATTTGGTTGATCTTGCTGGCAGTGAAAGAGCTGCTCAAACAGGTGCTGAAGGTAATGAAAACTTATGAAATATGTTGGTCTGAGTGTCTTCCTGTTCTTTCACAGAATAAAAGTGCTACCATGCATTTTAGAAACTAATAATGACAGTAATAATTTTGTGATAAAAGTCCTTCATGTAAAAAGCAACTTAGGTATCTAGCTAATTATCTAATTTGGGCTACTATAGCATCAATTAAAAAACTAGAACTGTACAGTTGATAGGATTGTATAGCTGAAAAGCTCATGAGAGTACCATGAAAACCATCTAAATTTCCATATCAGTAAGAAAATTCAGAAGGGAAGTGGGGCACAAAATTAATATACAAAATTAATAATTCTATAATACAAATAACCAGTTAGAATATTTAGTGTACAAAAAGACTCAATTTACAATGATGGCTTAAAAGATGTAATACCTAGGAAGAAACTCAACAAAAATTGCACAGGGCCAAAATAAAGAAAACTTCAAAACAGACCTGAAGGACATAACCAAATACTTAAAAAAATGGAAAAGCATACTTAGATGGGAAGGTGCAAAATCATAAAGATGTCAAGCCTCTCTCTGTGTTCATTCCTGCAGCCTGACATAAAGACACCAGCTGAACGTGGCCTATATCCACCAAACCAGACCCATGAACAGGAAATAAATGCTTGTTGTTTTAAGGTGGCTTGTTAAGCAGCAATTTTATAGCAATAGCTGAATAATGCACCTGTGAAATAACAGCTATTCAGAGTTATTTGTTGCAGTATTTTTTGTATACATGGTAGATTAAAAACCTACATATCCCTCAACAGGGTTCTAGGTAAATAATTCTGATACATCCGTACAATGGAATTCTATGCTATGAAAAAGACCAGTGTTTACTGATATGATGCACAATATACTGCCAAGTGAAAAAAGCAAAGTGCAAAATAGTGTGTATAGTATGCTACTATTTGTCTGAAAAAGAAAGGGGAGAAATGAATATATATGAACTTGTATTTCTAAAAATCTAGAAGAATAAATAATAAACATGGTTAACTGGTAGGGGCATAAAACTGGAATAGAGCTTTTTCCGGGTACTTTTTTTTAATGTTAGAGTCATGTGAGCATATTCACAATATTAAAATGAGAACTCTTTTTGGTTTTGAGCCTATAGTTGCCTATATTTGAAGGTTTGGAAAAAATAGATTTGAATGGAGGAATTAGAGGAGCTCTTTTAGGCAATGGGCTTTCCCTCCCTCTTATTCTTTTCTTAGTCATCTTTTTCATTTTGCCATTTCTCTCAGGTGATAAACTTTCTGATTCACCTAATGGGGGGAGGATTAGGGAGAGAGCTCCTCCATCAGTGGTATTAAAGGTGGGCTCAGATCTAGTCCAAAGCATAGACTTCAACATCTGTCCCTTTAATTTCTACTTTCTCTCATAATTTACTGATAAGTTCATCATCCAGTACAGGGCTCGATTTTAGTTTTTATATTTGTTTAATAAATGCAGGTTTGCGACTCAAAGAAGGCTGTAATATAAATCGAAGCTTATTTATTTTGGGACAAGTGATCAAGAAACTTAGTGATGGACAAGTTGGGTATGTTTATCTCACTGTACTCTACCTGTTAATGCTTATGTTTTCATTAGGTCGAAAATTGTGATATTTTAGTGACAGTCAAATAAATGTTCTTATTTCATATATTCAAAAGCTTTCATGACTCTGTGATCATGTGTGGCTTCTTATACATATGATTGTGTCCTACTAAATTTACTTTCTATATTTTAAATATTTTTTAGTTAGTAGTTTTGATCTGCCTCATGTAACCTGTAATTAATTATTTTTTTTTAACTGTAGCTATTTTAAGGTTCTACATTAAGAACCAACCACTTTTGTTACATAAAAATTCTTACTCTTTTTCTTCCCAAACTCATTTCTCACTAAGTGGTTTCATAAATTATCGAGATAGCAAATTAACACGAATTCTCCAGAATTCCTTGGGAGGAAATGCAAAAACACGTATTATCTGCACAATTACTCCGGTGTCTTTTGATGAAACTCTTACTACTCTCCAGGTGAGTGTGATTTTTATCTCAACTTAATAGGAGGGGATATCATCTTTAAGAAGGAAAAATTACCTACTAAAAGTAGGTAGTTTTTTTAATTCACAGAACATACCCGTTAAAATAAAATTGATGTGTTGTCTACTAAATAGCCTTTCTTAATTTTCCCAAAATTCAATCATTCATATCCCGCCTCCACAATTTTTGCCACATCCAACGCTATTTTACTGAAATTGACTTGATATTTTTCTTTTACAAACTCACTTTTTTACTTAATTGATTATGAAAGGAAATGTTATATCAGTTCCATAAATGAAAAACTAGTATCACTTGCAACAAATAGAAGGTGACCCAAAAAACATGTGTATGTGCTTATAATAAAATAATTCCTAAATTCCTGCTAGCTAATTGTTCCCTACCTTTGCACTGAGCCTAAGGCCTGCATTTTATGTTTAAAAAAAAAAAAAAAAAAAAAAAAGGAGAGGGGCAAGTAGGAAATTGAATTGTCAGTAGAATAGCTGTCTCAGTGAAGGATTCAATGTTATATATAATGGATATCTTCATGTACCCACTTAAAGTTACTTCTGATACTCATACTCTAAGAAACATCGCTTTAAATAGCTACTGAGCACTGGGTCGAGGTACTGTCAGAAAAAAAAGATAGAAAATAGAGTCCCTGGCTTCACAGAATGTTTAGTCTTATAGGGAAGATAAGACCTGTCTTCCAACATGATTGCCTTGGATTAATACTTAAGTAGCTAGTAAGTAGGATAGCGTTCAAAGGAAGGAGAGAGGCTTTTGACTGGAGCATTACAAGAATTGTTACAGGGACATAAAATGCACTCTGTACTCAAAAGTATTACACTACCTGGGAAGAGTACTGATTTTTTTTTTTACAAAACTTAATTACAAGAAGACCAAATATTATTAATTTAATTAATTTTTGTGTATGGAGCACATAACACTCTTGTATTTTTTCCCAGTTTGCCAGCACTGCTAAAAATATGAAGAATACTCCTTACGTTAACGAGGTATCAAGTGATGAAGCTCTCCTGAAAAGATACAGAAAAGAAATAATGGATCTTAAAAAGCAATTAGAGGAGGTATGTGTGAACCATGTATTTCAGTAAAGAGTAGGGACAGATTTAGAATTGAGATCTACCTAATTGCCCAGAGATTCTTAAGTCATCAATATCTGAGTTTTGCGACCTAAATTTAAAACAGTTTTCAACTAAGAAGAAATCAACTCATAAAAATTTTAGTTTAATTTACTATAAACTGAAAGATTTGGTTTCTTGAAGTTATTTTAGATTTTGTTTTTCATTTTCAAAGGGGAAAGTTTGATATTTTCAAATGGGCCAAGTGGAGATAATTTTTTTTTAATTGTCACAAATTATACATAGGGAATTAGGTTAAAAAAGAGACACCATGTATAGTTACCTAAAACTACTTTCTCTAGTTTCACGTTAACTTGAATTTTTCTTCCAACCCTGAGATAGCAATCTAATAAGATAGCATAATCACTTGTCATTGTTTGTTTTAACTATTATGGTCCTCTATTTTATATAAATCTTGCATTTTAGTGATCTTTTTAGGAATAAGCTAAAATATCAAATGGTAGTCTTATGAAAACATCTCTTCCTTTGCTGTAGGTATTCAAGTCTCTGCTTTTATGACTTCTCTGCTACTATTTATATATTTTTAGGCAACTAATAGAATTGCTTTAACAGCATTGTAATGGCATATAGAATAGTGACATGAGAAGAAATGTATATTTTACTTTATTTTTAGTTTGAGAAATTACTGATTATGGTAACTGTGTATTGGTGTTCTGCAGGTAGGATATATTTTATTTCAATAAAATTAAAATTCTTAGTTCACATACAAATTTCTGTTCTTTTAAGCTACTTTCGAGGTTTTAAAATCTAGCTACATTTGTTATTAACATAACCCAATATTACATTCTGTAGGTTTCTTTAGAGACTCGGGCCCAGGCAATGGAAAAAGACCAAATGGCACAACTTTTGGAAGAAAAAGATCTACTTCAAAAAGTGCAGATTGAGAAAATTCAAAACTTAACACGGATGCTGGTGACCTCTTCTTCCCTCACATCACAACAGGAATTAAAGGTAAAATTTAAAAGACGACAACTTAAACTTGGTATACAGAGAATAGAATGGGTATTCCTATGTGTTTATTACATAGTTATGCATTTCTTATCTTTTGATACAGTGTATTCAAGAAATCCAGAACTTTTGTGTTGCTATTTACCTATATAGCAACAAAACACCTAAGAGAAGAGGTTCATTAAAAAATACTGATCCCTAATGTAGAGGTCCTAATTCAAGGATTCAAGCTTACCACCTATGTTTTCTTCTAGGAGTTTTATGGTTTCAGGTGTTAACATTAAAGTCTTTAATCAGTTTGAGTTGATTTTTGTGTATAGTGTAAGATAGTGGCCTAGTTTCATTCTTTTTCATATGGCTATCCAGTTTTTCCAACATCATTTACTGAACAGACTGTCCTTTCCCTATTGTATCTTCCTGGTTCCTTTGTTGTAAATTAATTGATCATATATGTGTAGGGTTTATTTCTGGGCTCTCTACTCTGTTCCATTTGTCTATGTGTCTGTTTTTATGGCACTATCATACATATTGTTTTGATTGCTATAGCTTTGTAATACAGTTTGAAATCAGGAAGCATGATGCCTCCAGCTTTGCTCTTCTTTCTCAAGATTGTTTTGGCTATTTGGAGTCTTTCATGGTTTAGAGTCTAGAGTATATTCAAGTTATCTATTTGCAATATGCTTCTTAAGAAATTCAAATAAAATTAATTAGGGATTGGAAACCACAGATGTCTAGAGTATGTGGGAATATTTTCTGTTTAAAGAAACAGAAATATTAATATCAGGAAATTGATCTAGAATATAGATCAACATACTGATCAAAATTCTGGCTTCCAGTTTTTGTGGTTTTTGTTTTTACTACAGTAGGGATTTATTTATCCAACAGATATTTTTTTAAGAGGATAGCCTCTGGATTTGAACTACCTGGGTTTGAATCCCCGTTCTATCAATTCCTAACACTTGACCTTGAGCAATGTCTCAAATAGACTTTGCTGCAGTTTCCTTATCTGTGATATATAGCTTGATCCCCACCTCATAGGATTGTTGTGAGAATTAAGTGAAGTAACATACAGTACATGCTTAACACTATACTTTCTGCTCAGCAAATCCTCAATAAATATATACTATTAAGATAATTATTAATAGACATTATGTTCAGGTCACCATTCTAAGTATATAGAAGATGCTCTAGATCAGTTTGTTGACTGAGTGATGAGTGGGAAATAGCCCAGTGGAAGGTGTAAGGAATAGTGTTTCAGGAAGACACTTACATGTACAGAAGCTTAAAATTGTGGAAAAACAGAATATTTCTTGGACTTTCTGGTGGCAGGGGCATTTTAAAACCACAGTGAAGGATTTGAGTATTGCATTATGCTAAGGACAAGGAAATGCCTTGTATGGAACATAATCGGAATTGCATTTTGGAAAGGTGCGGCTGCTATGTGCATCAGATTGATTGGGCCTCTGCAATGATTGTGGCTCTGGAGATGGAAGAAATTGGATAAACTGGAAAGCTATTTGGGAGGTAGACTCAACAGGATTTTGTGATTAAGTAGACACAGCGGCAGGGAAAGGGAGGAGGGATCCAAAATGACTTGCTGGCATTACTAGGCTCTCTGGGTAGCTGGTAGCGTATTCACTGAGTTGAGGAGCACTGAATGAAGAGCACTGGAGCTGCTCAGTGTTCGATTCAGGGCATCTCCATTTTAAGATGTCAGGCAGTTGAAAATGTGAAAGGTCTGAGATGGAGGTACCAATTTGGCATTAACTACTGCAGATCCAATTTAGAGTCCTGGGAACGGATGAGCTTGCTCTGGAAGCATGTTGAAAATGGAATAAACAGAGAGTCAAACACAAAACCCCAAGAAACAACAGCTTTTTAGGTAAAGGCAGTAAAGAAGAATCCCTGAAGCAACCCATGTTTAGCTCAGAATTTAGAAGGAAACCAGCTGAATGTGGTAACCAAGGGAACAGAGTATTTCAGAGAGGTAGTGGTCAGCAGTGTCACATTCTGCTGAGAAGTTAAATAAGATACACATAGACAAAAATGCTTTGGATTTAGAAATAAGAAGCTCATTTGCACAAGCAATTTTGAGTTATGTGTTGGTAGTGAAAGCCACCTTGCAGTGGGTTGAGATGACCCAAAGGGATGGGATCTTGAATACAGTAGAAGGGTCTGGCCTTAGATAGAAGGAGAAACATCTATTCATTGTAACAAGGACAGAGGAAAAGATAGGCATCAGTGCAAGTAATGCTTTTGTAAGTTTAGGCTTATATTGTCTTTCTGAAGTAGGCAGTTTAATTTTTCTGCTGTCATAGCAGGAGATGATGGAGACACAAGTTCATAGACAATGCTAAGAGTTTGAAATAGTATAGCCTTTATAGGGAATAGAAAAGAAAGCCAACAAGGAGGAAAGAAGTCTTACCAGGAAGCATTAAGGACCCAGGTGATGGAGGCAACCAGTCTTCTGACTGTATGCCCTGGCAGTGTTCAGGAGGCTGATAAAGTCTTAAAAGACAGTGTAATTCATCTGAGTGTACACTGTGTTAGGATAGGTTTGGGGAACAGAGATTGGGTCAAATAATTCGAGGCGGTTGACCCAAAAACATGGTTGAAGTGATGATCTATGGAATCTAAGATGATAGGAAGAGAAAAACAGGAATAAAGTAAGGTGCCTCATAAGCTAAATAACTATAATGGGATTAACTGGATCAAGAAAGTGGAGGATAGCCACTGTACTAAGAGCAGGTCTGGGTTTATGAGTTTGAGATAATGACAAGGTCCAGGAGTGGCTTTGGGAGCACGTGGAGTTGAGGTGAAGGTCATTGGAGTCAAACATGTATATACAACTAGGTTTTTGCAGAGCAGGCTGTGGAAAGGGCTGGCTATTTCAAGCAGAAGGGTAGTGTATGGTAGAGGCATGAAAGCATGCAGAATATTCTGGGGACAGCAGATAATCTTGACAGGCAATGCGGTAGAATGGTTGGTGGATAGGCTCTGAAGTTAACAGGCATGGGCTCAGCTTCCAGTTGGCTGTATGACTCTACTCAGCTTCTCCAAACTTTCTGGACACCCAGCTCATCTATAAAATGGATGTAGTAATAGAGGATTGTTGAGAGGATCAAATAAGATGAGATAATGCTTGTACTAGTAGAGACACAAGAGAAGAATGCTAGCTGTGAAATATGGAAAGACACAAACACTTAGGAAGTGGGCAGGGGAAGAGAAACCAGCAAAGCAGAGTGAGAGATGAAGACAGCTAGCTGGGTGGGATAAGAATCAGGAGACAGAAATGCCCCTGAAGGGATGAGGAAGATGTAGATAGCTGATGAGGAAGAAGACAATGTAGAAACTAAAAGAGAATGGTAGCTAGAGAAAAGTGAGGAGGCAAGGGATTGTTTTTTTAAAAAATCAAAAGCAGATAAATAGGCTTGAGCATTCGTAAAGCTGAGAGGAAGGAGCTAGGGAAGATGACAGATGAACAGATAACTGAGGGGAGCAGAACTGGGTACCCAAAAGTGCTTTTGGTAGCTGTAAGGGGGCAGCAACAGCTGTCCCTTCCATGTAACATCAGATTACTTGAAGAGTTGAGAGTCAACCGATTCCTTTCAGTTGCATTCCCGAAAAGCTTATAAGTAAACCTTCTAATAAAATATGTAATTTAAATAGTAGTTTCATCAAATTTATTATGGGGTTAAATACTGATTTGAAAAGTTTGAATATGTTTTCTTATCTCAGGTTATCCTTAAACTGGTAAGATATTAAAGTTGACTTAGTAAAAATTCTGCCAAGTCAATGGGTTCTTTTTGTTTGTTTTGAGTTTTTTTGTTGTTTTTATTTATTTATTTTGGCTGCATCGGGTCTTAGTTGTGGCACACAGGATCTTCATGAAGGCATGCAGGGTCTTTTGTTGCCGCACATGGGCTCTTTGTTGCGGTGCACAGGCTGCTCTCTAGTGGCGCACAGATTTTCTCTCTCTAGTTGTGGCGTGTGGGCTCCAGAGCATGTGGGATCTGTAGTTTGCAGCGTGGGAGCTCTCTAGTTGAGGCGCAGGAGCTCAGTAGTTGTGGCGCAGGCTTAGTTGCCCTGCGGCATGTGGGATCTTAGTTTCCCGACCAGCGATCAAACCTGCGTCCCCTGCATTGGAAGGTGGATTCTTTACCACTGGACCACCAGGGAAGTCCCAATGGTTTTTTAAAATGGGAACTAGTTCCCTTGTTTTACGATGTTTGAGCCCAGATCTACGTGAGGTAATTTTGATTTCTTTCTCTTCAGGCTAAAAAAAAACGAAGAGTCACTTGGTGCCTTGGCAAAATTAACAAAATGAAGGACTCAAACTATGTAAATGAATTTAATATGCCAGTGAATGTAACAACAAAAACACATAAGGCTGCTGTAACTTTAGGAGAAATTGATGAATGTGAGTACTTTTTCAATTACTTTTAATTATAAAAACATCCCTATAAAGAGAGACTTTATTTATAACTCAGTTAATGTGATAAACACATTTAAATAAAGTGTATGTATTTTAGGTGTAATTACAATGGAGATAATGATAAAAATAAGTAATTTTAAGAAAGTGAACGTTCATGAAGTTCTCTATTTCTAGATTTCTTAAGAATAATGCATTATAGTTGAAACACACATGTTTTTATTCTAATCATTATCCAGTTAAATAAGTATCCATATAATAAACATCAGCCTTAAACTCTGCTAACCTTGAAAGGATGGTGTTTACACAGGAATCTGTTTCAAAATTATGTCTCCAACATAGTTATAAATATTTTTAGGGGCATTTTTAAATCTACTTAAAATAATCAAATCTCAAATTTAGAATTTGTCCTTTTTACCTATATTGTATTAAGGACCCCTATATGTTATCACTCATTCTAACCAGTGATCTTAATTGACACAATAACATAAATGATCACATCTGTTGTTAATGTATTCTTGGCTATGATCATACTGTGAGCACATATTAGCTAATTTGAGTTTATTACCTCTGATCAGATTTTTTTTTTATCTTTGAGTTTTAAGAAAGTAACAAGTTTATGGATAAATTTCTTTTCCCTCTAATTATAGCTCTCTGTTCAGAGTCTGATATTTTCAGTAACACTCTTGATACATTAACTGAGATAGAGTGGAATCCAGCAACAAAGCTACTAAGTCAGGTAACTTAAATGTATTTTACAGAGCATTATCCTTTTACTCTTTTTTAAATTCATTTGTTATCAGGGTTTATTGTTGTTGTTGTAACACATTTCTAGCTCTGACTTAATTTCAGTAACAGTTTTGGTTCTAATTAAGGCCACTAGAGTTTTAAAGGTCAATAAATAATCCCTCAGTTTCACTTCCTAAATTCAGAGCTACCTGAGAAATAAGATAGTAGTCAGACAGGTGGAGAGTTAAATTATCAGCATTATTACTAAGGAGCTTAAGGATCTGTATCCCATTATGAGCCGTACCTCCTACTTCTGATTCGACTTTTCCAGTCAGGCACAGACAGAGAATTTGTTTATATGATTTTTTTTTTTTTTTTTTAATTTTAACCCTTTCAAAATAGTCGTCTTCTATTCTAAGTTAGCCAGTTTACCAAAATGCAGATCCTTTATCTTAACTCTGGATCAAGCTAGACCATTAAAAAGTTATTGAAGAAGAAAATGGTCTAAACCACCAAATGATTCAAGGTTAAATTAATTATTTGGTTAATCCAAATTTTGTTAAGGAAAGAAACAATATATGAGTGGAATTCTCTCTGACTTGAAAATTTGGTTTTGTTTGCAATAGGAAAACTTAGAAAGTGAATTGAGTTCACTTCGTGCTAACTATGATAATCTGGTGTTAGACTATGAACAACTAAGAAGAGAAAATGAAGAAATGGAATTGAAATTAAAAGAAAAGAATGATTTGGATGAATTTGAGGCTCTAGAAAGAAAAACAAAGAAAGATCAAGAGGTAAAGGATGTGGAAATACGAAACTAAACTAAAACCACACGTTTAAATGAAGTATCATTCTCTTAAAGGTATTTCTAAGGTTGAGATATTGGGGATCCAACCATTTTCCATATGTATACACAATTTAGAGAATTTGAGAAATAATTTATTTCTATTTTTAAAAGCGTTGAATCATATTTGTTTCACTTGTGCTTATGCACAAGAAGAAGAAATTAAGAACATCTTTAGGAAGGTTTGGTGAACGTGCCTATTGATGGATTTGTCTTGAAGAAGTTATTTCCTTATAATTTGTATATTAAAATATTTAATTTATTAGCATATCAGAAGTCCTGCCTAGAACGTAGCCATTTCCTACTGAGACCAACATGAATTTTAATATCTTGATGAATGTTTTATATATGGATACTACCTATTAATGGATTTTGTTTTCTTTAGAAAATATTTTCCTAAATAGCTAGAACATTAGAATAGCTAGGGAAGCTAATTTTGCACATTTCTTTTTCCATATAAGAAAGTTACTGTGAAAATTAGTATAATTAATACTGAATAGTTTTAATGGAATTTTTAGAAATGAAATGGACCACTTAAATTTTTCAAGTGTGTAGTATTAGGCTACATGTTAAGAGAACGTAATCCATAAACCATCAGACTTTGGGGACTTGGTAACTGTCCAGAAGATTCAAGCAATTTCTTAGTGTGGAGAGTCTTTAACCTAAAGTTCATAGACCCTATGAAATTATTCTATAGAATTTTGGAGTGCATATTCAGTTTTGTGGAGTAAGAATCCATAGCTGTTATCAGACTTGTGACGTGATCCACAAATCCCCTCAAAAATAAGAGCTGGTGTTTTGATGTAGGTAAAACATGAGTTAATTCGCAGCTACTTATTTCTGTATGGAGAGCCCAAAGGGACACAGTTCCTTTTCCTCAGTATCATAGTTTGTCACCTACTTTTCTTTTTTAAAAAGAAAAAAAAATTCTGTGCCAAAACTATTATTTCTGTTCTACCTACAAATTACATTTACTCCTACATTTCATAGGTATTATATTCTGAGAGGCAAAAGTCTATAACTTCTCTACAGAGTTTCATTTAATTTGTTTTAAAATTTGTGAATTCACAGAATGTAAAACTTCATGAAAAGAACAGTGGACTTCGTAAACGGTTTTATTGAGAGGGGGTGCTCTAGTGTTGTGGTTAAGAGCACAGTCTCTGGAGCAAACTACCTGGAATGAAGCCCTAGTTCTGCTGTTTATTAGCTCACCACAGATTTGAGCCTGTCACGAATTATTGGCAAGGCTTTGAGCAAGTCATAACATCTCTCAGTGCTTACTTTTTTGTGTATCTTCCTCCTTGAAGTTAGATCGGGAGCTTGCCAAGTCCCCTTCTAACTCCAAAATCTCACCTGTTTTTTGTATATATCTTATAAATATACGGTATAAAATTACCTTTGGGCATATGTGTAGCGGTAATTTCTCTAATTTTTCTTACATCACTTATACATTCAATTAATTATTAAAAGCAAAGCTCACTGAATTGACTCACACACGAAAAGATTACAAAATAACACAGAATATATGCCTTGAATCTCACATCTCGATTTTTTTTTTCCTTTTTACAGTTAAGGGGGAAAATAATCCTATTCTCTTTACTTTTACTTGGACACACACTGAAATTCTAGGTTCTGTGAGGTAACCTAAAAGTTTAAGTAATTTAAACTTACTCTGTTCAAAGACAGTTTTACAATATCCATTTCATGTTAAACTACAAATACAAGTGTAGGTGTATGCAACAAAATATGTTCTGAAACCTACGTTTTGGGGAAAAGTTTAACCAAAACGGAGTAAAGGTCAAATTGCAGCCTTAGGACATGTGGCCATTGCCCTGGTCTCCTAAGGGTTTTGTCAAAAATCACTAAAGCTGTGGATAATTTTCAAGTGGGGATACAGTAATATAAGATGTTTAAATAGTAATTTAAAAGAAAGGAATAAACAAGGTCAAGTATTATCACGATCAGGGAACAAGAGAAATTTCATCTCTCTACCTATTTTAACTTGATTTAACTTTATAATTTTTACAACTTGGAGATGTTTAAGAAGTGAATTAATTATTTCATTTCACCTGCTGAAAATTACAGTTGAAATATGCAATATTTTCTTTGTAACAGTGGATTAACTTGATCATATCGTGTACTTTCTCTATGCCCTGCATCTTAAACAATACATCATTGGGAGAGTGTACTCAGCTCTTTTCAAAAGTGACTTGATCTTTTTCTGTTTATGTGAACCAGTACTTAAAATGAAGAGTGATTTCAAATGAGAAGTGGGGGAACTTTCCTTTCTAGATGTTTTCAAAGATTAAGGTTGATTATTTAGTTCTTCATTTCTGACAAATGTGGTTTCCTTGCACAAAAGTTAGAAACAGAAGAAAAGGTAAAAGATAGAGCCAATTTAAATTATAATCAATACAGATGTCTAAAACTTTGCTGAACAATGGTAACCACTCATCACATATGGCAATTGAGCACTTGAAATGGGACCTGTCTCAAGTGACTTAAGTATGAAAAAAAGAATATGCAATATTACATTAATTTTTTAATACTGATTACATGAAGAAATAATATTTTGCGTATATTAGGTTAGATAAATTATATTAAAATTAATTCTGCCTGCTTCTTTTTACTTTTTTTAAAAGTGGCTACTAGAAAAATTTTAATTATAAATTTGGCTCACATTATATTTCTGTTGACTCATGCTGACCTAAAATACGAATGTCAAACCAGCACTAGTCTAAAATCTAAAACTAGTCAGGACTGAATTAGACATCCAGAAAATATTATTTAAACAAGGTGCTATTTTTGTAAGTCCCTTACATTTGACTAGAATTTGCTTTTACTCTTTAAGGACTCATCTGATTATGATTAAATAATTCTCAGGGAAATTACATTTACCTTTGTTAAACTGTAGTTTACTTCGTTTGAACACAGAAGTTTCTGGTACTCAAATATTTAATGCTACAGATATTTCGATAAAAAGGAAACTTTAATAGAAATACTTGTATCTTTAAGTATTCTTTATACTTTTAGACAGTTGAACAATATAAAGCAATAGCATCATCTTTCCAATATTTCCTGTAGAATAAACCAGCAAGGTAATAGTTGGTAATGCCATACATATGTCGTTAGCTTTGGTGAACAGTGATAATATTATAAAGGTACCACATGAAACTGTCATAATCCAAACCTAAATTCCAAGTCACAACTCATTAAAAAGTATGCCAGTATAAAGCTAGGTGGATAATTTATGGGAAGAGAAAAAAATCATATAGAATAAATACATTTCTGCACTTCACTTACCCAAAACAAAAATCTATTTAAAGTATGTTTTTTTTAAAGTTTGATTACCACTCTATCTTATACAGTGGTGGGTACTAATTTGCTTTTGACGTTATTGTAGCTTTATTAACATGACGTAACTGTTTTGGGGGTCATGCTTAGGCTTTTTTCTTATTTGCTTGTTTTGTGGGGTATGGGGATTTTTTTCGTTTGGTTGGTTAAGTTTGGGTTTTATTTATTTATTTATTTTTAAATAATGAGGTGCTTCATTGCAGTAGCTTGAACAGTTGATTTCTGGTAGTTGAACTAGACTGATCTCGCAGTCTTTCTTATTGTGTTGGGTGATTCTAAAGCGGTGAATGAATGCTATCTTTTTTTTCTTTTTTTTTTTGCTTTATTAACTATTGGTTTGCTCTGTTGCCTGTTCACATGCTCTTACAGATGCAACTAATTCATGAAATTTCCAACTTAAAGAATTTAGTTAAGCATGCAGAAGTGTATAATCAAGATCTTGAGGTGAGCATTTATGTTGGTATTTCTATTGATAAGGAACAAAAACTATAAAACATACATCATATGTAATTGAACATGATTTCAGAAAATAGAAGGAATTATATTCTTTAAATATCAACTTTTTGAATTTTACTATCTACCAATTTAAACTATTAAATGTAATTTCTTTTTAATTCCTTAGAATTCAAACCCAATTAAATTGTTTCATTCTCCTTTAATTGTTTTAGGATGAACTAAGTTCAAAAGTAGAGCTGCTTAGAGAAAAGGAAGACCAGATTAAGAAGCTACAGAAATACATAGACTCTCAGAAGTCAGGAAGTATGGAAATGGACTTGTCATACTCATCGGTAAAAATCAGGTTTATTTTGTTGTGTCGTCATTTTGGCATTTGTAGTATACTGTCATCATCATCATCATCGCAAATGTTTATATTGAGCCTACTGTGTGCCAGGCATTGTTCTAATTGTTCTAAATATAGTATTTTATTTAATCCTGTCAGTAACCCTATGAGAGAGGCACTATTAGTATCATTGCCATTTTATGGATAAAGAATCATAGAGAGTTAAGGATATTATCCTTTGATTGAATGTAAGTAAGTTAGAGATGAGCTTCCATTAAAAATCAGTAATTCAAAAAATTTTAATGTTTTTCAATTGTTTTATACAAATGCAGAAGTGTATAGTCAATATCTTCAGGTAAGCACTTAACATTGATTAGTAACTAGAACTGTAAAACATGTAATTGAGCATGATTTCATAAATTTCATTAATTTCATTAATAGATATTAATGCATTCTCGTTATAATTATGTAACTATTTTAACAGTTGGATATTTTTCAGAGCTATAGCTGTAGGTGATTTTAGTTGGTATAAGATCATGGCATTAAATAGTATTGAATGTCATGGTGAAATTAACTTTTTTTTTCTATTTGCTTTCAATCCACCTGATTACTTCAAGAAACTATCAGTTGGATTCTAGTTTTTAACACTTTTTTAAAAAGGCAACAGTTACTAGCTGGAAAGTTTAGAATATTAGTTTCTATTGTTCTTTTGTTTTCATTTGAGTTTTTCAGAGTACTTTTTGTTACCTTCTATTAGTACTCTATCAATGACAAGTGATTCTTTTTAAAAGTGTTCTCATTGTTCTGAGGCCCTGGGAAGAAAGGCACTTTCATATCATCCTGGAGTATCTGTTGATAGAATGGCAAATAGAATTGCCCATTTTTTTAAATTGTTGTTTATTTCTTTCTCTTTATTCATCCAATTTATTTATTCATTCATGCATGCATGTTTGCCTTAGTATTTTGCCAAGGACATATGGTTGAATTCATGTAAGTGCAAGTCATGTTGAAATGCCACTTCTTTCTAAAAATGAGACTGTGGATTTTTTTTCATGTATTTATCAGTCATTTGCATTTTCTCCTCTGTGAGTTGCCTGTTCATATCTTTTCTCTATTTTTCTATTGGATTATTTATCTTTTTCTTTTTAATTTGTGATTTAACATCCTTAATTTTAACTATTAGCAAGTCACCTGTCATGTTTTGCAGAGAGTAACTTAAAATAAAAATACATAGGAAACTTTAACAAGCTAGCTGAGCAACAATTGTGTTAACCTTTTTAAACAATAACAGAATTATTATAGTACTTCTATACAATGCTTTTATCCTTTTGAAAAATATAGCCAGAATTTTTTTTTTTTTTTTTTAATTTTTTTCCACGTCCAACAGTCCTGATGGTAAACTCTGAGTCATTGCTGGTTTATTTATTTATTTATTTATTTATTTTAAATTTTATTTATTTATTTATTTTGGCTGTGATGGGTCTTCGTTTCTGTGCGAGGGCTTTCTCTAGTTGCGGCGAGCGGGGGCCACTCTTCATCGCGGTGCGCGGGCCTCTCACTATCGCGGCCTCTCTTGTTGCGGAGCACAGGCTCCAGACGCGCAGGCTCAGTAATTGTGGCTCACGGGCCTAGTTGCTCCGCGGCATGTGGGATCTTCCCAGACCAGGGCTCGAACCTGTGTCCCCTGCATTGGCAGGCAGATTCTCAACCACTGCGCCACCAGGGAAGCCCCAGAATTTTTTAAATTTTTTTTTTTTTTTTTTTTTTTTTTTTTTTTTTTTTTGGCCACGCTGTGCCACTTGCAGGATCTTAGTTCCCCGACCAGGGATCGAACACAGGCCCCAGCAGTGAAAGCACCGAGTCCAAACCACTAGAATGCAGGGAATTCCCTAAAATATTTTTATTATTGGAAATGTTAATTTTTTTAATCTATTCTAAAAATACATTTGGCAATTCTCATATTTTAACCATTTTTGATTTGTTAGGAATAACATACATGTACGTGTTAAGTCTTTTCCAACTCTAACAAAGTTAGATTTCACTAAATCCTTTTTGTCCTGTGTATAGGAAAACACTGAAGACTTAAAACAAATGAAACAGACTCTGCTTGATGCTGAAACTGTAGCTCTTGATGCCAAGAGAGAATCAGCCTTTCTTAGAAGTGAAAATCTAAAGCTGAAAGAAAAAATGGTAAGTTATTTTTGTAATATTTGTAAAAACAGTTACAATGATCAGTACATTTCTGTGAATCTGCAGTGTTTCTCTCAATAGAAAGAACTTGCAAGTACATGCAAGCAAATGGAAAATGATACTGAGTTATATCAAAGCCAGTTGGAGGCGAAAAAGAAAATGCAAGTTGATCTGGAGAAAGAATTACAATCTTCTTTTAATGAAATAACAAAACTCAGCTCCCTTATAGATGGCAAAGTTCCAAAAGGTATTTTATCATTTCAGACTTATCTCTTTGCAAATCTGACTTTATACAGAAATGTACCTAAAAGATTTTGCAACTATATTGCAATAAATAATTAAAAATCCATTATTCTCTGGTGTTTTTAATCGCTTAATGTGAAGTTTTAATGTCATTTGGTATCAATATTTATAAATGTTTCCTTGGACCTCAAACCATAAGGGTTTAAAAGTTATTTTTCAAATAAATTGAACCCAATCTTGGACAAGGTGATTAACAATTGGATGAGTTGTTTACCAACACTGGCTCTTTCTTTAATAAATTTTATATAATCTGGTTAAATAATCTAACTATGTATGTAATTTAGATTTACCCAACAACTGCAAGCTGTTTTATTTAACTTTCTAAAAATTTCCTAGATTTGCTCTCTAATATGGAATTGGAAAGGAAAATTACCCATCTCCAGAAAGAACTGAATAAGGAAGTCGAAGAAAATGAAGCTTTGCGCAAAGAAGTTAATTTGCTCTCAGAATTGAAATCTTTACCTTCAGAAGTAGAAATGCTAAGGAAGGAGGTAAACAGTTTTTTAAGCAAACAACTCTTACCTTGAAATAAAAACCTTTGCAATAGTGCCTTAAATATTTTGCCATATTTTATTTTAAAGTTCCAGCCAAGAGACTGTAAACGCCTGACTCAGTTTGTTAGCAATAGAAATATGTCAAATTCTAAGAAAAACCATGAAATGCCTGCTACGCCAGAAAGTTAGAAAACACTTTAAAATGATAGATGAGGAATTAAAGGCACATGCTGACTGTGTTTCTACTGAGTGTCCTCCATGCAATCCTTACTAGAACCAGAGACTAGAAATCAAAACTTTGAAGGTAAAGTTAAACAGGATAATATATTGTTAAAGAAATGTCACAATAAAAATATTGCCTTTCCTCAGTCAAACCTTTGCTTAATTTCAATGTCTTGAAATTGAGGTAAGGCAGAGAAAGCTTTTTTCCTGAAAATTGCTTAAGTAGATCATATATTGCTAACATAGCTAAGTTTGCTTTCTTTTCCATAGATACATGATAAATCTGAAGAGCTCTGTATAATAACATCAGAAAAAGATAAATTGTTTTCTGAAGTAGCTCATAAGGAAAGTAGAATTCAAGATTTACTTGAAGAAATTGGGAAAACTAAAAATGACCTAGCAACTTCCCAGTTGAATTATGAAAGCACTGATCAAGAATTCCGAGATGTTAAAAATCATCATATTGAATTTGAGCAAAAGTATAAGATGGTCCTTGAAGAGAATGCAAAATTGAAACAGGAAATAGGAAATCTCTCTAAAGAAGCTCAAGAACTTGGTTTAAATTTGGATGCTTTGAAGACAGAGGTTGGTACAAGACACCCTCTAGGGAAATGATCTTTAGTCTTAATGGGGTTTGGCTTCCATGTGTACGTCACAGAATGCTCTGCTTTTCACATTTACTTTTTCTTATCTTAAAGCTCTCTCACAAAACCCAAGAACTTCAGCAGAAAACAACTGAGAATCAAAAAAGGTTAAAAGAAGTGGAAGAGCTGAAGGAACAATTAGAAAGTAGAGATTCTAGGCTGCACACTGTAGAAAAGGAGAAAACACTGCTTACTGAGAAACTTCAACAAACCTTAGTAGAAGTAAAAACCTTAACCCAAGAAAAGGATGATCAAAAACAACTCCAAGAGAGCCTGCAAATTGAGAGGGACCAACTCAAAAATGACATTCAGGATACTATAAACATGGTAAGGTTCTGCCTGATTAAACTTTGAAATCTCAGAGCCTCTTTAAAAACATTACAGGAGCCATCATTTATTATTTATGATCAAGAAATAGCTATAAAATTATTTTCATTGTTTCACATTCTAATGGAAATTATTTTCTATTTCTCTGACAAAGAATATAGACACCCAGGAACAACTACGAAATGCTCTTGAGTCTTTGAAACAACACCAAGAAACGATTAACACACTAAAAATGAAAATTTCTGAGGAAACTTCCAAGAATTTGCATATAGAGGAAAACTTAGGAGAAACTAAGGATGAATTTCAGGAGAAGGTAAGGGGTGTTTCTGTTCTAAGTTTTTATATGCTTGTATATGAGCTTTCTCCTTAACCTCAAACACTTCAGTGCAGGATAGTAATCTCAATCTTATTTATTATTCACAGTGGTAATAACTCAGAATAATTTACACGCTTAAGTCTAATATCTTTGAAATAACTTCAAATATAACTGCTTACAATCAATTTGAAAAGGAAAAGACAAAAAAATACTAGTTTGGACTTTGAGCTGATATTTTTCTGAGGCCTATTGTAATTTACACATCTTTAAAAACCCCTCTGAATTCTAAGAATGTAAGAAAGATTCAGTGCTTATTATTAATTATGGCTAAAATATTTGTTTTATGTTGGATTTTGTATACTATATTTGTTTAGAGTTTGCTATAGAATCAATGTATGTGTTGTATTTGTGTCTATCTTTAGGGTTTGGACCATAATTTTACTATTAGGTGCTTAAGTCTTGCCTTAATAATTCATTCTAGGTAAAATGGTTCATTTTGTCCTGAGACCTTAGGAGAATAACTGCTTAACTAGTTATTCAATTATATATAAGAAAAACTAGGATGCTAATGGTGACTTTTAAAGTGAGGTATATTAGTCTGCAAGGGCTGCCATAACAAAATATCACAGACTGCTTGTAAGCTATATGTTTATCTTCTTTGCAGAAATGTCTGTTCAAGTTTTTCCCATTTTTAAATTGGTTTTTTGTTGTTGTTGAGTTGTAAGAGTTCTTTGTATTTTTCTGGTTATGAACCCTTTATCAGTTATACGATTTGCCAATATTTTCTCCCTTTTCATAGGTTGCCTTTTCACTCTGTTGATTTTGTCCTTTTTTGCACAGAAGCTTTAAATTTTGATATAGTCTAATTAGCTTCTGTTTTCCCCCTTTACCCTGGCACACAATATTCCTGCCTTGGAAAATGAGCTTTCTCTTCTCTCTCCGTATTCTTGAGTCCTTCTCTCCTAGAAAAGCATTTTCACTTCCACTATTATCTTGTGTTCTCAGCTTATCTATAATTTGGATCAACCATGGGCCAAAGGTTCTTGACCTTGATTTAAAATTTATAACTTCTACTTTCACAAGGGGAAGGTTTTTTGAATAGTTTTTTTAGAATAAGATACAACAATGTATAGCTGCTTTTAAACAAATGAAAAATGCAATCATAGGGCCCCATAAGAAGGAGGCAGTAGAGGAGAAGTGAGGGAAAGGAAGAGTTATACTCACTGGGACCAACTGGCTCCTGTAGTATTATGTTCAGGCTAGAAGCGTCCATGTTGATAAAAGAGTCTGTTGGGACTCTCTGGGGCCATTCTGTTCATTAGAGATCTTGAAACCTGGGCTGGAAGTCTGAGATCACCTTGTTCTTTTGATAACCTTGTTCATGCTGGAATCACCCATGTAGCTAAAAGAGTGGGTCTGGGAATTTCCAGGGGCCCCTCTGTTCATCTGGGTACCACAGAACTCGCATTAAGTAGGTCTATCAGGAATCCCTTGGAGTACCTGTTTTCAGTCCTGCTTGATGTGTCTCTTTGGAAATGCAATTTCTCTAGTGTGTCTCAACAGAAATTAGATTTTACTCATAACCACGGTAGCTGAAATACTTCCTAGGCTGAGTTCAGTTTTGAAACATACCTTGGGTATCATTGTAGAATACTTCCTCTCCGTCTGCTTTGTCTTTGTGTATATTCCTTTGTTTAGGAGTAAAGATGCAGGCTTCTGAATTATAATATCTGACAAACTGCTCCCAAAGACTATATGTTCCCCACCTCGTGTATTGGGTTGGCCAAAAAGTTCGTTTGATTTTAAGTAAAAATAAAAGACACCTTTTTCATTTTCACCAAGAAATGTATTGAACAACGTCTTCATTGACCAAACGAACTTTTTGGCCAACCCAGCAGTTAGCTCTGTGCGCACCATTGTCAGAAGCTCATGAATATTGCCAACACTAAGAGGTTAACTAAACAAAGTATGGTTTGTCCATATCCACTTTAGAGAATAGAGCAACTACTAAAAATACTAATTTGAAGATTACGTAGCAGTATGGGAAAATGCATATGATCTAAGTGAAAAAGAGAAGCTAAAATGAATCCTGTATATGTAAATTAATTATGATGGCTATGTTTTAAAAAAAGGCAATGGAAAAAACTGGAATGAAATATTTTAGAACTCTAATAGCGGTTGTGTTGGTGACACTGGATGACATTTTTTCTCTTTATTTTTCAAATTTTTTTCTAATGTTAATTATAGATTACTATAAAAACTTTTTAAAACATATGTGGCCAGTATGGAACTGAATGTATTTATTGGGCTAGTATAAGGTTATATAGTGACACTCTAATTTCATGCCAACAATTGTAATGTCAGTCTTTATCTCCTTTTACCAAGGAGTTCATGTTTTAAGTTACCTTTGGTTAAGACTTATTTATGGATAACTGAATTTATATAACATGCTTTTCTTAAGCAGTAAATGAAAATTGTATATTAAGAAAAGATGAATTATGCTATTATAATGTGAGATATATTTCTACCAAAATTATTTTGCCCTCTACATGTAATAAAACTCCAGCTTTGGTGAGTATGACTACCTCTGAAAATAAAGATTAATTGGGAATAGGGGGTAGGGAATGATTTCCAGCTTTTAAGGAAAAAAATAAAGTGATAGAGTTCAAGGCGGCTTACTTTTTCATAAAGTCAGGTTAACCCATCATACATGAAGATAAGTGTTAATTATCTATAGCTGTCCAGGTAGTTCGTGTCAGTGAACAAGCACAAGAACACACACTCTGGAGCCAGACCATTGGATTCAAAACCTGGTTATTCTTCCCTGGGTGACCTTGGGCAAGTGACCTATCCTCCCTGGTATTGTTTCCTCATCTGTCAAATGGAGATAATACTAGTACCTACCTCATAAGGTTATAGTGATGATTAAACGTGTCAATATATGAAAATAGTGCCTAGTACATAATAAGTAATATATGTTGGCTATTTTTATTATTATTAAAATTATTATTAACTAAGAAATTCTTCTTTAATGTATTTATATTTTAGATGGTTGGCATAGATAAAAAACAAAATTTGGAAGCCAAAAACACCCAAGCACTGATTGCAGATGTTGAGGATAATGAGCTAATTGAGCAACAGAGAAAGATATTTTCTTTAATACAGGAGAAAAATGAACTGCAACAAATGTTAGAGAGTATTACAGCAGAAAAGGAACAACTGAAGACTGACCTAAGGGAAAGCATTGAAATGGTAGGATTTAGCACTGTATACTTAGCAATACAGTTTTGTCTTTGTACATTTTAGATTTTTCCAACTTTATTGAGGTATAATTTACATGCAATAAATGTATCTGATATAAGAGTACAGTCTGATGACTTTTGACAAATGTCTCTACTTGTGTACCCTCCACCTCAGTCAAGATGTGGAATATTCCCATCACCCCAAAAAGTCCCCTTGAGTTCTGATCTATTTGATCCTCATCTTACCCTCTGCCCCATATAGTCACTGTCCTTCTTTTTTTTTTACCTTAATCACTTAATCACATTGTTTTCACTTGCCTTTCCCTTCTAGAACGTCATACCAAATAGAATCACACAGCATACACCCATTTGTGTCTTCTTTCTACTCTCCTGCTTATTGCTGGGTAGTGTTCCATCGTATGAACAGGCCACAATTTGTTTAGACTTTATCCTATTGGTAGAAATTTAAGTTATCTCCACTATTTGGCTATTTTGAATAAAGATGCTGTAAACATTCATATACAGATCTTTTTATGAATATATTGTTTTTAATTTCTCTAGGGTAACTATCTAAATGGAATAGCTGGCTCATAGGTAGATGTATATTTAACTTGATGAAAATTTCCTAGACTGATTTCCAAAGTAGTTGGTACCATTTTACATTCCCATCAGCAAATTACGAGAATACTGAGGGCTCCACATCCTCACCAACACTTCATAGTATCGGTGTTTTTAATTTTGGCCATTCTGTTGGGTGTGTACCTCATTGTTTTCACTTGCCTTTCCCTAATGACTAAAGATATTGAGCATCTTTTCATGCTTATTAGCATGAAATGGCTTATTGGCCATTGTGTATCTTTCTATAAATTATCTGTTGTCTCTGTGACGTGTTATAGATTTCAGTGTACAGGTCTTTCCCATATTTTGTTAAAGTTGTTCCTAAATGTTTCTCTTCTATTTACGCTGTTGTAATTTTTTTATTTCACTTTTAATTATTTGTTGTTAATGCTTGCCAATATTTTCAAACCTACTTTATTTTTTGTTTCTAAATTTAGGGACAATATAATGTGTCTAGATTGAAATTAATATTTTGAGAAGTTTGCTGTGAATCACAGGAGAACCTGACCTTTTGTGTAGTTTTCCATGTTTCTTGGGATTGTCTGGTTAAAATTGCTGAATGTAAATAAGAATACAGACAAAAGTCATATTTGTTTCTCAGTCTCTGGCTTGTGATATTTTTGTGGTATTGATACTTGAGAAAATCACTGTTTAAGCTTAATAACTAGGATTAACCCACTTTATGCTAGCAAAGGATGCTGCCATTTTGAGCTTGCTATTAAGCAATGTATAAAACCAAAGTCATTCCAGCATATGAAAAGCCCATAACTCTCTCTCTCTCTCTCTCTCTCTCTCTCTCTCTCTCTCTCTATATATATATATATATATATATATATCTCATATATCATCTATTGTCAACAAAAGCTTAGAAAGTCTCTTTTGGCTTAGGGGTAGAAAATGAGCAAACCTCTCATGATAGAATACAAAATCCCGTTCTAATTCTCATGATAAGAATGTAAGGTGAGCAATAAAGAAACAGTATTAAAAAAGCAGATTCTTGACCTTTATATGATTAAGTTAAGACTTTCTTTTTTTAATTAGTCTTTTCCAATGTAGTTTGCCATGATTTCTTCATTTTCAGGCTAAGGTAAATGCTGATTTTTACCTGATTTCATAAATGTAAGCTAGTATTTTAATCTCAGCGTTTTTTTTAATTCTAGACCATTGAAAACCAGGAAGAATTAAGAATTCTTGGAAATGAACTTAAAAAGCAACAAGAGATAGTTGCACAAGAAAAGAGCCATACCATAAAGAAAGAAGAAGAGCTTTCTAGGACCTGTGAAAAACTGGCAGAAGTTGAAGAAAAGCTGAAGGAAAAGGTGACTTTTTTAAGTTATCTTCCTGGTCGTTTTTTGTGACTAAACTTTTTCTTTTCTTTTTTTTTTTTTTGTAATAAATTTGATTCCAGCAGACCTAAATTCCAGAAATAATACATACCTCGCCAATGAACAGATCTTAATGCTAATATTTTGGATAATTTCAACTCCTACTGAGATGTTAACTAACATCCTTTGTGAGGATTATATTTTTTTAGTCTTTAAATGAGAGAGGGGGCCTTCATTCATCTGAACGAATCATTTGATATATTCATTCATCAAGTACTGTACATTCATACAGTACCACCATGGGCCAGGCACTGTTCTGGGCTCTTGAGATACATTAGTCAACAAAACAAAGATTCTGCCCTTATAGAGATGTATTAGTTATTCTCTAAAATGTAAGATTTATCACTACAGTCGGCCCTCCATATCTGCACATTCTGCTTCCATGGATTCAACCAACCACTGATCAAAAATATTCAGGGGAAGAAAATTCCAGAAAATTCCAAAAAGTGAAACTTGAATTTTGCCATACACAGGCAACTATTTACATAGTATTTACAACTATTTATGTAGCATTTATATTGTATTCAGTATTATAAGTAATCTAGAAATGAGTTAAAGTATACTGGAGGGTGTGCTTAGGTTATATGCAAATACTATGTCATTTTATATAAGGGACTTGAACATCCACCGATTTTGGTATCCACAGGGATCCATGGATACCAAGGGATGACTGTATTACCATCTCTTAGATATTTACAATAAGGTGCTACTGTAAAATTTATAGAAGAGCTAAGACCCTTGTAACAATTGTACTCCCCAAGTAATTCTAAAACGCACCCACCGAGATCTTTCTGTATATTCTAGGAGTAGTGCCACATGCATTACAGATAATATATTGTGATTTCCATTGTGCTTCTGTATTTTTTTTCCTAATATGGGTTCTCTTAATTCTCATCCTTTTTACTCTAACTTAACAATATATTAAAACCTTACATCTATTTCATATTCCTCCTAAATAAGTGAAATCAGTAAGTTTATGTAAAAGTTAATGCCTCATTGTTTGTTTGGGCCACCCCATATGGACCTTATTGGGAATGAAAGTAAATTATCCAAGTTTTTAAGAGAAGTGGAATTATAGTTATTTGGCAGTTATATCTGCATATTTAGTCTCTTTTTTAATTTTTCTCATTTTCACTTCTTTGATTAACCTAGTGGCACTATATTAGTTTCCTAGGGCTTCTGTATCAAATTACCATAAACTTGATGGCTTTAAACAACAGAAATTTATTTTTTCACAATTCTGGCTCTTAGAAGTTCAAAATCAAAATGCTGGCGACCAAGCTCCCTCTGAAGGCTCTAAGGAAGAATCCTTTCTTGCCTCTTCCTGTCCTTGACTCCCAGCTGTCCTTGGTACCCTTGGCTTGTAGCTGCATCTCTCCAATCTCTGCCTCCGTCTACATATGACCTTCTCTGTGTCTCTGTGTGTCCTTTTCTGTCTCTTATAAGGACCCTCTAATTGGATTTAGGGCCCACCTTAACCCAGGAATATTTCTTCTCAGTCCTTAAGTAATTACATCTGCAAAAACCCTATTTTCAAAGAAGATCACATTCTCAGAGTATGGGCAGACTTGAATTTGGGGTGGGACACTATTTGACCCACTGTAGGCACTATCTAAAAGGTTACTTTACTTTTAGTGTTACTTGTCTGTTTATACTGGAGTAGTAGGCAGGGCTATGATAATGATTATTTCAGTTTGGCAAAGTACATTTTACATAAGAATTTTAAGAGGATATAGACAAAATGGTAATTATAAAAACTATATTTCTTAAGAGCCAACAACTCCAAGAAAAACAGCAACAACTTCTTAGAGTACAAGAAGAGATGACCGAGATTCAGAAAAAGACGAATGAAATGGAAAATTTAAAGAATGAACTAAAGAACCAAGAATTAACATTGGAACGTATAAAAATTGAGAGGCTAGAGTTGGTTCAGAAACTTCATGAAAATTATGAGGAAATGAAATTCATAACCAAAGAAAGAAATGATCTAAAGGAATTACAGGAGTCATTTGAAATAGAGAGAAATAAGCTTAAAGGACACATAAGAGAAATTGAAGCTACAGTAAGTCATACCCTTTTCTTTCATCTATTAAATGTTTCTTTAAAAACTGAGTCAGTTGGAAAGGGGGAGGCAATGTTGGGATGATGTTGTTACAATTATTCTTTAAATTTAACTTGCTAATAAAGGGTCTAGAAACAAAAGAAGAACTAAAAGTGGCCCACATGCTTCTAAAAGAACACCAAGAAACTGTTGAAGAACTAAGAAGAAACATTTGTGAGAAGACAGCTCAAATAATAAATATTCAGAAGAACTTAGAAAAATCCAATACTGAATTGCAAGAAAAGGTTTGTCTTTTCTTCCTTCGCTCCTTGTCCCCTCTTCCTTTCTTTCTCTGAAAGAAAAATAAGCAGTAGGTAGTGACTGAGTTATGGTTCATTCATTTATTGGGTAGTATTTGTTGACTGTCTAATGTAGCAGGTACAGTCCTGGATTATAGAAATAAAATGGGAACAAGGTGGGCAAAACCTCTGTGATCATAGAACTTACTTTGTAGTGGAAAGAGGTTCTCAATAAATAAGCAATCAAATGAACAGGATAATTTTAGATAATAGCAAATGCTATGGAGAAAATGAAACATTGGGGTAACTGGACCAACCTATGTTAAAAGCCTACTATGTGCCAAGCATTGAGACTGTGGCTATGAATAAGACATTGTTCTTTTTCCCCAATATAGGCATATACAAAAATCTCTCAATTCCAGTATGATAAATGCAGAAATATGCTGTGCAAAGCTACATGGTACTGCTAGTGATCATGGAAAGGGGGAATCAATCTGTACACATAACAGATTTGTGCAGTAGCATTAGAATTCATCTGAGAATGGGGGCCATTCATTTATTGAGATATAATCTGCTCAATTCTGGTTTTTCTCCTGTTGCATTTGGGAACTGGTATAGAAATGAAGCATGCAACTGACTGGATTGATAATTTGTTGGTAAAGTGTACTTTGGATGTAAGCTGGAGAAAAAAACAATTATGACAGACTATTACTAGCAGAAAAGTCATGAATAATAGCTTGAGTAGGAATCAAGAGAAAATGAATAAATAGGAGTTTGTGCTCCCTGGTAGGCCATGAAGGTTCAAAATCACTTTCATTGCTATGGAAAGTAGCCTCATCTTTTCCCTTTAAAAAATTATGATAACACTCTCTAGATAGTAACCTTGGTATTTTATGAATATCACAAGATCCCAGTGCTTCATGAGGAACAGGAGCTACTTCCTAATGTGAAAGAAGTCAGTGATATTCAGGAAACAATGGATGAACCAGAGCTATTGAAAGAACAATCCAAAACCAAGGATTCAAAAACACTGGCAAGTGTAGAAATGGAAAGTCTCAGGTTGACCGAGAAACTTCAAGAAAGTCACGAAGAAATAAAATCTCTCACTAAGGAAAGAGACGATCTTAAAATGACAAAAGAAGCGCTTCAGGTTGAATGTGACCAACTGAAAGAAGAAATTAGAGAAACTTTGACTAAAGTAAGTTTCATCCTTTCCTCCCATTTTAATAAGTGTTTTATAAATAAGTCTTTGGGAAAGGGGGCATTTATAATGTTCCTACCAATTTTC
This sequence comes from Balaenoptera acutorostrata, assembly GCF_949987535.1. Lineage (NCBI taxonomy): Eukaryota > Metazoa > Chordata > Mammalia > Artiodactyla > Balaenopteridae > Balaenoptera > Balaenoptera acutorostrata. The sequence continues at coordinate 108,076,201 of NC_080068.1, read as the reverse complement.
TTTAAATGTCTCTTGATTATGAAGTGATTGGAAACAGAACAACTAAAAATTGCTCATAAATACTAAGAAACTATGGAAAATGAGTTGTTTCCTTAAATATTCAAAATGATTTAGAAAAAGCAGTGTTAAATTACAGGAAAGGATAAAGTCAAAAACACTGTTTTCTTCCCTTGTTTAAAGCTATTTCCCCAGCATCCCGTAACGCGTTACCATCTTCCTCACTGATCCAGTCAGAAATCTGGGAATCGTTTCTACTACTATCCCTTCCTCCCCACTCACTCTATAATCCAAGAACCAAACCTTGTTGATTTTAAGGTGTGTGCCTGTGTGTGAAATCCTCCCACTCTTCTCTCCACATTGCTGATACCCTAATCCAAGTCACGATTATTTCTCTCTGGCTTTGTGCATTAGCATCCTACCTGGTCTCCCCATTCATATGATACTTCTCTAATTCATTCCCCTTTCTGAGCCCAAGTGATCTTTTCTTCTTAAAACCTTTTAATAACTTCTCATTGCTCTTGAAATACATACCAGCGTGCTGCTTCACATGAGCTTTGAGACCCTAGATCGCAGACCTTGCTGGTTTCTAGCCCTGTTTCATCTCACTCTTCCTCCTGCTCACTGTGCTCCAGCAACTCTCGTCTGTGCTCTTCTGCATCTCATGGCTTTCAGATGTTCTGGTCTCCCTTCCTGTAGTATTTCCATAGTCCTCTTTGCCTCACAAGTGCTCTCATCTTTTAGATCTCCACTGAAGCTTTCCATCCCCTAGGAAGCCCTTCCTAAGCACTCACAATAGGTTAGGTTTGCCACTGGTAGCCTGAAAGAACCCAGCACCTCTTTTTGGTAAGATCTGGTATAATATGTATCTTTCTTTCTAAAGTGTGTAAGTCTCGAAAAGGCAGATCATGTAAAGTGTCATTTCCCGTTTCATCTCCAACCTCTAATAGGATACTGACAACACAATGAGTACTCAATAAGTGTGTTAAATATCTGAATAATGGAAGAGTGGGTGAGTGGAAATATTCTTCTGTAAATGAGCTGTTGAATCCCTGACTTAATTGTTTTAGAAAGTATCCTTGTTTCTTTTCCCCTAAAATAAAATAAAGTATCTCTGGATACCAACTGTATTGTTTTATGATCCTCTTAAGATTCAAGCATCTCAAGACAAACAGGAACAGTCCTTCAATATGAAAGAAAAAGACAATGAGACTAAGAAAATAATGAGTGAGATGGAGCAATTGAAGGAGCAATTCAAAGTCAATGATTCAGCACTACTAAGACTAGAAATGGAAAAGCTTGAGTGGTCTGAGAGACTTCAAGAAAGTCATGATGAAGTGAAATCTATAGCTAAGGAGAGAGATGACCTACAGAGGCTACAAGAAGTTCTTCAATCTGAAAGGAGCCAACTCCAAGAAAACATAAGAGAAATGGTAGCTAAAGTAGGTTTCATCCTTTTTCGTGTGTGTGTGTGCTTAGTATTCTGTAAGCAAATATCTTGGTAAAAACTAAACCTTTGGGGAAAGGAATTAGTTACAGTGTAATGGTTATAACGTTTTCATAAATTTCTTGCAATTTCCTTTAATAATGAAGCACCTAGAAACCAAAGAGGAACTTGAAGTTGCTCATTGTCACCTAAAAGAACAGGAGGAAACTATTGGTAAATTGAGAGTGGATCTTTCAGAGAGGGAAACTGAAATATCAAGCATTCAACAGGAATTAGAAACAACAAATGATGAATTACAGAAAAAGGTAAACTGGGAGTAAAGGAACAGTGGGAGAAAACTTAAGGGAGGTAGCTAACTGGATTACAAAGACTACTGTTTACCTCCTAAATTGTTTTAGAAAACATACTGGATTTTTTTCCTTAAAAAATGTACATACACATATATATACATATATAAACACACGTTTTTATGTGTGTGCACACATAAGTATATTTTTGGCTACTATCTTATTTTATTATTATTTTTAAGACCCAAGAGCTTCATGAGAAACAGAAACAATTTATTACCATAAAAGAAATCAGTGAAACTCAGGAAAAAGTGAGTTGGATTGAACTGGAACAGTTAAAGGAACATCTCAAAGCCAAAGATTCATCACTACAAAGAATAGAAAGCGAGAGGCTCAAGTTGACTGAGAAACTTCAGGCAAGTCAAAAAGAAATAAAAACCATAATTAAGGAAAGAGATGATCTGGAAAGGATGCAGGAAGTCCTTCAAAAGGAAAGAGACCAACTCAAAGAAAACATTGAAGAAATTGTAGCTGAAGTAAGTTTCCCTCTTATAATGTTTTTGGATATAAAAATAGTGTTAAAGTGATAATGATGATGTTCACTACTAAGTTTGATTAATTTTCCTCCAATCATAAAGGGACAGAAAATCAAAGAGGAACTAAAAGCTACTTACATTCTTCTGAAGGAGTACCCAGAAACCATTAATACAAGGAATAGTTCAGAGAAGACAGATCAAGGAGCAAATATTCAGAGAGACTTAGAAATTTCAGATGCTGAATTACAGGCAAAGGTAGGTCTTGTTTTGTTAAGTTGGAAAATGACATCTGATTATTGTGTTCATCATATCCCTTATGGAAGAAAATAATACATACGTTAGACTAAAATGTAAAGATGATTACCTTAATTTTAGAGACAGTTCTTTTTCCTAAAATTTTCTGTCTATGTCATAACTTGTTTTATGATTTTCTCAGATTCAAGAACTTCAAGAAGAACATCAACTTCTTAAGATGAAAGATGTCAGTGAGACTCAGGAAAAAATATGTGAAATGGGAAACTTGAAGAAGCAACTTGAGGCCCAAAAGTCAACCCTGGAAAATACAGAATTGGAGAACATAAGGTTAACTCAGAGACTCCATGAAAATCTTGAAGAAATAAGATCTGTTATAAAAGAAAGAGATGACCTTAGGAGTGTGGAGGAGACTCTCAAAGTAGAGATAGACCAGCTCAAGGAAAACCTAAGAGAAACCACAATTAGAGTGAGTTACCATCTTTCCCCCAACTAGTGAATATGGCATCGTGTCCTAAAAGAGCCATGGTTGATAGAGTTGGTGAGGTTGTAAAATTGGTCCAATCTTGGGGAAGGCTGGAGGGATGGATATATGATAATATCTTCCAAAGTTTTCAATAAGTGTATGCATTGACCCAAAAAGTCCAGTTATTGCTGTTTATCCTGCACACATTAGCATAACTGTGCAAAGATATTTGTACAAGTTGCAATAACAAAATAAAACAAACCCCAAAACAGGAAAAATTCTAACTGTCCATTAGTAGAGACTGGTTGAATCAATACAGCACATTCAGACCATGGAATACCAACCCACAGGTAAAGAATGAGATAGAGCTGATTTGGAAGTGTCCTGATAGAGAAAAGGGTTATGTTACAGAGTAGTGTATCTAGAATATATTGACATCTAAAAGTCATTTAGAGGATGAGAACTGGGAGGCCTAAGGAGAGAGGGGAATTTTTACTTCTTACCCTGTACCTTTCTACACATGGTTGAATTGTATTATTCTGAACGTATTATTTTTCTTTCTCTAATAATAAAGGACTTGGAAAAACAAGAGGAACTAAGAATTGCCCAAATGAATCTGAAAGAGCACCAAGAAACTATCGATAAACTCAGAGGACTTGTTTCAGAGAAGACAGATGAAATATCAAATATTCAAAAGGCTTTAGAAAACACAAATACTGCCTTAAAAGCACAGGTATTTCTACTAATATCTAAGTAACTGAGAGTTTGAATCAAGTCTTTTGTATTATGAAACAGGATATCAGTTAGCCTAATATACATAAAGACTTACCTATTCAATTTAGAAACTATTAGCTTTTTCTCTATATCTATCTATATCCTAACTTATTGTATGATTATCTCAAGATCCAAGAACTTCAGGAGAAGGAATGTCAACTTCTTAAGGTAAAAAATGATCTCAGGGAAAATACATATCAAACAGAGCAGTTGAAGAAGCAATTAGAGGCCCAGAATTCAACCCTGGAAAGCAGAGAAACAGAGAAGTTAAGGTTGACTCAGAAACTTCAAGAAAACCTTGAAGAAATAAAATCTGTTACTAAGGAAAGAGATGACCTAAGAAGAATAGAGGGAACCCTCAAAATGGAGCAAGACCAGCTCAGTGAAATCCTCAGAGAAACAAAAGCTAAAGTAAGTTACACTCGTTCCTCTTCCCAGCAAGTTAATGTGATGTTTTCCTTGCATCAATGAACCCTTCTTTGAGATGAGTGGTACTTTTGGTGAGAAGTAACAGGATACAACCTTTTAGGCAGGTAATTTGGTATTATTTTTGAAAATTGTAAATTCTGTAACCAGCATTTTCTTCATGGACTTTACCCTACATGTACACTTACTCAATTTTTAAGGTAAAGAAAAATATATATGTGTGTGTATATTCATAACACACACACACACATATACCATAAGGTTGTTCATTATATCAATTTGTGATAAAAAATAGGAAATAACCTAAATGTCTATCACAAGGAAACTGGGTAGATATAAGCAATATGTCAGGATACATGCAACCCTTAAAAAAATGAAATAGATTTGAATGTTCTAATTTGGAAGCTCAAAATAACTCTTAGGGGGAAAATCAAGTTGTAGAATAGTATGTGTATAGCATGTTTACCTCTGAAAAATATGAGTACATTGTGGGGAGGTGAGGACAGGGGAAGGGAAAGCCGATAACTTTCTAACAACATCAAAGATGTGGAGTAAGAAATAAGAAATGTATTATTTTTACTAAGAAAATGTATCACTTTCATTAAAAAGAACATACTAGTTAACATTAAGCTGTGTCATTGTTTTTTAATTTTTTCTAATAATAAAGGACCTTGGAAAACAAGAGGAACTAAGAATTGCTCACGTGCATCTGAAAGAGCACCAGGAAATTGTTGATAAACTCAGAAGGATCGTTTGTGAGAAGACAGAAGAAATATCAAATATGCAAATGGATTTAGAAAATTCAAATGCTAAATTACAAGAAAAGGTATTGAGGGGGTCATGGCGCTTATATGTTTGGATACCTGATTTATTCCTAGAATAAAAAGTAATGCCTAAAATCCCTGAGGGATGTAAAATGCTTTAGCCACATTAGAAAACAGCTTGGTAGCTTTTACTAGCACCGAACCATATACCTGCCTGTGGCCCAGCATTTCCACTCCTTGGCTGTGTACCTAAGAGAAAAAAGTGCACACTTCCACGTAAAGACATACAGGAGTGTTCACAGCAACTTCAGTCATAATTGCAAAAAACTGAAAACAACCCAAATACCTATCAACAGGAGAATGGATAAATACATTGTGATTTATAAGTTTAAAAGCAGGCAAACTGATCTGGGATGAAAAAGGTCAGAATAGTGGTTTGTTCTAGGAAGGGACACATAGGAACCTTATGGTGAGGTAAGTAAATGTTCTGTATTAATTCTGAGTTGTATTTTAATCTGAGTTGTAGTTACATAGCTGTATACATATGTCAAGAATAGTTGAGCCATATACACATAAGATTAGTGTGTAGTTATATAAATTATACCACAAAAAAAAGTAAATCCTGTATGGAATTACACAGAATGTTAATGAGTGACATGGGAGTACTGTCTTAATCAGCTTAGAAACTATTCTTTATCCTTCCCTAAGAAACCATCTAATCCTAACATTACGATTATCTTAAGGTCCAAGAACTTAAAGCAAATGAACATCAACTTTTTAAGTTAAAAGAAGAGGTTAGTGAGACACAGAAAAAAATGTGTGACATAGAGCGACTGAAGAAAGAATTCAAGGCCCAAAGTTTAACTCTGGATAAAATAGAAATGGAGAACTTAAATTTGGCTCAGAAACTTCATGAAAACCTTGAAGAAATGAAATCTGTAATGAAAGAAAGAGATAACCTAAGGAGAGTAGAAGAGACTCTGAAACTGGAGAGAGACCTACTCAAGGCAGACCTGCAAGAAGCCATAGCTAGAGTGAGTTGTGCTCTTTCTTCCTGTCAAGTAAACATGTTTTTACTGCAAGAAGTTTGAAAATAAGTGATACTGTTGGTGAAAATTTGAATGTTATAACCTTTTAGGGAAGCAGTTTGACAATAGCATTTTAAAAATTATCAACATATACATTTGCTACAGCAGTTTTGTAGAAATTCATCCTACCAGTATATTCACATATCTGGACAGAAATACAGCAGCATTCACTACAACATTGTTTGTGATGAACAAAATCAGAAACAATCCAAGTATCTACCAGTAAGGCACTGGCTAAGTGGTGTTCGTCTGTATAGTGGAAAACTAAGCATAAGAATGGGACACTCTTTATGTGATACTGATTTAGAAAGATGTCCGAGTGGTATGAAATTTGAGAAGTAAGTGGCAGAGTTCAGCATGTGACAGGACTGCAATGGGTGAGGCTAGGGACAGGGACTTGGATTTTATGTCCTTCTGTACTGTTCTAATTTGGGGGTGGCATGGAGGTTGTTTTTAACTATGAACATGGGTTTTTTAAGATTTTGTTTAACTAGTTCATTGTTAAGAAAAGGTAATGTGCCTTTATATCATATTTCTCAATTTCTTCTAATAACAAAGGATCTGGAAACACAAGAGCAACTAAAAATTGCCCATATGCATTTGAAAGAACACCAAGAAACTATTGATAAATTCAGAGAGAGAGTTTCAGAAAAGACATCTCAGATTTCAAATATTCAGAAGGATTTAAATAAGTCAAAAGACGAATTACCGAGAAAGGTATGTGTTGTTCTGTTCTTTGGGGGAATAACTGTGCCCAAAATTACTTATGGAATGAGAAAGGACATAGATACAGATATGTCAATATAGATATATATGTATATGTACTATACTATATGTACATATACATAGACACTATTTTCCTTTCTTTAAGGAATTCTGTTTGCATTCTAACTTGTTTTATAATTATGTCAAGATACCAGAACTTCAGAGAAAAGAGCTTCAACTTCTTAGAATGGAAGAAGATGTCAATAAAACTCATAAAAAAGTGAATGAAATGGAACAATTGAAGAAGCAATTTGAGGCCCAAAATTTATCTGTGCAAAATGTGGCAATGGATAACTTACACTTGACCAAGAAACTGTATGAAAGCCTTGAAGAAATAAGAATTGTAGCTAAGGAAAGAGATGAGCTAAAGAGAATAAAAGAGTCTCTCAAAATGGAAAGAGACCAATTCAGAGAAGCATTGAGAGAAATGATAGCTAGAGTGAGTTCAGAATCTTCCCCTATCTAGTAACTATTTATAAGAATCAAGCTTTCTTGGAAAGGGTAACAGTGTTTTGTTTTATATTTCCTGGAAACATCTACAAACAGTAAAGGATAATGAGGGAAACTATTAATTATAATTTTTCACACAAATAGAAAATACAGTTTTAAAAGAAGCCAAAATGATGTTATTCAGATATTACCTTTTTTTTTTTTTTTTGGTAAGAACATTTTTTTTAATTGAAGTATAGTTGATGTACAATATTATATGTTACAGGTGTACAATATAGTGATCCACGATTTTTAAAGGTTATACTCTATTTATAGTTATTATAAAATATTGTCTATTCCCCATGTTGTACAGTATATCCGGGTAGCTTATTTCATACATAATAGTTTGTACCTCTTAATCCCCTACCCCTATATTGTCCCTTCCCCCTTCCCTCTCCCCACTGGTAACCACTGGCTTGTTCTCTATATCTGTGAGTCTGCTTCTTTTTTGTTACATTCATTAGTTTCTTATATTTTTTAGATTCCACATGTAAGTGATATCATACAGTATTTGTCTTTCTCTGTCTGACTTATTTCACTTAGCATATTACCCTAGAAGTCCATCCATGTTGTTGCAAATGGGAAATTTTCATTCTTTTCTATGGCTGAGTAGTATTCCATTGTGTATGTGTATGTGTATATATATATACCACCTCTTCTTTATCCATTCATCTGTTGATGGACACTTGGGTTGCTTCCATATCTGGGCAATTGTAAATAATGCTGCTATAAACATTAGGGTGCATGTATCTTTTTGAATTAATGTTTTTGTTTTTCAGAAAATACCTTTTTTTTTTTTTAACTTTTTATTTTCTATTGGAGTATAGCCGATTAACAATGTTGTGATACTTTCAGGTGCACAGCAAAGTGACTCAGCCATACATGTGCATGTATCCATTCTCCCCCAGACTCCCCTCCCAATTCTTTAGTTTTAAGAAAAAAATTGTTAAATAAAGCAGACTATTTTCTTCAGTGTAATTTTTAAAATGGTTTTTAAACCAGGAAATAACATTTTCAGTGGAGAAATACTTGTAAAAGATTAAATATCTCATTTCTGTACCTCTACATGATAGAGTTTTAAACATAGGCTCTTGTTAGTGAAGTTAGAAGGAAGAAAAGCAAGCTGAGTATAAAAAAGGAAGTTCTACTAATATGTCTATTTATAGATATTCAGAATCATATATCTTAAAGAACTGAACTGAATCCCTCTATAAAATTCAGACAAATAAGAAATTGTATGAAATCTATAAAAATCTTATTTTCATGTTTCATTCTCATGGTCATCATTATCTCATAGTAAAGAAATAATAAAATGGAAAGCAATACCATTTGTAATCTCAGTAGAAATTTCAGACAGTTGGAAATCATCTTTATGTGGGCTCTAACTAAATTTATAGACTTCATTCAACAAATATTTATTGAACAATGTTTCATTTTGCACTTTTAATCAGAAATACAAAATATAACCAGGATATGAATTTTCTGTTCCAAGGTGCTAGAAAGAATATATGAATAGGGCTTGGAACACCATAGGTAGTATACTTGGTTTTGCTAGCATATATGAGTTGGCAGCAGTGATTCTAAGACAGAGATTTGGAAGAGTAGGAACCAGAGATATATCTAAAATCCAATTTGCAACTATAGATAGTAAAGCAACAAATCCTATCTTCAAAAAATATGTGGTTTTCCCACTTTTTCCAATGAGTTGAGGTCACTCAGCATAAGACTTAGTGTTACTGTTATTCATTTTCTGAGCATTTTTAACACTGCTTTTGAGTTGCATGTGTGATATTTAATTCCATTATTGAAAAGATATAAAAATGTAATCAAAGTATATGATTAGACATTATATGTTAATATAGTTACAGCTGAACCCTTGCTTATTTCTTTGTATCAAAGCAGAAGCAACAGAACCACGAAGAGGTAGTAAAATATGAAAAAAAATTACTGTGTGATGGAAACCAACACCTTATAGAAAGCCTGAGAGAAAAGTGCTTCAGGATAAAAGTAAGTGCTCTCCTGTTAATATTACAAATGATTATTTGTAGTACCCTTCCAAAGGCCTAATGTGGAATGAACAGATAATGCTCAATATTTTTCTAAATTTTATATAATCTAGTATAAGTATGTATATGTGTACATATATACGTGCATACACCACACACAGGAAACAGAGGAGTTTGTGATTTTAAGGCCTCACTGGAAAGGTGACGTTTGAGCAAATACCTGAAAAAGGTAAAGGATCAAGCCACACAGGTATACAGGGAAAGAGCAGTATAAGCAGAGGGAACAGCAAGTAGAAAGCTTCTGAGACAGAAGCCTGCCTGGCGGGTTCCAGGAACATCAAGAAGGAGGACAGCCAGTTAGAAATGAGCTCAGGAGTTAATGGGGAAGAGGCAGGCTGTGGGGCCTTCAGCGGACTTTGGGTTTTACTGTGAGGAAGAAGGAGAATCCCTTGGACAATTTTGAATACGGAGAGACATGATCTGAGTTACATTTTAAAAGAATGTTATTGAAAATGAGTGGAAGCAGGAGGGCCATGTGAAAGACTAATTTCAGTCATCCAGGCAAAGGTGATGGTGGCTCAGCCCAAAGAGGTAGCAGCGGAACTGGTGAGAAGTGTTCGGATTCTGAATACATATTGAGGGTAAAGCCAACAGGATTTACTCTCACCCCTGTTAGAATGCAAAGTCCCTAAAAACTTTTTTGTGTTGGTTATGGCTGTATCACTTAGAAAAATTCCGGACAGAAATCAGCATTCAGTATGTATTTCTTAAAAGTACAAATGAATGACTCTACAGTGCCGCTCCATAACATGATGTGATTCATTCCAAGACTAAAGGAAGACTCCCCCCTCCAACATCCCACATTAATGAACATCTGTCTAGCTTTTCCTTAAATTATAAAAAAGAGAGCTCGTTGTTGTCAGAAGCCCCTTCTATAATTTAACACCCTGAACTAAACATGTTATTTATTACATGACTGTAGCAACTTGAACTTAATGTGTTCTTCCACCTGTACTCTGACCAAGGAGTCACTTGCCTAGCCTCTCGTCATTTGTGTTGATGGGCCTAGGCTCATTGAGTGTCTTCCACATGCAGGCACTGTCCTGGGTGCTTTACCTCATGAGATGGGTTTTATTGTTCCATTTATAAACAAACAAACTGAGGCTCAGAGAGGAAGTTTAGTGGTTACCCAAGGTCACATAGGTAGTAAATTAGTAGAATCAGAGTTTGAAACCAGGTCTGACAAAGTAAAACTTGGGCATAGAAGCATTTTTACAAATATAATTTTATTTCCTTTAAACTATAATGTCTATATATTTTATAGATTGCATAGATATAGATATTATTTAATATTTGATCCCCTAGAAAACTTTGTGGCAATTATTGTGGTCTTCATTTTGTAGTGGTGAAAATGACTCAATGTTTCCCCAGTCAGCAAGTGGCAGAGCTAGAACCTGAACTCAAACTCTGATAAAAGGTTAGAAAACTTGGATTCTAGGCAGAAAATAGAAATGTGTGAAGAGGCTCCACCAAGTTGACAAATAACTAGTTTGATTCTTAGTCACCGATCTGCTCACTTACACTGTCTTCTGTAAATAGAAGCCAGCATTCAGCCTTGAGCTACAATACATACTAGATTGAATTCACTCACATTTCTCTTCAGACTTTGTAAATAAATGCTTCTTCAAATCATGGATGTTCAAAAGACCAAAAGAAAATGCAGCAAAATGATAACAATGGTTGCTTCTGGTTTTCTTTGTTATATTTGTTTAAATTCTTTTAAATTTCCACAATAATTTCTATAATCCAAAATCAACAATAAGAGTTCGCTTTTGTTTATAAACACAAAGGTCGTAATTTATTTTTCTCCTACAAAAAGTATTAAAGAATTAAGTTTTGTTGCAATTCTAGGGCTGAGACTATTTCTTGTTAAATTAGAATGAATTGGTAAATTGAATAAATTCTAATTTTCTTTAGGAGCTTCTTAAGAGATACTCAGAGATGGATAATCATTATGAGTGCTTAAATAGATTGTCTCTTGACTTGAAGAAGGAAATCGAAACACAAAAAGAGCTTTCAATTAGAGTAAAAGCAAACCTCTCACTTCCATGTCCACAAAGCAAGCAAATTCAAAAACTTCTCACTGCAAACCAAAGATGTTCCATGGAATTTCATAGAGTCATGAAGAAACTTCAGGTACCATCTTTTTTAGTAATATCTTTGTAAATATCACTATAAATTTCCATTACAAACTTTAGTGTTTAAGTCCTGCTTTGAGAATTGACATATTTGTTATTTAGTATATTTACTACTGAATTAAAGATTATGTGGGTCTAAGAACAGTGTGTGCAAGATCCTGAATGCACCTAGGACCTGTTTATTCAACAAAACCTGAGCTTTGCCTATGGGCCTAGACACTGTCCAGGTGTTCAGGAGACAAGTATGAATAACATCTCAAGGATCTCATAGTGAGTTAGGCAGACATATAAACAGGTAATAAGTGTAGCAATAGAAGTACGTTTAGATTATATGACATACCAGATAAAAAGTTAAAGAAGGTAAGACTGTAGTAGAAGACAGACTCAAACAATAAAGCTTGGAGTTCATTTTGTAAATGAGACAGAGCCATTGGACAGTTATTTTAAGGTGGTGGCAGTAGCATGATCAGATTATCATTTTAGATAACTTCACTGCAGACAAAGAAGAAATGAGTTTGTGGAGGATAAGCCTAGTGGCAGAGAGAAGAGATAAGAGACAGGTACAGTGGTCCAGATGAGCTATTATGAGCGACTGTACTGCTAGGGAAGGATTCATAGGAATGGAGAGGACAGACGAGATTAAAGAAACATTTGGCAGCTTAAGATAGTAGTTCGTGTGATTGGTGGTGGAGGTACGGGAGAGAAGTTTAGATTGAGTCCCAGGATTTGGGCTTAGCCAGGTTTGTGGAGAGTGGTACCATTAACTGAGATAGAGAGAGGGAAAAGAGATTAGGTGTTTAGTTTGAGAAGTTTTGAGGTAGAGAGAGATACCTAAGACAGAACGTCTAAGAAGGGAGACCAAGCAGGCATTTAGTCGAGAGTCTGAGGCTTGTCAGGAGAAAAGTCAGGACTAGAGATAAAGATTTGGGATTCATATAGGTGATAGATTGCACAACATGTGTAGGGTCGCCCAGAAAACATAACAGAGGAATAAGAGTTTGGGGATAAGTTCGGATAAGATCCGAACTCCAGAAAAGATAGTTCTCCAAGAGACAGTAGCAGAAAAGAGCAACTCATGGGTTCAAGGTTAGAAAAGTCAAAGTGACAGAAAAGAACCAAGCAACAGTACTATTACTTAAGTCAGTGGAGGAGAGTACGTCAAAGATGAAGTAGTCAAGAGTGGCAGATGCTTCAGTCAGCTAGAATGTGGACTGAAGAGATCTCCTCAATTTGTTGATAATAGAGCTCACTGGTGACATCTGTCAGAGCAGTTTTAGTTGAGTAGTTAAGGAAAAGGCCAAATTATGAGACTTAAGGAGTGGTGGATGTTAAGGAAGTAGGGAGCTGGTATCTGCCCTTCCTAGGTGAATTGCCCCTTACGCCCTGATATTCTTCCACAAACCCTGGCAATCAGATATCCAGAACTTATTGAGGAGATCCGTGAAGCATATGGCATTCAAATTATTGTCACCTTAAAGCCAAACATCTAAATATGCTTGACAAGTAAATCTTGGGACATGTCATACCCATTTTGGTTACCCAATCAAGGTAGGCAGAAGATGTTGAAAATGAATCTCAGATATCTAGCTGGGAACTGGGTGATTGATGACATAATTAACCAAAAGGGGGGTAATAGGCAAAGGTGGGTTTCTAGGGAAAGGAATCATGTGCATTTTATTTATTTTTTATTTTTTTTTTTCACTTTAAATCTATTGAATTTGAGGTAACTGTAGGACATCCATGAGGTATATCCAGGGGCAAGTCAGAAATATGGAACTAGATGGAGGCCTGGAAGTTATTCTCCCAAGTTGCTGAGAAGAGAAAATTGGGGATAGAGAGAGGCTCTTTCCTTCTCCCTCACTTACCAGAGGATATAGATAATAAGAGATGCCATCCTGCCTCATAGTCTCAGGGGTTTAAAACTTCATCTAAATGTGGTACAAGTTTCATTTCCCAATTTGTTTAATGTTTTTCTGCAAGTATGTGTTAAGCCATGTTACAAAGATAAAGGAAGAACAACATGAATCCATCAATAAACTTGAAGTGGCTTTTATTGATGAAGTGGAAAAGCAAAATGAACTGCTAATTAAAATACAGCACCTTCAACAAGATTATGATGTACCGCCCAAGGAATTAAGGGACCTCAAATTGAGCCAGAGTATGGATCTGCATATTGAGGTACAATTTGTTTAAAATGGGTTTAATTAGATTTCAAGCCTTTTTATCAAGTAGAAAAGTACCTTTTCATATGTTTAGAGTCATTTTTATTTACCAAAAATTAAAAATCAGTTGCAGAATGACAGCTGACCAGATGTAAAGAGTGCCAAGTAATAGTCTAGCCTCCTTTCAGAACCCCAAAGATACAGAAAATAGATGTAATATCTTCAAGTGGGAATTCATGGAACCCCAGAATAAGTTTCCAAATGCCTTCTAAAACTTCCTAGATCTGTGACTGGGAGTCAGAAACATTTTTATTACAACAACTCTGCATGAAGTGTCCTGCTCCCTCTCAGCAGTATGAGGCAGGCATTCAATTCCCAAAACCATGTACAGCCTGTTTTATGCACAGAAAACTACATCCAGGAACAATTCATATTTTGTGATTATTAGTCACAGTTTTATAGTTTTGAGGGATTTTAATTCTAGCATGCAGATTTGTGGACGTGCCTCTGTTATAGGCTATACACCAAAATTTTATTATCAAATAACTAAAGTTTTAAATTAGAATTATATTTACAGTACTTCAAAATATTAAGAATAAGAGTTTCATAAGGTGTTTTCCCCTTTTTATGATATTTAGATTAAAACTTTTCTAATGTTCATGTGATTCAATGCTTATTTTTCTCAGGAAATTCTCAAGGATTTTTCAGAAAGTGATTGCCATAGCATAGAGACTGAATTTCAGCAAGTACTAAGTAATAGAAAAGAAATGACCCGGTTTTTGGAAGAGTGGTTGAATGCTCATTTTGATATAGAAAAGCTTAAAAATGGCATCCAGAAAGAAACTGATAGTATTTTTCAAGTGAATAACTTCTATAATAACAAAATAATTGTAAGTAGTAATTTTCTTGTGCTACCTCATTCTTTTTGTTGTTGTCTGCTTTAATTTTTATACCTCATTTGTAAAAAGACTTAGAGCAACTTAATTTTAAGTATTTTCTTAAAATTTATTTGTATATGCTTTGTGAAAAAAAACTGTGTAAAACATCTTCTGCCTCTAATGTATTATGCTTCCTTAGGATAATTAAATATATATTTATACTTGTAAAGAAGATAACAAAATCTTGGTGTGTAGTAATCAATTTGTTACACACAGATTTGGAATCTGTGGAATCCGGAATCCTCTGGCGAGTCTCCTCTTTCTTTTCTCACTTCTCACTGCTTCTGTAGGAATTGAGCCTTTTCCCCAAGTAGGCTCAGACAAGGTGAGACATGAGCCTGTTTCAGGGCTGCAGGCAGCAGCTGTAGGAAAGCCCTGGACAAGCCTAGCCAGCTGCTTTATTAATAAGGCCTCACATGCTTTTTGTCTCAGCGGTGTCACTGTCACATGCCCTGATCCTTCAACTTTGATGTTCAAAAATGTGGTTTGTAATCATTGTTCCCAAGGTGATCAGCCCTAGTGGACAGATTCATAAGAAGCAACATTGCTTAAGACCAGTTTATTAATTTGTTTTACTTTCCACTGCTCAGAATATTCATTCTACTTTCTGAAGTAATCCCTATCTCATATACTTAGTAAAATATGCAGTAATCAGAAAGTTGCTTGTTATTATATGTAATTGGAACAAAGGGACCTGGATTAATATTACAGCTTTTAATATTGGTTTTATATTCCTATGTTTGGGTAGTTATTTCCAGACAAAGACTTTAACTTCATCTAGAAACTAAAATCACATTGAAATATAGATAATGTTTAAAAAAAAATGTTTTCCTGTGGCTGGATTGTTCATCCATTTGTTGAATACCCCAAGCAAAATAGTAAATGAGCTGTTTAAAAAAAAAAAAAAGTCCACAGTCAATGGAGAAAAGCATAACTGATGTTTGGATAAGATAATTTCCATATAATTCCGTGTTGTTATGTAATGTTGAGGGCCCAATTGTGATTAGAGAGTAGGGATTCCTTCAACAAGGTCCTACTGTTTAGCACAGGGAACTATACTCAATATTTTATAATAACCTATAAGGGAAAAGAACAGGAAAAAAAAGATACGTATGTATGTATAACTGAATCATTTTGCTGTACACCTGAAACTAACACAACATTGTAAATCAATTATACTTCAATAAAAAGGAAAAGAAAAGAAAGTAGGGATTCCTGCTGTGGGGATCAGCATGGATCAGCATGGATATGTGGCTTCTTCCAGCACCCTGAAAGAAGGAACTGGTAATTCTGTATGGTGGGAGGTCCATAGTCTAGAGCCATGGAGGGTCCAGGATGCCAGCAAGAACACAACTAATTTAGGATCCAAGTCTGACAGAATTGCCGTAAAACCACAAAGAAATTTATAGGTAAGACCAATAAGGCATCCATGATGAGAGCAAAAAAGTACATCCCTTAGGAATTAGGAAGTAAAAAGATGATATGAGTAATTTCAGAGTTAGTTAGGCTTTGATGTAAAAGAAGACATTGGTTGATCATTATTCCCTGCACAGAAATACAAGGTTTTCAGATTAATTACCAAAAGTCAGTGAATGATTTTCCCTGGAACCACTGAGGTTTGGAATGAAAATAGCTTGTTGTTAAGTTTATTGGTTATGCTCTGCTATTAGATGTCAGTTAATGTTTATATATGACATATATGTGTCATAACATACATAATAACTTTAACCTGCACAATTCTTCAGATTCTTCTTCATACATTAGTACTGATCTAATAAGGTAAGATTATCATCTTGAAAATCAATACGAATGCTGTCCAGCCTTTATTCTTTATTCTCATCACCAACATCCAACATCGTTTGAAATTTTAGGAACTGACGCAAACCACAAAGAGTGTTCACATTCTCTTAAAGTGCTGTTCTGGAATATTCTGAATAATTTCGGCATATGCCTTGTCCTAGAAATCTATTATTTTCAAAGTGGGTTTTTTTTTAATGTAATTCATCTTAGAGCTATAATGGTGTTTTTACTATCCAATAGGCTATAATGAATGAATCAACAGAATTCGAAGAAAGAAATGCCACCATAGCCAAAGAATGGGAACATGATCTAAAATCAATGAAAGAGAACAATGAAAAACTGTTTAAAAACTACCAAACTTTGAAGATCTCTCTGACCTCTGGTGCCCTTGTTAATCCTACTACACAAGACAATAAGAATCTTCATGTTACATCAAGAGCTACACAACAAGCCACAGAGGTATGTACTTTCTTATGTTTTTCAATTTGCAGCTTCATCAAAGACTTAAAAATGCATTTAATATCTTATATAACATTTATATATAACATGTCTTATATAACATTTCAGAGCAAAATTATAGTATTGAATGTGTTAAGGAACATGGACCATCTTTGTGTCCGTGTGATGGGCTTGTTTTTTAAATATAGTTCTATCGTGGCTATCACTCAACTAAATATGAAGCTAGACATTATATAAGAACTTCCCTTTGGATTATAAAACAGAAGTAACTCATAGCTTAATTTGATTACTAGATACAGACACTTAAAGTATTATTACCATACAGTGTAAGTTTCCTAAATCATGTGACTTTCTATTAAAATATAATCTGTGTCTGTATACAGAACTAGTTTAGAGGGAAAGAGCAATTTAGTTTTTCTCTAATTATCATCAGTGTCTTTCATACTGGTTAATGTTATAATCAAGATCAAAATGGAAGAGGCCAAAAATATAACAGATTTCTTAAGCGGATTAACCTGTATCCAAGAATCAGTATGTTATTTGAATAGTTCAATTACTTTGTTAACTACCCTTACGTGGGACTCTGTAAAGAGAACATGCTATTTTATTTTGTTAGCACACAAAATGACTTAGTAGGGCACCCAAGAGTGTATATAATTTATACACTTATATACTTATGTAACTTATAACTTATCATTTTTACCAAAATAAATACTTATAATAAAACATCAACCACTAGTTTAATCATTACCAGTGGAAACTAGAAGGTCACTAGTATACTATTGATTGATCTGCTGCACTACACTACCTCAGTCAGCTGGCAGAGATAAAATAGCAGAAATTTGAAACCCATCTACCAAAGCAATAAGATAAAGAAGCAGAGGGAGATTACATCCTTAGTGACCCAGGAAGTGCCCTATCAGATAAGAAATAATATGCTATCAGTTTGGTAATTATGCCAAATTAGAGTAGTTTGGTAATGATACAGGAATAGATAACTAGAGTAGTTTGGTAACGATGCAGAAATAGGTAAGCAGAGCGTTGGAGCAGAACAGAGTTCAGCATCATACTCAGATAAGTATGAGAATTTAGTATATGATAATGGTAACAGCCAGCTCAGTGGGGAAAAGACGATTCACTTAATGTTTGATTCAGAGCAACCATCTAGCTATCTGGAAAAAAAGTCTGGATTTCTACCCCACTCATGAAACAAAAATAAATTCTGAGTAGGTCAAAAAACACATTTTCCAGGAAAACCTGCATATATATGTATGTGAATAATCTTATAAATATGAACAAATTCAGGTATTTAAATTCCAGTATTTTTGTACTTGGAAAAAACTGGAAATAACCTAAGCGTTCATTAGTGGATGATCTCCGTGAAACAGGATGTATGTATCCATGAAAACAAATATGAGAGATCTATGTGTATCGATAATGGAAAGATCTGGAAAATATATTATTAGATTTTTTTTAAAATGCAGAACTATATATTTAGTATACTATATATTTAGTAACTATATATTTATTTCCTACTGTGTGTATGACTGTTTTTATGAACTGAATATTCACTTACGCTTAGATACACATAGAAAACTTCTGGAAGGATACACCTGAAAGAGTTTAGTCATTGCTTCATTCAGGGTCAGCTAGGGTTCTGAGGTGGGGAAACTTACTCTTCATCAAATGCCTCTGAATTTTTCCATATGCTTGTATTTTTCAAGTTAAAAAGTAGGTAATAAAAATAAAGGAAAAGACATGTATTACTTTAAAGAGCTAATTATCAAATGTACTTTCTCTAAGGGGTGTTCATTTAAAATGTGAGAACCTATTTAATATGCTTGGCACCATGCTAACTAGTAAATAAATGCTGAACCTTATAATGTAAAATGTGGGCATTTTTTAATCCAAAAGACATCAGCTTATAAATAAAAAAAAATACATGTGTAACTTGAGTGACATTGGCTTCTCTTCTTTTCTATCCTTTGTTAGTGAAATCTGTGAAAATTAATTCCTATATATGATTATTTTTGTCTTAAACTTATATACTAAGACTCTGTCTATATGGCAGACCTTAAACATGTGTACTTTTTCTAATAGAAAACTCAAGAGCTGGAAATGTCACTCCATGAAGCTAAAGAAAGCGCTATGCATAAGGAAGGCAAGATTATAAAGATGCAGAAAGAACTTGAGATGACTCATGACATAATAGCAAAACTTCAAGGGCAAGTTAATGAATCAAATGATTGCCTTGAAAAAGCAAAAGAAATGATCCAAGTACTTCAGGTAATTTAACAAACTCATTTTATAAATAAAAGGGTTTGGTTTTTTTATTTTCTTTTACTGTTGAATTTGACAGATAATCTAGGACTCAACTTTTACTTCAACTTCCTATTATCTATGAATATCTGAAGTTCAGTACTCAAACTTTTAAAAAACAAGTGACAACTTAGAAATGAAATGCAGGAGTATATTTTCATTCAAGATAATGATTTTTATCTTCCTAGAAAAATTATTTTTAAGAGATATAAATATTATTCTTTATAGTTTAAAATGTATATTTTTTTATTTTTCAAAAAAAGGCTTCCTATCTAAATATTTAACATTCTTTATTAGATAAGTGCATTTTAAAATTCTCTTTTCTTCTGCTTAATCCCTTGTTATTGAGTCCCAGCCTTTCAGCTGACTCTGACCTATTTTCTTTATAAAGAGCAGTAGTATAAATCTTTTTGACCATGAATGCCATTACACAGTTTGCACCCTCATTCATCATATCCTTACCACTCCCTTTTGTTTTAGCCCAGACACTTCTCACACTTCTGCTACTTGAGTCCAGCCCTAATAAGTATTTGTGCTATTCCTGCTCCAGTGTCTCTTCATTGCAGTTAAAATTAGGAATAAGTCAAGGATGTCTGTTCTTTCCGTTATTTAACATTGTTCTAAAATTTCTGGTTCATTCAGTGAGACATGAAACAGAGAGGCAAGAGAAAATAATCTCAGTTTTGTTTTTCAGCAATTGTTGGTATAGCTAAAAACCAAGAAAATCAACTGTGAGGCTTTAGAATTTTTGACAGTAATTTTTTAATATTTCAAATAATTAAATGACCACATTTTTATTCTTTCAACAAATATTTTTGGGTACCTGCTGTGTGTTGGTCATTGTTCTAGATGCCATGTATACAGCAATGGGAAAAAAAAAATTGAAGTTTCTCCCTTCCTTCAAGGAGTTTATGTTCTTGTTCAGGAAGACAGAGAATAATGAAGTATATATGTGTGTCAAATGGTGAAAAGTGCAATGGAAAAAAATTAAGCCAGACAAGGGTACATGGATACTGAGTGAGAGTTGGGGTATAAGGGAAAGAGATGTGACTTTATAAAGGGCATTGAGGAGAGCCACACCTTTAAGGTGGCATGAAGTGATGGGGTGAGTGATGTAGTAGGGAAGGGACCTTCTAGGCAAAGGAAATAGCAAACACAAAGGCTTCAACACAGAAACAGCCTAGACATGTTTAAGAAACCACAAGAAAGCCATTGTCTCCTGAGCAGAGTGAGCAAGAGAATAGAGGTGGGAAATAAGGTGAGAAGTAGCAGAGAATCAACTCATAAAGGGTCTTGCAGACTACTTTGGTTTTTATTCTGGGTGAGATGGGAAATCATCAGAGGATTTTGGCTAAAGGATATTATGGTCTTACTTAATTTTTTTTAAATTGCCCTTTGAAGATAGAATACAGAAGGGTGCGTTAGTGTGACATGCTAGCTGCTACAGCAAAGGGAACCAAAAATGCAATGGCTCAAATAAGATGGAAGGTTATTTCTCTAACTCATATAAAAGCCTGAGTTCCAGGTTGGGGGATGGCTTCATTCCACATGATCAATCAGAGGCCCACATCTCTCCCATCTTGTTTCTCTGCCACGCCCTTGGGTGCTGTTTTCATCTTAGTGGTTAAAGCCAGGTTGTAAGCTGTCCATGCTTGGGCTCACAGGAAAGGGACAAGATGGAGAAGCTATAAAATCTCTACTCTCAAAGGCTCTGGCCCAGAAGTGGCACACATCTCTTCCTCTCATATTTCTTGGAGTCAGAGATGATTTCCCTAGTTTTTGGCCTGAGCAACTGGAAGAAGGACTTGCCATTTATGGAGATAGAAAAGACTGCCAGAAGAGCAAGTTTGAAAACATGGGAGCAGACTCAGAGTTCAGTTTTGAGCACGTTGAATTTGAAATGCCTACTGGGGACACCCAAGCTGAGATATGTCTTAGGCAGTTGGAAATGTGACTCTGAGAGGGAGAGAGAGAGAGATCTAAACTTGAGGTGTAAGTTTGGGGAATTGTCAGCATATAAAAGTCATGAGACTAGATGGGAGCATGAACATATGGAGAAGAGATGTGGAGTAACTAAAAGATACTGAGATGGAGCAGGCGTGCGTAAAAGAGAAAGAGGGGCAGGTGGGGGGCAAGAGAGAGTGGTTCTAATTTCCTCATATAAGTGAAGAAAGGGCATAAAGAAAGAGGGAGTGAGCAGCAAACTTCACATTCAGTATAGATTGATACCTATATTATGGAGAGACAAGTATCTTTCCTGCATACCAGAAGTAACCATTTAGATAATATAGCGGGGTCTGGGGGGTCTTGTACAGCACCCTTGGGGAAAGAAAGCAAAATACAGGGTATCCATAAAAATCTTTGTACAGTTTGAATTTTTGAAAAATTTGTTTCTGTATATTATATAAATATTCTATAAAATGCAGTCTTTTGCATGTAACTCAAGAGTTGGCATAATAAAAAAATTAAAAACTATTTACCACTATTTGAAAATACCTATCCAATATAATATAGGGTTTATTAATGGAATATGGAAGAAAGTAGTTTGAACAAATGAATCATTAACAATTTCATTTAAATCTTTATATTTTTCCTCTGTTGTATCTTTACAAATTGTTTGTCAAATAGCAGTGAATTTGTTAAAAATTTAAACTGCACTAGAACTTTACGGACATCCTACACAACAGGAAAAAAATCTTATAATGGCCACAGAATCTAAAATAAAGTGTTTGAAGACTAAACAAAAGATGAGGAAAACATATATGAAAGGAACAACAAAACTTCAAAGAGTAATATAGGAGGGCTTCCCTGGTGGCGCAGTGGTTGAGAATCTGCCTGCCAATGCAGGGGACACGGGTTCGAGCCCTGGTCTGGGAAGATCCCACATGCCACGGAGCAACTAGGCCCGTGAGCCACAATTACTGAGCCTGCGCGTCTGGAGCCTGTGCTCCGCAACAAGAGAGGCCGCGATAATGAGAGGCCCGCGCACCGCGATGAAGAGTGGCCCCGCTTGCCACAACTAGAGAAAGCCCTCGCACAGAAACGAAGACCCAACACAGCCATAAATAAATAAATAAATAAATAAATAAAACCTTTAAAAACAAAAAACAAAAAAGAGTAATATAGGAGAACGTGTGGTTTAAGATTTGAAACTTGCCATTTCCTGTTTTGGAACCTAAATACTGTACATCCATCAGTTTTTCCCAAATTAATTTCTAAATTTGATGTAATTTAATTCATACTCTCAAAGGAATTCTTTTTCTGGTAGAACAAGGAAAATTTCTTAACAGAATCCATCTAAAATATAGATGATAAATAGATCATGTTAACTAAAAATTGTATTTTCAGTTTATTAGGAAAACTATTTAAGGTGATCGGTATGTCTTGAGTTCAGCTTTCATCACATGCCAAACGTTTGAAATATGGAATTCTTATTGTCTTTCATTTCTAAGGCAGTATTTCCAATTTTGATTTTTTTTACGTAAGAATTATTTTAAACAATGTTATATATGACTAATTTATTTCATTATATTGCAGTAAAACGTTACTGTAACTTCTGCACTTATAGAATATATTAAAAAAATTTTTGATATCATAAATGGATAATTGTTTTTGGAGTTCTTTGAATTTTTAAAACAGTATATAGACAAATAGATCAATGGAATAGAATAGAGGGCACAGAAATAGACCCACACAAATACAGTCAACTGATCTTTGACAAAAGAACAAAGGCAATTCAGTGGTTCAGTGGAAAAGGATAATCTTATCAACTAATGGTGCTGGACCAATTGCACATTCACAAGCGAAAAAACAAGGCTTGACACAGACCTTACACCTTTCACAAAAATTAACTCAATTGATCATAAACCTAAATATAAAACACAGAACTAGGAAACTCCTAGAAGATGAGATAGGAGAAAAAGTAGCTGACCTTGGGTTTGGCGATGACGTTTTTAGGCACAACACCAAGAACACGATCCGTGAAAGAAAAAATTGATAAGTTGGACTTATTTAAATTAAAAACATTTGCCCTGTGAAAGGCAAACCATAGACTGGGAGAAAAATGTTTGCAAAACATATCTGATAAAGGACTGTTATCCAGAATATACAAAGAACTCTTAAAACTAAATATAATAAGAGAACAAACAACCCGATTAAAAAACAGGCCACAAATTTGAATAGACACCCCACCAAAGAAGACAGACACATGGCAAATAAACATAAGAAAAGAGGCTCAACATCATGTCATTACAGAATTGAAAATCAAAATGACAAGAATAACACTACACACCTATGGTATCTCAAAATACCGTAACAGCCGAAATTCAAAACACTGACAACGCTTGATGCTGGTGAGGATGTGGAGCAACAGGAACGCTCAGTCATCATGGCAGAATGCAAATAGCACAGCTACTTTGCAGGAAAGTTTGGCAGTTTCTTAGGAAACTGACACCACTTCAGCCAGACACACGCCCAGGGAGTCCCTGATATCAGCGTCTGGTCCAGAAGGCCTGGGTATTGAACTGGTGCTCTGACTGAGCAAACAGTGGGTTCCTCTGACCCAGTCATCAACCTCCTTGAGCTGAGCATCTGTCATTTTTAGAAGCTTTGCATCTTTTTAGTCTTTGCCAGCCATTGTGTGTGTACAGATGTTTTTATGGGGGTTGGAGTGGGAAAGCCTAGAGGAATAGAGAGCTCTCTGGGTTCCTATTTAGATGGGTTTATTTTTGTATTCAATATCTAATAGTATTCCACTGTGTGGCTGTGGTACAGCAATAAAAAGAGCAATTTATTCAGCAGTAATAAGAAGTGAGCTCTCAAGCCACAGAAAGACATGGAGGAATCTTAAATGCGTATTGTTAATTAAAATAAGCCAATCCGAAAAGGCTACATACTGGATGATTCCAGCCATATGACATTCTGGAAAAGGCAAAACTAGGGAAACAGTAAAAAGATCAGTAATTGCCAACAGTTTAAGGGGAGGGAGGGAGGAAGGATGGATAGGTGGAGTGCGGGGGGTTTTTAGGGCAGTGAAACTATTCTGTATGATAGAGTAATGATGAACACACGTCATTATACAAGTGTTAAAACCCATAGAATATACAATACAAACAATAAACCCTAATGTAAACTATGAACTTTAGTTAATAGTATTGTATCAATATTGGCTCATCATTTGTAACAAATATACCACATTAATATGTTATGTTACAACAGGAGAGTTGGGGCAGGGGGAGGGCACAGTATATGGGAACTCTGTGTACTCTCTGCTCAATTTTTCCATAAGCCTAAAATTACTTTGAAAATGAAATCTATTCATTAAAAAAAAAGATTTATATGTGGATTTTTATTTCTCTGAGTAGAAAGTAGATATATCACTGGATTGAACCATCTTTGACTACAAAATATCCTCAACAATGCTACATAATACTTTGTGCCTTAAATTCAGTTCTAGTTTGATATTTATATTGCTGTTCTGACATTTTTTTCTTTCATTTTCCTGATTAACCTTCGTCTGCCCATTTCATTGTTTTCAACCTTTGTTTCATTTGTTTAGGTAGATTGTTTTTAAATTGGGAAAAAAATTGTTTTAAGAAACAAAAGTCATATGTTTTCTAAGTATGTATTAGCTTCCAAGAGCTTCAAGTTATACTTCACATCGTATATCTATTTGTTATTCATTTCAGTGTTAAAATTTGTGCCTTCCCTGCTTTTCATATATTTGAAGATTGCTGTTTTAAAATGTTTCTACCAGATCAAGTCAGTTAACAACTCTTCAGAACTGCTCTAAAATTATTTTATTTTTCTTTTCTCTAAAAAATTTAGGACAAAGTTGCTTTAGGAGCTAAGCCCTATAAAGAAGAAATTGAAGAGCTCAAAATGAAGCTGGTGAAAATAGACCTAGAGAAGATGAAAAATGCCAAGGAGTTTGAAAAGGAGTATGTCTTTGCCTTAATTGAACATGACTTTAAAAGCTTAAATTTCCTTTCAAAACTATATAAATTTCTTTGCATTAGTTAACTTTTTAAAATATATGAAAATATTGTTATTGCTTTTTAAAAATATAAATACAAACATTCACAGATTTTAAATCTATTAAATTCTCATTACATATGCAAAGTTTTTAAAATAAGCACAATTCTGATTACTAACACACTATGTCTTTGGATGCTTCTTGCTCAATCATATATAAATAGCTTTAAAATATCCTTTTTATGCTTGAGAGTAAATGTT
This sequence comes from Balaenoptera acutorostrata, assembly GCF_949987535.1. Classification (NCBI taxonomy): domain Eukaryota; kingdom Metazoa; phylum Chordata; class Mammalia; order Artiodactyla; family Balaenopteridae; genus Balaenoptera; species Balaenoptera acutorostrata. The sequence continues at coordinate 108,050,794 of NC_080068.1, read as the reverse complement.
AAGAACCTGTGGGGTATTTAGCATTTGACTAAGGTCTCTGTTGGTTCTCTTAATTTTATTTGTTCTTCCCATTGTGTTTTTATGAAAAAGTTGTATTTCCTTTTAAATTATAATACCTAATGCCCAAGAGCATATCCTCTTTTTATTGATTTATTTATATATAGTACTACATACGTAATAGCATGCCTCAAGTTTTTTGTGGTATAGCATAATGAAAAGAACATTAGCCAGCGTCAGGGAAACTAAATTAGAAATATGTTGCCTCTAATGAATATATTACCTTACACAAGCTGTTTAATCTCTCTGGGCCTCACATTCATAATCAATAAAAGGATAGGTTTATATTAAAGGATTTTTTAAGATCCCTTCTGGTTCCTAACACTTTTAATTCTTCCTATAAATCTTTAAAAATATCTAATGATGATATCTAATTTTGCCTAAAATGTAGCACTCTGAATCTTCATTCGTTCTAACCAGGCTTCCGGTGATAAGAAGTGAAACTTAGGTCTATTAAGATCTTCATTATAAAAAGCAATTTTACTTATAGAATAGAATGGGCAGATACTGTCAGCCTCTAAGAAAAGCAGAGTATCATTGCTGATTTGTCATTGCTGATTTATCATTGCTGATTTATCATTGCTGATTAATGCTTAAGCAAACAGTTCACAAAATGTCTCTACCAGGGAACAATGAGTAGAATTTGACCTTTGACTGTATCACCTTAGACCAGAGCTGCAGCCAGGGTTTGCTTTCCTGACAATGTAGAAAGGAAGCTGCTTTTTGCTTTCATGCTCTGGTAATTGTTGTACCTTCAAGGTATTTCTAGGACCTCATGGTAACAGACCAATTATTTATTTTATGGTGCCCCCAGATATAATTTTACACACTATCCGGTTAATAGCTATTGGACTTCCAGAAATTTAAAAAGAATTGATTTCTCAATGTTAAAAACAATTGCTGCTGCAACCAAACAGAATACTTCCAATTTGGTGGTGTTATAGCTGTGAGGTGCATGATACCAGGAGGGTATCATGAGGGCTCATCTACTGCTACCAGGACATTGTGTTGATGTGATGTGTCTTATTAGAAAATTCTTGACAGCAGTTGTGTTTATTTCTTCATTAAAAATTAGTTTCTGGGCTTTTACATATTTCTGTTATTCTTAATAGAATCGCTTCGACAAAAACCACTGTGGAATATCAAAAAGAAGTTATAAGGCTATTGAGAGAAAATCTTAGAAGAAATCAACAGGCCCAAGATACCTCAAGTAAGTAGAAAATGCTGCCATTTCCCAATCTTTCCATTTTACTTCAATACACTTACATATTTTGAAGACTGCTATTAAAGGTATGATAGTCAAAAATAAAGCTAAGTTAATCACTGATTTAGAAAGAACTATTTTTATTTTTTTGGCTGCGTTGGGTCTTTGTTGCTGCATGCGGGTTTTTCTCTGGTTGCAGTGCGCGGGCTTCTCATTGCGGTGGTTTCTCTTGTTGTGGAGCACGGGCTCTAGGCGCGCGGGCTTCAGTAGTTGTGGCACGTGGGCTCAGTAGCTGTGGCTCACAGGCTCTAGAGCACAGGCTCAGTAGTTGTGGTGCACAGGCTTAGCTGCTCCGCGGCATGTGGGATCTTCCCAGACCAGGTCTCAAACCTGTGTCCCCTGAATTGGCAGGCAGATTCTTAACCACTGTGCCACCAGGGAAGCCCCAAGAAAAAACTATTTTTAAAATGAATTCATTGGGCTCATATTTATCCTGTGACATCTCCTTAGTTTACTGTAATCTTAACTGTCTATCCATTATAGATTTTTAGAAAATACAAATTTTACTTTTGCATAATCAGATCTTTACCTATTAGTGAAGATATCTTCAGCACTGCAAAAGAATGACTTAACTATCAGGGTAGAAGTACACTTCCCAATAAAAATACAAGCATATGTCTTAATAGATTGTAACATGTGCTTACATGTGTAACATGGTTACAATAGATTGTAACCATGTGCACAGTAAAAATATTATCAGTTCACAGTAAAGATAACTAAATATTATCCTACTAATACTGAAAATATAGAGTTGATGCATACTTGCAAACTTTTTGAAATTTATCTTAGGAACAGTCTTCAAGCTTAATGATCAAATTTCTGCATATATATCTCTCAAACTATACCTTTTTTTGTATTTCTGTCTCTTATATTTCATTTGAAAAGAGAAAATGCTGAACAGTACTTGGGGCAGCTTTGTTTAGTAAGACAAGCATTGAACAATGTATATAATAAGGATTAAACTAAAAGTTCTGTGTGCAAGCACACTGAAAATTCTAAAGGTCAAGCAAATGTAAGATGATATTTGTGTGTATTATTGTCCACTCATTTAAAAAAAAGAATTAGAGATAGTGTTAAAGATGATCACAGCTCCTATCTGGAAAACTTTAAGGGATAAAAATAGAACTGAGGATTCCTTGTTGTTACAGAAGGGTCAGGATAATTGCTCTTGATTTGTAAGTGACTTTCAGGTACATATTGTCCCTGAATTCAGAATAATTCAAAAGGAAATAGACATTGAGTATCTTCCCCACACACACCTTACCCCTCTTTTATAAATCGTCAGTGACCCAGTGGATTATTCTATTTCATAAGCACCTCACATTTGTATGCAGTTTTATCTAAAATTTACAGAACAGTTCCTTACATTACTTTTACACACACAGTGTAGAATACTTAATAATATATGCTCCAATATCATTCTAAGGTTTATCTAGTGAACAGGTATGTGTTGAATACTTGTGATGCGCTGAATGACGGGGGTGGACCCCACACACACTGTAGGAAGAAGCCCGCCAGGTGATTCTACTGCTATGGAAGATAGATCAATGGAGGACAGCTCTGGGGAGGATTGTTACTACTACAGTGATGGTGAACGATCTCCGCAGGATTATGAGAGTGGAATTGGTGGGTGGAGAGAAGCAGGAGGATTCGAGAGCTGTTTAGAATTGATGACCGTGTGAGGTTAAGGGAGAAGGAGGTGGGCAAGGATGACTTCCAGGGAGATGGTGGTGTGTTGGTTTTTATAGTGACTTACTACCTTTCATAATGTTTTCTTTATTTCTTTATGTGGAACTACTAAAATTATCACCTGTCTGTATTTTTGCCTCCCGCAGTGGTATCAGAACACGCTGATCCTCAGCCTTCAAATAAACCCTTCACCTGTGGAGGTGGCAGTGGCATTGTACAAAGCACGAAAGCTCTTATCCTGAAGAGTGAGTATATACGGCTGGAAAAGGAAGTTTCCAAGTTAAAGCAGCAAAATGAACAGCTAATAAAGCAAAAGAATGAGCTGTTAAGGTAAGATCTGCTCACACGATATAGAAATTATACTTACGTCTTACATGTCGGGGAGGATGATATAGACACATACATAAATAGCTTTTGCAGTTGGCAATCCTTCACACATACGGAGAAAGTAATTTTTAAGTTTCATAAAATATGTCTTTTTTAAAAGGCATAAAAATATGGTAGCACCATTCCAGATGTTGGCTATCTATCAATTGACCTATGTTTAACTAAGCCGAGAACTAGGAAGTAAAGAAAGATCTTTGAGGGAACAGCTTAAATATACCACAAGTCCATATACCCAAGTCAATGAGGCTCTTACTCAAGGAGGAACCCCTTAGGTCCATTATCGTAGCCTACTTAGTTTTACTTTATAAACAGTTCTAACAAATTTAATTATTTGGCTTCTACCAAAGACTAGAATCTTGTGCTAACCTCTACCAATGAGACAATAGGAGAAAAATAGGCATTAAACAAATAATTCCACAAATAACTAATCCTTTGTAATGAGTGCTATCAAGCAAACAGCAACAACAAAAAATAGGACATTATGAAAGGGTATATCACAGAGGGATCCAACCTTATCTAGGTATGGGGAGAGGTGGTGATCAAGAGACTAATCCTTAAGACTGGATGTGAAAAATGAGTAGAAATTAGGCCAGGTGAAAGGAGAGGTGGGTAAGCCTTTTAGGCTGAGGGAACAGCATGTGCACAGGCTTTGAGTCAGGAAGAGTGACCAGCTGGTGGAACTGAAAGACATCCACTGTGGCCAGGGCATAGAGACTGAGACAGTGAGGTGCAAGATAAGATGCCAGAGGTAACTGGTCCAGGTTACACAGGCCCCAGAGGCCACTGGGAGGACGTTTGGGTGGTATCCTAAATGTATTGGAAGGATTAACTCCACTGGAGGATTTTAAGCCAAGGCCTGCTGAGATCAGATAGCATCACGGTATAGGAGGCCCCAATTTAGGAATGTGTTTATTGTTGTCCAAGCAAAAGATAATTTTGGCATGGGCTGGAATGGTGCCAATGCAGATAAAAATAAGGAAACGAATTTGAGAAATAAGTATGAGGTTGTATCAACAGACTTGGCCCACATAAAGGAGACAAGGGCCCCTAGGATGGTTGCCCAGGTTTCTCTCTGGAGAAACTGGATAAACGCTGGTGGCATTTCCTGTGAGAAGCAAGACTGTAACTAATCCAGAAAAGCACCATGAATTATTTATTTTAAAATGACAAAGGTACATTAGAATCATCTACCCAGACTGATTTATCAAATTATGGCCCCAAATTATCAACAGATAAACCTCTGGACGGTATCACTGATTTGTTTAAAAACCTGATGTCATGCTCTGAGCTTTCTTTTCAAAACTCCATGATTATGGAGGTTTATTACAATTACTTAAATTATACTGACCTCATTTCATTTTCTGAACTGTGGAAACAGTCCAAACAGGAAGCATTAGGTTGAAACTTAACTATAAATATGATAAAATGGTAAATTATAGGTTATGTATATTTTACCACAATTTAAAGCAATTTTTTTTTAACTTAAACGTGAGTACGTTGCAGGAATTGCAGTCTTATGGTCTCCTTTTTTCTCCACCTGCCCCGCCCTGACCCCTCACATTTAAGCAATAATCATCATCTTTCCAGTGAGGTCAACACGTGGAAAGAGAGAACCCTTAAAAGAGAGGCTCACAAAGAAGTAACTTGTGAGAATTCTCCAAAGTCTCCTAAAGTGACTGGAACAGCCTCTAAAAAGAGACAACATATGTCATCTCAATGCAAGGAAAGGAATTTACAAGATCCTGTGCCAAAGGAATCGCCAAAATCTTGGTTTTTTGATAGCCGATCAAAGTCTTTGCCGGTACCTCCTCCAGTTCACTATTTTGATAACTCAAGTTTAGGCCTTTGTCCAGGTAGGTAAATACACTGGTTGCTTGGAAATGGGGCGGGGATGGGGGGCGGATAACGGTTGGAACCTCTCTTTAATATGTGGTCCCCATAGGGCAGGTGTAGACAAGAGAGGATGGCGTTGGTCAGGCTCACAGTGCCCAGACTTCATGGCTATTTCTGGGGGAGAAAGTTTCTCCAAAGCACAGCTCTGAAGTGCAGTAGTCACTTTTTACCCCAAGTGAAGCCTTTTTTTTTTTTTCTTTCCTTTGGTATGTAAACATTCTATTTGTGAGTCATTGCTTAGCAAATCAAATCTGAAAATAAGATATTATTTCTTTAGAAATACAAGAAAACAACCCCAAGTGAAGTTTGCCTCTTAAACCCTCAGCTTTTCCCTGGAATGGACAAGCAACCTGTCCCAAGGACATAAAGATACTACCTTATAAACAAAACCAGTTTTACTGAAAAAGACTTTCTTATCAATTCAATAGGCCAGTATTTCCTATAGGATTATATTCATTTTACTCAAGCCAGATCATAGACTTGTATCATTTACTTATTCATTTAATCAACAGAATTTTTTTATTTCAACTCTGTGTCACATATTAGACCCTAATGATACATTAATAAGCAAAACCAGATATGGTCCCTGCCCTCTTAGAGCTTACAGTCTAACAGGTATAGACAGTAATCAAGTGACAAAAAAAGGTAAAATTCTAGAGTGCAAATGGCTATGAGACTTATAATAGGTTGTTGTTTTTTAAATATTACAGAAGTCTTCCTTGAAAAAGGGAACTGAGATCTAGGAGGTTAATGTGAGTTAGCTTAACAAAAAGGGGAGGGAAAAGCGTTTCAGGCAGATGGAACAGTGACAGCCGCAGTCAGGGTAGGAGGGACCACAGTCAGGGGAAGGATTGAAAGAAATATGCTGTGGCCAGAGCACAAGGAACACAGGCTTCTGTGGATGTAGTCAGTGAAGCCAAAGAGAGAGCTCAGAGCCAGACATGCAGGACTTTGTAGATAGTGTAAAGGAATTTAAACTTGATCCTGTAGGCATATAGAGGAAGCCGCTGGAAGACTTTAAACAATAGCAGGGGAACGTGATGACTTGTAAACTTTGAAAACATTACCTCACCTGTTAGGTAACCAACAAATCATAGGAGCAAGAGTTTGACAGTTGCCTGGGCAAGGGTGACAGCATGAACCTGGGCAGGTGCAATGGAGATGGAGAGACGTGGACAGATGGGAGAGATTTGGGGGCAAAATGAGCAGTGCTAGGTGCCTGATCGGATGGCCTGGGGTGGAGTCAGGGATCGCCCCCAGCTCTGCGGAGGTGCTATACACAGAGGTGGGGAACATGTCAGGAGAAGCTCTGTAATATGGCGTTTCTCAGTCTTTCTCACCACATAGCATTTATCATGTGCCCACGTGTGTATGGCCACAGCCCTTTGTGACAGTGTATCTGCCTCTCAGAAACACGCTTTTATGCACTTGTAGAAACCTAAAGCAACAAACTGTACATTAAGAGAGGCAGCTGCCAGAGATCATTTAAAGCTCTGAGCAAAGGTTACCAGGGTTTATGAGAACTCTACTTTGTGACAAAGAAGGAATCAGTCCGTTCTCATCAACTACACGTCAGAATTGGATCACGTCAGCACTCTGACAGTGCTGTTAGAGATACAGGAAGGAACAATGCAATTTGGAAAAAATTTTGAACTATTCACTTCACTGAACAGTATGTAACAAACATTTGAGGACCTTCCATTAGCTAACACTTCCACGGAACTTTTGCTGTATACACACACACACACCATTTTAGAAGGGTCTATTCAAAAACTGATAAAGTTTTATAATCACCTTTTGATTTTTATCTGACAGTGCCAAAGGCACGTGCATAATATGAAGTAATCCAACCTCAAATAAAAATGCTTAAGTCTTTTTATCAATACGTGGATCTCTCTGGTACAATTTTTAAGTAAAATAAAAGAGTAGTCTGGAGGGATATATAAATCAAAAACTGACCAATTCCGAATTAAAGGACATAGTCTCAGCTTGAATTAGTAAAATATCAGTCTAAACAAATTTTAATTATAAAAGGAAATTTATATTATCTCAACACCTAAGATAATTTCCAAGACCAGTTATTCTAGATTTACTTTCATGAATATAATAATTTGAAAATAAATATTGTTTATAAACAGATAGATGCAGTTGAAGTGCTTTTTAAAGGCTCAAAGAAAACTTTTTAAAGATGGCTAAATATTCTCTAAAATACATAGTATTTGTACAGCTCACCATTTTTTTTCCCTAAAAATAGGACAAAAGAAAATCTAACTGAGTTAATCTGTGTTTGGTTCACTTTGAATCTCAAATTGATGAATTCCAAATAAGACTTTATTACTTCTTGGTTTTATGTACAATATGGTTTTTATAACAATTCATCTTATGAGAAAATGGGAAATAAACTTCTTCAACTTCTGAAACTAACACACTATTGTGAAGCAATCATACTCCAATAAAGATCTATTAAAAAAAAAAAAACTTCAACTCTGCTGAAGTGAAATATAGTTTTTTAAAAAGCAAAATAATGAACCATGTTTAAGTGCTGTGTTTCATTCTTCTTACATCTCTTCTTATATCTCTACTCCAAACATCCTTTTCACTTTAGCTGTATTTGGTATTTGTGTATGTTTTTACTAAGATTACTTCTGTTGTTGATTTTTTTTTCTTTTTTTTTTTTCCTCTCAGAAGAACAAATTGCTGGAGCAGAGACTGTGGATCCCCAGCCAGGTCCTTGGCATGCCTCCTCTGGAAAAGATGTGCCCGAGTGCAAGACTCAGTAGATTCCTCTCTGTCACTTTTCTGGGGGCCCAGCGTTCCATGTTTGGAAATGCCTGTGTTTATCACTGGCGATGATGTCACAGGCCAACTTAATTTCAGTTCAGTTTTCACTTTCCCGGTAGAATTGGAAGGTGAAGGAACGGGATTCATTCCCGTAATTTAGAATGGTGATAGCAATACCTTCTTCTTGAATGTGGTAATCCTTTAGAAGTTGAATAGTTTTATTTATTTATATGTTTTGTAAAGAATAAAGTTATTGAAGGAAATTTCCAATCTTTCCATGTATACATAAAATGTATACTTTTTTATTAATGTAAAGTTATCCACATATGACTTAGAGAATTCCAAAGCATGATTCATAAATTAATATGAAACATCATTTAATTAACAAAATTACAGACTCCTTTTTTTAGTACCTTAAACATTCAATAAACGTTTGCTTAGTTCTGAATGACAGCACCATGTAATATTAACTGATGGTTTCTCGGTGGGGTACTCAGGGTATATTTGGCTCTCTTCTCTTCTGGTTTGTTGACTTTCAGAAGTTTGCTCTAAAAATACACACATGCATTCCACACTTAGGTTGTTAAGGAATAGCAAGTGATACGACCTCTTCATTTCCTAGTTTTAATCTTCCTTTTGCTGTAATAAGCTACAAAAGTTATTTCTCACTTTTCAGTGTTTTACCAACCACCCCACTCCCTATATAAGCACCCTAAATTGGTTGGTTTGTTATTAGACTTTGTACTCGATTGCACATTTATTCCCAACTGGAAGAACCACATAGATTTATTCTACCCTTTCACTTTAGACATGGGGAAACAGCAACCAGTGTTTCCATCAAAGTTTTCTAAACCTGGGGTCCCCACAGATAACATAAGGCATTCTAAGGTGGACCTCATGTAGGCTGTAAAACCTCTGATATTTAATGTTAACTTTTGTGTGTGGATTCATTTTTCTAGAGTACTAAGGTCCATACTTGCTTTTATCATACTCCCAGAGAGGTCTCTGACCCTACAAGAGGTTATGAACTACGTTTTAGAGAGTATTTGATATTTTATAGCATATAACTTTGAAAAACCACATAGAACAGCAAGATGCTTAAGGTTCAGAACAGAGTTAGTGATTTCAAGGCATTCTTGGCTCTTTGGTAAGAATATTTATTCAAAGGAAGAGATTATGAATTGCATCATAGCCATCATTCTAAAGTCTGGATTGGATATTTTCCCTTATCTTAACATACTGTCACAGGAATTCACTAGGGCTGAGGGGAAAGTGTCCCCTCCTATAATCTTCTCCCCCGGGCCTGTTTCTCCTTTTCACCCTTACCCAAACAGAACACTATAACAGCACTGCAGGTTTGATTCTTTACGACGTCTAGTAGGTACGTTCACCTGAATAATAAAACTAGTTTAAAGGCCATTAAAAATATAGTCAGTCATCAGGTTTCCAGTCTAGCAGAATGTTGCTTAACTCTCTGAATTTGGATGTCCATTTCCTTCCTTGGATTTGGGAAATTTGGGGCCATTATTGATTTCTTCAAATCAGCTCTTTGTCCCCGTCTCTCTTCTGGTCTACTTGCTAGTGTCCCATAAGTACCTTAGGCTCTCTTCACTTTTTTGTTTCTTTTTGCTTCTCTGACTGGATAATTTCAAATGACCTGTCTTCCACTTTGTTGATTCTTCTGCTTGATCAAGTCTGCTGTTGAACCCCTCTAGTGACTTTTTCAATTTGGTTATTATATTCTTCAGTGCCAGATTTTGTTTGGTTCTTTTTAATAGTTTCTATTTATTTGTTAATATTTTCATTTTGCTCGTGCATCATTTTCCTGATTTCATTTAGTTGTCTGCATTCTCTTGTAGATCATTGAGCTTGTTTAAAACTATTATTTTTAATTCTTTGATAGGTACTTCTTAGATTGCCATTTCTTTGGAACTGGTTTCTGGAGATTTATTTTGTTCCTTTGAATGGGCCATGTTTCTTTGTGTGCCTCCTGACTTTTTGCTGGGTTTTATGCATTTGAAAAAACAGCCACCTCTTCTAGCTTCGTACAGGGGAGCACCATCAATGAGCTCATGTATAGATGCTGGGGTCCTCTGAAACCTTTTGGTGGGATTGCAAATTCTCTGGGCTTGTGTGTGTGATCTGTCAACTCGAGAGGGTTGCCAGCACTTTTTTCAGGAGCTCATAACCTCTCCCTCCTTCTGGTGTCTGTCTGCAGTACTGCGGGTTCTTTGTTGCTACAGCAGGAAGCCACCCCACTGTCCATTTTTCTCATTGGCCCTCAGGCAACCAGAGTACATCAGCACCCCAAGTCAGGCGAAACACAAACCAGTCACTTGTGCAGCCATCCAAAAAGCTGGAACGCCAGACGCACGCTCTACTCTTCTTCCTCCCTCTCAAGGATGAAGCTTCGAGCTGGGCACCGTGTCCTGACTGTGCAGAGCCACACCAGCCTCTGATGGCATGGCAGGCTCTCTGGTGCCAAACCGTGCCAGTTCCATCAGCACTCCAAGTAGGGGGGCGTGGCCAGTCACTCAAGCAGCCCTCAAAAAGCTGGAACTTTGGATGAATCTTCCACTCTCCTCTTTCCCCCTAGTCCCCATGATGGGGAAACTGAGCCAGGGGCTAAGCTGTGCTAGCCTGGGAGAGGCGTAGTAGCAGGTCAAAAACGGCTCTTCTCACCCGCTTCACTGTGGCTGTCCTCAGCTTTGCCCTCACCTAGGGTACTGCAATTTCTTAATGGGCTTCTGAAGTTCTCACAAAAGTATTTTGGTCCATATATTGTTAAGTCGGTGTCTGTCGGGGAAAGAGAGCTGGCACTTCTGTTCCTCCATCAATGTTGGAATGTTGCTAACCTCTAATGATCTGAGTTTCAATATTGTGATGAGTGTTTGTGAAGGAATGGTAATGAAAATCAGCAGTGGAAACTTGCAAGAAGGTTAAAAAGCAGTAATATGGTCAGACAATACTAAAATGATCTGAAAAGCAAAATTAGGACCAGAGAAGACAAAATATATTTATTGTTCATAAGAAACATGTTCTTGAGCCTGGCAGAATTATTACTGAGAGCCTACCATTCATATTCAGCGAATATTAAAAGACCATCTACTATGAACTTATCATTGGTCTAGGCACCAAAAGGTACTGCCTTTGTGGAACTCATATTGTATTTGGAAAACAAATAACTCATATACTTTTAATATGAGCTGATCACAGGGTGAAAAAGATACAGTCCCTAGCCTTGAAGAAATTTAGTCCACTGACAATACAGATGGTTAAGCAAATATTTGCATTACCATGTGACAGGCTGTCGGAAAGTAACCATTACTGTTGAACATCAGTGGGTGAAGAAGGGAGGCTGAAGAAAGTTGCATCAAGAAAGATGCAGCTCTGAAAGTATCAGAGTTGGCCTTGATTAGAGAACTTTCATGTTCATAAAATGTGTATTCCAAAATCTTCAAAAGTCAAAGGAAAGGGATTGTTATTAAAGCAAGGAGCACAGCTGGATATGGTTACAGATCATTAGACCCAACATTAGAAGCTAGAGTAGGGCAATGAGGTTCAGTTACCAAAGACATGCAGAAACTAGGTCACGGTTTTGGGGTTTTTTTTTTAATTTTTAAAGGGCAATATTTGCTATCCATTATAATTGAATTTGTAATAATCATTAAGTACAAATGTAACATACTGTACTGATGGTTTTACATGCCGAGTCCTTCCTCACAACATCTCTGAGGTAAGTGCTATGACTATTTCAAGGATGAGAAAACTGAGATTTATAGTTAAGTGACTTAGCTAGTGAGGGAAAGATGTGGGACTTACCTTTATCCTTCTGACTTCACAGCCTTTGTTCTGAGCCACTGTGACTATTATAAATACACTTAGCTCCAAGAGCAAAAAAGTGATCTAAAGAAGTTTATTTTTCTCACATAAGAAATCCAGAGGAGTTAGTCTAGGGCTGTTGTCTTGAGGCTGTCTTCAGGGAACCAGGTTCCTTCTCTCACCCAGCTGTCTTTATGCGTCTGACCTCACACCAAGTCACAACATGGCTGCCATGTCCCTAAGCATCATAGATGCATTCCAGGAGAAAAGAAGGGAAGGAGCAAAAGTCAAAAGCCTTTCAGAGAGGCATCATCTTTTTATCCAAGAAGGAAGCCCTCAGAGATTTCAGCCTATGTTTCACTGGCCAGCTCTAGTAGCAAAGAAGGCTAGGAATTTGATAGCTGTTTTCCAGCCTTTATAAAGTAAAAGGCAGGGAAAGTCAGTTGGGTGGGTGTTGAGTGAGCCCTACTTAAATAGCCCATGCACAAAATAGCCTAAACAGTCTCGGCTCAGTTACACACCTGATAAAGTGATGAGTTACTAAGCCTCTAGAGAGGGCTCACAGGATCTAGTCCATCCTTTTTGATCTGATATTTCTGTTCTCTTCAGCCAAACCTGATTTTTTGCTCTTACCCGACAATGCACTTTGAAGTTCCCCAGACTCAACCCCCTCAGTGTACTCAGGATGCCTGCATTCTGCCACTAAGTATATATTAGTGTTAGAATAGACTGCGTGTGCCAAAATAACTGTACCTATACCTTAAAAAGCACAAGAGAATTTTTATTTCCCTCCCTCTAAACTATCTAGGTCAGGGTCCGGGAAGGAAGGCTCCAGTATCTTCAATGACCTGGGTTCCTTCTATTTTGTTGCTAACTTCCACATGCAATTCCTGGCTCATTCAATCTTTGAGTGCTCCCAGAGCAGCACATAGTAGGTTCTAATAAAAGAGAAGGACTTAGGTTAAATTAGTGAAGGAAATGATTTCAACATTCTAAGTAAGATGCTTTTCTGCTTTTCACCTTCTACGTAATTGGAGTTAACAGTTCTACCTGAGCTCCACTAGATGGCAGCACATTACATATAAAGTATGTGAATGTGCGAATCATTTTCTAAAAACGAGGAACCTGAACTACAAATCCCAACATGCATTAGGCACCTGACCTGTTTTTGCACAAAGGTCTTAAGTTTGTTGCCCGCGCAGTGATCTGGAGGACGCCATCAACTTGCTGCTCTAAAGTAAGATTTCCCAATATATTTTATTTTATTTAAATAGATTTATTTATTTATTTATTTTTGGCTGCGTTGGGTCTTCGTTGCTGCCCGCGGGCTTTCTCTAGTTGCGGCGAGCGGGGGCTGCTCTTCGTTGCGGTGCGCGGGCTTCTCATTGTGGTGGCCTCTCGTTGCGGAGCACGGGCTCTAGGCGCGCGGGCTTCAATAGTTGTGGTGCGTGGGCTCAGTAGTTGTGGCTCGTGGGCTCTAGAGCGCAGGCTCAGTAGTTGTGGCGCACGGACTTAGTTGCTCCGCGGCATGTGGGATCTTCCCCGACTAGGGCTCGAACCTGTGTCCCCTGCATTGGCAGGCGGATTCTTAACCACTGCGCCACCAGGGAAGCACTCCCGATATATTTTAAATGAAACTTTGGCCGGGGAAAAGGAGAGGTTTTCTTTTCAGATGTTAGTTTTGCACATTACCTTTTTTCAGGATTGAACTTAGCAGTTAGTTCAGGATAAGGATGGGTTTTTAACAAGTTTGAAACTCCCGTAGGTTTTTCAAAATAGCCAAAGGAGAGGATTTTACAGTGGCAAAGTGGACATTGTTTTCCTGGCTCATGAAGAAAGAGTTCCTGAAAATGCTCTGTGTCTCTGCTAATCAAAAATTAACACTTTGAGGGAATTCCCTGGTGGTCCAGTGGTTAGGACTTGGTGCTTTCACTGCTGGGGCCCGGGTTCAATCCCTGGTGGGGGAAATAAGAGCACATAAGGCCTATGGCACGGCAAAAAAAAAACCTTAACACTTTGATTCCAATGTTTAGAGTAAGAAATCCATCATGTCTGGTTTTCACGTTGGATTTATTGAAAGTTGCCTCATTTCACCATTTCAGCCCATGTTTGCACTCATTTTTCCAAACAAATCCGTTTTAATATAATAGTGCAGTTCTATCTAGTAGTAAGACTTTTGTTCAAAAATCTGGTCCCAGAAAATAGGGCGGACAGCTCGGGGGAGGTTTTCATAGTGAGCAAAACGGCTGCCCTGTGCTTCAGCAGTTGTTTAGTAAGTGCTTCTCTGGGTGTCAAAGCCTCCTAGGGAAACATTTGCAATGTGCCTTCACAGTGTCATGGGCCAAAAGTCACTAATCGCAGTAGTGTAAAATAGCAGCTTTTTAATACATCATGCTCAAGATTGGGGGAGGGTAAAGATTACTGGAGTTTCGACTCTTAACCATGTTTTAAGTAAAAACGTATCACTCGTGTAAGAAGAAAAAAAAAGCTGAAAATTCATTGCATCAGAGTAGGTCAGGCATTGTAAAAGCCCAGCTGTCCGTCAATCAGAGACCATCAGTGAAGTCGTAAGCTTCCCTGGAGTAGAGTAAGCTCTTATAAAAACGTGCTGTTAGTCTGGCCCTCCGAGAAGCTGACTCCGAGAGTTAAACACGCACAGGATTTATTAAGGGAAATGCTGGTGCGAGAGAAAATGAGTAGGGAACTAGGTAAGGCTGGGAGAGCCAGCAGACCACGACGGAAGTCTGCCCGCAAGGGAGGGAGCGAGGGACGCTGGGCTGGGCGGTGTGGGCGCATCCTTCACGGCGCGGGAGGGTCCGCAAGGCCGGCGGGAGGAACTCGATGTGTCCCAGAAATGGGCCTGCCTTAGCGTTCGTGCCGCACTCAGGCACTCAGGCACCGGCTGGGAAAGGCCAGGGGGAGGTGGCCTCTGCACAAACTCACCGATGGGTTTCAGAGCACAGTGCCGGCCTCTTGGTCAGTTACCGGGCACCTGTTCCGCAGAGCCGCAGGCCCCTGGCGCCGCATGGGGCTTTAGAACCACAGGGTCTTCTCTTGGACCCGCAATCAGGAGGCCTGGGTTTGAATTCATAGCCGTGAAACACTGGGCAAGCCATGTAATCTCTTTGAAGTGACCAGGCCCTATGTCAACTCTTAAACACTTCCCTCATCCACCCCTGCTCTCCGTCCCTGCTGTTTCTCCGCAGTCTCTGCACCACTGCCGCCACCTCCGAAGGAAACCCCCTGCTCTTGCCTGCTCGCTCCCTCCCCAGGTCTGTTCTCCACTGTGAGCTTTCTAGAATACACATCTAATCATGTCATGCTCTTAAAAACCTCATTGCCCATTGCCCATTGCCCACAGGAGTAACTAGCCCTCAGAAAGGAGAGCTTGCACAAAGGGTGCAGGCTTGAAATCGGGTGAGTGCACATTGGGTACAGCAGAAAGCAAAGTCTGGCTGAAGAGAACAGAGATAAGTTCAAAAAGAAATGACTGGATCATGTGAGCCCTCCAGGCAAGACTAGCTAGCTACCTGTACTCTTTATCAGGCAGGTAATTGAGCAGACTGATTGTGGACGTTATTTTGTGCAAGTGCTGTTTCAGTTAGTTCACTCAACATCCACCCAACTCACGCGCTCACCCCCACCTTTTTACTTTGTAAAGCCTGGAAAACAAACTCAGATTCTTAGCCTCCCCTGCTAGAGCTGGCCAATAAAACACAGGCTGGAATTTCTGAGGAAGGCTTACTCCTTGAATAGAAAGGTGAGGCCTCTGAAAGACTTTTGGCTTTTGCTCCATTCCTTCTTTCTGCCTGGAATGCAGATACGATGTCTTGGGAGAAAGCAGCCATTTTGTGGTTGGTGTGTGGTCAGAGGCACACACTAAGAACAGCAGGGTAAGAGAAGGGACTTGGTTCCTTGCAGACAGCCTCATTTAACCATCATTTGACTCTTCACTACCCCCAACCTCATCACTAGCCATTCCTCTCACCCTGAGATCTACAATCCAAGCACTGACCAAATATCTTCTGCACATCATATTTCCCCTATGTCAGAATTTCTCAGTCCTCCTTTTAAAAATTACTGATTGCGTCTGTTAAAGTGTTACTGCTGAATGCTTAAACTTTAAAACAGGATCAGCAGCATTGTGGGGTAGAATGTTCACATAGCAAAAGAGTCAGGAGACCTGCGTTTGGTTCTGGCTCTGCCGTTGACCAGTTCTATGACCTTGAGCAGGTCAAATCAGTTCCCTCATCTGTAAAATGGGGGTATTGGACATGATCTGATTTTCCAACTCTTTTTTTTCAATGACTCTCTGAGGCCAACTGTGAAATCTTCCCAAGGGACATGGAAAAAACACAGATGATTAATTGTGCAGACCCCAAGAAAAGTTTACAAGAGAGGAAGCAAGAAGCAGCCCCAAGTAGTAAGAACCCATCCAGTGCCATAGCAGTGTGTGCAGGGAGGGCCAGCGGGGAGGGTGGGTGGTAGTGAGGGGATGCTGCTGTATCAGCACCAGAGGCTGACTTCTCCGGGTACTGAAAAAACCTGAACATGGGTCAAAGTCCGATGTCTGTCTGTCACCAGTTATCACTTCAGTGGTTTTTGCTAAATGTTTTTCATATGCAAAGCTAGGTATTTAGAGTAATCATTCTTGGAGAATGATGGGAATATTCTCAAGTGGTAGGAGTATTTGTACAGAGGTGCTGTCGTCAGGTTCTTAAAGGAGTGCATTGAACCGTTCCTTCCAGACATTACTGCACAAGGCCATGTGCTACAGTGTAAGCCATTAAATACACATGTCTATAGATTAAACCACAGGTTCCATTATGGGTCGACTTGATGGGAAGGTCGTCGTCCTGACAGCAGCTGCTCAGGGGATTGGCCGGGCAGCTACCTTAGTAAGTTATTATCTTTTGTTGTTTGCTTACTAACTTTTGAGGTATTGAATTATGTGGGCGGGTTCCATGGGTATTTAATTCTGCTCTTTTTTTTTGTTTTCTTTAGTGCTTCTGTTGTCTTAAGTTACAAAAAAGAAAAGTGGCTACTCCTAACTCCAGGCAGATAAAGGAATGAATACCTCACATGTGACATCACTGATAACCTTTGACCTGAGAAACTTCTCTCTCTGCCTCAGTTCCTCTGCACCGTAATAAATTTACTGCAGGGACCCTACAGAAGTGCCTAGCTTTCTGAAATTATGTCAGTCCAGATATAGGACTCCAGAGTTATGAGACTATCAAGTTACCTTTGCCTTCTAATTTATATCAACTTCTCACACATGAAACCCCCCACCAGAGCTAATAATGCACTGTTATTAGGAGGAAAAGTGTTGATATAACCCATTTTCTCTTACTATTTGGGGTCTACTCACCTGCTCAGAAATAGAATGCATGCTATCAAATCAAAAAATAATAGTATTTTGAGAGGTGTTTAATAACAGAATCCTAGTTTTTTTTTAAAAAAAAACGTTTTATTTGGTATTAAAGGGACAAAGTCGGCTGACAAGCACAATATATGTCACGTTGTTCTAATTAATGATAAAAATAGTAACAGTGGGAAGGATGAGGTGAGACTAGATAGGTTGAAATTCCACCCATTTTATAGGGAAAACAACAGTGAAAATAAGATAAAAGAGAAAGGCTAAATAGCTTTCAGTTCATGAGAGCAGTTTAACCGTGTAAACAAAGGATGTATTTGTGCATTGTGTCTACCAGGCTTTTGCAAGAGAAGGTGCCAAAGTCATAGCCACAGATATCAATGAGTCCAAACTTCAGGAACTGGAAAAGTACCCAGGTAAGCAACTCCGCAGCTTGAATCTGGGATTCAGAGTCTACAAGGGATTATAAAGCATTAGTACTTACATGCTGAAAGAAAATTCCTTAGCTGTTCAGCTCCACTGGCCTTCTTTTTAGAGCCTGATTCTCTGATATCAAATTTGTATTCTGTGAACCTAGAGACAAAAATCTGTACACTTAAATGTAAACAAAGTATTTAAGCTATATACTTAAAATTTTTAATTTATCCAACATGTCGAAGGATTCAGTAGCTAATTACAAAATCATATGTGAACACTTAACAGTTGTTATGTTAACTTTTGATGACAACTGTGACCCCCTCCTCTGAGGGCAGCGCTATCCAAGAGAAACATGATGTGAGCCATATGCATAATTTTAAATTATCTAGTAAAATTTACATTTAAACTTGACATTTAAAATGTTAAAAGAAACAGGTGAAAATTAAGTTTAAGAATATTGGTTTCAATATCATGACCAGAAACCCTAAGAGATTACCCAGATTATTTAGGTGTGTATTACCCCTTACAGCACCACACTGAACCTAACTCCAACACCAGAGGACTTCAGTTTGAGTTACTCTGAAAGAAAGCAGAACAGAGAACTCACCTGGAAATCAACTATTCCAGCAAAATAGAACAGGTTCCATGATCAAACACAAATCATTTCACTGACCTAGTTAACTGCATTAGACTTACACTGAATTATAATTCCTGTAAGTCAAAGTCAAACTGTTGGAATAGAAAAGCATAGAAGAAAAGAAGTCTTTCTGAAACTCAATTTCAGTCTTGTCTTTGTTTATAACCTTTTCTTTCTATATCCAAAAGAGAATAATAAACTATATATTTTTTTTCTTTAAGTATAAAAATAATAACTGCTGCTTTCATTAGAGAATGTTCAGGGGTTTTCCGTAGGTAGTGCAGTATGTATCTCTCAGACCCCATGCCAGATCTCTTATGTCTGGCTTTCAAGTATTTCATCCCCTCTTCTGGCCTCTCATTTCTTCTACTTGTAATTTTGTCCAGAAATAAGTGACGGTACCCTTGGCCAACAGAGTCATTTCTAAAAAATAATAGAATTAACATAAAGGTAAAGTGCGCAAGTAGAAACAATCCCTTATCCACTGCCCCTGCCCTTCCCCTTCACACAGACAGAATTCAGCACTACTGTAGCACTGACTCAACCTCTGGGGGAAAGAACGGGCTAAAATGAGCCAACTCTCAGCTATTACTGCTGGCTTACTGAGAAGCATCTGCTGTAGATCATTCATACTTCATTGTGAAGTCTTTACTCAGAAAAGGCCTGTATCATTCGTTTCAGATAATAGAGAGAGAGAGAGGGAGAAAGAGACATGTTATTGGGTGGTCAAAGTGGGGAGGACTTCAAGATTTTTACTGCGAGTCTTCAGATTGTGAAGACCCTACGAATGGTCAGCAATCCTACAAAGCCCAACTGGACAGATATTGCCGTCTTCACACTTCGAAACAGCTAAATCTTCAAGGCCAACCATTCTCTATAAGTATAGGGAAATAGTGTCCTTTGTTTTATTTTTCAGGTATTCAGACTCGGGTCCTTGATGTCACAAAGAAGAAACAAATTGATCAGTTCGCCAATGACATTGAGAGACTTGATGTTCTCTTTAATGTTGCTGGGTAATTCATAATTTTTTAATTTCACTCTCCTTACAGAAAGCTTTCTGCAACTTTCACTAAAAGAATCTTGATAATATGGCAAAATTATTCACTGTGAACCATAACATATTCCTTGGGGAATATGGCTAGCTTTTGGACAGAATTTTTATTACAAGGAAGACAGCCATAGACATTGACATGAGCTTGGGGCCTAAAGGCAGTTAAGGTCACGCAAGGCAACCAGTACTAACGCTACTGCTCTACCAGGGCTAGTAACAGGCTCATGCCAATGGACTTGTTGCTGTACCAGGACTTAGAAAATAAGAAGAAGAACTGTTTTCCAGTAGAGTGCCTTTAAAATGAAGTATATATACCAGAAGCCAAGTACTCAGTTTATTGAAATGACGATGTTGCCAATTTTTTGGCATATTCTAGTAAGTCCTTTATACCTCCCAAGCTCGGTGTTTCTTACTGGGACAATCAATCCCAGCAAAAGAAGGTTCACATTGTACCTTTATACACGGCACAAAGAGAATGGCTTAATTAAACTTATTAGGGTGGTACCAAGCTTGCTGAACCATGCATGAATGATGAAAAGCTGGACCTGGAGCGGCTACGTGTAGGTACAGCGAGTGCTGGTACCCACTGTCCCTTCTCAGGCATGACAGTAGATGTGAGGAACCAGGAACTCAGTAGATACCTCCCATATCCCACTTTTCTTGTGTAGTGTTACATTTGTACTGCTGCATTGGTAGAAAAATTCTAGAGCCTTCTAATATATTTCTGTGGTTCTTCCCAATCATGATTCAGAGTAAAAAAAAAAAAAAATCTCAGTTTATCCATAGTTTGTCATATGTTACAATGTATGGAAATTAAAGTAACAATTGTGATGATCTAGTTTATAAATAACCTGCTCATTCCTCATATGAGAATATACCCAGAGCCATGAAAAAAACAACTAGCAAAATTAGTTTTTGAGCATCTGTTAAATTTTCAGCAAGGTAAGGGATACAGAAATAGAGCATGTGGTTCTTTCTGTCATTCAGTTGAACTAGAAATACAGTGGTGCATAGGGATCACAGCCGACAATATTTTATAATTAATTATATAATTTTGGTCTAGGGGACAGTGAAATCAGGACTCCAGTGTTTAGAAAGCTTCCTTGAGGAAGTGTGACTTCAAAAAGAGTGAAGGTTATTTTAAAGGTTTTGTCCTGTTCTGCGTTGTTTACTCCGTATGTTAGAACTGTACAGTAGGGGTATTACTTTGCTACCCTGAGATGTTGAGACACTTGTTTTCCTTGCAGTTTTGATTTCCCTTGAGAATGTTAAATCTGTGCCACCTGAGGGCGCTCTTGCTCTTGAAATAGGAGTTAAGACTAGCGTCCTGTTCTCATTTGTTTGTTTTTAATGGCAGTGATGTTTCCTGCGCAGCAGGTATAGAGTTTCTTATGTTTGGTGGCTTCTAACTCCTGCCTTCTTTTAAAAGAAGGATTTTGTCTTCAAATAAATTTTTTTAGCTTATGTCGTTGGGATACTTCCTCACCTAATGTACTAAGTGATATTTTGTTTGAATTGTTAATCTTGCTAAGGGAAAGGACAGTGGTCTAAGCCAATAAATGACAATAAAAAGGATAAGGAAATTGAAGTAGAAATTTTTCTAAATGATCATCTTTTTCCCCATTGTTTAATCACACTTGTAGTTTCGTCCATCATGGAACCATCCTGGACTGTGAGGAAAAAGACTGGGACTTCTCAGTGAATCTCAACATCCGCAGCATGTACCTGATGATCAAGGCGTTTCTTCCCAAAGTAAGGTGACCACCACCTCTAGGATAAGTACCACTGGATAAGTAGGTCTCCATACTGGACATCCAGAGAGGATCCCTCCTCTGAAGAGTGATAATAGCTGACATAATGACTAACCTGTATTGAACACTTATATCAAAGCATTTACTAGAAATTAACTCACTTAACTTTCCACTTCATTCATTCAAGGAATATTAAGCACCACGTGCCAGGCTGCTTTCCAGGTGCAGAAGGCACATCAGAGAACTAAACAAAGTCCTTTCTATAAGGGAGGTCCTATTTTGAGGGGCGAGATACGATAATGTGTAATCAAATAAACTCTAACGTGTGTGGTGGTTATAAGTACAGTGAATTTAAAAGAAGCTAGGTTAGGGAATTCCCTGGCAGTCCAGTGGTTAGGACTTAGCACTTTCACTGCGGTGGCCCAGGTTCAATCCCTGGTTGGGAAACTAAGATCTCACAAGCCGCTCAGCATGGCCAAAAAAAAAAAAAAAAAAAAAGCTATGCTATCAGTGAGGTCTAGCAGGAGGGCCTCATTAATAAGGTGAAATTTTCATAGAGGTCCCGATGAAGTGAGCAAGCTGACCATTCAGGTATCTGGGAAGAGGGTTCCAGGGATTGGAACAGCAAGGGGGCATGTGGGACCAAAGCAGTCCGATGAGGTAGGTACTATCACAGCCACTGTGCAGAAGGATGAAACTGGGAGGTTAGATAACTCGCCCAAGGTCATATAACTAGCAAGTGGTTAGAGCCAGGATTTGAACCCTTGAAGTTGGGCCCCTTCTTGAATGTCAGCATCTAGGCCCCCCCATCTCAAGGTGGATGTACCCCATTGCTTTTCTGTACCCCGAGTATTCTCCTTGCACTCCTGCTTTTAGCTGAGCCACAGAGGTACCAGAGAGGTGAGAGACAGCGTGTGCTAAGGAGACAGTATTCCTCCTGAGTCTGCTACCCTTGAATTTGCCAGCCTTCACACAACTCCTGACTGTTTTTCATTTTATTTTACAAACAAGCATTAAGTGCCTTTTGATGGAAAGCACCACACTAGGTTCTCTGGGGGAAGGGGGGTATAAGTATGAAAAACATTGACTTCAAATGAACTTATAAGCCAGTAGTAGCAGACAACACAGGCTCAGACAATGAACGAGGTTGACTTTGTACAGAACCAGCTCAGTTCAAGGTTGTAAGTTGAACCCTAGTGAAATGCAGAAGAGCCATGCTTCTCTTCCATTCCAGCTGGATTAGATAACTGACATACTGAATGCTGCCCAACCCAGGGCAGGAGAAGAGTTTTTTGATGGCAAGGCAGGGCAGATACTTTGCTCTGGACATTCAGCCTAATGTCAAGAAGGATGCAGATGAATGCTAAAAGGAAAATTAGAGAAATTGACCTAGTAACTAAAAAAAAACTAAATTTTTTTTTAATCTACTTGTTTAGCCCCTAGAAGGAATCTTTGGGTTGGCTCATGGAATGTTGAACTAGTAAATTTTTAAAAAATATAAATTGCCTTTTTTTTGCTTATTTGGAGTTCATGAGAATCTGTTATTTGGAACTTAAATGTATTTTTTGAAGACTAATCCTTAGCATAGGATATGAGGAAAAGCAGAGGCTGTGGTAAAAGAGGAAAGCTCAGGTCAAATGAATAAGACTTACACATACATGAGACTCATTTGTAGTACTGAATGCTTGACAAATATCAGGGAAGGACATAGGTGTGAGATACAGTGGAGCTGAAATTTAAACTTGTTGAGTGTTAACTTTTAAAATATCAAACATTAACTTGCAAATTAGTGAGTTTGTCTATGATTTAAAGCATCTTAACAATAATCCATATGAGCCAATGAAACTCATCTGTAAGAAATCCTAAGAGTTATTAATGACTGGGATGGGGAGTCAGAATGAGTTGGTGCCACCTGTTAAAGTGACCCTAACCGACCTCACCTGGGATTCTGGAATCTGGCTTTGGAAGACCTTGGGAACAGCCTGAGCTCTGCCCCTAAGTTCGCCACAGGACCTGGGAGATGGCACCTGTGCTCTCTCGGTGTTTATTTCTTCTATTTAAAATGAGGGTGATACATTACACAATCCTTTCCAGCCCTAATTATGTTCATTAACCATGACGCACATATACCAGATAGAACTTTCCAGGGGAAGCCAGGATTTAGAGTCTAGGCAGATTTGAAAGGTCAGATGGTCAAACCATAGGAACACTTGTAGGAAATTTTTGTTCATGGATAAGCAGAAAACCATTCCAAGACTGGAAGAGTAGTCAGAAGGCAGAGAACAAATTAAAAATACTGTGAAAAGAGGTCAGTGTAGAATCCAAGGTCCACCGGAAGAGAGGATCCATTACAACAAGGGTTCGGGGAGGTCTTGGATATTTGGGTGTTCTCCTCCTTTGCTGTATCTTAGAAGAGTCTCTCGCACGTAGAGCTGCTTAGCAAACATTTGCTGGATGAAGAAATGAATCTAGGTTGTCAGTCCAGGTGGAGGTCAGGCATGGAATCACTGAAGACCCAAGAAGCCAAGGTCTGCCAGGTTTAGGAGCTGGGCTCTGGTCAGTGGGGGCAGAAGAGCTGCGTCACAGTAGGACTAACTAGATGCAGCTAGAGGGAATCTTCAGAGCTCTTTGAAGCATCTGCCTGAGCTTCTGGGAGATCAATCTTAGACAGCATTACTACATCCAGGCACTTCACTTTATTGTTGTACCTGCCAGAGAGGGCTGTTGCATGCAGAGCCAAGAAGAGCATTCACACCATGACAGCAGGTGCTGAGCTGGTGTTGTGAAGGCAGCACAGAAGGACGCAAGGACTGTGGGCTCTAGAATCAGCAGCTAGACCTGGGCTGAATGGACAGTCCAAGTGTTAGGGGGCAGCACCAGCACCTCCCAGGTGACTGTTTTCTAAAGTTCTGCCTGAGGATTTTATTGCATTTCAGAAGATCGGAGACTGAACTTATTTAATAGCCCATCTTTATATATTAAATTGGGCTACATGTATTCCATATGTATTAAAAATGGGTTGTATATATTATCAATTATACCTCAGTGAAACTGGGAAAATAAATTAATTAAAATGGGTTATGTTATTTGCTAAACTGGATAAGAAAGAATAATTTTAAGGCTTAGCTTTAAACACTGTTATGTTTTACTAATTTTCCTGGTCTTTTTTTATGAGGACCCCATTTCATTATGATCCTCTTTATTATATAGACAAACAGGTTGGGTTCAATATTTTCTTTCCCTGCCATCTTCTGGATTTCACTGGGTCACCTCAGCCTCTCCTTTTATCCTTTTAATCCATTCAACATAATACCTTAGGGTTGTTTTAGACTTTCTGCTCTTAGGTACCATTAGTAGCTAAGTATCAAAACAGAAAGTAAGAATACTATAAGGAAAAATAGAATCTTGGCAAACTCATCCCTGGATCATCCAGTTATTCACCTTCTCCATTCCTACACCTCCTTGAAAGCTGCTGGATAAACTCACCCCAGCAGAAGTGATTTTTTTCTTGGACCCTTTACACTGCCTACTGAGACTCCTCCCTCTTAGAAGCTCTTTCTTTACTTGATTTTCATGACAGAGCATATCCTGGTTCTCCTTCCTCTGTTCTCCATCTCCCCCAGCACTTACTTCAACTCTTCACCACCTCCTCCTTGTTCTTTATGGTCATCCCCGCAGCCTCTGATTTCAGTAAGTTAGTGCCCACGAGGCAGGAATTCTCTCCAACTCTTGCTTCTTCCCCCGAAACATTGATGGGTGGATACCCATGCCCTTGCATATACCTATATCATCTTGAAAACATACATACATCTTTTAATTAAATATAAGTTCATCCGAAAACATTTTTTAATTCATAGCAGCTTTTTTCAGTGATATATTTGTTTAGGTCTGGGGCAGAGCTCAGCAATCTGCACTTTAGCCTAGCACCTCAAGAGGTTTTGATTCCCTGAAATGTATTGACTAGCTGCTGTGTACCCTGTCTAGGAGGGCAGAACAGCCACAGACCCTCCTCTTAAGACTTTCACACTTTCCGTGCGGGATTCTGAAGGACGTATTCTTAGGAAACGCTGCCCTAGACGGGGAGTGGCCCTCACTGCATGTAACCATGTACCAAGTCCTGCTCATGTACCTCAGCTGTCTCCGCCCCTGTTACCCACAGACATTTCTGCTCTCTGCTTTCATTACTCCTTTTCTGAATCCCTGCATCGGCTTCCAGTGCTCTCCTCTACAAGATGCCAGAGTAATCTGTAATCTTCAAACCTGAACATGCCACTCCCCCTCTGCATTAAACCCCTCATTGTCTCCACCGAATTGCCTTCAGGGTAAAGCCAAAATTCCTAAATTTAGCCCCGCTGGCCTCTGCAGCTTTATTCCTCCCACATTCTGTCTTCCAGCCAGACCCATCCCTTCTTCCCACTTCCGTGGGAAGAAAATACCCTTCTCTTTTATTTTTCTGATTAACGCTCTAGCTTTCAAAACATCAGCCCTCCTCTGAGTGCCCTGCAGCCTGGTCCCTTCTTTCCACGTCCGCCCCCTCCCCAGTGACAGTCTTTCCTGTTGCTGGATGCAGGTTATATCAGCCACTTCAATCAGACTGGCAGCTCTATAGGCAGGCAGAGACTGAGTCATTTCTCTTTGAATCTCCTGGACCTACCACTGTACCTGACCACAGTAGGTATTCAACTATATGTTGAATATGTGATGAATGGAGACAGAGTTTTCCATCAGGAACATATAGTAACATTAACGTTCTTTAGCCTTTCATTCAGCTCAGAGTTCCTTCTTGGTCTTGCTGATGCTTTTGTGCCACAGGAAGGCAGTAAACCCCTGGGAAATGTTCCTGCCAATGTGTACACAAGCCATCAATTCCCAGCAATGATTGGGTGAGACCATTAAGACTGCTTAACAGGGAATTCCCTGGTGGTCCAGTGGTTGGGACTCTGATTTTACTGCCAAAGGCCCGGGTTCAATCCCTGGTCAAGGAACTAAGATCTCACAAGCTGCGTAGCATGACCAGAAAAAGAAAAAATAAAATAAAATCCGTTAAAAAAAAAAAAAGACTGCTTAACATGCTTAACAGTGCTTAATGTTAATAGCTAATGAGATGGTCCTGCAAACCATAAGTAAATGCACATCTTTTAAAGAGGTAGTATTTTTAGCCTGCAGAATAGCATCTTTTTTTGGTCTTGGTTTTGTTTTGGCAGATGCTTGCTCAGAAATCTGGCAACATTATCAACATGTCCTCTGTGGCATCGAGCATCAAAGGTAGGTGTGTCTTCCTCTGGGCATGATGACACATGTACTCACACACCTTCAAGAGCTAAGGGTTTGGGGAACAAGCATAGCAGAGATCATAAAACCCACACATAACTTCAAAACTGCTTTTTTTTAAAATTGCTCTAAAGTTTCTTAAGTACCAGTCCTTTTGCCTTAGATGTGAACCAGTCATAAAGTTAAATACAAGTTGGTTTGCTTTGCTCTCCCTTTTATTCCTTCTAATGTATATGGAAATGAAGATCAAACTGGGAGAAGGAAACATTTATACATTTAATTAATCAAAAAAGATGTATTAAACACCCACTAGATGTCCCTGACCCCAAAGAATTCACAGTCTAAAAGGGGGAGAGAGTCAGGCAAATGCACGTCTTCTGCAGTGTGATAGGATTATAACAGAGCTTTGTACAAAGTGCTGTTACAATAGCAGGGACATAACTCTGCCTGTGGATTGGGGGAGTGCTTCACAAAGACATTTGATCCAGCCCTAAATGAGAAGTCAAGTTGAAGGGCCAGATTGCAGTGCAAAAGTGGAGATGATGGACAATGTCACAGTCTGGCACAGATGGATTTCGAGTTGAAAATGACGTAGTTACTGCTGAGATAACATTCCTTCTCTTAGCAAGGATGTACACAGTAAGCCTGCACAGGAGAGGAATGCAAAGAAATGCCTAAGCCTCTGGGTTTGTTTGGGTTGTGTTTTGTTTTGCTTTGCTTTACCCTAAATTTCTTTTTTCTACCAACTGATGATGAAAAACTAAAGCCACTGCTGTCACTTAGGTGCAGCATCTCAACACCGAAGTCTCAACTGAATTGTGCCAATAATGATATTATTTTCCCAGATTCAGAAACTAGCTCTATTAAAGGAGAAAATCTGATACCGATTTTTAGAAAGGGTGCAGGGACTTCCCTGGTGGTCCAATGGTTAAGACTTCGCCTTCCAGTGCAGGGGGTGCGGGTTCGATCCCTGGTCGGGGAGCTCAGATCCCACATGCCTGGAGGCCAAACAACCAAAACACAAAACAGAAGCAATATTGTAACAAATTCAATAAAGACTCTTTAAAATGGTCCACATCAAAAAAAAAAATCTTAAAAATGGTGAAGTGTGAGGAAGCATGACAATGGTCTCCTGCTTCCTAAAGTTGACTGTGTTTTTTTATTCCTTCAACGGTTGAACTTCCCTTCATTCTCAGGAGTTGTGAACAGGTGTGTGTACAGCACAACCAAGGCGGCTGTGATTGGTCTCACAAAGTCTGTTGCTGCAGACTTCATCCAGCAGGGTATCCGGTGCAACTGTGTGTGTCCAGGTGAGTTGGGCACTGTGGGACTATGAACTTGTCCTTTCTGACCTCCTGGCTGCCACTGTGAAAAGTATCTATGTAAGCTTGTTTACCACATGTTGTATTGTCATTGGGAAAAGCTCCAAAGAAGAAGGAGTCCAGGCTTATTAAGATAACAGTCCAACGGTAAGTTGGGAAAGAGATCCTAAGTCATGAGGAATAACCCACAGATGTGTTAAAAGACAAAATTCAGCCAAGTAAATTTGAAGATCTAATTGGCTTTATTCAACGATTCATGAATCAAGTGGCATCCCATCTAGCAGCTAGAAGGATGCTCCAAGGAGTCATATACAAAAATGGAAGGTTTTCATAGAAAGAAGGGTGGGGCAAGGAGGTCATTGGCAAAAGAAAAGAAAAGGTTATTCTGGGCTGGGACTTCTTTTTTAAGGGGGAGGGGATGGCACAGGTTTTATACTACAGGTTGCCTCTTCTTCCTCTAGGGGGATAGAGAGGGGCCACAGGGGCCCAATTACCTCATTGGTGCTGACCGGAAAATTCCAGACTGGTTGATTAAGATTACATTTCTGGTAAAGGTTGAAACTGCAATTAGGTTAGGCATTAAGTGTAGGTTTTGTATCATGGGCTTTAGCACAAGTGATGCCATTTTGATTTAACAGATGCAAAAGGTTTAAATGCTACTTGTGTGGATGGGGACAATTCCAAACCCTGTGGTTGAGAGACATAACTGGCCAGAGCTTGGTGTTTTGGAAGCAAGCCCAGGATGGCCTCGTCAGGGGAAAGTTGAAACGTAGACCATGCTCACAGGACAGCAGGAAGAAAGAGGAGCCTCCCAGACACAGGGAGACACTGAGTCATGTCCATCACCTGGGGCGGCCCATAAACAAAAAGGAGGGATTAATACCTTCCTTTATGCTGTAAACAGGGGGTCAGCAAACTGTGACCTGCAGGCCACATCCGGCCTCCCACCTGTTTTGTAAACACAGTTTTATTGGAGTACATCCACACCCAGTTTGCTTTTATATTGGTTAAGTTTGCTTTCATGCTAGTCAGAGTTGAGTAGTTATAACAGACCAAATGGTTCTCAAAGCTAAAAATATTTCCTGTCTGGCTTTTGACCAAAAAGTATTCTGGCCCCTCATATAAAGGAAAGGAGAAAAGCAGAACTTATTATGAGTAGAAAGGACATTTATGTTTACACTATACTGTAGTCTATTAAGTGTGCAATAGCATTGTGTCTAAAAAAACAATGTACATACCTTAATTCAAAAATATTTTATTGCTAAAAAATGCTGACCATCATCTGAGCCTTCAGGGAGCCATAATCCTTTCGCAGAAGTCACATCAAAGATCACTGATCACAGATCCCCATAACAAATATACTAATAATGAAAAAGTTTGAAATATTGTGAGAATTACCAAATGTGACACAGAGACATGAAGTGAGCAAATAAATGCTGTTGGAAAAATGGTGCCGATAGACTTGCTCGAAGAAGCATTGCACAGCCCTGAAATCTGTAAAACAAATGTGAAGCTCAGCAAGGTAAAGTAGAGTAAAATGAGGTCTGCCTAAGAAGAATGATCAACTTCCTCTCTGAAAAGAAATTCAGTACTGCATGTCCAGCATCAAGGTTTCTCTTAGTAGTTCACAACCGGTATTGTGGGTTTGGGGAGGAGAAGCAATTCACAGTTACCTGTGGGACCTTTCAAAACCTGAGGGGCATGCTGGCATTTGGAGAAGGAGTTGATGGGGAACACTGTGTGTAGTTTGAAAAGCGCCACTGGAAATTCTGATGTAATTCATCATGGTCTCCCCTCAGGTTGAAAACCACTGACCTATTAAAGGGGGACGCTACTAAATAACCTTCAAGGGACAGAATTTCCATGATTGAGGTGTTCTGTTTAATTTTTCTTGGACTAGAAAGGTAAACATAGGTCACACCAAGAAAGAGGAGGTTACAGGAGAGAGAGTTTCACTGGGTTTTAACATACACATTGGTGATACTTGAGTCTAGCTATTCTTGGTGCCATTTTCCCAGTGGAATAAATGGCAAAATGATTTGGAACATGTGGTTGTTTTGAAGCTGGACTTTTCAGAAGATTGGAAAATATATTCTCCCACTCTCTGGAACAAGGAACTAGCTGTGACTCACTGAGCCAGTCACAGAAGAAAATGTGACAAGGAATGAGTGTGTCTGGGATGGTGCTGATAGTATGGTCACAACACTTCAACACCAGCCTGGTGTGGACAGTGGCATGGTGTGTCAGTCTGTGCCAGGGACACAGCAGAGTCAGGTGACAGTGGAATTAAGTGCGAGGCATAGGCTTGCTACACAGTTTTCATGTAACAGTCATTAATACCGGCCATATGTAAGATGCGGTGAGCATTTGCCTCAGAGGGAGGAAGCTGTTAAAGATTTAAGGATTTTGAGGAGGGCGTTAAGTGAATGCTTAAGGTGCCTTGAACACACTGTTGGTAGAATCGTGGACTTTAAGGAGGCTATTGATGAGGCAAGGGAGGAAAATATCACCAGAAATTGGATACAAAGAGATTTTTGCTTTGTGGTTTAAGAAATTTCATCAACACTATTGCCTGCGGTAACTGTGGAGGGTAGAAAACATTCCTGATGAACCAGGTGATGTAGTCAAGGCAACTCCCACCCGGCCTGTTGAAAGTGCCGCCTACTTACAGTGAAATGTGAGAGCACAGAGACAAGCTAAGGAAAGGGCTGTTAAACAAAAAGGAGCCAGGATTTGCAGATTTCGAAGATTCCCAGTCTCTCCAGAGAAATGGCAAATGATAATAAAATTAAGAAATGGTTTCCGAGGCGGGGAGGATAATAAATTGGGAGATGGGGACTGACATATACACACTACTATATATAAAATAGATAACTAATAAGGACCTACTGTATAGCACAGGGAAATCTACTCAATACTCTGTAATGGCCTATATGGGATAGGAATCTGAAAAAGAGTAGATATATGTATATGTGTAAAGACTTACTTCGCTGTACACCTGAAACTAACACAACATTGTAAATCAACTATACCCCAATAAAAAATTTTTTAAAAAAAGAAAGAAATGATTTCCAAGCAAACATCAAATCTATGACACGCCCAGGAGCATGGTCTAAGGATGGAGCTGAGAGTATGACTGTGAAATCACTTGCTATGACCTTAGGTCTCCGGGAGTACGGTCAGCAGAAGAAAGCCCTCAGAAGAGAATTTGCAGATCACAGAAGTTAACAGAAATGTATGGGAAATTGCTCTGTAAGGAATGTGAACTAAGTGGGATTTAAAAAATTTTAGTGTCATTATTATTTTTCTTGTTTTTAAGTAAAATAAAGTTATATTTTTTTGATGAGAAATATGAAACAACGGTTAAAACAGGAATTTAAAACCAATGAAAAGAGGCAAGATAATGAGGAAAATTAAGAGCCACCTAAGTTATTGAGGACTATGATGGGCGTGGAGTTGTCCCTGAGAATCCCCCCCAGAGTGAACCTGACGGCAGAGAATGTTTTTGAGATCATTAGGTAGTCTGGGTCCTTATACTGATATAGTGCTTGTATGATTTTATCTATAATACATCTCAGGGTTGTTGCAAGGATTAACTGAGATAATACCTATAACAGTGCTTAAGATCCATAAAGTATCATGTCAAGGTGATGTGACTAAAGGATGTCCTGGGAATGCTGGGTGTCATTTTTTGCCTAATATACTACTTCACAAAGAAGTATAGTCTGTGTTTTTGAAAATCATAGAAATTTATTAAAGAATTTATGAGCCTATTAAATAAAAAGCAGGCAGGTAGAGGTGAAATAGTCACTCCAAGTCATGGAGAAGGCTTTCACTGATCGTTGTATCATATGGAAAGGAAGTTTAAAATTTAATCATCAATTTCTTTTTCAGTCTAAGTAAGTAACCAAGCTGAATGCCCTCCTTTGATTTAGGAACGGTTGATACCCCATCTCTGCAGGAAAGAATACAAGCCAGACCAAATCCTGAAGAGGTATATCTGCTATTTTAAATGTGTTTAAATCCTCTGGTTAAAAAAAAAAAAAAAAAAAAATGCCCCTTCCTTACCTAGAGTAGACAAATTCATAGAGACAGAAAGTAGAAGGGTGGTTGCCAGGGGCTGGGGGAGAGGGAGTGGGGAGTTATTGTTTAATGGGTATAGAGTTTCAGTTTTTCGAGATGAAAAGAATTGTGGAGATTTGTTGCACAATAATATGAATGGACCTAACACTGCTGAACTGTACACTTCAAATTGGTTAAGATGGTAAATTTTATATTATGTGCATTTTACCACATTTTCAAAAAATATGAAAATGCCCTCTTCTTTAATATTATCTTTCTGGTCTGTCACAGTCTCTGTAGGTTTTAGTATAAAACAAATAGTTTGAGTAGATTGGGAGTCACCATAGTCCTGTTTGGTCCACAATTAATGATATTAATGACATTCTCCTGTATCTTATATCATGTATAATTAATCAAGGCAACAAGCCAGTGGTACCTTCGTAGATTCCTCTTGCCTTTGACCTTCTGAAGGTGTTGCAGGTGAGTTACTTCAGCTCACATCACTGATGTCCGGTATGGTTTCCGGTTACAGGCACTGAGCGATTTCCTAAAGAGACAGAAAACAGGAAGATTTGCAACTGCAGAAGAAATAGCCCTGCTCTGCGTGTACCTGGCCTCTGATGAAGTAAGCACTGTTCTTCCCAGGGGGTTCATTATCCTCAATCACATTTGGCCACAACTTGCTCATCAAAACAGTATGATTTAGGGAGTGATGGCATGTAGGTGCTAAGATGCTGCTTTTACAAGGTAGGAATGAGTTCTGATTTAATTTGCTCATAGAAAGGCCACTTTGATCTGAGCCACCAACTCTTCCTCATTCAACTTTACATGTCACTGAATCTGATAGCAAATGAAGTGGTGGAGGATTGAAAAAAATTAAATTGCTCAATTTTATAATTACTTTCAAAAATTACAATTTGGGAAACCATTTGTAAATTTGATTTGTAAATCAAACCAGTGAACCTCCAAAATTATGAGAGCTTCAGGTGAAGTGGGGAAAGGGTTAACCAGATTTGCGTTCAGGAGACACAGAATTAGCATCTGGTGTTTTCAGTTTTACTGGTGACTTGTTTAGAACAATACCAGTACCTCTTTTTTTTCCCTATGAATTTTTACCTATTTATCATCATGTATGGAAATTCCTAATTCTGTCTCTTTCCACTTTGCACCTATTTAGTAATCAGTTTTTTCCTTAATGGCTACTGTATATTTTTTAATGGCAAACAGCTGTGGAAGCAGAAACTCTTTCATAAGAAATATTTCTTACAAGGTATAAAGCACAAGGACATCCCCTCTGTTTTATGTCTGTGACTAGTACACGAGCAGGGAACTAACTGTAAGAGAGAAGAGAGAAGGAAAGGGGACTAGGCGGGAGTGAGGAGGTGTGTTACTGATCACTTAGCTCCTCTTCAGTGTAACTTGGTGCACACCAGGTGGTGGTGAATGTGACAGATACAGAGGTTGAAATGTTTTAGTGACAGAGCAGTTACTACTTCTCAGAACTATTAACAACAGTTGTTCATAGCTGAGGAAATGACTAGGCAGATTATGAATGACTGAGTACATTAACCTTTCTGATTTCTTTGAATCTGTATCTTCACAAGAGCTCATTTGATTTGTGGGTACTGCTGATAAGCTAAATGGCCCTGGTTTAGCCAGAGCTTAGGTTACCAAATATTAGAGAATGTTCTGGCTTGAAATGTGCAACAAAAGGACCTTTGTCCTTTTAAAAAGATCCAGAAGAGTCCATATGTAAAACAGAAAGCTTGCCTTCTTAAAAAAACTTGGAGAAATTGGGGTTGTTTCTTGGTAGAGTGTCCAGTAACCCCCTAGTTTATCTACTTTATATGATCAGTCTTCATATATTGAATTTTATTTTTTTTAATTTTTATTGGACTATAGTTGATTTACAATGTTGTGTTAGTTTCAGGTGTACAGCAAAGTGAATCAGTTATACGTATACATATATCCACTCTTTTTTAGATTCTTTTCCCATATAGGCCATTACAGAGTATTGAGTAGAGTTCCCTGTGCTATACAATATATATTGAACTTTAAAACACTCTGTACTCCTGTTATGATGTCTTTCCTTCCAGCCTCTTCCATTGTCGCAGGCTTTAGGTGAATTTAAAACTAGGAACACAAATTTGAGTCTATTATCCATGTTTAAGTTAAAACATTTTTAAACCTCTACCACAAGAATCACTTCAGCTTTCTTTGGAAAATGAAAAATTCTATGGGGAAAAAAATCAGTAATTTTTAAACTCCTTTAGTTTTGTACAGATTTGTATGTCTGAAGCTAGTATAGAATTTTTTTTTGGTTAATAGATTATAATAATTATTACTCATATAAATTTTAAAAAGACATTTAGTGTGCTTCCGTTCCTGGAATTACCCATGTATATTGATTAACTAAATATACATCTTTTTAAAAAAATTCTGATTGGTAATTGACATTACCACTTTGTTACTGACACACTTGATTATGTTCAAAGGTTTATCAGTGGCATAAAACTCAGCTAGTTAGAATACTTCTGAGTTTCAAAATGAAAATGTGCTGTTTTCGCCTATACTTTATCCTAATTCGGGGAATGGCTCTATATCACAAAATTTCTTAATTTTCTGATTCTGAGTCCAGACACTCTTAGAATGATGTGACATGTGCTCAAACACCAGCCAGAGGCCAGTCAGATCCAGATCACAAGAACACTCAGCAGTTTTAAATCATCTGAAATTTAATTCAGATTTTCCTAATTTCTAGTTGTTAAAAGTGTGGTTTGCTGGTACTATGAGGATAAACTGTCTAGCTATCTCAGTCAGGAAAACTGAAGAAACACAACCTGGTTAATTGTTCTATCTCCTTGTGTTTATCACTGCAGTCTGCCTATGTAACAGGTAATCCTATTATCATCGATGGAGGCTGGAGCTTGTGATTTCAGGATCTCCTTGCTGGGAAGGCAGGCCGTTCCTGTCTACAGTGAACCTGCTTATGAAGAAAACTCACCCATCCTCTCTTTCCTATTAATGGCATATTAATGAAAACAAGACCTTTTTGATGATGTCATTGTTCACAAGAGTCTGATCCTTTAAATATATTCATCTCTTTCTAATCTCTTCTGAAATCATTGTAGATAGGTGAGATAATGAACTCACTGCAAAAAGAACATTTTAAGAATAAATCTCAATTTCTAAGTATATAAAATTAAAATGTGAATATGAAGAAAAAAGGAAGTTTTTTTTTTTTAAGAAAAAAGCTATTCATTTCTATTTTACTTCTGTTTTGCAGTATTCAAATATTTTTGTACGATTCTGCATTGGTCTGTATGTGGGTACTAATTTTAAAATTTTACACGGTTATAAGTGAACACCAAAGGTATAAAGGAGTTTGGCTTCAGTAACTTACACTTAAAGGAGTTTAGGTTCAGGACTATATATTGGTGATCTGTTATGTAAAAGAAAAATAATCATCAGATGTTTATACTTAATGGATGTCATCACTTATAAGTACTTGTTTTTAGTCTAACTAAAAAGTCTTTATTAAAATAAGCAATATTTGACATGGACATAAGAAACATATAGTTAACTACCTTACAGTATTGTCAGTTTGAAGAATATTTTTTAGATTAAGTATAGATTTCCTCACCAAATTCTGAGATAACAGACAAGAGAACATGAAACTTAGCAATAGTCTCTGGATGAAAAATCAGAAATAAATCATGTAACAGGAAACAAATAAAATTAAAGAAAATAAAAGTTTCAATAAGAAATTTAAATTCATGGAAAATAATTCCATAACAGATTACTAGGGAGAAGTTTTTTCTTGTTCTTTTAGTTTCAGGGTTTTATGTTTGTGTTTTATTTGTTGTTACCTCAAAAGACCAAATGGTATGATGCACATGTAGATACTCAGAAAATGAGCAGTTAATCTTTCATCTTAGAACTGTAACATTAAAAAGGAAAATTTTGAAATGGACAATGAAAGTTCAAAATTTTATCTATGAGGAAGAACATGCAGTTGATGAAGGTAAGTTAAAACCGACAGCAAAAAATAAAATAAAATAAAATCTGACAGCAAAGGATATTTTGACTAACATTCCTGAAGAGTCCATTGATTTTAAGATTTGCTTTAGGGTTCTGGACCAGGTATTCCACTACTGGACCACATGTAGCTTGGTTGGTTACCTAGAACCTAAGTCATCCAATTTCTCTTCCATTTTAGTTTTTTGCTTTGTAAAATTAGGGAGTTGGGCCAAATGACTTGGGTTTCTTTTGATGTATCATTATCAAAATGCTGTAACTTCTTATCAAGTGAAGTAATGAACACTGAAGCTTTTAAGCTTTTATGAAGTACTTCATGCTCTGAGCCATTATACATGTATATGTAAGCTATGAAAAAATGAATTCTAAATAAACACATGATGGGACTTCCCTGGTGGTCCAGTGGTTGAGACTCGGCACTCGCAATGCAGTGGGCCCGGGTTTGATTCCTGGTCAGGGAACTAGATCCTGCGTGCCGCAACTAAAGATCCCACGTGTCACAAGGAAGATGGACGATCTCTCATGCAGCAACCAAGACCCTGCGCAGCCAAATACATAAACACATGATGAATACTGCAAAATGGATTCTAAATATTAACAAATGCTCCCTCAGAGTTAGTTCTCTCAGAGATAACTATAAACCATAAAACATTATAAACAATAAAAACGAAGGAAAAACTAGCCAAAAAGTTCAATGTTCTCCAAAGTCGTGTTGATCAAATCATGTGATGTATCAATGATCATATGACTGAAAGAAATGGAAAAATATATTTGATTCCTGTTATAAGAGGAAGCTGGATGTCGCTAGAAACTTTTGCGAGCTTTACGAGAGGAAGAGTTCCGTTTAGGAAAATAATCATTTTAGATGCTCTGGAGAAGCTTACTAGACGGAGCCTAGGTTCATCCATTCTCTCCATAAGGGAGGACATAAGAGGGAAGAATGAGTGGTTTCTGCCTGGCGGAGACATTTACGTGACATTGTACCTCTTGCCTGCAAAAGGGCGATTAAAATTGGCACTTGCTTAAAGGAGTGAAAAACAGGTAAGAAAATTTTCATTTCCGAAAGGGGCACACGCGCATATACACACACTTAGTTGAAAGGGGAGGGGGAGGGAAATATAGAGGAAAGGAAGACACGGAAATGGAAGGCAGAATTAAATGAATGCTGATGGAAAAGTTAAAATCTGAAACGCAAGAAGGGCAAGTGTTAAGCGATAAAAGGGAGAAGAACAAGTCTTATCGCACTTAATTGGTCACCTGAAGAGAGGTCTTCCCGCCCCACCTGAGAAGACACTTCTAAAAAGCACAACTAAAAAGGTGGAGTGAAAATCCAGAATGTAGAAGGGAGCGATAAAGCCAGCAATTGGCTGCCCGGGCCGCACTCGTGGCTCCGCAAGAGGCAGTGCTGCGCGCCCTCGCCCGGGAGCTCGTCATCGCCGGCCGAGACGTCGCCAGGGTCGGCGCGCGCTGGGCAACCATCCCTGTAGCTTCCCGGGGAGACGCGCTCGTCCGGTCCCCAGGGGCCGGCGAGGCCGCCCACCGCGCGGCGCCGCCCCGAGGTCCCGGGAAGTGGACCCGCGGTGCTCCGGGCCCCCAGTCAAGCCGCGCGCCCGCCCCCTGAGGCCCCAAACCCGCGGAGAGCGCGTGGGGTGGCCGCTACAGGGTCCCAACCCGCCCGGGCTCCCTGAGCGGTCCACACAGCCCGCGCCCCGCCGCCTTCCCGGAACCGCCCACGCCGCGGGGAAGGCGGGGCCGCGGACACCCGGCGGCGCGCCCGGCGCCCCGCTATCTGCAATAATTGCAGCATCCGCCGCCGCCTGGGGCGATGCGCCACCCGGAAACCGGCTCCGCCGGGCTACACCGCAGGCCTTTGAGCCCCTTTTCGCATCCGTGGGGCTGAGCCGGCTGCCTGAGCCGGAGAGCTTTAGGTGAGTAGCCCCCGGAGAGCACTGAGCGTAAATTAAACCGGCGGCCGTGGCGGCAATCCTCTAGTGCCGGACCAGAGGCTGGGAGCTAGCGCCCAGCGCCTTCTGGTTGTACGCAGAGTGGTGGGTGTGTGTGTGTGTGTCTCCTGTCGTTAGTTGTTATTGGAGTAGGTTTTTCTTGTTCGTTTTGTTTTAGTTCTAAAATCCACCATACGTTGCTGCTACTGTGGCCTGGGTTAGCACCCCTGATGTGCTAAGACTAATCAGTTCCTCCTGACTGGGGAATATAAATAAGCCCCTGCTCAAAGCGCACGCTGAGTCTGTGGCTTTATTTTACTTACCAGGCATCAGCTTATTATGTCAGCCTTGTTATCTCACCCTGGATTCTGGTGTGTTTTGTTGCCCAAAAGATCAATAGCAGGAAGACACCACTAACTTTAGCCTTCCATCAAGAAATCCAGGACACCAGTGGCTAGAGACAGAGCAGGTGCTTTACATTGCCAGATCTACCTCTGTTTTCTCTGAAAGGCTAAAACCCCCTTTCCCCATTCGTCTATAATGAGCCCTCCACCTGATATTATTGCTGCTATACAGTATCTCATGAAATTCTGGTTTACTGTTTCTAAGTCAAGAGTGAAACGTTTCAATTCAGCAAATACCTGTGCATCGTCTGTGGGCCAAGCAGGCCTGGGGACAGGAGATACAAATAAGAATGGAATACAATTCAGGAGCTCAAAATCCAATGGATCGGAATATACCTAACGATTAATTAGGTAGTGTGATTTACCCTGTACTAATGATGTGAGCAAAATGACCGGTTCACGTATTTTCTAGCATATTAAGGTCTTTAGAATTACAGTCCTATTGACTAGATTTTTGCCTTTTTAGGGTTTCCATGGAAGGCATGATAGAATAAGTAGGGAAAATCAGTGATGTAGGTCTGAATCGTGGGGCCTACACAGAAAGTTGCTGTGCTGGATATGGAAGTTTGGCACTCACACTCATTCCTACCTGTGGCTAGTGTGCCTTCTTGTACAGGAGAAACAGGAAAGCTAAAAACATTTCCCAGACTCCCTTCCAGTCAGAGTTCTGGGTGTAAATTAGAGTTCTGGATGACTTGCCTGAGATTCCAAAGGCAGAGATAAGGCAGAAGCCTCCCTGCTCCTCCCTGATATTTTTGGCTCTTTTCTGTTAGCACGGAAGGTGCACAAGGTGCCAGTGTCCAGGCTCCAGAGCTGTGGGTGTTGGGAGGGACTTACAGCAACCAGACTCAGCATGCCGTGTTGAATCACCAGCTCTCTGGCTGTCAAGAGGCAGCTGAGGGAGGTAGTGAACATACTCTGAGTTCCCTGTCCAGACAACTTCCTGATCCCAGCTTCTCAGGGTCACAGGTACAGTATGTTCTTGAACTCCTTGGTTCCTGAAGGCCTCCTGATTGTGGCAAAAATAGTATATTCCCTGGTGGCTCATCTAGTAGTGTTCTAGAAGTCATTCCTAGAGGCCCAGCCAAGACCCTGCACTTGTAGCCCTTTCAACAATCTCTAGCCTTTCAACAATTCATTTAATTCTCTGTATAAAATCTCTTTCTGCTTAAAATACTTGGCATCGTGTCTGTTTTCTGCATTGACTCTGAGTAATATGTTTGCTGTATAGCCTCTAAAAGCCACCTAAACCTAACCTCTTCAGTTTCTTTAGATGGGAAATGAAACCATGAGATTAGATCCAGGGCCTGGCAGTGATTTGAATGCCTTCATTTGGGCTCTGCCCTCTCTAGTTGCTACAGACTCCTACATTTGAGTTGGCCCCCTGAAGGTATTTGAGTTGGCCCCCTGAAGGTATTTGAGTTTGTTACCCATACACTAGATTACCTCTGAAGTCTCTTGCTCTACAAGTATAATGTAAAACATTTCTTCATTTAAAACATTCTCAGAGTATATCACAAGAGATCGTTGACTATCTGGTTCGTAACTAACTGTTCACGAGTCCTGCTGATAATTGGGAGGCCACTGACTCTTGGTTGGCACCCAAACCCTAATGATAGAACAGATTTTTCCTCTGGGGAAAGGAATTTACATCTTTTTCACACAAAGCCTAGGAAACCAGTATGTGGGGAAATGGAGCTCCCTGTATATGCACTTGTGTAATGAGGGAGCATTCTTTGTAGTCTTGGGTCATACATGTTAAGGAAAGTGCAATGATGATAAGTTCAAAAGAGTTTTGAACAGCCTTATAAAGTTATTAAGTATACCTTGCCAGTACGGTAAAAGCTCTTTATGTGTGTTTTTTTTAGGAATCTATTATTTATGTTTCTGTGGTTCATAAGGAGGAATGAAAGGTTTGAGTTTACCAGTGTCCCTTATCTGTGCTCTTCAGTACAGTACATGTATGCTTCTTTCTCAAGGAAAATCTCGTGAAAGGAAGATAAAGCACTGGGGGTACTTTTTTGGGACTCCATGATGTACTTAGTACTAGTTTAAGGTTTTCTGTGACGTAGGCATTATCACCATTTTGCGGTTGAAGCAAATTGTCCAGACTGGCTAAGTAACTTGCCCCAAATGGCCCAATTAGGAGGCAATGACACAAGAAGGATTTACACTCAGGGTTTCCATGTCCTTTTTCCTCTGATCGCTCCACATAGCTTGCATATGATGCTCATTATGATCTCATTGACATGGATGTGCACAAAATTCCCTACCTGCACTTTCCTTTTCACCCCTTACCCCTTAATCATGTGATTCCTCTGCCTGTAATGGTCTTTATTTTCTTTTCGAAACTAAGTCATCTTTCAAGGCTTGATTCAAGTATCAGCCACGTAGGGCATTATCTGCTCTCCCCTGTTTAACTCTATGCCTGCACTTCTCATATTATAATTAAATTACCTTAAGGTGGCACTAGCTGCTGTAACAGATAATCTCCAAAACCTCAGTAACTTAACACAATAGAAGCTTATTTCTCATTCATATAAAGTCCAACCAGGTGTTCAGCTGGTGGCCTTCTCCTCAGTGATTCAGGAACGCTAACTCTTTTTATATTATGGCTTTGCCATCCCCTAAGACCTTGGAGTCCTTAGTTTCCAGGCAATGGACAGGAAAAGAGAGAACATAATGTAAAACATGGGAGCTTTCTTACAGCAATGGAAGTACAACACATCATTTATCCCGACATCCTTTGCCAGACTCAGGGACTTGCTACACTGACCTGCAAGGGAGGCTGGGAAATGTCAACTATCTGTGTGTCTAGGCAGCAGAGGAAACTGGTTTGGTGAACACATAGCAATCTCTGTCCCTTTCTTAAAGAGCAGAGACTGCATCTCAGCCGTCTTTCTGTCTCTTGTGTTTACACACCATAGAAACCCAGTAAAAGGCTGATGAACTTCAATGATTGTGAAAAGATGGGGTTGCTTATCTCATGTGCCTTAAATTAAAACTTAACCATACTTCATTATGGTTACCTAGGGAATGATCTGTCATTCTCTGACTAGGTTGCAACCTTTGAGTATAGGAACTGTGTCAGACTGTTCACATTCAAATCCCTAACACAAGGGCTAGAACATGGTAAGAGCTTAATAGAGGTTTGTTGAATGAATGAGTCCTTAGAGAGAAAAAAAGAGGGACAGAGTTAGTCTACATGGAGTTAGGAAATACTAACTGAGATGGTGACATTTGGGTTAGATCTTGAATGACTCGTAGAACTTTACCAAGTAGAGAAGTAAAACATGAAACCCCAGGCAGTGATGGTAGTTGTGTTTTGTTGTTCTTGTTGTTTTGTTTCATGAGTGGAAAGGAACAATCATATGTTTATAAGCCCAACTTTTAAAAATTCAATATTCAAATATTACAACTAAACTTCAGGGATAGGGCAGAAAAAATACATAACCTTACAAGCTATACAATCTCTAGAGACTAAAAGAATGGTGCTAAAAACCTTGGCACTGATTTTTAGCTACTGAAATGTTATTTTCTGGACATTTTTGAGAAATTTCGATACGAAGGCAGTGTTCTATCAATATTTGTTCATCCTCTGTGAAGGTTTTGCACCATGTCAAGAAGCTAGGGAGACATGTGTAAGCCAAAGGTTCCTCATCACTGCTCCTTATCAGAGCTTCTCAGAGACGGCTCTGCATCAGAGTCACCTGTTGTATTGGTTAGGATGCTTTCGGCTATAAGTAACAGGATATTCAACCAAAACTGCCTTCAAAAATACAAGCTTCTTTTTTCATACGACGAAATGTCTAAGGTAAGTAGATCCAGGGTTTGTTCAGTAGCACGTTGATATCAAGGTCCAGGTTGCTTTCCATTAGCTAATATTGACTTTTTCATCATGGATAAATGATGGCTGCTAGAATTCCAAGAAACACAATCCCCATCCACAGCTTCATCCTCCCCTGCTAACACACGCGCGCGCACACACACACACACACACACACACACACAAAGAGAAGAGGGTTCTCCTCTTGCCTCTCTGTCTTTATATTAGGAAGGAAAATCTTACCCAGTGGTCCGCAGTAACCTTGCCCGCAAATTTCATTGGCAAGAAATGAATCATGCTCATCCTTAAACCAACAGTTGGCAAAGAGGAATGATGTTACAGAGAT
The DNA here is from genome assembly GCF_949987535.1 of Balaenoptera acutorostrata. NCBI lineage: Eukaryota > Metazoa > Chordata > Mammalia > Artiodactyla > Balaenopteridae > Balaenoptera > Balaenoptera acutorostrata. The sequence continues at coordinate 108,008,456 of NC_080068.1, read as the reverse complement.
TGACTTAGACCAGTCATGATTTATTCCTAGGGGTGGCGAAGAGACCCACTGGCATACCTGAGCAATGGCTCTTAGGTAGGTAATAAGTCACATTGCCACACTTGGGGAGATTCAGTCTCTGGAGATTCTGAGTTTAGTAAGCCTAAAAGTAATATTTTAAACTTTCAATTAAACATATTTGCCTTTGGGTGGGGGGAGAGATTTTTTATAAAGAGAAGCAAGTATTGGGTCCCTTCTTACCTAGGGATAATTTCCTTTTATTCCTATCTCGTTGCATAGTGTTTTACTTCATGATGATTCAATCAAATCACTATATTAATTAACCAAATAGAATAGTGGTTGTTTTCTTTTGATAACTTGATTGCATGCAGTTGGAACACTTAATACTTTCCAATAAGGTAGTTCTCATTCAAGGAGATATTCTTAGTCATTTCAGTAATTAATTGTCAAGGAAATTTTAAGCCCTACTCTTCACTTAATCTGAATTCCTCACTGACGGAATAGGGCTTCTTTTGGGAAATGAGCATTAGATCAGAGTTGATTAGCAGAATCCAGAAATTGGAAAGTTTCAATATGTTCTACATAGAAATACCGTATGATATGGAGACCCTACGCTTTTAACACATAAATGGATGAACACCAAAGATAGGAGATTTTTATTATAATTGTTATAGAGTACTTAATGAACAGTCATGGAGATGCTTTTTCAAATGCATGACTACAGTGCATAGAGTACTACAGCAATATATGTAAATTCTCAGTACAGTCACCCCATTAAATGCCAGCCTGTCCCACCAAAGACAGAAAATAACACGAACAACCAGTCTTTATCCATGTAATGATCTTTCAGCAGTAATTCAGTTGATAACAGTAAGTGTATTTTACTTGCCCAAGAGCCTGTGGACATTTGCAAGTTGATAATTCTTTCATTTCCTCTGGAATATTACAGAAAGCACTTTTAAACACTTAGATTAACAAGATAACCTGAAAAAGAGAAGGCTGATTTAACAAACCTCTTTCTGTATATGAAAGCATATTTACGGAAGTGGTTTTCAAAGTGTGCTTCACTTGCCAGGAGGAACGGGGGTGAGTGGACAGGGCTTCTGCAGCCCCACCTTTATCTGTCCCATTTGTTGGATTTCAGGATAAGGTTTCATTTAGCAAAAGATCTCTGGCTTAAAAAAATATTTGAAAATTGCTGTAGAAGATTCTAGGCAGTTCCCCCATCTTCTTTGAAAACCGCAAAAACAAAAAAATGACTTAAATTGTGGCAGGTGGAATTAAGTTACCTAAAATCAAATTACCAGAGTCTATCTGTGGTGGAATTAAGTTACCTAAAATCAAATTACCAGAGTCTATCTGTGAAAAGTATTATTACCAAGGAAAGCTGTTATCATTATCTCTTCTCTAAAGCTCTAAGAATTGCATAAATTCTTTTTAAGTGTATTTTAAATTGCATTTAAAAAATTTTTTTAATTTATTTATTTTATTTATTTATTTTTGGCTGCGTTGGGTCTTCTTTGTTACACACAGGCTTTCTCTAGTTGCGGTGAGTTACTCTTTGTTGCGGTGTGAGGGCTTCTCATTGCGGTGGCTTCTCTTGTTGCAGAGCATGGGCTCTAGGCACGCGGGCTTCAGTAGTTGTGGCGCACGGGCTTAGATGCTCCACGGCATGTGGGATCTTCCCGGACCAGGGCTCGAACCCGTGTCCCCTGCATTGGCAGGTGGATTCTTAACCACTGCACCACCAGGGAAGCCCCTGAAAATCTTCTTATTGTAAAAATACTAACAATAAAGAAACATAGAGAATAAAAATGAAATTCCAACAACTCCATTTCCTTCCCCAAAGGCAACTACTGTTAACAGACTTTTTCCTATTTATTTACGTATATATACATACCAGAACTGCTCATATTCTTGATCTATTATTCTTGATCTGCAGTTTTCTCTCAAGTTTGGAGGAAAGACAAAGGAGACTGTTCCTTTGAAGTCCACAGCTCTATGATTTTGGTGGCATATGTGCCTAATACTGGAAAATAAAGCTCAAATTAAATCAAGATAGTTTCTAAGTATGTGTATCAGTCCTGTAGGAAATTCCCTATACTGGGAATGCTAAAGAGAGGCATGATTGGCCAATAGCCTTTGCATTTGTTCTTAGAAAATACTTGACCTGCTAACTTATAAGCAAGTGGGCAGTCGCAACAGTCATAACAGCCATGTCCCTGGGCTTACGTCAAGCCTCATTCTTCTATTGAAATCTGTATTTGAGTCAGAGAACTTAGATTAAACTCACATTATTTACTGAATTTATGAAGTCTATAAAATTTCACCATTTGAAAAAAATACATTTTTTTCTAATATGGTTTACAGGTTGTGTATCAGTCTGAATAAAGCAATATCCTGATTGAGAGGCAGGAAAAAAAAACTTGAAAAAACTTGGTTCTCTGTATAGGCCCTTTTACTGTTTATTTAAAATGTACCTTGCCTTCCTAGTTCTCAGTATAATTTTCTGATAACACAAAAATCTCTCAAACCATCTAAGTTTAACTGGATTTTTTTTTAAATGAAAAGCTTCTTAATTCTTAGAATCTTAAGTCATATTTAAGTGGCAAGTTGTCACCTAGCCAGTTAACTGATTATTCAGAATATGTAAGCAATATTTGTCAAGAGAATAGAATAAAAGTTCTTATTTCATTCATTTTGTTACCAATGTTGTACAACTTAAATGGATTAGTAAAAATTTTTTGTTTGTAATAAACTCTATAACATTGATAACAATGGAAAAAAGTAGAGCTGAACAAAAGATAGAAATTTTAATATTTATATTTGCTTGTGGAATGTGTTTTCAAACTTATAACTAACTATGGGTATATACAAGTAGAATTTTAAGCAAAATATAACAAAAATGTAAAATTATAATGCAGTGACTTGATAGAAAGGACATGAAGTCAAAGATATAAAGAACTATCTCATTTCACAAATTTTTATAGTTTTACTATGGGGCTTGGCTGATATTGGCTGTGTTCACTGAGAAAAGTTATTTAGCTTCTCTAAGTTTTAGTTTTCTTATTTAAATATGAAAGAGATTGGACAAGGTAATTTCTAAAGGCCTTTCCAACTTTTATTTTTCCATTAAACTATGAGTGATTTTTAGCTGCTTAGAAGCCATCTAGTTTCTCCATATTTCCTCACTTTTTAACTTTTCCATCTCAGACACCTAGCATCTCACATCGATTCTTAACTCTGTTGAACCTTCACTGGACCCAAAGACTTTTAAAGACTTCCATGAACACAATAAAAAAATTAATTAGAGTCTGTTAACTATAGTATATCATTTAACTAGCATTGTTGAAAAACAAAGCATTTCACTTAAATTAATTTTATTGGTAACTGACACCTATTCAACTGAATATAACATTTTTGTTTAACATTCGCTTTAAAGAAAAGCTCTACAAATTTGCCAACACAGAATGCTAGGTTTGGATATTTATGAACCATCCAGGCAACTTGAAAAGAATTAAAGTGATCTTGTTAAGGAGTATAGTTTTTGAGTTCACATTTTGATGCATATATAAATAAACAAATTCTAGAGAGAGAAAAAGAAAAGAAAAGCTCTAAACTGTACTGTATATTTTAATGCCTTTTAAAACAAAATATTTCCACCTAATTTTTTCATTTTCATTTTCTTAAAGATGTAGAATCACCTTTCTAAACATCTGTTACTATACAGGGGCTCCTTCAGGGCCAATTCAGGTATGAAAATTCTTACTAAGGATTTATTTGGTGGCAAGTGACAGAAACCCAGCTCAAACTGGTAAGAAATTTATTGGCTCACCTAACTGAAAAGGAGCTGCTTTCAGGGGTACCAGCAATGTGATTATTAATTTAGAGCTTTCTCTTTCTGTCTTTCCATATTAAGACTCTGCTTTGTTCTGTGGTTAGTTACCTCATTCTTTAGAAGGCTTTTCTTGTATGTTACAACGATTGTCAACAGCAAGTCTGGGCTTAGCAACCCCAACAGAAAGAAAACTCTTTCTTAATGGTTCCAGTGAACACCCTAAACCTGACTCTCATTGGCCAGCTGTGGGTCACATGCTCACGCCTGAACTGGTCAAGGTGACCAGGGAAGGAGTTCCCTCGCTGGCCAAGCGTGTCCTCATCTCTGGAGCATTGGTGGAGCATGGGGGATTAGAGAGGGAAGGATAAGAGTCTCACATGAACCATGTGTATGGGGAATAGAGGAGGCATGGATTCCACAAAAGAAGATTAGTGTGCTATCACCAAAACAAGGGGGGAAAGATGCTTGGCCGGCCAAAACTATAAATATCCCCTATGAAAAAGACACTTATTCCCACATTTTGTAGCATTAGATTGCAATCTTTTCCATCTCTTTCATTGTCAGCTGTCACTCACGCTGCTCTCAATTTGTCTCTATCACAATCTCTTCCTACATTTTAATGTATAACATCATAAGAGGGCTTGGAAGTCAGATGAGCAAAATCATTAGAACTGTTTTCAAAATAAGAGTTAATGCACTCTGAGAACTTGAGAGCCTCTCTATGAGTAAGGAGTATAAACTTTCTGCTTTTTAATGGACTTCATGACATTTCTTACGGTCCTTAAAAAACTCATTTTTCCATATTTTCTGATTTCTTTACCTTCTTCTGCCTTCTTTTTTTTTTTTTTTTTTCTTCTGCCTTCTTAATGGGGGATATACTATTGTAAATTTGTAAATATTGTAAATTTCAAGACCCAGTGACTATGAACAATAAATGCCATGAACATGGTTGCTTTAAGTTACATTTTTGTGATTTTTCTAAATTTAAGTTGGGTTTTGAAATGAGACCGGTGGTTTAAGTATTCTTTTGGAAATGGAAACATAGCAGAGTATAAACAAACAGAGCGGACCAGTTGTAAGTTGTTTTACTGGACTTATTAAAATACTGGTATTTTATTTTACCTTTTCTCTCTTCAATACCTCTCTGATCTCAAACAGTACTTTGGTATCCATGGTGGAGACTATGGGAGAATAGGGACATTTTTTTAAACACAAAGCTATATGAATTCTCGAAAATAGCATATATTGTGCAACATGCCCAATTTTGATTTTTTATGTTAAAAATGACTAGAATAACATTAATAAAATGAATTCTCAAATTCATTTTAGCCAGTAGTGTTACATCCCCTAATCAAGAAGTTTGCCTTGAAAGGAAGAGGTTAAAAGCATGATCAAAGAAAATGAATGGAATTATGTAGTAAATTCTTCAAGACTGGGGAGACCTTGTCCTGCTTTAAGAGGAAAAGCAAAAAGAATCTCAGAGATTTATGATAATTAGGGAGGAGGAGTATGACTGACTAATAACCAACACTAGTGAATGCCTACCATATCCACGGTTGGACCTACTCTTGTCTCCATTGTACAGATGGAGAATTACTTACAAACAGCCTAAGAAATTTGGTATATGATGGAGCTGGACTTTAGACCCAGGTTTGTCCAAATCCAGAGCCAATAGACTTTGTCACCTACTATATTAGGGGGTCAGTCTCTACAGAGGGTGAAGGCCAAGTGTCATGGTTTGGGATACAATGTCCTAACTCTCCAGCCTCGTCTCTCATTATCCATAGCCTGCCACCACAGGCTCTAACAGAGTTTTCCCTTGCACCGCACTGGCTTTCATGCCTCGATGACTTTAAGGCAAGGGTTCTCTGAACCCAGCATTTTCCTGTCAAAATGCCATTCTTTCTCATGAGTCTGAAGTTTGAAGTATTTAAATTTTAAAAACTATATATACATATACGTAAACACATACACATATGTAATGTATCATTCTATATACTTGTATTTATTTTATATAATATATAATAAAAATCAAACTGAAGGCTTTTTGAGATGCCACTCTGGCCAACATTGTATTCTGCAAGGAAGAAAAATGATGATGGTGGTGGTGGAAAGGATATCATTTTTGTTGAAATTTTAAATGCAAACATCTTGGCATTTTGTTAAACAGAAAATGATGCCTTGAGGCAGAGGTCCTAGCTAATTTATCCCTGTCTTTATGGTCTAGCATAGTGGCTGGCACATATTAGGCACTCAAATGTGTATTGAATTACATTTTCCCTTCTCTTACATAATTTCTCTTTGGTTCTGCCAACACTTATAGTTTGTACCTCTATTATAATACTCATCGTACTTGTTGCATTAGGAATAAGTTTGGTTACTAATAAAAAGCAAACTTGGCTAATAGTGGTTTATACAATTACTCCAAACCTTGGCAGTCCAAGACTGACGCAGCAACTCATGATGTCGTCAAGGAACCAGTCCTCCTTCTTACTTGTCTACTGTCCTTGCATAGGGATTTTTATTTTCGTGGTTAAAAGATGACTGTTGGCCCTCCAGGAGGTATATGTACATTCTAGGAAGGAGAAAGAAATGTGAGAGGGCAAAGAGTAAACAGTATGATCCTTGAAAGGTCTTGCCTTATTGTTTGGGAATGAAAGCCCTCCCCAGGGACTCCCACGTATATCTCATTGCATAGAACTATGACACATGGCCACCTCTAGCTGCAGAAGTAGCTAGGAATTAGGATATTTGGCTTTTCAGCCCATATAGCATGGGAAGCCAAGGGAGAAGAGATTGAAGTGGGTGTTTATGAAGGCAACCTACAGGTCTGCCCTACAGGGTTTTTAGTTACTTCATACAAATTTATTTTTCTTGGTGTACTGTAAGTCTGTAGAGAACAAAGGATGTGCTTTGGTAATCTTTGAATTACCCACAGTGACCACCAAGAGTCTGTCACAGCACTTGTCACAGCGTCTAAGACATTGTGGCTGCTCCATCATTGTTGTTGTGTTTTTTTTAACTTCAATTTTGAAATAAGAACCAGGCAGGAATTAGTGACTCTGGTTTCTCTGAATATGATGGAATCCATAGATTTCTCTTTGGTGACTCATTTCCTCATATCAACACTGGAAAATTACCTGGGGCTTTCCTGCTTCAAGTTGGCCCATTAGAGAGGACAATTGAACAGTAATATTGCTGGGATTATTTGCAGTATACGTCAGAAAACAGGGTGGGAAAGAAATCATATAAAAATATGGTAAACAAGGGCTTTTTCAAGAAAGGTAAAAAGATAGGTAAGAATTAGGATTATATATTGTAATCAAAGAAAAGATTAGCAATTGAAAGTTAAGAACAGTCTAATTTAAAATATTTTAGCCACTAAGGGGAAAAATAAGTACAGTTCATTCATTTAAATCTCAAATTGCTGTTCTATATCTATACTCTTTCTCCTTCAAAACAGATCCTGTTCTTCTTCCCTCTATCATATTCTTAATTATAAATCATGGAGAATCAAGATAAAACAATTAACCATGAAGATTCAGAACCATCCACAGAGGTGAATCACACAGCCTCCAGGTGTCAGGAAAAACAGGTATGATCAAATGTAGAACATCCCAACCATTTCCTTAAGGAGGAGACTACGTTTCCAAATCTATGACAGAATTGTGTTCTCTTCATTCTCTATCACTCAATTAACAATTCTCCCCATTCTTAAATCCCCAAACTGGTGTAGTAGGTGTGACTGCCAGTTTTCCTAGATAGGCATTAGCAGCTGGCCCTACATGGAGAGCCTGTGAAGTGCTTTGTGTTCCCAGCCTAACCCATAGAATGATTCTGGTTTCTTCCCTCTTTATTGCTTAAGTTAAAGTAAATGAATGAATGTGAATTTGTTTTCGCCACAGATGATTATCTCTTTCTGAATCACTCTGACATATTTACGAACTATTGCCTTGAATCATATTTTAAACAGGCTAATTTTTAAACCCAGTATTGAAAATCATAATGAAATTTTATGTGACTCAAGCATTTATAATGCTGCAAATAGTGACTCAATGGTAAATACTCCTCCCATAGTTTGTTCTTATTCTGAGCATTCTCCAATTAGCTAGTAATAAAGCTGTGCTTTTCCTCTGTAAAGTGTTAGCCTTGATTCTAGCAACAGAAATTTGATTTGTGATGTGATGGCTCAGTACCTATAAAAATGTACAGCAAATATATAGTTTTAAGGATTTTTTAATTGCTTTAAACACAGGAGGAAACAGTTATGAACCCCAGAGGTATAGATGGAAATGAACCAACAGAAGGAAGTAACCTACTGAATAGCAATGAAAAAATGCAAGAAACACCAGCTGAACCAAATCATTTGCAAAGACTAAGACAAACATTTGCTTGCCCTCCACGTGGTTTACTGGATAGAGTAATAACAAATGGTATGTAAATGATAAGGATGAATTCAGAACAAGAGGGTAAAAGATGAAGTCGTTATAATGAGAGATTCCAAAGTAATATGGTTTAAAGGACAAAAAGACGTTTACTTCTCTCTCGCATAAAAACTACAAGGTGAACAATTCATAACGGTATGTAGCTCTGCTCCATAGCCATTCAGGGTCCCAGGCTGACGGGGCTCCGCCATTTTCAACACAGGGCTACCAAGAGCAGTGTTGTCACCACCATTGCCGCTAGCAGGAAGAGGGAGAGAGCAGAGGTCAAGGGCATCTTCCTTTTCTGTATCTGAGTAATTTCACAGGGTAACGTTAGGCCTCCAATGAGAAAAATGACTGAGAAATTACTTATAAACAGAAAAGCACCAAATAAATGTTGGTTGTTATTACTGTTAAGTCATGCCACTAATGTTTGAGCAAACAGAGCTCAATTTATACTTCCAAACAAATCCATCATTTTGTAAGTAAAGATCCTGGTTTCCAATTCAACTTATTGCTGCTATTACTTAAAATTGGGGGGGGGGGGTTAAGGAGGGGGAATTTATCTCTGCACTATTTTGATGTGTTAGGGTTGGGATATATTTGTCTTTTAGGAATGGATTTGGTCTTTGGAGGCATCCCAACATTATTCTGATATCAATTTGATGAATAAATGGACGTTCAATTTCAGTAATGTTGTTTTTGTTCAAAAAGGAAGTGTGTGTGTGCGTGTATACTGCATGTATATTGGAGGATGTGTAATATAGTAAGAAAAAGGAGAATGGGGTTGAAACTTCTCTATAAAGGCACATTTGAAGACAGTTTCAAAAATTGTGTTGAGGAATGACAGCATCATTAAATATATGGCCTCCCCCAGTAAATATGTTGAAGAATGTAACATGTTTGATCTAGAAGTTATATTTACTGAAAAATCAGGCTCACTTCTTTATACGTATACTTCATTTGTGAGCTCTGAAAAACATTTTTATCATTTGCCACTGGGACAATGGAAGCCAAGTATGATACGTTATATTATACTTCAGGCTCTAGATATGTTTTTAATGAAAATAGGTACGTTTCTAAACTAGCATGAGAAAAAAAATCTCAAACTTTATTTAAAACACGTAGAGAAAACCAGGTTCCAGAATATACACTAGTTGAGAAGGCAACAGATAATTTAATACCTTTTCTGTTCTTTTTATTTTTTTAAACTTTCACCGTTCAAGTTATGGCACATTTCTAGTTAAAACATATAAATTACAACGGATATGGATTGCATTAAGGAAAGGGGTATAAAAGAACGATGTGATTTGGAGACTAGTTTTATAAAATTCTATAATCATTGTCCTTAAAGCTGCCTGAGAAATGGGGACTCACGATACATAAACACCTCTCACTTGTTTTCTTATACTTCTGTTTCCGAGACTTACAAGACTGCTTTTTTTCCCCTGTACTCCTTCCTGTGACCATTCATCATGCAAAGTATTCTTCTTAAGAAGTGAATCTTACATGTGAAAATACTATTGTTCAAAATTGTAGATAAGAAATAAATTATTAACTGAATTAAACATGATTTAGAGAAACCTTATACATGTACACTCACTATGTATTTAGAATTTCATTTTGAATATGAGGAAGGAAAAGGAAAGTTAGAGGTTTTTTTTAAAAAGTAGTGTAAACGTATGGGCACCAAGGGGGGAAAGTGGCAGGGGTGGGGTGGTGGTGGGATGAATTGGGAGATTGGGATTGACATATATACACTAATATGTATAAAACAGATAACTAAGAAGAACCTGCTGTATAAAAAAAATAAATAAAATTCAAAAAAAAAGTAATTAAGAAAACCCTTAATTCTACCTTTCTGAATTAGTATAAAACTAGGTTTATGCTGTGATAAGATACAAGTTAGTAGCTGGCGATTCCTGATTTCCCATTATATTTCAACCCCTGTTAGAAATTTCAGCCCCTATAGCCAATTGGGAAATACTGAAGGCCCCTTTGTTATTTTGTTGTAATAGCATCATAAGCCTAGAAAACCTGGAACAATTCTGTAAGGGTTTAAAAAACAGGACATTGGACATGATCTCTAGCAATATGTAGAGGAGACTCAATGAATAATCCTTTCACTTATGCCAGTGAAAACATCTGAAAATAGTTTAAGTCTTTTTAAATATACCTTTTATCTGTCAAGAAAACAGAAAGTCATCGGACACCAAAAACAAATTATAAGTAGGAGAGATAAATAAACACTCAAGCTGGCCTTCTCTCCAGAGGCTTCTGCAAAACACCAATGAACTTGAGATTTATTTTGAGAACCAAGAGAGTATAGGAGGCTTTGCTAGAGCCGCCCAGGTTGGGAGAAGTATCATAGGAGAAATCATTCTCCCTCACCCACACAAAGTCGGAACCCAATGTGATGGTGGATTTGAGGTAAGCCTGCCCTGCAGAGGGGCCCAGTAGCTAAACCTGTCTGTCTAAACTGTGGTGCTGGCTGGAGGAGGGGAGAGTCTCCACTAAAAATGGGTAACTTCATTCTGATTTGTGCTCCAAATTCACAGAAAAATAACTCAAACTGAACATATATCTAAAAGTGGTCCCAGTTTGTAAGCATCTAAATACATGGTAAAAGCAAATCCTATCTGGAAAAAGTCAGACTCAACCTAAGGCTCCAGCAATTCCCAGAGATACAGTTGCAAGGAAGAGCTCACTGTCGCAAGAAAACAAACAAAAAATCACAAATAAATGCACAAGGAAACATTGCAACATTTTCCATTATCAGAAAATAGAATATAAAATATTTTTGATATCTGTAAAGAAGCTAAAGAGGAAATAGCAAGTATGAGTACAAAACAACTCTTTATAAAAATGAACAGATTTTAATAAGAACCAAACTGAAGTTCTAGAGATGAAAAATAAAGTACAGTAATTGAAATTTAAAACAGTGGGTAGACAGCAGAGTAAGTGGAAAGAAACTTGGTAAACTAGCAAATAGATCTGAAGAGATTATGTACAATGCAATACACAAAGACAAAGATGGGAAATATGAAACTAGGGTTAGCAACGCGGAGAGGCGAGTGTGACTGTTTAATCATAGTTCCAGAAAAAAAAAGAATAGGAAGAATGGGGGAGATAAAATATTTGAAGAAATACAGAATTTATAAAAAGCATAAATCCTAAGCAAACCAAAAGGAAGCCATTCCTAAACATATACCGAATTTGCAGAAAGCTGAAGGAAAAGAAATATCTTAAAACCAACCAAAGAAAAAGAATTCCCTAAAAGAGCTGAAATTAGACTTACAAAACAGTAACGAAAGACAGAAAACCAAAGAATAATATTTTCAAGGAACTGAAAGTAACTCTCAACTTAGAATTGTATACATAGATAAGCTATCTTTTAAGAATGAGAATAAAGATGATTCCAGATAAATAAAAATTTGCTACCAGCAGATCTTCATGAGAAATATAGCATGCTCTGCTACAGAGTGTTTCTGTACCATGAATTAGTTTATATGCGATGGTAAATAGGGAACTGTGTCAGTGTAATATGGAGTTTGCATTTTTGTACATAATTTTTCCTGGCATATTAATATTTAACATCATCGAACAATAGCAGATAAGTACAAAGTGAATTGAACCCTCCCCCCAAAAAAGATCAGGTATATACTTTATTACAACTAAAGATAAAGACTTACTAACTTTAAAGATAAAGCCTTTTAAAAAGCTGAGCACCCTGTGTAAGTACCTTCTTTTGAGGCGGTTAGTTGTTCTCTTAGGGACGTCAAAGACAAACTTTCCACGACATGAAGCTGTCTAATGAAACCACATGTGATGAAGAAGCTGCCAACACTGACCTCAGATAAAAAACAAAACAAAACAAAACATTAACAACAACAAACCATTTGATTGATGGAGAAGGCTACAGTCTGGATAGGATTTGCTGGAACTACTCTCTGTTTAGAGCAAATGCTCTCAAGGTTCTGCATCTTGAAATAGTAAGTGCGGTTCCAGTGTTTTAAGTCTGCAAAGAAGAGGTTGACTGTGGGAGATACAAATATTAGTGGAGATTTAACTGTGCTGGTACTTTTTTTAGGATCGTTGTTGTTCCTGTTAGTGTTTTGGTCACAAGTTTTGAGTTGTGAGTAGTCTGCCCAACTCTCTTTTTTCCATGTGCCTTTCTATTGTCACTGTACAATTTTGTAGAACACAAGGTTTTCAAACAGGGAAACATATTTCACATTCTAACAGACATGCCTCTCCTAAAGGAAATACTTCAGGCAACAAAATAATTGTCCAGTTGAAAGGTTTGAGATGCCATAATGAATGATGATCAAAAAAAAGGTAAGTATGTGGGTAATTCTAAACAAACATCGACAATAGAAAAGAAGCAATAGTTAAACAATAAATTAAACAATAATGCTTAATTCAAGGCAGAACTAAAATACTGGAGTGTGATTGTTAAAGTGTTCTCATGTTTCTGCGAAGAGGATATAGATAGTGACTGTTTCTCTTTTTATTAACTAATGAATATTTATGGTAAAATTATAAGGAAAAATAAGGGAATAGTTAAAAAAAATCCAAGATAGTAGTTTCTTCTGGCAGTGTGAAAGGAGATGGGCGATGGGATTAGGAGGAGCACACAGGTGGATTCAAAGGCACTGGTAATATCCTACTTTTTAAGGTGGTTGGAAATTACCCAGTTTTTTATATTACTGATGTTCTTTAAAACTTACACATGATTATAAATATTTGTATGTGTATTCATTTTTTTTAATGTTTATATTAAAACCTGCAGATGACCACGTGTTGGTAGAAACTAGTTTTCCTCATTTATTTCAGTTACCATGGTGGTTCTTCTGTGGGCTATAGTTTGGTCAATTACTGGCCCTGAATGTCTTCCTGGAGGAAACCTGTTTGGAATTATAATCCTATTCTATTGTGCCGTCATTGGAGGTAAACTTTTGGGGCTCATTAAGTTACCTACATTACCTCCACTGCCTCCCCTTCTGGGTAAGTGCTAAACACATCCTGTTTTCTTCAGAGTAAGTCATATTTAAGTCATATTATGGAAATAATATATAATGGTGTGCCTCTCATGCTCTCTTCCTAAATCCACATTCTTTGACACCATGTTGGTAGCTTAACATCAGCCATGGTGGAAGTATCTTTAAGACAGAAATCAGCAAGTGCTACAAATCAGAGCTTACTATATTGTTAGTCATTCACATCACTGACAAGTGAAGTTCCAACATGCATTTTCATTGGTTCATTTTCGTCTTACTCATTAACATAAACAAAATTATCAACCGATATTCATGGTGACACTATACTCGCTCGTCATAATGTGAATGACTTCTTTGCTAAGCCAGATAGTAGTCAAGCATTTATTTGTAATCTGATTTTGTCAATTCATTGTTGAACTGCAACCGTAGTTGGTTATGGATATGGAGTTCAACAATGAAACACAATGAAAGCATTCTATGAGAATCAATTGGCTATATAGAATTTACAGCGATGATTGTTGCGTATTTATAAACTGTATTCTGCACATCCTTTATATCAGTAAAATTTATAATAAATATGTAAATATATAAATATAAATACACACACACTTTTTTGGACAGCTACTTATTAAGCATTTACCAGCACACCATTGAGTGTATTGTATTATCATGCTTATTAAAATAATTTAGCCAAAAATATTCTTCCAGAGGCCATGAGAACTGTCCAAACATGAAACACATGAAAGTTAGTCTTAACACTGGACATTATATCTTTAATGTTTCTTCAAAGAATTCCCTATTACAAAATTTAATTTACCACTTTCATTATACCACAAAAGGCATTTTGTGTCCATTCCTAACAGATTTATAAATCACTAAGTTTTATTTAAAAATCACATATCTTTTACACATATATATTTGCACACATTTCCTGAGTAAAAATTTTTCCTGTTATTTTATGTTAGTGAGGACAATCAATACTGGCTAACAAAGACCAAAATTACTTGCTTTTGAATTTGTGGTCAGCAGTTGAAGCTAAATATAAAAAGAAGTAGAGTTATTTACATTTGACCATGCACTATTTCTCAATATACTTTTCAATTTTAGGTAAAAATAAAGTTATTTTGCTTAATTCATATTATTTATCATGAGTGCTTTTTGTTCTCTAAAGTTATTAATTGAATTATTGTTAAAATGAGTTGTTTCTAAATATGCCTGTATGCTGTGATAAAGGGTTGGCAATCCACCTCTTTTGTAAATAAGATATTACTGTAACACACCCATGCTCATTCATTCACATATTGTCTGTGGCTGCTTTCACACTACAATGGCAGAGTTGAGAAGTTGTGAAAGAGACCCTGTGGCCCACAAAGCCTAAAATATCTCTTATCTGACCCTTGACAGAAAATATTTGCTGACTCATGCATCTAAATCAGTGCTTCTCAAACTTTATCATGCAGAAAAATGACCTTGGGACCTTGTTAAAATGCAGATTCTAATTAAACAGAATCAGGGTGGGGCCTGAGATTCTGCATTTTTAATAAGCTAATCATAAGTTTTCAAACATGGCTGTGCATAGGAATCACCTCGTGAAGTCTTTTAAAAGCTGATGCCCAGAGATTCTGAATTAATTGATGTGGCATATGCCCTGGGCATCAGAATTTTTAAAAGTTCCCCAAGTGATTCTAATATGCAACCTAAGTTGAGACTGCTGTTCTAGACTCCATGAAAATACCCTTTATACCTCATCTTTTTTTTTTTTTTCCATTCTATGCCTAATATTACAACAAACTAAGTACACCACATTGCCAAGTGGTACAGACTTGGGCTTTGAGATCACATGAAATCTCCTGGGGTAACTGAAATTATTCTGAAAGATCACATACGTTATATATCTTAGCATCCCTTTTTGTAGTGTTACACTTGTGATAGAAAAACGTTTACCACTTTTTATTGTAGTAGGGCCAGTAACCAAAACCGAAACATTATCTGAATCCATAAAGACTTGTTAAGACAGAATATGTGTGATGATTGCCTGTTCTATATTTTCATAAGCTCATTGAAATAATTGCTAGAGATAGAGGATGAAGGAGAATTTATTTATTCCCAAAATGAACGGGAAAACAATTGCCCTGGAACACTTTCCTTTGCCCATGGTCTGGGCTGATGTGGCCACCTGATTTTGGTTTGGATGTTCCCTTCTTGCCTCTGAGCCCACATGGGCCTCTCCTTTCGTTGTGGGGAGAAGAACACCTTTCCTAATAGAGGGGTATTATTCTTTTTTTCTCTTAATTTGTATTATGGAAATCTTTTTAAATATGCAAAAGTTATCAATACATGACCAATCTTATTTCATCTACTCCCAAGTTTTTTTGGAGCAAATTATAATTGAAAAAAATTTCCATAATACAAATTAAGAAAAAAAGAAGAATAGTCCTCAATCAAAGGAGGTGTTCTTTCCTCCACAACCTACGTGAGAGGGAGAGGCCAACGTGGGCTCAGAGGCAAGAAGAAGATGCCTGCCAAGTCCATATCAGGTGGCCGGAGCAACCCAGACCATTGGCAAAGGAAACTGGGTCCCAGCGAAATTTTCACATTCATTTGGGGAACAAAAAAATGCTCCCTTCCCCCCTAAAACTCCAAAAAAAAGCCCTCTTAACATATTTTTGAATTCTTGTTAGATTATTATTCTTTTTGATTCCAGGAATTAATATGCTATAATTAATTTAGGACTGGTTTAGATCCACATTTTAAGTTTCAGTAAGGAACTATTGACGTATTAATGAAATATAAGGTTAGTGCAGCATTTTGGGCTTGGTAATTCGTCAATATCTAAGAGAATGAAATATGCCTGTACCCTAGGGCTTAACATTTCCACTGCTAGGGATTATCCTGTGGATATACTTACACAAACCTACAAACATGTAAGCTCCATATGGACAAGGACCCTGTTGGTCTAGCTGATATCTGTATTAGCAGGGTATCATAAGGGTCTGGCATGTAGTGGGCACTTAATAAATACTTGATGTATGAACTGTGCTCATTTCAGCACTGTTTGTAATGAAAAATCTTAAAGTCCATTAATTGGTTCCAAAGTTATGGTACTTCCAAACAATGAGATACTATTACAACTATTATAAAATAAGGCAAATATATATATCAATGGGAATATATCCAGGATATATTGTTAAGTGGGGAAATATTATACCATGGTATATAAATATGCTTTCCTTTGTGTCCAGCACACACACACACACACACACACACACACACACAAAAGCACACACACACACAGGCATGCTTAAATAGGTATAGAAACTTTCTGGAAGGGCACAAATAATCCTTAACAATGAAAACCTTTGGGGAATGAAGATCAAAAGTTGCCCTTGGGGTTGGGCATATACTTGTCACTTTACCCTTGTCAGTAATTTTTAATTTTACCATAAGCATATATGATTCTTCTCATTATTCTTTTAAAAATAGTTATTGTAGGCTAGTTTATGTTTTCACAAATTCTAGAAAGACCATGACTGCAGAATTCAGAGCTTAGAGACCTTCTTCCAGGTTAAATGGCAGTGATGAAAGATGCGTGGGAGTGACGCTCCTTTACCTGACGGTGTCTGGAGCAAGTCACAAAAAGCCACACCGGTAATTCTTTTCTATTCTCATAGCTTACATTCAAAACATCCCAGCACTAGTAAATTTGTCCAGTCATATAACGGGTGGTGCTTATAAGGACATGGTGAGAAGAGGGTAGTGCTGGAGCACGGAGGGTAGAAGCCTCACAGTATCCGCCGGAGAAGTCTTTCCCTTTGCATGGGCATGTGGTATTATCATTGAGGGCAGGATTCCCTCACAAACTACTCAGTTTCCTCAGTCACACTCAGCTACTTGCAGTTCCTAGAATGTCACACTTCTTTTTCATACCTGGGAAGAAACTGCTTTCTCTTTCAGAAACTTTTCAACTCCCCAGCCTCTTTACCCCTTTTCTCCTTCTTTGCACCCCTCTGACTCACCCCTCCCGTCTCAGCTCATGCAATACCTCCTCGTGCTTCCATAAAATTCAGATTGTCAATTTGTCTCGCTCCCCTAGAGGCTGAAAGCTTGTTGAGGTGTAGTACCCAGTTTTTGTCCATTATTATATCTCTAGTGCCTATTATAGTATCTAAAATACTGAAGGCATTTGGTGAATGTTGAATGGCTGAATGAAAAAAGAGTCACCAGCTGACATGACAGAGCAATGTCCATTTCATCATAACTTACCTTAAGCCTTTGCAGAGCAGGTTATGTGGGGGTATTTTTTCTTAAATTATCCTGTTTGAAGGTAAAATGGAATCCATATAGGTATTTATTGACATTTCAGGTAATCTGACATAGCCAATAATGTCAGGAGCTCTTTGCTAGTTGCACACAAAGGGATGACTAAATTGGACATTGTATTTTTTTTAACATTTATTGTATTTATTTATTTTTGGCTGTGTTGGGTCTTAGTTGTGGCACGCGGGATCTTCATTGTGGTGCACGGGCTGCAGAGCGCATGAGCTCACTAGTTGCGGCACGTGGACTTAGTTGCCCTGCGGCATGTGGGATCTTAGTTCCCCGACCAGGGATCGAACCCACGTCCCGTGTATGGCAAGGCGGATTCTTAACCACTGCACCACTAGGGAAGTCCCTGGACATTGTATTAAAACATTTTACATTTAGAATTAGATCACACTTTCTATCCAAATACTGCATCCTGTTTCTCCCTTTCAGGTTCAGTTATTTAGGAATTATTAATTATTCTAATCCGTTGTTTTTATCTTCATATTAAAGCCTTGTCTTAGCTCCTCTAATTTATTATATTATTTTAATTAAAAGCTTAACCTAATTTCACCTAATGAATAAGCAAAAAAGGAAGTATTTCCTAGGATTATAGGGTAGTCTCTTTCACAGCTAAAGTGCCAAAACCTATTGCCTGTACTTGAAAACTAACTAAAGAGTTGTTTGACTTTTCCATTCTAGGCATGCTGCTTGCTGGGTTTCTCATCAGAAATATCCCTGTCATCAGTGATAACGTACAGATCAAGCACAAGTGGTCTTCTGCTTTGAGAAGCATAGCCCTGGCTGTCATATTGGTTCGCGCTGGCCTTGGGCTTGATTCAAATGTATGAAGTACACATTTCTAATTATTGACTGGGAATTTTATTCCTTCACCACTGCCAGTGTTTAAAATCACTGAGCTTTGGGAAATGGAAGTGGGCATTGTGCATGACATTCTCAAGAAGAGAAGAGAATCTGTTTCATGCAGAACTCTCCCCAGAAGATGTTCCCATACTCTTTCTTGGAGAAAGGTGGAGTTACTGTGCGGGGACAGCACCAAGAATAAAGGCCCTCCCTTTTCTCTGACAGAGATATGGGCCATAGTTATAAATTATGGTCATGAGAGAGAAGACATCATATTTTTGGCATGCGAAGCCCTATATAAGAGTTTAGGGCTAACTGTACTGGCTCAGGAAACTGCTTCCTATATAGAATGAGTCTCAAGTATGAGTTTTTTTAAATGCTTTTTTTCATTAGGAATGAATTTTTGGAATGTTTTGATTTAGAAATGCATGTTTTGGGGGACGGAGGTTTTCACCCAAGCCTCATTTGGGGACCATAAATTATAAATAAAGCTAACACTGAGAGGGTTAAATCAGCTAGTGTGGGGATTATGAGCACAGACTCTGGAAGCAGCCTGCCTGGGTGCAAACCTAGCTCCACAACTCACCAATGTCATGATCATAGGCAAATCACTTTAACTTGAGCCTTTTTAGATGAGGACATCTACAAAATGGGCATAATATTACCTATATCATAGGGCTACTATGAGGAATAAATAAGCTATCTCTAAACACTTAGAACACTAGATGTTCTAAGTGGAACATTCCTGGAAGATTTGTGATGATCCAGATGTGGGCTGAATATTGAAGCAAAAGCATTTAATGTCATAATCTCTGCATGTCTTTAGAGAATTATTTTGGTATGTCTATGTTTCTATTTCAGGCCCTGAAGAAGTTGAAGGGTGTTTGTGTAAGGTTATCCTTGGGTCCTTGTCTTGTGGAGGCGTGTGCATCTGCTCTTCTTGCCCACTTCCTCATGGGTTTACCGTGGCAATGGGGATTTATGCTGGGGTAATGGTTTTTCTTTATTGTATGAAAATATGCACAGACATTTAGGGCTTTCCCTGATTCCTTACAAGAGAACACGTAATAGCATTTTCTTAAGGACATCAAAAAATACAACATCGATATCAGTATAACCTAAATATTATAACTTCAAATTATAGTATATGTGTATAGTGTATGTCTAGCTTTTGCAGTGATTATAATAATTTAAACTATTGAAGAAGTAATGATCTTTTACCTATATGTGATTCCAGACTGGTGAGAGAGATGCCAGATCTCACTTCAGAGTCTGTATAAAGGATAATAAATATATCAACAGTCATCAACACCCAGAAGTGTTTTCCTCCTTCTTTTGTCACCAGACTGTTTGATTAGATAGCTCTGCTGTCTCTTCCTTCCACTGTCAGTTCTTATTTCTAATGGTTAAAAGCCATGAGAATTAAATAAATATGAAAGTACTTAGAATTTAGTACTAGTGAGTATGCAACAAGTAAGAAGTTCTTATTTCTCAGGGTTAGGACCCTGGAGCTATACTGCTTGGATTCAGATCCCAGCTCTATGACTTTGCGTTATGCAATCTTTGGCCAGTTATTTAATCTCTCTGTGCCTCAGTTTACTCATTTGCAAAACAAAGATAATGATTGTAGCTTTTTCATGGTGTTACTGTGAGGTTTAAATTAATATATGTAAAGTGCTTAAAATGGTGTTTGGCACGTAGTAAGCACTATAAAATGCTTTCTGGTGTTACTACTGCTGCCATTATGAGTGTCACTGTCAATGTCATTATGGCCTTTTCCTTCTAATCTGTTGTCTTATTTTACATACTCAATCCTGGTAAAAGGCCTAACGTCACTGGCTTCCAATCCAAAAAGTCTATGGCCATGTTTTTCAAACCTCATACCATGAATGTTTTGTTTTTTAAAAAAGGCAGATTCCTGGGGCCTAACCCCATTAGGTCTTCTATACCACCCATAAATATAACTTTTTAGGCAGCCTAAGTAGTTCTAATACAGGTTATCCATGGCCATACTTTGAAAAAAGTGTTCTATAGAACTCGCATATATGAATGTGTTTCTGGGTTGGTGCTTTGCTCCCATCTGAAAGACTTTAGTTGTCCAAAGTGTAACCTCTAAAAGAGTAGAGGTTATTATACTTTCAACAACAATAATAATAATAATGAGTAAGATACTGTCATAAATGCCTAAAGCGCTGCCTGCTTAGTTTTGTTTTAGGTGCTGTATCTCCAGCTGTCGTGGTGCCTTCAATGCTCCTTTTGCAGGAAGGAGGCTATGGTGTTGAAAAAGGCGTCCCGACCTTACTCATGGCTGCTGGCAGCTTCGATGATATTCTGGCCATCACTGGCTTCAACACCTGCCTGGGCATGGCCTTTTCCACAGGTACAGGGATCCATTCACAATGTGCTGTTCTTTTGCACTCTAGAAACATAGATTGTGGTGTTACAAGCATGGCATAGTTGCTTGGTAATTAATAAAGGCAAATTAAAATAGAAAAAGTCACCTCCCAAGATTTAGTTCCATACTAGGAAGGGACCAGTAGTTTCACCCTCTAGACATAGACTGCTCAAGCAGTTTGGTAAGTGCAGTAAGGGGAGATTCAAAGAAGGACTTAAAGAAGATTTAGAGAAGGACTAAAACAGCTTCTACATGGAGCCTCTGGGAAAGTTTAATCTTGGAGACTTCACACAAGGGATGAGTAGATTTTCAATGAGCACAATGACAGCAGGCCAAGTGGGAGAAACAGCACTCTTCTAAAATAGGAACAGTTTTAACATTTGGTGGGTAATAGCAGCAATGATTTTAATGGGCGTCTTTTTCATACTTACCAAGTGTTTGAAATGGATGCATTATGTTTTAAGTAGTAATGAAAAAGAACTTAAGGCATTTTTTTCTCTCCCACTATTATTCAGTACCTTTACTCTCCTTTGGCACAGCATAAATTTAAGTTCATGTTTTAATCCATGTCCAAGAGTGGGAAATAAGATTTGCAATTTCATATTATTGACAAAATGTAATTGTAGCTTAAATTTAGCTTCAGGTTATTTAGTGGGAACACACCTTCATAGAAAGTCATGTATTTTTAGTCTCTCCACCCCGCTGTAGTTATTGGCCCATTTTGGGGGGTTATATATGATTTCTGCTGAGCACCTAGAACTTTGCCTCTTCCTGTTGCCCCAAAGTTGCCTTACATCCAGTCCCTGCCATATGTCACTGGTTAAATTAATCTTATCAAAAACATGGCTTTCGTAAGGTTACCTTCTTGTTCAAGAACCAGTAAGGATTCCCTCTTATCTTTTAAGTCAAATCTACACTTTTTTCTCTTTTAACTCTGCTCTACCTATCCAAAAGTATGTTTGCACTGTTTTCCTGGTATACACCTTTTAAACAATAGCTCTCAGCCTCAGCTGCATACTAGAATTACCTGGGGAGTTTTTTAAAATACTCTTGTACGCACTGCCTTAGGCCAATTAAATTAGAACTTCTGGGAATGGAAACCAAGGCTTTAGAGCAACAGTTTGCATTAGAATCACAAGGGATGGGGAAGAGCAGGGCAGGGAGAGCAATGAGGAGGGTCTGCAGGGTTGCCGGCTGTAGACTGTCTGAAGAACCTTCCCAGTCCACCATGCTGTATTCCCTCTGCCCTGCCCCACTAAACGTGGTCCTTAGGCCTTTTGGATAGGAACTACCTGGAGCTTCTTTAAAATGTGGATCCCAAGCCCTGCCAGATTTACTAAATCAGAATTTTCAGAGGTAAGGCCCAAGAAGTCTTTTTTTTTTTAAACAACCTTACTATATCAGAGACTGAAACTAATTGGCTCCTTTCTACACATTTATAGTAAATGATTTACCATATTCGCTCAAGACATAGGCTACTATCACAGCTAGATGCTTTTGACAGTCAGACCATTACCTAACAGAGAGCTATCCTAGCTAAGTAAAATTACTACAGAGGTAATTATTTTTTTAAATAAAAGAGATGATGGAAACCGTAGGGGAGGAAAAGCTATTTCCCCTCTACCCACCTTAGGTTCATTGGCTGGGACCCTGTAAATCAGACTGACCAAGGACAGATTAACAAGAGAAAAGGTTTATTAGCATGTGCATGCGTCGTGCTTACACACTGGAGTACGCAGTGGTGAGTAACTCAAGGGGTGGTTAGAATTGGGGCTTATAAAGCATCTTAGCAAAGAACAATAATTTTGTAGAAAAGTGCAAGACAAAGGAAAAGGACTTCGAGCTTTTAGAGGCAACAAATTGTGGAAAGGCAAATATATGAGCAAACTATTGTTAGATAAGGGCAGGTTTCAGCACTTCGTTATGTAGATTCCTCTGGTGCTGTCCCTCGGCTGATTAGGGTTCCACGTTGCCTCAGTGGTTAACTTCTGTCATTCCTGATGGAGAGGGGAGAGGGACAGCTTTACAAATTTGTGTCCTTCTTTTAAAAGCAAATAGGGAGAAGGCAGAGAGCTTATCTTGTATATGTTTCTTCTCAATTGCCTTCAGCTCAAAATAATCCTTATGCCAAAGTGGCATACCTTGCGGGTGGCATATGCTGTACCCGAAATTATAATAACAAGAAACCACATAACTGGTTAGTACATATTTTCTTAGAACGGTTTGTGAGGACGGCTTTATATATTGAGCAATTTTAATATAATTTTCTGTACAATGTGCTAGCAAAGATTTTTTTTAATTAAAGTTTCCTAAATCCTGTTTGCTATGGGGGAAAATATAGTTTACTTACCTCTATATTGTGATATTTCAAAGAAGCTAAGCAACAAATAAAGACTCTTCCAAGAGCAATTTCAAAAATAATTTATTTTCAGATTTAATCTTAGAAATAACATTTGAGAAGGAGTAAGTCCCCTACATTCATTGTAGTAAGAAAAGATTTTACTTTTATTGCCAAATTCTTAAGTTACTGTATTCTGTATATATTAGAGCTACTAAAATCAATATGTATTTATTATTAAAAAATCAGGCTCTTAAATGGCAGTTTGAATACTAGATCTGTCTGCTCACCCAACCTATGCATATAATACAGTAGAACAAATTAGACCTGATTTATGAATTTTATCTTTCATATTTTCTTAGTAAATAATAAATTATATAAATTTATACTGAAGTAAACATAGAAAAAAGTACACAAATCATAGCTTATGCCTATTTTTAAATTTATCTCCAATAATATGCATACCTTTCTTAATGTAGGCCCATTTTATTAGACATCTTAACAATGTGGAAAACAGGAAAGATCTGTACATTTTTCCTTCTATATAATTAGACTCTTTATGTTAATGATTAACATCTGTGCATTTATGGATTTAGAATTCTGTCTCAAGTTTTTGTTTTTATGTTTTTTTTAAGGCTCCACAGTTTTTAATGTCCTCAAAGGAGTTTTGGAGGTGGTAATTGGTATGGCAACTGGATTGCTTCTTGGATTTTTTATTCAGTATTTTCCAAGCAGTGACCAGGTAAAAAAAATAATCTGTGGGTAAGTCGTGCTCTAACATGTCATTGGAGGAGCATTCTAGAGCACTCCCCTGAAAGCTGATGTGAATTATGTGATTTAGAAAATGGCCCCCCATTTTAAAACTGCTCATTGCAATATTAGTGCTATGAGATTTATGAAGAGGGCTGGATGTATAAGATTTTTAATGCAGTCCTGGAATTTTTTTCTCTAATTTATATTCTGTATACTTCAAATTTCACTGTAAAACAAATAACATCAATTCTAAAATAATACAATATGTCTTTTTATCTTAATTTTAATATTTTTATTTATTTTAATTTTATTATTACTCATAATACTCAACTAAATCAAGATATAAAATGGCTTTGGGGGCCTCTCTTTTAGTATCAAAATACCTTAGATTCTTTTTTACTTTTTTTTAAAGATTTTTTTTGATGTGGATCATTTTTTTTTAAGTCTTTATTGAATTTGTTACAATATTGCTTCTGTTTTATGTTTTTGGGCCACGAGGCATGTGGGATCTTAGCTGCCCGACCAGGGATTGAACCCACATCCCCTGCATTGGAAGGTGAAGTCTTAACCACTGGACCTCCAGGGAAGTCCCAAAATACCTTAGATTCTAATACTATCAAATAGACAGACCTTATCATCTCATATCATATAGTTCAACATTTCTCACCAAAGATATCAAAGTCCTTTACTGTACACAATGATTTCTTAATAAACAAAGGTTTTGTTTGTTTTCCGTTACGCCCCTCGTCTCTTAGATAAACATATAAAAGTCTTTTTTTTCCCTAGAAGAACTGGCATTATTTTGAGATTTCAGAGCATTTTGAATGGAATTAGAAACTTAACTAAAGTAGAACTGTACATAAGAACATTAATATTAACATTACTTGAATGTATGTTGGTTTGAATTTTTACTGTGCGCAAAAAGCTTCAATTGTAGATTGTAGATTTTATGAATGCATAATAGAAAGTTATAGGATTTTCTAATTAAACAGCAAAATAAAGAGAAAAATGATAGCTTACATTTTGTTGTTTACCGTGTATAAAATGATGTGGTATGTACAATAAAGTGCCACTAGTTCAATATAGCAGCCACTAGCTACATGCGGCCATTGCAGATATAGAACACTACCGTAGACAATGCAGATACAGACATTTCTGTCATCACTGAATGTTCTGTTGGAAAGTGCTGATCTAGTGCACTCTAGACAATAACTCATGAAAAGAGTACTGTTAATATGAGCATTTTACTGATGAGGAAATTGAGGCTTAGGGAGAAATGATTTAAACAAAGTCACATAGCTAGAAAGCAGTGGAGCTGGGAATGAACTCAGGTAACCCACCGCCAGAGCCTGCATGCCTCCAAGCCAAGCACTTCTAAAAGCCTGCCTGCCTTCTAAAGCAATCAAGAAGTTTAAAAGGCCAAACAGGGAAAAGTGAAACGAAAGAGGTACACATTTCTGAGACTTTAAAAATCAATAACAAGGACCTACTGCGTAGCACAGGGAACTCTACTTAGTGTTATGTGGCAGCCTGGATGGGAAGGGAGTCTGGGGGACAATGGATACATGTATGTGTATGGCTGAGTCACTTTGCTGTGCACCTGAAACTATCACAACATTGTTAATCAGCTATACTCCAATATAAAATAAAAAGTTGAAAAAAAATCAACAACGAAAAACTACTCTGTCTACAGCCTCTTAAAGCTTCTTGGTATTCAAGGATTTAGAAAGGAAAACCAGGAGAGTATCAAATTAAAGAGTGAACAGAGAACCTAACAATAATAGAGATATCATATCTTTAGCCTTCACAGAATCCCTGTGATGTAACTGCTTTCAGGAACAAGGAAAGAAAACTTGAAGGGTTTAAGTAATATGGCCAACTACATATGTCAGTGGTGTAAAAGCTGAAACTTTATCCCTGGTCTCTCTGTCCCCAAAGCCTATGTGCTTTGTTCTGCTGTTGCATTTAGCCCTGTGAAATTCTGCTTTGATAACTGCAGAGAAGGATAACTGGTATTCCTGGGAGAGGAACCTAACATTTGTACATGTGCTAACTCTACTTTTACTAAGGAAAAGAAAGTAAATGTTATGTCATGCATTTATATGCTCAGACACAGACGTTGTTATTTTCTACTAAGCCCTGAATATGGAAAAACCAATAGTTAGAAATCAGTTATATGAAATAATTGAGCTAACCAACCTCTCTCCTCCTCTAGGACAAGCTCGTGTGGAAGAGAGCATTCCTGGTCTTGGGGCTGTCTGTGCTGGCTGTGTTCAGCAGCCTGTATTTTGGTTTCCCTGGGTCAGGAGGACTGTGCACGCTGGTCCTGGCTTTCCTTGCAGGCAAGGGATGGGCCAGCGCAAAGGTGAATTCATTTTAAGTTCTGCTCATGATCACTTTCTGATCAGATTAATTTTTTTCTTTCCAGATACTTTCTTAACATCAAATTAATGAAATTATTTAATCATAAAAGCTATTTTCTATACATTTGTAAATGTATGTCCAAGTTCACACACGCACATCCTTTTCCCCTTACATACGAATCTAGAACTTAAGGTCTTTACTTAAAGCATATTTACTTACTTAAAACATACCATGGTTCTATTTCCATGCTGCCTTCCTTATCCTTTGTAAGGGCTGCAGAGTACTGCATTGTATAGCTGTGCTATACTCTATATAATCAGTCTCCTACTAACAGACATTAGATTGTTTCTAGTTTGCTAAGACAAAAAGCGCTTCAATAAAATGCCCTTACATATACTATATTCAGTAAACTCTAAGGCACTATCCAGTCTTATTATTATTTTGCATGCTATCAAGAAAAAAAGAATGCTGCCAATTAAACTGATATCCTAATTTCAGAAATATTAAAATGAGAAAAAATTTAATAAATTATAGCATATTATTGAGTTTATCTATAAGATACATTTCTAGAAATAGGATTGCTCTTTGAAAGACTGTGCACACTGATACTTTTGATAATATCAATTTGCCCTTTTAAAAGACTGTACCAATGTACATTCTCACCAACAGTATGTGAGAGAATCTGCTTCTCTGATCTATTTTCAGTCTTCAGATATTGTGCTAATCTGATGGGTGAAAAATGTATCTCATTGCTGATCTGTTGGCATTTCTTTATGAGTGAAACTAATCATCTTTTCATATGTTTACTTGCCAGTGTGTTCAAAAGCTTGTGACTATTTTTTATAAGATTATTTTGGTTTTTCTTACCAAGTTTCAAGATCATTAAGTTTATCTGTTTTCTTAATATGTATTATGGAAATTAGCTGATTGCCATTTATTTATTTTAATTTTAAAATACATTTTTGTAGATTTGAACTTGACAGGATCATGTGCTATTCTGTTTAATAAAGAAATTAGATGTATGTGACCTAAACTAAATACAGATATATCCTTTTGGAAAACCTAAAGACAACTGCTCAAAATAATTAAGCTTAATATAATGCCATATGGAAACATGTGAAGGTTATAAATCTTGAGATTAGATAAATAATCATATTCAATTATGGGAATCTCTGCAGAGATATACTAGAGATAGAATTTCCTTGTGGGTAAATAGCATTCAGATAGGAGGCTTCCATTCTCTAACAGTGTGATTATAAAGTTAGGACGAGTATAAGTGTGAATCATCTTGCTTTAGAGGAGGGAAGGATTGGAAGGGGCTCCTGGAGCCTTGTGTGAACAAGGGTACTGAGGCCACAGGAAAGTGTGCTGAGATGGATTGAACTTCGAGGGATAGGAGAGAGTCCCTTTGAAACCCTGCTCTAGACACTAGATGGGCACCTAGGTTTGTTGCCCTGTCAGAGGCTTGGCTGTAAGGCTTTCAGGTGGTCTACTTTTTTTCTTTTCAGCAGCACCTGTATTATTCAGTTCTACTTTCTGATTTCATATAACATCGAACAAGAACAAAGCTAAAAAGTAAACAAACTTCCTCATATAAATCGGGTACTCCTGTCATCCCTCATCTCTCATAAGCATTTGCTCTTATCAAACATTTGTTTTCCATGGCTTCCCTTTTCTTGAGGGCTGAGGCAGGGTTGTCCCGAATCATGGACAGTCTTCTGTCCAATCTCAGCTCGGGACAAAGCGCTGTGCTGCCTCCCTAGCTTCTCTCTGAGGACTCACCACTGTCTGTCTTCCACCCCAGTCCGGGCTGCGGATTAATACACCTGCTCCTTGAAGCACTCTGATCCACTCCTTTGCCCCAGGACCAAGAACACAGTTTTCACTCAGTAAAGGGATGCAGCTAAAGTTGCATTGTGACCCCTTATCCAACACCTGGGAAGTTTGCCAGCCATTAGCATTCTACAAACTGTCCCTTAACTTCTTTTTTTTGTATATTGTTTGGTTTCTTTTTTGCTGTTGTAAATATGTTTTATTTCAGTTGTCAGTTGCTGGGTTACAAATTACCTCAACATTTAATGACTTAAAACAACAATTTTGTTTTGTTTTAATTTGTCTTGCATTTCTGTGGATAGACCTGGCTCAGGTGGGTGATTCTTACTTGGAGTTGCTCATGAGGTTGCAGCCAAATAGTGACTGAGACTGGAATCTGTCGCTTAACTTCTTAATTGTAAACATTTGTCAGTATTAAAAGAAATAAATTACTAAAGAGAATAATTTTTAAATAAAATTAGTTTTGTTTCTGAGTATGAAAGTACTATACGCTCATTTTTAAATATTGGGAAATAAAAAAAGTCAGAAATCAAAGGAAAGAAAAGATCATTTACAATTCCTCTACCTAAAGCCAACAGCTCTGTAAACTATTTAAATATTTTGGCTTATTTCCGTTCATTTATTCAACAGGAAAAATTTCAAATACACTTATAGTAAGTTTCTTCAAATTGAATTTTACTGGAAAATGCTATCTGTTGTCACCTCTTAAAAATTTTCAAAAATTAACAACCAACTCATATTATCCTGTCATGGGTAAACGGAGGGAACTAATAAATGTTATTGCCACTCTGTAAGGCCTTATACTAGGCATTAAGTGAGTATTCTCACTTATTTTCACAAAAGAAACTTTGAAAAAGTATTACCATTTCCATTTTATAGAGACTGTAAATCAGAAGAACTTAAAAAAACATGTCCAAGGTCACAAAATTAAAAAGTGGCACTGGGATTTAAGCTCAGGTTTGACGCCAAAGCGACTGGAACTCCCCTTATAATACAACTGTAGCATTATTACACAGGACACATTTCTATATTTTGGCATCTATTTGAATAACACATATCACATATATTAAAAAGTTATACTTCTACACTTTGCAATTTAAAATTAAGTTCATAAATGATAGGATTTTAAAAAACAACAAAAAAGAGTCATGTCATTTGGAATAGGGCAATAGTTTTAGCAACAGGGAAATCAAAGGGGAGACTGATCCCTACTACAAGTGGTCACTAGCTGTGGGCATAGAAAGACGAAGAGGGAAAGGGAAACTTTGATGAGTTTCATTTACGCTATTCTCCAGAATATAGTGTGGGTTATATAGAAAATATTGTTAAAGCCGAAAAAAAGCATCTGTTTGAATTCATTTGTCATAACTTTGCCTGAATTACCTACAGCCTGGTTGATTACATAGAAGGTCAATGTAATCCACAACCCAGAGAAAGAACTAGGTACCTTGTTTTCATATTTACCTCTGGTTACTCTCCTGTGTATATCTCTTTATCTACACACACACACACACACACACACAACACAACACACATACTCACACATACACACACACATAGGGATGCCCCATAATTTTTTTAAACCATTTCCTTATAGTTAAATATTTAGGTGATTTCTAGTCTCTGCTATTTTTAATTATGCTGAAATTCAATTTCTGATCAGTTCCTTAGGCCAGATTTCTAACAGTGAAATTTTGGGGTCAAATAATATGAACATTTTGAGGTTTTTGACATGCATTACCAAACGGCTTTCTAGAGTTGTATCCATTTACTTTTCCACTGTAATATATGAAGTACCTATCTCATTACACCCTCATCAGCTTAGAATAGTGTTTCTCAAACTTGAGAATGCATCAGAACCACCTGGTGGTATATACACACATCTATGCATATGAAGTTAGATTTTTGTGCCTTTTTATATTGTTCATTTTTTACACTCAAATATCATATACTTTCATGTGATCAGATCTATGAATCTCTTATTAGGACCTTTCCTCAATAGTTCTTTTTCTTCCTTAAAGTTGTCTTTCTTGTAAAGTTTTACATACGTCATCTCATGTATTCTCTACAATAACCTTGAAAGGTAGATATCAGACCATTTTACAAATGAGGACACCAAGGCTTAGAGATACTAGATAGACTGCCTAAAGTCGCAAAGCCAGTAAGTGGCAGAGTCAGGATGAGAACACACAATTTGAATATATCAAACTGGCTCCCTAAAGAAAGGAAAGCAAAAGAATCTTCACTGAATCAATTATGTGGCAGGCACTCTCCAGAGCAGCACAACATTATAAAAAGAGCGTAAAATTTAAGTTATGGGGACTGGGATTCCAATCCTGCTTCAAGCTGTATAATCCCAAAAAAGTCACCTACCTTCTCTAATACTCAGTTTTCTCAACTGTAATATGAAGAGACTAGTAATAACATCTAAAGAATTGTGGCTGTTGTTTGGGGAAATGGAAATGAAGCACTTGTAAACTCAGTAGTGCTATAGTAATACTGTTGTTGAGTTATACTTTGAAAAGCTAAAATATTTTATAAAATTCATTTGTGCCTGTAGTGTCTGATGTTATTTCTTACTTTTCTGCTTGGTTTTCCATATAATCATTAATCTTGCCATTTGTTTTATTTTATTCAAATGCACTCACCTTTTTTAAGCCTGTCATCTGTTTTTTCATCTATTTTCAAATTCAGTGCTTCTAGATGACCTTTATAGTTATGGGATTTTGTTTTCTGTTATATTCTGGATCTCTGAATCTTGAATTGTTCTTCTGTCTAAGAAGAGAAGTGTCCACTTACATAGATATTTAACCCATGATGAAACCTTCATTTCTCTTAACTTTCTCCTTTTGTCCGTCCTTGAAAGTGATTTATATTTTTGAAGATTCTTACCATTGATGCATAGAGATGTATAAAGTGGCCTTAACTTTCAATGGACAACACAATCTTCATTCCCCTTGGCTCATCTTCTTTTATACTTAGCTTATTCTATGGCTCCATTTTCTTTATAAACAAATTCATTTTGTTTTTGAAGTTATGAAAAAGCCACAAGAAGATATATTGTGACTCTTCTCCCTTTCTTAAATTATATAATATGTAAGCCTATATCTGATGTTCAATTAGTCTAAGATGTTACAATCAAAATACAAATCATGGCTTTAGTCTACAGTTTAGAAGTAAAAATAATTTGATAGAGAAAACTCTTTAGGACTTCTCCTCTCATTGGAGTTCTGAATACATGAAATATTTTTGAGGACCTTCCTTAAACAATTAGTCCTGGCAACAAAAGGCTAAGTAACCTAAAGTTAATATAGTTGAATTTTGTTCTTTACAGCTGTGGGTATCAATGAAAGTCCTAGTTTTAGCTATGATATACTCTAAAAATTAAATTCAAAAGTAAAATTTGAAGATACGTGGAAGGGTGGCAACTGGACCTGTTGGGGCAGAACTAGTCATTGTCATTAAATGATAAAGGATCTTGGATGTTTTCTAATATAAACCTCTTATTTTACAGATGAGACAAATGGGGTGCTAAGGGCAAGTGGCTTGCAGTTAGTGGGTGGCAGAATTTGAACCTCATTCATCATCTGATTCCTTATGATGTAGAAACATAACTGTTTTTTCATGATAGAGGAATAGAATTATATAAATAAATCAACGAATCCCCTCACAGATGCTGTCTTTATAAGCTAAGAGGAAATAGAATCTTCACCCTAATAAACATATCAGAAATAATAACTGAAGAAAATAGAGAAACAATGTAATCCTCCTTTGTCAGAGTTCCATACATATATGGAAGTGCATATCCTTAAGAACATGTAACTGTAAGGGTAAAAATGTGGTCCAAAAATATAGATTTTTTTTTTAAATTAATTAATTAATTTATTTATTTATTGGCTGCGTTGGGTCTTTGTCGCTATGCGCGGGCTATTCTCTAGTTGCAGCGAGCTGGGGCTACTCTTTGTTGCGGTGTGTAGGCTTCTCACTGCAGTGGCTT
Organism: Balaenoptera acutorostrata; assembly: GCF_949987535.1. Classification (NCBI taxonomy): domain Eukaryota; kingdom Metazoa; phylum Chordata; class Mammalia; order Artiodactyla; family Balaenopteridae; genus Balaenoptera; species Balaenoptera acutorostrata. The sequence goes on along the minus strand of NC_080068.1, from coordinate 107,976,348 downwards.
CTCTTTGTCATGGAGCATGGGCTCTAGCCACGTGGGCTTCAGTAGTTGTGGCACACGGGCTCAGTAGTTGTGGCTCGTGGGCTCAGTAGTGGCACACGGGCTTAGTTGCTCTGCAGCATGTGGGATCTTCCCGGACCAGAGCTTGAACCCATGTCCCCTGCATTGGCAGGCGGATTCTTAACCACTGCGCCACCAGGGAAGTCCCCCAAAATAAAGATTCTTAATGTTGATTGAAAAGATCTGTTAAATGTAAATTCTTAGGTACTGTAATGGGTACTGCTAAATTGCCCTCCAAAAAAGCATTGTCAGTTTGCTCTCCTACCAATTATTCAGTTTGCTAACAATCTTACAAATACTTTACATTGTTAAAACTTTTTTAGTGTTTCTTTCAGTGTGATTAACCCCTCCCCCAAAAATATGGTATACCATTTTAATTTGTGTTTCTCTGATTACTGAGTTTTAGTGTCTCAGGGTTTTTGGCCATTTGTGTTTCTTCTTGTACAATTACTTGTGCATATGCATTGCCCATTTTTCTACTAGGGTCTCTATCTTTTTCTTATTGATTGGACATTGTTCCTTATTCTGTTACACATAGTACAGTTATTTTCTCCTGGTTTGTCACTGTCTTTTTTATGGTTTATTTTGCCACAGACATTTTAGTTTTGCATGGTAAACTGTGTCAGTCTTTTCCTAGGATGTTTGCATTATGTGTTATAAAGTTATGCTTATATCAAATAGGGTCTTCTAAGGAAAGAGAAATCACATAGTAACGTGGAATAGGGAAGCTTATTATTAACCATCCTGGGGATCAGTTAACAAGGGATTGGCTTGTAAGATGTAAAGAGACCCCTAAATAATACAGGAATAGCAGCTGTAAACTCCTAGGGCTGAGATAAAGCACACCCTTCCACCTCTCCTCCTCACCTCACTACTCCCTCCCCCAGGGCTGAGAATCCAGACCTTGTTAGAGCCTTGGTTCACTGGGTGACACAGAAATCACCATGGTGCCCTACCTACAAAATTTACTAGAAATCTACTCTCCAAACTTATAGGAAATCCACCCTCTAGGGTGCATGGGGAGGTATATGGCCCAAGGGAGGTGGCTACGAAACCACCCCAGGTGTCGGCTGGGGAAAGCTGCTGGCCACCATGCACGGTAAAAGCCTGGCACTGGAGAAGCCACCTGGACTGCAGGAGCCTTGTGCTGGAAGATCTTGCTGGGAAGAGCCACAGAAACCAGGAAGAGTTCCTTCTCTTGCAATATATTTCAGCACCTTCTACTGACAATATTTAATATGGTACCAGCTGGCAAAGGTGAAATATTTAAAGGACCCAGCTCCATTTTCTGCAGAGAAACAAGGAAAGGCAGATTTGGAGCCAAAGAGCAATAAATTAATAACTGGCACAGCACTTTGTTATACCTGTATTTTATCATTGTGCATGATTTGAGATATCCACAAACAGTATTTTTTTATAAAGAAAAAATTGGAAACAACTTAAAGGCCTATCGATAAAGAAATGATTGACTAAACTATGGTACTTCCATACCACAGATTACTATGCAGCAATTATGAGGTGAATATCTAGATATATGCACTGATATAAGGTCTTTAAATCATATTGTTGAATGAAAATTAACAAAATTTTAAACTGTGCAATAATGTAATAACAATATAATTAATATAATATTATTCATTATAATACACACACACACAGATTGTATATTCAGAAGCAGAAGTCCTAAGATTACTTTGTAAGACTCTTTATAATTAACATTTATTTGTAAACCAACACTAAAGTACCTCATATATCTTAATTGTGTTAGAAATATCTTTGCGCAATTTTTTGCTCTCTTCTAGCTAACTTCTTATTTATAGATGCTACAGAGGTAAAGGCTATCTCAGGTCAGATTGACTCAAATTTCAAATTAGTAAAATTCTTAGAACTTCTAAATTCATATAATGAAAGTCTGTTTGGGTGTGTTTGTGTTCCTTTTAGGCCGACGTTGAAAAGGTTATAGCAGTTGCCTGGTTCATCTTTCAGCCCCTTCTCTTTGGACTGATCGGAGCAGAGGTATCCATTATATCTCTCAGACCAGAAACTGTAGGTGAGAATTTTGCTAAAATCAACTCTTTTTATATTCAGTTGAAATATCTTTAGTAGGTATGTGTTCAGTGGTTCCCATTGTCGCAATTATATAAAAAAGTAACGAGCTAAGTCTTTTAGAGCAGTTCGTTAGAAAATAATGTTTGTCAATCTAAGACAGTAAATATTATACCTTTAAATATTGTTCCTTGTAAAGAAAAGTGACACTGCTGACTGCCATCAATAAAATGCAGGCCTTAAAGTGTTTTTCCAAGGATAAAAATGTTCATCTAGCCTTACCCTGATCAAGGGCCAGAATTTTAAAGATAACTAGTGAGTTCTATAATATGTACCCATAGAATAAAAATGTTTGTTCATTCATTCTTTTATTCATTCACACATTTGAAAGCCATTATGTTAAAACTCTCTTAATTCATAGCACTTCACTTAAAAATTAATTTACACACATATACTCATCATATCCTCCTTTCCTTGCATCACAATATTCTTCCGTCCATACTAGGGATCCCATCCCCTGCCACCTCTTTCTGGATCTTACACATAGATTCCTCCCTTTTTCTTATACATCCTCAAATATCCTTGTCACAGTGTTCTTCTCTTCAGAAGTTAAACAGACTTTAATCTCTATCTTAAAATAATATCCTTCCATTCTGATACATGCTATTACATGGATGAACCTGGAGGACATTGTGCTAAGTAAAATAAGCCAATCATAGAAAGACAACTACTATGTGGAATCTAAAATATGGCACAAATGAACCTATATACAAATCAAAAATAGACTCATATACATAGAGAACAGACTTGTGGTTGCCAAGGGGGAGCGGGGGACTGGGACTTTGGGGTTGGCAGATGCAAACTATTGCAAATAGAATAGATAAACAACAAGGTCCTACTGTATAGCACAGGGAACTATATTCATTATCCTGTGATAAACCATAATGGAAAAGAATATAAAAAAAGGAATGTCTGTATGTGTATAACTGAGTTACTTTGCTGTATAGCCAAGACTGGCACAGCATTGTAAATCAACTCTACTTCAATAAAAAAAAAAAAAAAAAGAAATCAACAAAGTAGAAAACAATAGAGAAAATTAACAAGGTCCAAAAAAAAAAAAGACAGCTTCTGTATGATTCTACTTATATGAGTCAAATTCATAGAAATAGAGAGTAGAATGATGGTTGCCAGTGGTTTTGGGAAGGGGGAGATGGGGATTTGTTGTCTAATAGGTACAGAGTTTCAGTTTTACAAGATGAAAACTTTCTGGATATTTTTTGCACAAAAATGTAAATGTTTAACTTAATGCCTACTGAACTGCACATTTTAAAATGATTAAGATGGTAATTTTTGTTATGTGTATTTTATCACAATCAAAATTTAAATAAATACACACACATATATTTATGAAAGCTATATATATATCCTTCCTCCATTTCACTTCCCCCCTCACCTACCACTCTATCTCTCTATTGCTCTTTTCAAACTTTTCCAAAAGGGTGTCTATAGTCCCCTTTCCATTTCAGTTCTCATTCCCTTCCTCAGTACATTTCAGTTTAGCTTCTGCCCCATCACACAACCAACCCTGCTCTTACCAAGGTTATATTATTAAATCCACTGAATACTTACCAGTCTTTATTGTACTTGATTTCTCAGCAGCATTTGATACTACTGACCTCTTTAAAACACTTTCACATTGAAGTCTGAAATTTCATATTTTCCAGTGCCTTTTGAGTCTTTATAGTATGTATGGCTTAAGTGCTGCTCCTCTTCAAAGTTCTTTCCAAAACCTTCTATGCTTCTCGCTCTTTTATCACTTCCTTGAGCTCATCTACACTCAGTGACTTTGATTATAAACTATGTAATTCCAAAATCTTTATCTCTAAATCTATAAATCCAGTGGCTGATTGGACATCACCACTTGTAAATCCCACAAAACTTAAAACTCAGTGTGTCTAAAACTTCCTCTTCATCTTCTCCCCAAACCTTCAACGTTCCCTCCTGGGAATGGGATCATCTCTTTTGTATCTTGTACTTCAGCAACAAATATTTTTGAAAATCTACCAACCTGGGAGAAATATCCTCCAACAAAAAGCCACAAAACTTTTTGGTAAAAAAAAAATTGCAGATTTACAGTAGAGCCTCCTGCAGTGTTCTATCCCTTTTACCCAGCCTTTTGAACTTGACAAAGTTGTTTATCCTTTTTGAACTTCACTTTTTTCAACTGTAAAATGAGAGGAATTACCCCACAGGTTGTAAGGATTAAGTAAAGTAATGCACTTAAAGCTTAGTACAGAACCTGGCACAGAGTAAATGCTCAACAAATGTTACTTTAAAAAAAAATCACCCTATAACTTAGCAGTCACTTTAGCTGTGCCTTTCTCAGATTCCAGTAGCCTGCAGCGGCCAAGTCACAATCCTTTATTTTGCACTTCAGGATGAATTTACCTTTACCAGCAAAGGATTCTAAATGCTGACTGAATGCAGTAGCTGTATATGAAAACCAGGGCTAATGGGCTGTCAGTGTACACACCAGTATGATGAAACAGCTGTAGACTGCCACTGTCTGTTCTGATTGGTCACTGCCCAGCGAGCTCTGTTCTGATTGGCTGATTGCCTCCATAATGGCTCATAAATATTTTGAATATCGCCTCTGGTCTTATACTCTCTGTAAAGAATTCTCAACCACTTTGATGAAAATAATAATTTTTTCTTCTTCTATGCCCTCTTACCAGTATGTTTATACTGTACTTACATTATAGTATATTAATTAGTTTTTTATCTTTCTGTCTTCCTCTGTCTTTGAAGTTCATAGAAGCAGAGTCTGTACGTTATACATTTTTGGATACTAGTACCTAGTCCAGATCCTGCCATGCATAGTTATTGAATAAATTCTTGTTAAATAAATGCATGGGAGAAAGTGTGTTTCTTGCTATAAAGCTTAAAAGAACATTCAAATCTCCTTTGTAGAAATTAAAATATGTTTAATTTCTGTTTTCAGTTTAAGGGAATATTCTGGATTCTCTTCAGAGCAAATAAATCTTGTGTATTTTACTATTAAAAAAACAAGGGGAAATAACTTCTTTTAAACAAGTGATCTGATTGATACTTAATATTGATGTTTTGATAAATTATGCCTAGCCATTTTTGTCTTTTTAATTTTGTGAATGTTTTTAGACTTCTGTTGAAAGAGTCCTGAATCAGTAACCATGTGATTCAGTTTTTTCCCCAGTATTTCATTATGTCTAAAAACTGAGTATTTCTTACAGGCCTTTGTGTTGCCACCCTGGGCATTGCAGTATTGATACGAATTTTGGCTACATATCTGCTGGTGTGTTTTGCTGGTTTTAACTTTAAGGAAAAGATATTTATTTCTTTTGCATGGCTTCCAAAGGCCACAGTCCAGGTAATGATGGATTTTAATTCCTATTTCTATATGATACCTTGAAATTTTTAATAAGAGGGCTTGTTCAAATTTGGTGAAAATAAGTAATTGAAGTTTGATTATGATAAGATTTTATACTAATTTACACTTTAAAAGTTTTATTTTTGGTATATTGATTCATTAAATATGACAGCTCATTAAATTTTCTTAGATCACCAGGGTGCAACTCAAAATCCAATAAATCCCTACACTACTAGAAAGCAGTAGTAAGTAGCAGGAGGGAAGAGTTGGAATTTTTGTCAGTCAGAGCTCTCTAAAATAACCTGAAGAGATAGTTATTAACTCTATTCATTTCAATATCTTCTAAGAAGAGAGTGAAACAGAAATAGCATAGCCCATCTTAGTATTTGGAAATACTTCAATGTCTATATGATTGATGATCAGTTATGCTTGACCACAGTCTTTAATAGAGAAAGATTTATTGAGAAATAACTCAGAAAATGCTTTATTTCCTAGATTATTAGTTGATATTAAATTTTCAAACCACCTGAACCTCCTGACAAACATCTCAATCACTTGACCCAAAATTTGTGCACTCTAATAAACAAAGCAGTAACCAATAGGTACTCGAAAGGGTTGACCAGGTATTTGGTAGCATACCTATAATTGCTCATTAAATTAGAACTGTATAGATCATCATTTGTTGCAAATGTAATATATCCCTGATTGTATTGTGTATTCTCCAACTAATTACAACAAATGAGATGGAACTGTTTCATCCTTGATTATTTTGCAATTATTTAAATGTGTAAATTTCTGTTTCATGAAATGAAAATTAGGTGTTCTTAATTTAGGAAGCTTTGAGGGGTGCAGTGTGCTGCTCTGTAACTATATGCCAGATTTTGTGTGGCTATGGGATTGGGGCATTATTCCAGAGAAGTTTTTCTTTCCATCAGACTTTCAAAGGTGTCTGAGACATAGTGACTAAGAATGCTGTGAGGTTAATAGAGCACAGTAAGTAGAACAGTTTCTCCCTCACAGTATCTCCAGCCTCCACACTACTTTCAGTAACTTTAGTAAGTAAATATCAAAATAATCGCTCTAGTAGCTTTAGTATGAAAGATTTGTTTCTAACATCAAAATCTGAAAGATGGCACTTTCCTGCTATGAAAACAAATTTTAAAACAAGGAGAAATTATCTAGGATGTCTTGAATAGTGCATGTTCTCAAAGCAAGTATTGTATACAATTTTCTTTTTTTGCCACTGCACAAGGAACAAGACTTTCTTATACATTTTTTCCATATTAGTATTCTTTAAACTTTTTTGTTTATGACCTACTATAAGAAATATATATATATATTTTTAAAATATTTATTTATTTATTTTTTGGCTGTGTCAAGTCTTAGTTGTGGCACATGGGATCTTTCATTGCGGCACACGGGCACCTCGTTGCCGTGCGCGGGCTTCTCTCTAGTTGTGGTGCGCGGGCTTAGCTGCCCCGTGGCATGTGGTATCCTAGTTCCCCGACCAGAGATCAAACTGGCGTCCCCTGAGTTACAAGACAGATTCTTAACCACTAGGCCACCAGGGAAGTCCCAGAAATATATTTCAAATGACAACTTAGCAAACATACAAAACCCCAAACATACACACACATACACATATATACAATGACGGAGAGCTGAAAGAGAAATATACATCATAATGTGTGCAGTTCTTGCTGAGAATTCATGAAATGTTGAATTAGTTATGGCACAAGGTGATCTGAAATAGCAAAGAGCCCTCAAACACGAGGACTAAATGAGAGATTTTTATTTCTCTCTAACCAGCAGTGCAGCATGGGAATTCCAGAGCTGGCAGGGTAACTGCTGTCCTCAGCGTATGCCTTTCATCCATGAGTCCAACTTTCACTGTTTGTCATCCAATGGGAAGGGGGAAAGAATAAGGTACAAGTGTCCATTTCTTTTCAGGGAACAGTTACAAGAAGCATTTATCACTTCTGCTCACATCTTAATGGCCAGAACTTAGATACATAGCTTCAACTAGTTGCAAAGAAGACTGGAAAAAAAGTCTGTATTTGGACAGCAATGTGACCAGCTAAACTCAGGAGTTCTATTATAGAAGGGAAAAGAGACATTCAGATATTTGTGGGCAATTAGTAGTCTCTGCCATTGTGTCTCATCCACACTGATATTTTCTCTTCTGTTTCATTGCTATGTTCTGTGCCAATAAGAGGATAATTAGATTGATTAATGTATTTTCCCCATGTGCACTGATAATATTGCATTTTGTCTCTAAGAGTTTTCATAATACTTCCCAGTAGATAAATTTTAAACAAAACATTTCACCAACTCCTAAGGCAAAGAGTTAATCAAATTCCTAATAAGGTTAACTTCAAGTTTCAAAGGTACCTACCACTTTCAAGTTTCTTGATGTTTAACAATTAGTTTAGGCTCTAAAGCAGCATTCTTATTTTTTTTCATGTAAAATTTTACTATCTTCCAGTAAGTATCACTGCATTTTTTCATCTTGTCCTTTCTTAATTCCAAATTCCTAAAGACAAAAGAATGAAATGACCATTCAGTAACTTTCAACTTTACTCAGGAGGAATTTAGTATGTAGAATCTTGTTCTAGTTAATTAATATCCTAAGTCTGTATTTGCCTTGTGTTCTGAAATACATTTGCCTGATATTTTTGTAAGTTTACCTTACGCAAATAGGTACATATGAATCATCATTCTTTCCCTATGCAAGGGCAGGGAGAGCTTTTAGATCATTAAAATCAACTGTAGTACACTTTGAAAGAAGACTAATAGAACTTTGTCAGTTGAGCAAAAGAACAAGAAATTTGTTTTTGCAAATGATAAAATAATTAACCTTTTTTTCTATGTGCTTGTCTTATCATGCTTCCAACTTTACCTTTAAACTTTTATAGGCTGCAATAGGATCTGTGGCTTTGGACACAGCAAGATCACATGGAGAGAAACAGTTAGAAGGATATGGAATGGATGTGTTGACAGTGGCATTTTTGGCCATCCTCATCACAGCCCCAATTGGAAGTCTACTTATTGGTTTGCTAGGCCCCAGACTTCTCCAGAAAGCTGAACATCAAAATAAAGATGAAGAAGATCAAGGAGAGACTTCTATACAGGTTTAGAGGTGAAAAGAGAGAATGCTGAATATAGTCATCAGAAAGCTGCTCTCGGAGGCTACTTTTATCAACTAGCAGAGGCTACTTTTATCCATGTGGATATTGACATATGTAATGTTTAAGCTTAAAATATACTAGAACCAAAGTGTGGCTATTTCTTTAAACAGCATTTTTAGTCATTACCCTTTCCATATGGGGGGACGGGGGTAATGTTCTACATCTCCAACCTGATCTCTACCTTCTTTTTTTGTTTTCACACACTTATTCATCATTATATCTTAATTTTTATAGGGACATATACACTTGAATGTACTACCACAATTTAATTTCAGTGTCCTGTTCTGCTAGCCAACAGCATGCTCTGACTTACTATTACCATCACAGTTTCATGATTCATGGTCACCTAGCCTCTCATGCCTTGAATTGTTTTGGGCTCCTCTTTTCTTTTTTTAAAATACCATAATACAATCCCTCATCAATTTCTACAACAGCCTCATGAATATCATATTAATCAGGGTAAGGTAAGCTGCTATAATGAAGAAACGAAACATGAAATACTTAAATAGAGAAATTTATTTCCCTCTTATGAAACCAGCTGACAGGGTTACTCTGCTCATGCAGTCTACTCAGAGACCCATGTCCTTCTGTCTTGAGGCTCTGCCATGCCCTAACTTAGGACAAAGGTTATAGATGTCTGTCCCCTTTCTAATCCCCGGGAAGAAGGAAAAAAAGAAAGTCCAAGGCAAGCAATTTATTTTTTATTTTTTTATTTTATTTTTTTAATTTTATTTATTTATGGCTGTGTTGGGTCTTCGTTTCTGTGCGAGGGCTTTCTCTAGTTGTGGCAAGCGGGGGCCACTCTTCATCGCGGTGCGCGGGCCTCTCACTATCGCGGCCTCTGTTGTTGCGGAGCACAGGCTCCAGATGCGCAGGCTCAGTAGTTGTGGCTCACGGGCCCAGTCGCTCCGTGGCACGTGGGATCTTCCCAGACCAGGGCTCGAACCTGTGTCCCCTGCATTGGCAGGCAGACTCTCAACCACTGTGCCACCAGGGAAGCCCCAGAAATTTATTTTTAAGGAAGTGATGTGGAGTTGGACACATCTCTCCTCTTACATAATGTTAGTGAAGACCACACCCTGCTGTGAAGAGGCTGAGAAAGTGTCTCTCACTAAGCGTTCACATTCCTGGGAGATGGAAAGATCAGATTTGAGAGCCAGAAGTACCATTGTGTTGGGTGTTGCCATCACCTAATAGCATATTCTTGCAGGTTAACAAGGACTATCTAAAGATAGTAACTTTAACCAAAAGAGTGACTTCTGTGGCAGTAATTTCAGGGATTGCAACATGCTAGTAGAGAAGATAACAAGAAAGGCATATTTGCAAAAGTCACATTTTATCCCACTTAATCAACAGACCATCTCTGCTTTTGTGTGTCACCCATTAAGTTCCTCTACTCTAGGTCAACTCCTGCCTAGTTGTTAGAATAATCATGTTTAAATAAACATGTCATTAGACTACCTAAGGGTCTGATTTAATAGCAGACAAACATATGAACAAACTGTAAAAAGGGATATAAGTGCTCTGACAGAAGTGCGAATAGGGTACATACACCCTTCATTTAGTTATTAGACTAACATCTCATATTGAAATAATCTTATCATTAGACTACTGTTCCAGCCCCTTCCACCATGACATTCACCTCTGTTCAAAACTAGCTTAATTTTTATTAAGCTAACATACTACGAAGCCATAGAATCTTCATTTTTATGTCAGCCTGACTCTGGTTACTTTCTGGGACTGTATTCCCTTAGTGTTTATGTTCTCAATTTGGACTGGATTAATGTATACCAAAGTTCAGATGGATGAACTTCCTTGGCCAGGTGCACCTTGGTGGTAGCACCATAAACTTAATGCTCACCTGGTCCTCTACTTTCACAAGCTCTGAAACTAGATTCATCCAACAAATACTTAACTGAAAGCCTTTGGTGACCCAGGCACATCATGAAGACTAATATTGTTCCCATCTTTAAGGATCTGACAGTCTGATAGAGGAGAGCAACCATTAAACAAGAGATTGCAAAACGGTATGATACATGCCATGATGCAGGAAGTAGAGGGGCGCCAGGGAGCTCATAGCAGGGGCACCTTATCAATCCAGGGGGAGGTGCGGTTTAGACACAGCCTCCAGAGAAAGTAGGACTAGGGTTAGGACATGGGGGATGATTAAGACTTAGCAAAAGGCATGTGAGGCCCAAGGGTGCTGCAGTTAGTGCTGGTTCCCATGTTCACCAGTAGCTCTTCTCCATGTAACAGGCTTTGAATACTTTTTAACTAATACAAAATACAGTTAGTATAAGTAAATGAGAATGTTGTTATAAATATTCAAGGCGCCAAAGAAGAATTAGACGTGGAAATTTACAGAATGTAGAAATAGTTAAAGAGCACAGTAAGCCACTGCCATAGCCTATGCCATTTTCAGAGCATGCAGCTACTTCCTACCTCTACTCGGTCAGCAGCCCCCACCCAAATCTCTATGGCTCTCTGTCCAGCATTGGTCTCTGCAGGGCTCACCATGAAGTCTCAGGTTTTTCACCACATCGTAAGGCACAGCTCTTGACTTGGCTGGTGAACTCAGAGTTAATTTGATACGGAGTGTTGACTCAAGCCAACCAAACTTACTCCACCCACCCAACCACAGATAGAAACCATTACTCTAACCTCTGGGTGCCTGAAAGAACAGTGTATGTACCCTATACATACTTCTGTCATAGTACTTATAGTCCTTTTTTCAGTTTGTTTATATGTTTGTCTCCTATTAAATTAACCCCTGAGGGGTGGGAACCTTATCTTGGTCATCTTTGAATCCTCAGCAGTTTGCACAGGGCATGAAGCACAGTGGGCATTTAGTAAATTTTTATTAACTGAGTCAGTGAGGAGATTCCCTTCCAATATCAGAAAACTACCTGCCACATAACAGTTTAGATGTCAGTCTGCTTAGTCTATCTTAGTCTGCTTGGGCTACTACAACAAAATACCATAGACTGAGTGGCTTAAACAACAGATATTTATTTTCTCACAGTTCTGGAGGCTGGACGTCAAACGTGAAAGTTGCCAGCATCATCAGGCTCTAATGAGGGCTCTCTTCGTAGCATGCTAATAACCTCCTTCTCGCTGGGTCCTCACATGGTGGGGGGAAAAAATGGGGATGGAAGAGAGTGTGCAAGCTCTCTGGTGTCTCTTCTTATAAAGTCACTAATCCCACCATGAGGGCTCTACCCTCATGATCTTATCCAATCTAATTACCTCTCAAAGTCCCCATCTCCAAATGCCATCACATTGGGGGGTTATGGCTTCAACTTACGAATTTGGCGGGGGGACACAATTCAGTGCAGAGCAAGGGTGTCATACGTCCAAGGACAGTGCTAAACAAACACTATAAATTCATGTTCTTCAACACCCCTATTTTTCCTAGGGTTGGTGCCATCAATCTCCCCTTTGAGAAGTGTTTGTTTATTGTCTGTTTGTTTGTCTTTAGGCGGACTGATTAGGTTTCAGCTCTTCAAGTTATTTTCACAGTCCAGTGTTCTTCTCTCTGGTATTAACTCCATATAACATTGATTGGACTTTAATGTTCTCAAAATGTCCTCAGTCTTATGTTTGCAAGTGATCTCATCCATTACATTCTTTAAAAATGGTACTGATTATTTTTGTCTGCTTACAAAATAATACATTTTCATTGCAGAAAATTTAGAACACAGAAAAGCACAATAAAGAAAACTGAAACTAATGTAAACACCCATTTTATTTTGATTCTTTTAAATTTTACTCCTGCAGTTCTGGGGGATGTCTTATTTTCAGAACGATATATCATCCACCGAAGTAGTTGGGTGAAAGGCAACATAAATACATTTGACTTCTGTGAAGGCATATAGATTGAAGAATTTTTGTTGTATATAATGAATGCTAAGCCTTCCAAAAAATAATTTATTCACCTGGTAATACTCAAATATTCATTTTGCAATGAATAAAACAGGTAAATCCCTGCCTTTATGGAGTTATGTTCTAAAATCCATTCATTCACTCACTCAGAATACACTTGTAACTTGGCTACTATGTGCCAGTTTTGCTAGGTGCTGGGGAATACAGTGATGAAGAAGATATTCAAGGGTTCTGTTTAATGGAACTTGAATTCTAGTGGGAGATTGACTCTGAGGGGAATACAAATATGAATAAGATACTTGCCTTCAAGAACCTTACAGGGAAGTAAGATGTGTACAAATAGCTGTGATCCAAATGAATGATTCAAAACTGTTCTCAGTGAGGAAAACTTCTTAAAGGAGGTGATACTTGAACCGGACCTTGAAGAAACGATATGATTTGGATTGATGAGTTGATATTAGGGAGTAAAGCGAAGAAGGGAACAGCTAGGTACAGGGCTGGCATATTAGCCAAGTGTGAAAACAGTAAAGCCTGGGGTAAATGGCTGACACTTAAGGTTGATAAAGGGAATTAGTGAGAGGTAAGACTGGAAAAGAAAATTGGCACTTAAATCATACCAAATAGATCATTGGCCAAATTTCTATTTTTACTGAAGTGCTTTCAGAAGTACAGAACCATTTATACAGAAGATATTTTTGAAACTACTTTCATATCAAATTTAGTGAAAACTGCTGTAATGAATAAGGTTGTCTTTGTTCCTCAAAAGTTTTTTTTTTTGCCTTTAATGGCATTGTTGCAAATATAACCAATTTAATTACTATTAACTTTTAGTATTGATTTTTTTTTACCAAAAAAGCTTCAGATGTTTCTTTAGCTGCTTTTTAAGTGATTATTATTAAATTTGTATTATACTCTCTTTAAATAAATGAAGGACATTATTTTTGAAATGTTTCAGAACATTATATTTCTATATGAATAATTTAGTTCTCTGTAACAGATGGGAATTGCTTCGTGCCATTTTGGGAGGAAGTGATATCACATGCTTTAGTTGACTAACTCAAATTAAATATGGCCTGAGCCCTCTGACCTGGTGAGAATTCCAAAACTCTGTTTGTTGATGTGCCCTCCATCTTCCTTAAATAGACCCTAAAGCACTTGACCTCCAGCAGTCCATTGCATCTGGGGCACAGAGCAGTGTCCTGGAGTCCAGCAGATTCCTCTCAAAGGTCCTTCTTCCCAGCTCTACCATTTGTTCTTCATCCCAGTATCCTTGGGGCTCTCCTTGCTTTTTCCTTCCCTACCATGAGAACAAAGCATTTCCTTAACCCTATAATCACAAAAGACCTTGTCTACTCTCCTAAAACAAGGAAGAAAGTGACTTTAAATCCTTGCTGAGCTGTCTACACCATGCTGAAAGTGGGAAGGGGTTACAATAAAAAGAGAATTTTTACTCAGTTGCCCCAGAAAGAGTTGTAATTTGAATGAGATCTTAAATGATAAATAAGAAAAGGAGAGAGGGAACACTCCGCATAGACGGAATGACTTTAGAAAAACCATGGGGTCAAAAAGGAATACAGAGTGTGCAGGAGAAAAAGTTGTTTGGAGTATCAGGAGAAAAAAATAGGAAAGGTCAGTCTGTCTTTTTAAGAAGTTTAGACTTTCTCCAATAACAGTTGTTTTCGTCTATATTGTAGGAAGCTTGGGGATTCCATAGAGGAAACTTGAAGTCCACCCTTGGCACTGAGAACCCAAAGCTTCTGGGCCCACCTTAAACCAGAGCAGTTCTGCTTTCATTTGTTTCATATGAAGATTTCCACATAAGATTTCATGGTGCCGGGGACAAAACAAAGGTTTTACACTGATAACAGAATATCGTGTGTTTACTTTGTATCAAGCCCTGTTGCAGACGCTTACATGCATCAATTCATTTAGTCTCACAACACCACCACATCCTTTACAGATAAGAAAACCCAAAACTCAGGGAGATTATGTATTTGCCTGTGGTTCCAAAGCTACAAAGTGGCAGTGCTGAAATTTGAGCGCAGTCCTGACCCCAGAGACTATGTTCTTTTAAGACTGCACTATATTTAAATTGACGTAAGAGGAAATATGATCTGAGTTTTGACAAGTTATTTCTGGCACGCGCAGCCCCTGGCGCTGCTTTTTGGCTAATGCCCCTCCGAAGTCAACTCCGTCCCTTGACTTTTACAACACAATAGGTCAGTGTTCTGAGACATGGAAAGGAAAGGGCTGAATAGACTGAAAACACACCGGGCTGTCGCGGAGAACACCAGAACCCTCCAGCTCCGGGGCCAGGGGAGACCATGACGCCACTTAAACGCGTCAGCCCCGCCCCGCCGCCGCCAGCCCCGCCCCGCCCCGCCCCGCCGCCGCCAGCCCCGCCCCGACGCCGCCGCCAGCCCCGACTCATTGCCATTAGTCCCGCCTCGTTGCCATTAGTCCCGCCTCGTTGCCATTAGCCCCGCCCCGCCGTCGTCAGCCCCGCCCAGATGCCGCTGGCCTGCAGCCCACTGCGCTTTCCGAGGTTCCGCCACTTGCACCGCAGAGCTGCGCGTGGGCTTTGCGGCGGTTGCTGGGCGCCAGGGCTGCTCCCGGGGCAGCGGGGGATACTAAAGGAATTGTATGTACGGCCCATTTGTCTTTACTCTCCCCTTTGGCACTAGTCCCCTGTCTCCCGCGGTCTTTCGTCTCTGGTAGCCCCCAGGAACGCCTTTCCGTCCCCTTCAGTTCTAGGGAGCGTAGTTCTAGGGGGCTCCTTTGCCCGGCGCTGGGGAAACAGTCACAGACCTCTTTCTCTCCTCTCCCTGACTCGTTTCTTTACTCCCTCACCCCACATCTCTCTTCTTTATTCTCTCCCTTCCTCCTGCGTTTCTTTCATTTTACAGGTACTCGCAAGTAAGAAAATGTCTGTCAGTCAGGACTGACTGAAAAATTAATTTTATTAAGCGCAGACTACTGTACAAATGGTGCATATCTGCAAATGAACGTTCGTACGCTCCTGTGATTGGAGATGTGTTCCAGGATTGGTTGCTGATCCTGGGAAGGCTCACCTCCCTCCTCCCACGCCCCTCACCCCGCCTGTTCTATCACAGTGGACAGGCCCTTTAGATCAGTGCTTTTGAAGGATTAAGAACAGTTGTTGCACAGGTACCATGTGTCAAGCATATCATGTAGGAGTCCTTATAAGAGCTCTGCAGGCCCATAACTGGTCACTGATGCCCCTCTGTGTGTGTCCTGTAGTCTATGAAAGATCAGATGGGGTGATGGAGAGGGAAGATTGGCTTGGCTGGCACCGAGACAGGTCACACCTCACTCTGTAATTTTTCATAGGGGTAAATAGTATTGTTATTTGTTATTGTTATTCTGTTACTGCAACAGAAGTGTGGGAAATTGACACTTATTACTATCATCTTTAAGAATTCACGCACCAGACATTTTAGGCACTATCTGCCTATGAAATGGATATTCATATTTATTACCTTCTGTAAGTACTAGAATTTATACTACTGGTTTTGTCAGTTGACTCTCTGTTGTCATAAACTCCTGGCCAGTACCAGACAAAAGGAAAGAGGCGGGTGCAACAATAGCAATATATAAAGTAATATTTTTATAGCACTTCTCATTTTGTATATTATTTTCATACTCATCCTGTTTATATAGCCTATGAGATAGAGTTGGTTAACACAACTCCATCTTACTGAAGAAGGAACTAAAAACTGAGATTGAGCAGTACGTGGAACATAGTACAATATACATTCAGTAAATATTAAAAAAGGGATAAATGGATGAGATTTTCAAGAAACCATGTCTTATTCACTTTTGTATTCTCCAGACCCAGAGGTAAGTCTAGCAACAGTAAGCCCACAAATGTGAGTTAGAGAGGTCGAGTGACTCGCTCAGGGACAGGAATTCATCACATATTTTTAGGGAATCTACTATTTTGCCAGACATTGTGAATACGATGGTTAAAAAGACTGGCAAGATTCCTGTTCTCATGGAGCTTAAATTGTAATGAAGGTAGAAAATAAACAGGTAAACAATATGTGAACAAAGAAATTTTGGATAATGGTGAGTGCAGTGAAGAAGTAAAACAGTGTGAGGTGAGAGGACATCAGGGAGGGGTTACTTGAGATTGATTGGTTAGGGAAGGCCTCCCTGAAGAGCTGACATTTGTGATGAGACCTCAGTGATATAAAATAGCCAGCCATGGAAATATTTGGGACCAGAGCAATGCAGGTAAAGGAAACTTCAACTACAGAAGCCCAAGGTAGGAAAGAACTTGACTCTTTCAAAGAACATCATAAAGAATGCTGTAGCTGGGATGTAGAGAAAGTGGGACAAGATGAGCTTGGAGAGATAGGTAGGAGCCAAAGCATAGGTAGGGGCCAAAGGGCTTTGAATCGGCCATGGGGCTCTACCCATGGGACAAGTTAGGAATTTATTTAAAGTATGATAAGAAACCAGTAGGGGGATTTTTGGAAGGGAGTAATATAATCTGATTTATTGTATAAAGGTTTGTTCCACCTGTTACATGGTGAATGGGTCATAGGGGATGGGAAGCAATATTAAGAGCAGAAGACGCTTGTGGAATCCAGGAAGGAATGAACATAGTTTTGGCTAAAGTGGTATAAACATGGATGGATGTGAGATATATTTGGTGGCAGAGCCTACAGACTTGGTGATGTTTTAAATACAGGGGTGAGAAAAAGAGAGAAGCTCCTAGTGGATGGTTTTGCCATTTACCAAATGGAAAAGACTAGAGAAGAAAATGTGTAGAGGGAGGACTGTTTTTGTTTTGCTCACCTTATGTTTGGTCTGCTTATTAAAAATCTAAAGTAAGTTCTGAGTCTTGAGTTCTGTGTCTGGAACCAAAGATATAAAGTTGAGAGACATCAGGATGTAGATAAAACTACCTAGGGATAGTGTGTTCATAGAGAACATTCCAATGATTAGAGGTAAAGCAGAGGAAAAGAAGCAAGCAGAGGAGATGGAGAAAGAGTAGCCAGTGAAGTAGGAAGAAAGTCCGAAGTGTGTGGTGACTTAAAAAGCCAAGACTACAAAGCATGGCCAGTGGTACTGAAATGTGATGACAGATGAGGTAAAGAAATCTGACTTGAATTTTGACAAGCATAATGAAGAGTAAATGTGATGTGAAGAAATGGACATAAACTGTAGACATCTCAAGATATTTCACTATGAAGAAGAACTAGAAATGGAGGTTATAGAAGAATATATGGGGTCGAAGTAGGATTCTTAAAGATGGGGATACTTAAGTATGTTTTTAGCCTAATGGGAATGACCCAGTATAGAGGGGAAAAATATAAGAGAGAAAATGTATATCTTAGGAGTGGAGTCTTTGAGAAAGTGAGAGGGGATAGGATCCAGGGAATATGTAGAAATGTTGGCTTAGGAACATGAACATAAAATTTATAGTAATAAGAAGAAAGAGAGTATAGGTAGAGATGCAGATACATGAGTAGATTCAGTGATTAGAAGATGAGAGAGTTTCTGCCTGAAGTTAATTCTCTTTTTCTCAATGAGCATAAAGAAAGTATGAGGCAGGATCAGTAGAAGAGAGGTGGACTGTTTGGATAAGAGGTTTAAGGGGTGAAGAAAAGACATAAAATAGTCATTTCGAAGATAGAAGGCAGTCATACTTGTCTTAGTCCGTTCAGGCTGCTATAACCAATAAAAAAAAACATAGTCTGGGTGTCTTATAAACAGATTTTTTTTCTCACAGTTCTAGAGGCTGGGAAGTCCAATATCAAGGTGGCAGCAGATTCAGTTTCTGGTGAGGGCCCAGTTCTTGGTTTATAGATGGCCAAAAGAGGCAAGAGAGCTCTCCGGGTCTCATATAAGGACACTAATCCCATTCGTGAGTGCTCTGCCCTCATGAACTAATCACCTACCAAAGGCCCACCTTCTTTTTTTTTTTTTTTTTTAAATTGCTGGTTAAGTCTTTTTTTTTTTTTTAACTTTTTGGGTTGGTTTATTTATTTATTTATTTATTTATTTATTTATTTATTTATGGCTGTGCTGGGTCTTCATTTCTGTGCGAGGGCTTTCTCTAGTTGCGGCAAGTGGGGGCCACTCTTCATCACGGTGCGCGGGCCTCTCATCATCCCGGCCTCTCTTGTTGTGGAGCACAGGCTCCAGACGCGCAGGCTCAGTAATTGGGGCTCACGGGCCTAGTTGCTCCGCGGCATGTGGGATCTTCCCAGACCAGGGTTCAAACCCGTGTCCCCTGCATTGGCAGGCAGACTCTCAACCACTGCGCCACCAGGGAAGCCCAGGCCCACCTTCTAATACCATCACATTGGGGGTTAAGATTTCCACATATGGAATTTGAGGAGATACAAATATTCAGTCTGTATCAACACTAGAGAAACATAGTAGCATAGCTGGGCAGAATTGAGTGGCCATTTCATATTTGTGGCCTTGTGAGTGAGTGGCTGAGATAGGGTGGAAAAAAGATCATAGGAGCCAAGGAGATCAAGGAACTGAAAGACCAGAGTGGTGGGTGGGTAGACTACCTGGGTATTAGTGGTTAAGTTAGTAGCTAAACTAGTCCTGGAACCCAGATACCCTGACTTTCCAGCTCAACGGGTTACTATTTTACTGAGAAATGGTTCAGATCATTACTCTTTTGTGCCACCTACCCTTCCAGTTAACATTTAAAAAAAAATTGTGGCCTGATGGTTTTTGGCCAATACATCTAAATTCTAGACTTTCATAGGCTGGTGTTTCTGACTCTCTTGTCCCTTTAATATTTAGTTGTTAAATATTTTGGCTGTTTATCTGTGTGTGTGTGTGTGTTTTTGTTTTAACTCAGATTTTTTGAGATATAATTCACATACCATACCATACATACCAAATTCACCTATTTAAAGGATACAGTTCAGTGTTTTCGGTGTATTCACAGATATATATAACCATCACTACAGTTTTAGAATATTTTCATCACCTCAAAAAGAAACCGCATACCTTGGAGCTAACACCCTTATGTCCTCCCCACCCCTTACCCTAAGCAACCACTAATCTACTTTCTGTCTCTATAGATTTCCCTATACTGTACTTTCACATAAATGGAAGCATATAGTATGTGATCTTTTGTGATTGACTTTTTTCACTTAGCATTATGTTTTCAAGGATTATCATAGCATGTATCAGTACTTCATTCTTTTTATGGCTGAAGAATATTCCATTGTATGGATATACCACATTTTGCTTATCCATTCATCCGTTGATGAATATTTGGGTTGTTTCTACCTTTTGGCTATTATGAATAATGCTACTATAAATATTTGTGTACAAATTTCTGTGTGGACATATGTTTTCTTGAGAATATACCCAAGAGTAGAATTGCTGGGTCATATGGTAACTATGTTAAATCATTTGAGAAACTGCCAGCCTGTTTTCCAAAGTGGCTGTACCATGTTACATTATCACCAGCAGTATATGAGGGTCCCATTTCTCCAAATCCTTGTCAACACTTGTTATCTGACTTTTTTTTTAAGTGAGGTATAGTTGATGTACAATATTATATAAGCTTCAGGTGTACAACATAGTGATTCACAATTTTTAAAGGTTATACTCTATTTATAGCTATTGTAAAATATTGGCTATATTCCCTGTGCAGTACAATATATTTTTGTAGCTTATTTATTTTATACATAGTAGTTTGTACCTCTTAATCTCTCACCCCTATATTGGCCCCCCTTCCCTCTCGCCACTGGTAACCACTAGTTTGTTCTCTGTATCTGTGAGTCTGCCTCTTCTTTGTTATATTCACTAGCTTGCTTTATTTTTTAGATTCCACATATAAGTGAAATCATACAGTATTTGTCTTTTTGTTTTTGTTTTTTAAACATTTTCATGAGTATGTGTTTATTAAAGTACAAAAGCCTACCTTTTAAATAGTAAAGGGAAGGTGAAGGATGAGATTTGGAACTTCTGTTGCCTATAGAGCTGGAATGACAAGTAACAGGGAGACCTGATCTATAGTCACCCTAATAACAATAATAATAATTGCATTTGGATACCCCTTTATATTTTATGTTATGCTTTTATTTTCTCTTATCTCATTTGATTTTGTAGCAACCTTTTTTCAGATGAGAAAACTGAGGCTTAGAGAGGTTAAGGGTCTTGACTAAGGACACATACCTAGAAAGTGGCAGAATTACTCACCATGGTGTTCTGACAATAAGTCCCATATCTTTCACTATAATAGTTTGCCTCTTCACTTTTTACACTCCATTATATCCAAAGTGATAACAAAGAAAAGCTCTGCTAAGTAGAAAGTAATGGCTGGCTGGAGTCCACTTACAATGTGAAAATGTTTTGTATGTGTTTAAAATCCAGCAGTTAATGGGATTAGATATTTATCTACCATCTATTGTGTTAGGTAATTCAAAGAACCCAGAAATAATTATGAAATCAGCACTGATTCAATCTACCAGGAAAATAAACGGAAATGCGAGTCACTGAGAAGCATTTCTTGGACCCCATGTACCATATGTGCTTTCACAATACCCTATACTGACTAAATTCTATATAAAGAATATAGTACCAGTTACATAGTGCACTCTCAATTAATATTTGTCAAGTAAAAGAATGATGGTAGTTAAACAAGCACTTACCATACTGGGGTGGATGCTGCAATAATAATGCATACTGAAGGGAGCTTCTACAAGAATGACTTCTTAAACTATGTAGAATTAGCTGGGAAAAAAGCAGGGGTGTCGGGTGAGGAGGCAACATACAGAATGTATGAAGTCTTGGGGATGTGAGGCATGACAAGTTTGAAGAACTGCAGTTTAGTACGGTTGAAGTTTAGAATGCCAAGTGAAAAATGAGGAGATACACAAGGACAAGGTTAGCCCTTATAACAGAGGGCTCTGTAAGCTGAGTTTGAAGAGTTTGGCTGTTTCTCTTCTATGGGATGCCATTGAAGAATATTAAGCAGGAACTTGCTGTAATCACTGTACATTTTAGAAGATTACTCTGCATTATGGAAATTACAGGGGGGAGGACCAAGGCTGGAAGTGGGGAAAACAGTTGGAAAGACCATTATAGTGTTTAGAGGGAAAGGTGCTTATGGCCTGGACTGGGATAGTGGCAATTTATATGGAGAAAAGTGGGCAAAATTTTTTAATATTTAGGAGCTTGTGTTATCATGATTTAGTAACTCACCAGATGTCAGCAGGAAAGGAAAAGTGGGGAGAAGGAATGACTCCTCAGTTTCTAATCTGAGCAACTAGGTAGATGGTAGCTTCATTCTCTGAGGTAGGAAATTCTCTGAAGAAGGAATAGATTTGGTGGGGAAAGGTCTTGGGTTCAGTTGTACATACATTGAGCTTAGCTTAAGATGCTTATAAAGGTGATCAAGTAAAGATATTCAATATTTAGGTAAATATACTAGTTAGAATCTCAAGAGGTCTTCTCTAGGCCAGGCTCATCAGCTTATTGGTCATTGGGAGTAAAATAAATATCTTAAAAAATATATAGAGAGAGTGACAAGAAAAAAGGGCAGAAGGCAGAATCCCGAGGAACCTCAACATTTAAGGGACAGATAAAGGAAAAGAAGCTTGTAAAGAAGGCCAAAGACAGACAACTAGAGAGGGAGAAGGAAGGTAGAGCAAGTGACAAAATGATGTGAGAATTCAGAAGGGAAGATGACTTCCAGTTTTGGGTATACTTTGCAGGAAGCTTTTCCTGGAATACCCTTAAGCAACAGATAATAATTTGCAAAGAAGAGATGCAGTGGGAAGGTATTCCAAGCAAATAAGAGAAAGCAAATAATGCATAGGAGAACAGTTAACAGTTTAATTTGACTGAAATACAGGGTCAAGAGAGCTACAGAGGAAGCTGACAAGATGGTTTGATGCCATGTTGTGGAAAACCCTGGATTCTGGACAAGTTGTTAGTAACTTTATTCTATGGGTGAGAAAAGCCATTGTGTTTGGTACTAAGAAAAAGACAAGAATATAAAACATGCTCCAAATCGTGGAATACCTTACCATTTTATTGTGGAAACAAAATCTAGGCACCTGAAAAGAATAAAAATTCAAGATAATATCTGATTAATGAGAACAAACACTAAATACTATAGTAATTTTAATAGTGGCAGAGTCCATTTGAATTGGAGTAGTAGTGTCCAGATTTGTATTGTCCTAATTAAATAGTAATGTCAGCTAGTCATTGTCTTAAAAAAAAATGATCTAGATTCAATGCTCTTTATAAAGAGTATTCCAGTGGACGTAACTCTCAAATTCATTTGTTCAGAAAGAATTATACTGTTGTTGTTACTTGATGATCTTTGATGTAAACTCAAAAAGACTTCTATCTGAAAGGCAGCAATAGTTCCAAAGATTCTAAAGGAATACATACTCACAAACCCAGACATTGACATACATGCTTTACCTAACTCTCACTTAATAAATATATGTTAAATGGCTATTATGTGTCAGTGATGTATAGTGGCTAAGGGCATGGACTACATACTGAAACACACCCGAACTCAACTCCCAGTTCTGCCACTCTCAATGGAAGGAAAAAATTTGCAATCTCCCTTAGAATAGTTAATATTTAAATCTTGTATGCATTATGATTTTTTGAAGACATTTTCAGCTATTATGTATCCAATTGTTAATGCAACTGTCAAATTTAATTCATATTTCTTAAATCTATAGGGAGGAGATATGAGGAATGATTTCAGGTATTAGCTAAGTCACAAAGTGAATCGTCCACATCTAGAAGACTAAGAATTGGTCATAAACTTTTGCTGAATGATATGTAGCATGTAGTCACTAGATGTCACTATTGTTGAACATTGCTGCAAAAGAGTAAATCCAAAGTACAGTATACACTACAAGAACACACACCTGGGGAAAGACAAGAAGTTGTTTCTATTAAGTGATATATACATACATGATATTTATGTAAAATGTGAAATTCCCAAGCAGTGTGTATCGGTATTCTGTCACCCTGTTTGTTTTACAGTGGGTCCGTAAGGGAATAGAAGCAGAGCCTTAAAACTGATAAAGGCATTAGATCATCTAACATCCTTCCTCCCTACCCCATTTTATAGGTTTGGAATTGAGGTACTGGGAGGTGAAGTGACAAGAAATTTACTCAATATTATGTAGCAGATTAAAAGCATAGAGCTTAGATTGCCCAGCTCTTCTATAATACAGACTGTGTCCATTATTTATATGTACAATCAAAGAGACACTCTAATAAAAACAGGTGAAAACAGAACCTCTAAATCAATCAAAATTTTCCACGACTTTAAAAGCAAAGCTTAGCAATATGGTGATAGTACATACTTGTAATAAAAATTATCAACTGAATACCATAGCTTTTGCTATGAACTGTACAAACATCTCACTTGATCCCCAATAGCAAGATATGTAGTATGTATGTATTTATACTCTGCCTCATTCCAAAAAGGATTTTAAGAAGCTTATTTCAATAAATAGAGCATAAAATTTTATTTAAATACTGAGGTGGTCATAAATGTAAGATACTGGAATAAAAATCACAATAAAGTCTTCCTTTTGTTAATATACAAAAAGCATGATGTCCAGTAAACTCAAATTTGGATAACTATTCTGCTTTCTCCAGCTGTGAGCACAAAGTAAGAAAAGTATATAGTACTATACCCATTAAAAGATGACAGGAGATTGTAATTTACCCAAGATCATACAAGTAGTATATTTCTGATTTCAAAGCCCTCATTCCTTCCATTATGCCAGCTATCTAGACATATAATGAGAGGGCTCCTGTTATCAAACCAAACTTGGGTCTGCTCACCTGACGTGTAGTAAAGCCAATCTATTGACACAGTGTTGTGGTGAAAGAAAGTACAAAGTTTACTGCAAGGCACCAAGCAAGGAGAACAGGCAGCTAATGCTCAAGAGACTCAAATTCCTTGATGGCTTTCAGGGAAGGGTTTTTAAAGGCAAGGTGAGGGAAGGGTCAACGGGTGCATAGTCAGCTCATGTACATCCTTCTGATTGGTTGGTGGTGAGGCAACAGGGTGGTATTTTGGGAGTCAGCATCATCAACCTTCTGGTTCCAACCAGTCTGGGGTCTAGGAGCTTGTGGACAGCATGCCATTAACTTCTTCCACCTGGTGGGGCCTTTAGTATCTGCAAAACAACTTAAGGATATGGCTCAGAATATTACCTGTCCTTTGATGAGGAACTAAGGGTCCTTGACTTTGTTTTATGGCTAAACTATGATTATTTTGTCTTGCTTGGCTGTTTTCCTCTGTTTCTGCATTTTCTCACTTCTCTGATTAAATATGCTCTTTGGAACTCGGGGAAGGCCTAGGAGGCTAAAGCTTTTCTACAAACAAGAAGTAGGGGGTGGTCTGCCTCTGGGAAGGCCCCGTAGGGTCCTGCTTGGTTTCACTCCTAACAGAATACATTCACTGTAACCATTAGACACTTGGATTACCACAGTTACTCCTGAATTACACAGGAAGGCTTTTGCTTATATCAAGTATATTTCAAGTAATTGTATAGAGCTGTTAACAAGATGTTTTTCTATCAAGAAATTGAATCCCCAAAAAACCAATTCTTAAGAGAAAGATAAAATTTGTTAGTTTAATTTAATCTACATTTTAAATTACAAAATTTATATTATGTTAAGGAAATAGGCATTTTAAAAATTAGTCAGATAGGAGAGAAAGAGGTGTCCAGGGAGAGCGAGAAGTCCAAAGGAAAATAAAGATAAGGAGATATCTAGAGCAAAGAAGAAAGCAGACAGGCACAATATTAAAAAGGGGGGAAAGGGGCAGTGGGGAGAGGGCTAAGGCCCATGTATTCTGCCTAGTCTGCTTCTAATCCCTACGTTACTCAAGTATTTGGTTTTTCCTCTTCAACTTCCCCCATTAAAGTTATGCCCCAAATCTATCCTAGTCAGAGTCCTAATTCTTCAAAACTTCCACTCTTTAAGTTTTTGTTCTATAGAGCAGAACTGTTTTCTAAGTTATCCTGTTAATTTCTTATCTGTCTTTACAGCATAATCATTAACGATCTTACTCATTTTATAATTTGTTTCCTTTTTCTTAATGTATTTGAAACGCTTATGCTAGATGTTAGAATCTCTTACTTTTCTATCAAAGATGCCCTTCTTGTTAACCATGCAGAATGTTTTTGTTTTTGTTGTCATTTTGAGTATCTGGCGTTTTTTTATTCTCAGTTTATTCCACAAATATTTATTGAGTGCCTGCCATTTGCTAGGTACTGTGTAGATCAAGGGTTAAAAAAAAAAAAACAGGGCTTCCCTGGTGGCGCAGTGGTTAAGAATCCACCTGCTAATGCAGGGGACACGGGTTCGAGCCCTGGTCCGGGAAGATCCCACATTAAAAAAAAAAACAAAAAAAACAAAAACACACACACACACACATATAGTCCCTGCTGTCCTGAAGTGCACAGGCTTCCAGTTCCATCCAAGCTAGAATAAACCCACTACAACATCTTTTTCACTGCTCACAACCCAAAACTCTGGATAAGATGCAAACAGCAACTACCTGAGGACTCAGAAAAGTAAACAAAAGCAGGTAGATTGTGAAGGAGAGTCAAAACTATGAGGGTGAGTTTCTCTTGCTCTTGTGGCTTTAATCTGAAGGTAGGCCCCAGTCATTCAGCCATGCAAGGCCCACACAGGAGGCCAAAAACTACAATAGAAAACCTATTTTTCTGGCCTGAAGATCTGGGGAAATGGACCCTATAGTCCAAAACGAGTGTGAGGAATCATTGTTATTGCTGTTGTTTTCCTTTTGCGGCTTTCCCCCAAGGGCTGGCACTGTTTATGGAATTATGGACAGCTAAAACTCAGAGAAAAGCCCCATATTCTGATTAGAGAAACCACAGAAAGAGACCTTGAGAGAAATAGAGTTGGGAGGAGGTGTGGATTCAGGAAAGAAGAAAGCTGAAGAATGGGGTTCCTTAATTCTGTGCATGAACCCAACCAAGTGTCTTGGGTCACCTCCAGCTATGCATGCATGAGACAGGCCCAAAGCAGCATCACAATGGCTTTAAAAACTGAAGTAATATTAAGAAACAAAACAAAACAAAACAAAACACTGCCCAAGCCACTAACCCCTGAGTGGCTTCATCGGACAAACCAAAGGCAGCATAACAAAGGCTTTGGAAACAACTGAGATTGGAACCAATGGCCACAGAAACTAAGAGAGAGCTTATGATCTACACCAACTCAAGTTGATTGCCTGCTAAAACAAACAAAAAATAAATATTCCTCAGAGGATTTTAGCAGGACCCAGAGTCTATGCAACAAAATATCCATGATATACTCCAGAAGTACTTGACATATAAAGAACCAGGAAATGATTGTCTTAAGGGAAAATAAAATCAACAGATGCCAGCCAAAAATGACACAGATGCTGAATTATCAGACAAAGATGTTGAAGCAGCTATGTTTCATGTGGTAAAGATAAGCATAGTCATAATAAATGGAAAGATACTCATTCACGGCAGAAAAATAGAAACAGTAAAAAAGAAGTAAGTAAAAATTTTTGAACTAAAAAGTACGGTATCTGAAATAAAACATTCACTGGGTGGACTCAATAGTAGAATGGAAATGAACTGGGAAAGAATCAATGAACTCGATGATAGATAAATAGAAATCATTCTCACTGAAAAACAGAGTAAAAAAAAGACTGAAAACTAAAATGCACAGAGCCTCAAGGACCTGTGGGACACTATTATGGAGTCTACAGCCTAATGAGACAAACACAGTAAAGTCACTCTAATCAATACATGACTACAAACTGAGGTAACTGCTCTGAAAAAAATGATCAACATTCTATAAGAACATAAAAAACTGGACCTTACTTAGTCTATGGGCAGTGGTGGTGTCATAAATATTTCTCTGAGGTCCTTGAGCTGAGGGATTAAAAAGGAGTTAACCAAATGAAGGGGAGGTTGGTGGAGAGTATTTCAGTTGGAGGGAAAAGCAAGTATTAAGGCTCTGCAGAAGTAATCTAGCAATTTCAAGGAACTGTAAGAACATCAGAGTGGCCTAGGAATGAAAAAAATGAATGGGGAATGGTATGAAATTAGGCTTGAGAGGGACCCATGGACTACATTGTGCAGAATCCTGTAGGGTTATCATTGCAATTAACTGGATGTTTATTCATATGTTGATATCTTAATCCCCAAAATGATAGTATTAGGAGGTGGGACCTTTGGAAGATAATTAGGTCATGATGGTAGAGTCCTTATAAAAGGGATTAGTACCCTTATAAAAAGGACCCCAGAGAGCTCTCTAGCTGTCTCTTTGTCATATGAGGATACAACAAGAAGTCAGCAGTCTGCAACCCAAAAGAGGGCCTTCACCAACCATGCTGGGATGCATCCAGTTTCCAGAACTGTGAGGAATAAATTTCTGTTGTTTATAAGCCACCCAGTATTTGGTACTTTGTTGTAGTAGTTTGAACACAGCCATGTTAAATATTTTTATCTTTATCCTAAAGCCAGTAGGGAGTATTGGGGCACTCAACCAGTGAACTAAAGTGAGGATTGAGGGCAGAATCTTCATGACCCCCAACTTTTAGCAGTTGTTGAGAGAAAATGGGTCTGCAAAGAAGACAGGAAAGGAATAAGAAGAAAGATGGGGGGTGGGGTAAGAGAGTGGTTTAATAAGAGTGAAAAGAAGAATGTTTCATCATGTCATATGTTCACTTGTAGATTATTTATGACCTTAAGGAGAATTATTTTGTGGAGTGAAAGGAGTAGAACCTCAAGTGGCAAATATTGATGAGTGAGTGGTTTGTGAGGGAAAGAAGACTGTGGTGAGAACCACCAACTCTGCAAAAAGTTTATTAGTAAAGGGAAGGAGCAGCTGAATGGGGATGTGGGTTTCTAGGAAACTTTTATGAAGATGAGCTCATTTAAACGTCACTGGGAAGGATCTTGTTGAAAGGAAGTGGGAGAGGAGGAATAGTTGATACAGGCAGAGAAGGATCATTGATGATATAAAATTCTTGAGAATACAAGAAGGAATATAGTCCAAAATACACGTGCTCTGATTGCCTTAGGAGGAAGACACTTCCTTTAATGTAAGAGGGAGAGAAAGATTTGTAATGGAAGTTGGAGGTAAGGTTATCCACTGAGAATGAGGGGTTATATGTGGAACCACGGTAGTAAATGAATTACCCAGGTATATGTTTAAGACTCAGAAGGATTACAAATTTGGGAGTCAGCTGTTCATGTCTTTGGTGAATAATGGAAAGGGACCAAGATAAGGTCAGTAAATAACAGTGACTGGAGGAGGGAGAAAGCGGTATTGTCAAACTATACAAGCTTCAAAGAGGCCAGGTTTTTTTAAAAGTAATGTATATAAATAGCAGTTGTCAGAAGGAAGTAAGCAAATAAACAGCTATTATGAAAGAGGACTATAGGGGAAGTAGTATGCTTAAGGGAAGGGCTTGGTTTCAGATAGGACACAGAATTTGAGAGAATGCTCTGAAGAGGTTGAGAATATAAGAGGTTGAGAGTTTGATAATTCTAGCAGAAGTTCCAGAGTGCTCAGTGAAAGGGGTTGGAGGCACATAGAGGGATCTTAACACCTTTATAATTGATTTCCAATGAGCTATTTCTAAATAATCTTAGCCTTCTCTGACTTATTATTTACACCCTATTTTCAAGTTTTTTCTAAGGCCCTTATTTTTAGTACTTTCTTTTCTAAAATAGACAAAACAAAAAGTTAGATAGATACTTGATAGATTTTCTTTTCGTTTTTAAAAACAGATTTAAGTTATAATGGCCATTTTCTAAATGTTAGCATCTAAACCCCGTGAGAGCTTTGTCTATGTCTGACACAGTGTCTGATATATTATAAGCACTTTATTTTTAAGAGTGTGGGCTCTGGAGCCAAACTGCCTGATTTTGGCCCAGCTCCTTTATTTATACGTTTGTGACCTTGGAAAAGTTACCCAGTTGTTACAGGACAGGAAAGCATAGACAATAGGAGTGAACCCAGGGGAAATAATGTATTTCTGATCTGGGAAAAACAAGTGAGGTTATCGTAATTTGTCGGGGGCATCATCTAAGGCAAAATTCCTAGAGAACTATTCCCTAGGAGCCAGAACAAATTGAGGTAAAACTGAGTGTTACAAATCTATCTCAACTGAGCTCAGTCTCTGATTTGCTTAAAGTGATTAGCACTCCCCCCCACCACACATTTCTTTCTGGAAGAAGATAACATTTGGAGACTGTATCATTTCTTATACAGGTCAAGTTTTCAATAAAAGTTATTAGCCATGCTAGCTTTTAGACAATACTTTATGACCACAAACCAAGACAGAAAATTGAAAATAGAAACATGTTCAAAGAGGACCCAGATTTTTGAGTTAGAAGACAAAGATGTTAAGATGACTATGATTTTAAGAACTAAAACTATAAAAGTCTTTGAAGAAAAAATAGGGGGAAAGCTTCATGACTTTGGATTTGGCAATGATTTCTTGAACATTACACCCAAACTACAGGCAAAAAGAAAAAATAGATGAATTGGACAACATCAAAATTAAAAACTTTTGCACATTGAAGGACACTATCAACAGAGTGGAAAGGCAACCCACAGAATGAAAGAAAGTATTTGCAAGCCAGATATCAGATAAGTGATTAATATCCATAGTATTTAAAGAACCCCTACAACTCAACAACAAAAAACAATCTAGTTTTAAAATGGGCAAAGGACTTGAATAGGCATTTCTCCAAAGGAGATATACATGAATGGCCAATAAACACATGAAAAGATTCTCAACATCACTAATCATTAGGAAAATGCAAATCAAAACCACATTGAGATACCATTTCATACCCATTATGATGGCTATTAACAAAAAAACAAAATAACAGGTGTCAACAAGTATGTGGCGAAATTGGAACCCTTGCGCATCGCTGGTGTGAATATAAAATGGTACAGTCACTGTGGAAAACAGTATGGCAGTTCCTCAAAAAATTAAACGTAGAATTACCATATGATCTAGCAGTTCTTCTTTGTACATACGCAAGAGAATTGAAAGCAGACTTTGAACAGTTATTTGTACATCCATGTTTATAGCAGCATTATTCACAATAGCCCAAAAGGTGAAAACAACCCAAATGTCCATCAACAAATGAAGGGATTAAATTCATAGCTTTTGCCCAGTCCTAAGGTAGAATTCCGTGTTTCCATTGCATTCTGGTACTTGGATGTGACCACTGGCTTCAAACTCATCATCTTCCCCTGCCACTGAGCAGTCCTGGCTTCATCTCTCTCTAGTTGTATGACCCTGGGAAAGCTACTGACCCTCCAGTCCTCAGAGTCCTCATGTGTTCAATGGGGGAAGGGGGTGGTGATATGAGGAAA
Organism: Balaenoptera acutorostrata; assembly: GCF_949987535.1. Taxonomy (NCBI): domain Eukaryota; kingdom Metazoa; phylum Chordata; class Mammalia; order Artiodactyla; family Balaenopteridae; genus Balaenoptera; species Balaenoptera acutorostrata. The sequence continues at coordinate 107,945,364 of NC_080068.1, read as the reverse complement.
GCAGACATATCATGTGTGTAGTACCTATCTCGGGGTCTGGTACATTGTAAGCACTAAATATATGATTGTACTTATTCATTTAGCATCTATTCATTCATCAGCACTGGTTTTAATTAATTCCACAATAGGAAGCATGGATGTAGTCCTAACCCACTACTTGCAGGCTAATTTTCCAGGAAAACGATCATCTCCCACTAAATCGAGTAAATAAGATGCTACGGTATGGCTATTTCCTTTGCATTTTATGTTGGTGTATTGCCATCTAGTGGACAATGCACAGGTTACAAGCAAAAGAGGAAAAGGGCACACAGAGAAAGGCGATAATCCTAAAAGAAATGTTTACCATGCAGATTGCTCCATAGCGTTGTTGGATTTCAACAACTATCTGAAAAACATAAATAACAAGATGTGTTCTGAGTATAAAATAAATTGTAAATGAACACTATAGTATGTTGCCAGCTTATAATCTTACAATCTCTAACTTGTTCTAAGCAAAATAAAAGAATCAGCATTCTTTCCTGCAACTGACTGCTTTTCTCCATTTGAATTCTCCATGCTACATATTGGATGGGAATCTAAATCATAAGTAAGCCACTCAACCAGGGGTTAGACCTCCTGACTTCTCTACCTTTAACTAGCTAAGCAACTCTGTTTCCCTTTCTGAGTATGTTACCATTGTGGAGTGCTTACCATATGCTTGGGACTATGCTGAATATTTTATTTGGATTATGTCACTTAATCATTAAATTATTAATATTGAACCACTAAAAAAAAAAAGACAAATGAAGTGGTAAACAAAATATGGTATATACATACAATGGAATATTATTCAGCCCTAAAAAGGAAGGAAATTCTGATACATGTTACAACATGGATGAATTTTGGAGACATTATAGTAAGTGAAATAAGCCAGATGCAAAAGGACAAATATTGTATGATTCCATTTATATGAGGTACCTGGGGTAGTCAAATCGTAGAGACAGAAGGCAGAATGGTGGCTACCAGGGGGTTTCAGGAGGGGAGAATAGGGAGTTATTGTTTAATGGATACAGAGTTTCAGTTTGGGATGATGAAAAAGTTCTGGAGATGGACAGTGGTGATGATAGCTTAACAATGTGAATGCACTTAATACCACTGAAATGCACACTTTAAAGTGGTGAATTTTATGTCATGCATCTTTTATCAAAATAAAATTTTTTTTAGTAACTATAATTAATATCAGTCAAAGAGAGGGAAAATGTATTATCTTCAAAGGAGTCATGGTAAGAATGATAATTAAATTCTTAACAGAAATTATGGGAGCCAGAATGCAATGGAACATTTTTTAAATGCTTACAGAAAATAACTTCTAGCCTAGAATTCTGTATCCAGTGAGAATACCCTTCAAAAGTGAAGGTGAAATTAGCACATTTCAGACAAATAAATAATAAAAGGGTTTATTGTCAACAGATCTATAGTAAAAGAAATACTGAAAACAGATGATACCAAGGTCATCAAGTATATTGAGCAACTATAAAGACAGGTTACAACCAGTGCAGTAAAGAAAGAAAAGGAGATTAAATGCATAAATAAAACTTGTATACTTACTTGTATACTTAGAAAATCCAAAAGAATCTACAGACTATTAGAATAAAGTGAACTTATTAAGGCCTGCATATAAAATAAATAAACAAAAATTACTTGTATTTCTGTATATCAGCAAAAACAAATAATGAATTTTTTAAATGATACTATTTTGGTAACATCCAAAAAAGTATCAATGCCTAGAAATAAGCCTACCTAGAAATAAGCCTAATGAAAGATGTGCAAGACCTCTAAATTCAGTTTAGAGGTCTACAAAACGTTATTAAAATAAAGAAAATCTAAATAAGTGGAAGGATATACAATGTTGAAGGACTGACATACTATTAAGATATCAAGTTCTCCCCAAATTGATCTGTAGATTCAGTACAATTTCAGACAAAATTCCAGCAGGTTTTGTGTGTGTGTATGTGTGTGTGTATTTGTGAATTGACAACTTGATTCTAAAATTCATATGGAAATACAAAAAGCCAAAGAGTCAGTCCAACTCTATCAACACCTATTATATAAGCACTAATGTAGTGTTGGCATAAGGATAGAAAAATAGGCCAGTGGACCAGAACAGAATCCAAAAATAAATTCACATATATGTGGTCACCTTATTTACAACAAAGGTGACCCTGAAGTGCAATGGGTAAAGGATGGTCTTTTTAAATTAATGGTGCTGAGTCAATTAGATATCGTATGGGAAAAAAATCAATTTTTATCTTTTTCTCACACTATACATAAAAATCAATTCCGGATGGATAATAGACTTAAATGTAAAAGGCAAAACACTAATGCTTCCAGAAGAATATGTAAAGAGATATCTTTATGATCTCAGGGTTGGCATAGATTTCTAAAGCAATAAAAACTCCAGCCATAAAAGAAGAAAAGAACAAATTGGACTAAATTAAAATAAAAACTTCTGTTCATTCAGAGACATCATCAGAGTGAAAATGCAAGCCACAGAGTAGGAGATGATATTGGCTATTTATATATTCAAGAAAAGATCCATTCTAGAATAGATAACTCCCAACAAATCAGTTAGAAAAATTCAGCCAATACATTTTTTTTAATGGGCAAGAGAGTTAAACAGATACTTTACTAAAAAAGATATTTAAATGGCCAATAAATATATGAAATATATTAGTCATCAAGAAAATGCAACTTAAATCCATAATGCAGTATCACCAGAATAACTAAAAGGAAGAAGACAGATGATACCAAGGTTAATAAGGATTTGAATAATACTAAAGAGTATTTGGTTCAAATTCCAGCTATGCTACTTGCCAGCTGTGTGACTTTGGGAAAATTACTTAAAATTCCTGGGTCTCAGTTTCAACATCTGTAAAATAAGGATAGTAGTAGTAAATAATTCATAGAGTTGTGAGAATCGAATGAGATAATTCATGTTAAGTGTTTAACAGTCCAAGTTGTGTCAGCTGTTATTATATCATTTAATCCTCACAATAACCAATAAATTAAGCAATATTATATCATTATTTTACAGATAAGGAAATTGAGGCCTAAGGAAGTAAATCACTTCTATCTCAGCTTCAAAGTTCTTGCTTTTAGTTACTATGCATACCACCTACCAATTCCACTTTTGGCAAATACGTAAAGAGAGTTTTGAGTAATTGCCAGTCACAAATATTGCTTGACACAGTATCAAGCTTCTCTTATAGCTCCTAACCTATTAAATTTATTATTCAGACCCCTTATCTAGGTTTTCAAGCTCTAATGCACTGTTTGCTCCCCTGGATCCCAAGTCCTGCCATCCTAATCATGACATAGTTGCAGATCTTAAAATATGCTGCCTGGTTTCTTGATATCTCTCCTTGTATGATTCTTTTTTTTTTTTTAATTTATTTATTTATGGCTGTGTTGGGTCTTCGTTTCTGTGCGAGGGCTTTCTCTAGTTGTGGCAAGCGGGGGCCACTCTTCATCGCGGTGCGCGGGCCTCTCACTATCGCGGCCTCTTTTGTTGCGGAGCACAGGCTCCAGACACGCAGGCTCAGTAGCTGTGGCTCACGGGCTCTAGACGCGCAGGCTCAGCAGCTGTGGCTCACGGGCCTAGTTGCTCCGCGGCATGTGGGATCTTCCCAGACCAGGGCTCGAACCCATGTCCCCTGCATTGGCAGGCAGACTCTCAACCGCTGCGCCACCAGGGAAGCCCTCTCCTTGTGTGATTCTTGATGTTATGTTTGCATGCTCCTAGTCCATCTGCCTAGTTATGACTCACAATTTGTCCTCATTCAAGTCGCAGTTGAAATGTCCCCTTGATCCCTGTGACATCATGCTGATTTATTTTCTTCAGTATTTAATTGCAGTCTGAAAATATTGTTTATTGTCTTTCCCTTCACCCCTACAAGAATATAAGCTCCATGAGAGTAGAAACCTATATTCCCGTTTTGTTTTGCTGGTTTTATCTTCAGAGTCCAGAAGAGTAGGCATTCAGAACTTACGAGTAGGTGAACTTTGTGCCCTGACTCTTGTGTACTGGAGTTCAGATTTTTCAATGGTGCTAACCCTCAGCCTGTCCCTTCAGAACCTTACGTGATTCACCCACATTCCTTGTTCATAGGGCTTACTAACACTTAGCTTCTGGTCTAACGGCTAACAGGTAGTCATTCTAATAATTCTGATATTCCCTTTAACTAAAATGGAGTTTTACTTTAAAAGGACTTAGAGAGCTAATTTTTTCATCAAATTTTGAAAAATAAATGTTATTTTCTGTTTTAATATCATAAGTTCAGTTATGATTCCTTATAGGATTTTACACACTAATATTTTACTTCGTAAAGTGAGACAATATATGTAAGCACCCAGCATATGGTAGGTACTCAGATATTAATGTTACTTTTCATTAAAAGCTTTCATTATTAAAATTGCTTGCCTTTTTAAAAAATATAGATACTTGAAACACATTATTATCAAGTACTTAAAAATTAAAACTTGAAATCTTTAATTTTGTCCTCAACAGTAACTCAAGAATTGAAAGATATTTTTAAGGCGAAGATACTCTTCCTCTGCTCAAAGGCAGCAGAGATCACAGAGAAGGTAGAAACAACAGATATTTTAAAATAAATGTTTCCAGAACTAATTCTCCTCTTGATATGGTTCTAGTTCACTGTTTTTTCCTAGTTCATTCTTCTTCAAAATAAAACCTATTTTATTTTACTTAAGTTTTGGACCCACAGACCTTTCTAATGGACCATTTATAAAGACAGCATGCTTATAGATGTAGATTTTAATGTAGTTGATCACATTTCATTTTAAATTTTTTTGGAGTCTTTTATGCAGGAGTTGACTGAGTAGAATAAATCAATGATGGAAATTAGCTCAAACATATTATTTCAGTGCATGAAATAAAGAACTAAGTTTTCTGATATATGCTTTTAAGATACGGCCCAGGATTATGAACTACTGAGAAGTATTAAATTGTTTTGTGATAATGATTTTTTAAATTTATGCACATGACTTTGGTTAATAACTTTAAAATGAATATTTGGACTGTTTTTACTATAAAGATATCTGACTTGACTGTGGTGAAACTTTATGCTAAAAAATTATTTAAAAATTAATCCCACTTAACCGTGTTTGTTTTCAGATGGACTTATAGTCCTTTTTTTTCTTTCTTTCAAATTACTTTTAAACATTAGCATGTACATCACAGATCCAAAAAATGAACATTTGGAGGATAAAAACATCCAGTCATCTACAACTCCTCAGGTAAAAAATTAAAACTATATTGTAACATATGACGTGAAAACCATCTGATGCTAAAATTTATTTTTAAAGTTTACTTAATAGGTTTTTTTATATGTTTGGTTTAAAAGTGAGAAGTGGTCATTTTATACTATGAAACCATAGAAAATGAATTCATAGCCTATACTTATTGAATGTGAAAGATATCCATGACATATTAAGTAAAAAAGCAGGTTATGGAACACTAGTATATTTACATTTTTATTAATAAATAACACACATACTCTCTCCCTTTCTCAGTCTCCCTCTCTCTTTTACATACACGCACACATTTCTAGATAAATATATATCAATATGTTAGCAATGGTTAACTCCGAATAATGGGATTTGGAATGACTTTATTTTTTTCTGTTTATCTATATTTTTTGTTTTTCTAAAATGATCATGTGTTATCTGGGTATTTAAAAAATAAACGATTCATGCTAAAAAAAAAAAAAAACACAACGAAGTGGTCATTTTAAAATAGCTAGTTTTAATATGTCCCAAGAAATGGGCAAAAGGAATGAAAACATGGAAGGGGTGACCACAGATTATTTTGGAACCGAAGAGGCAGATTTTAGGAATAATGAAAATTTGGATTACTATTTCTTGCCATGTCCAGAATAAAGTTAGTAGTTTAGAGTACAAGAGGTAAAGAAAAATCTAAATTAATTAAAATGTTGTGCTGTACATTCGAAGGAGACCCAGGTTTTTATTTTTGCAAGTATGTAGAGTAAGTCATTAGACCTTTTGCTGACCTAGTTTTACTAAATAATAATTGTTCATAATTAGAATTATAAATTGTTTATTTTTTAAATAGAGGTTTCTACAGTTCTTAAGGGCCAAAAAAGTCCTTTTTAAAAAATGTTTAAAATATTCACCATTGATTCTAATTACTTTATCTGTAAAGACTTCATCTTACTCTATGTCAATTTATTGTAAATTCTGAAATAATAAAACTTAAAATAATATGGTTTTATTGTATATGACCTTTCACCCACCCTAATCAAAACTCACCTTTGTGTCTTTACCCTGGACCTTTTGTATAGTGACAGACTTTCCAGAAAAAGGTCTCTATATCAGAACTCCAACAGATTAATCATGATCTGGTTTAAAGAACTTTGATTTTAAAGAGCTACATAATTTGTTTACATCAGCTGCTGTGGTGCGTCTGTCTCCCGAGTCATTAAATGCTTCCTCTTCCTTTCCTTAATCTGTCCAAGCTCTCTAGCCTTTGTTACCATTTCTTGTGACAATGTGATGTTCTCTCTCCACTGCACTCAAAAATATTATCAATACACTCAAAGCTTTGGCCTGCATGTCCACACACGTACATGCATATGCACACACACATGCATCATGATAACAGCAAGGATGTTTGAATATTGCTATTCCATGGTTAACTATTCTGTTCTGTTTCTTTTTAATCTTTTGTTTTGGTTTGGTTTTTACCTTGGGAGAAGCCTTTCAATATTCTCACAAACTAAAGGTGTCTTTTTTCCCCCTAAATCAGCAGTTTCATTATTAGACTAACTACCATTAAATACTAGAAGATTGAGGTATACCCATAAACCATCTAAATATGTTATCTATAAATAGTAGTGGAAAAAGCATGAACCTTGAATTTCTGAAAGCTTGATCTGTTTTTTTCTCATTTTTCTTTGTTATATAATTTTTCAAATGAAATGAATCCAAGTTAAATTATATTTCACCTCCTTTCCAATTTAGTTGCATTTTAATTCTACAAAAGTTTTGTTGAATGATCTTTGGGAGTTAGACTAAGTAGGGACAGTTTTAATTATTCTGCCTGCACTATAGGCGCACTTATTCAGTATACATAAATCACAAATGAATATGGCAGGGAGGCAGGTCTACAAAAGGCTAAATCAAGGTGCCCTACAAAATACACTGTTGTTACTTCCCCAAATACTTATTGATATAGAGCATGAATATTCTTTTGTAAGTATAATTCTCCATGTTCACAGTAATAATATGAATTTAATTACAAGATTTGGTTGTCTCTTACATTCATAAAATTGTACAAGTCTATTTCTTAAAAGACTTTCTTGTTTTTACTTCAGATCCTCAAAGCTAGTGATACTAATGAACATGAAGAAACTAAGGAAACTGTCTTGGCAAAAACAGAGGAAACAAAACCACAGATGGAAAAGAAGGGTTCTTGTCCTCCACAAGGAACACTGAATAAAACTATTACAAATGGTATGTGAAATAAGATATGTAAATGGATAGAAAATGAGAAATATATTTGACAAATATTAAAATACAAGCCAACAAAGACACTGCTTAATCTATACACTCCAGATCAGATGAGCAGCCCTATTTACAAGCAATATGTGGACAAAGAGGAAATAGTTCCTTAAATCTGTCAAAAATAATAATTGCTTAAGAGATCTATATTTTAATGTTTTTTCATGACTTTTTATGTTAAATTTTGGAAATTAGAAACAGAGTGATAGAAAGATTTTTATTTAAAACCTACTTTTGACATTTAGTTTTAAGTAGCTAGAAGGAACATTATACTTCTGCCAATATTAAGGTTCTTATTTAAATTAAGCCCCAAATTTTATGCTGTCTTAAAGAGTTGTGTAGAACTTGCTTTCCCACTAAAATTTTAAAGCATCTCATTGTCACCAAATATTTATAGAAGGTTTTTTTCCCCCTAGATTTCTATATGATTAAACTTGAGAGAGAGTGTTTGACCTCTAGAAGTGCAGATCTCACAGAGAACAAAAATTAGATTAAAATATGATGAAGGATTTGTATTTGAAGTTTACATTGTTTTTCTTCGCTGCTTGCTAACTTTAAACTTTGAAAATTTTATTAATTGATGTAGTAAATTCATTTAGCAAAGGTTGCTTTTTAATTAAAATCAGTATTTTTAAGGCCCTGAATCTAAAGTAAACTTGAGCATCTGCCAATGTAAGTGACTGGACTCCTTTGTAAATATAACTTCGGCACATAGGTCTCACATACACATCCCCATGACCTTATTTAGGGGGCAGTTTCTATACAGCAGTTGTTAGAAGTAGGGCCAGTGCATGTGGGAGAGAGGGAAATGTATTGGTCACCAAAGATTATCCATTGAGGTTGAGGACTGTCGTTTGCTCAGGAACTAGTTGAGGAGTTTTATAACAACAAACTTTGATACTTCTAACTGGTTTCCCCCTCTGTTTTCCTTCATTTTTGATTTTGCAAATTTAGAGAAATTCGTAGGAAAAGGAGCTTCATGTTTCTGTCTTGGGGGTCTATATTCTTGTACTCTCTTTTTCAATCTGTCTCTCTGTCTCTATCTCTCTCACATACACACCCTATTTTCAAACTAAACAAACTCTTAAAAGAGTGTATACTCTGGATAATAGAAAGAAATAGAGCTGCGGTTTGTCAACAAGTCATGTTTAATTCATCAATCCTGCAGTGTACACAGGTTAAATTAAATAAGAAATCTAAACTTTCACCCACATGTAGAAATCAGTCTCATCACTTTTAATCACACTGTTTTTATCTTACTTGGAGGTTGGCTTCCCTAATCGCAAAGAAATGGATACTCCAGGGCAATAAGTTTAGGTTGTAAGCTATTGCTCCTTTTTTGTTTCTTTTTAGTTTACTTTGAATAAAGGTGCTAACTTATTTCCATTAAGTCATTTTTCCTTTTAATAAATGAAAGGGAAGCTTTATTATACATCCAACTATGATGTTCAAATAATCTTGGAACCAAATTTCTCCATTAAAATCTTTTCTTTTTTTTTTTAAGAGCTCCTGACTTATTTATTTATTTATTTAATTTTTTTTTGGCTGTATTGGGTCTTCGTTTCTATGCGAGGGCTTTCTCTAGTTGTGGCAAGCGGGGGCCACTCTTCATTGCGGTGTGCGGGCCTTTCACTGTCGCGGCCTCTCTTTTTGCGGGGCACAGGCTCCAGACGTGCAGGCTCAGTAGTTGTGGCTCACGGGCCTAGTTGCTCCGCTGCATGTGGGATCTTCCCAGACCAGGGCTCGAACCCGTGTTCCCTGCATTGGCAGGCAGATTCTCAACCACTGCGCCACCAAGGAAGCCCCTCCATTAAAATCTTACCACTAGTTTCATAAAGTAAGCAGTCTTGGAAGTTTAGAGCTCAAAAATAATATCCCAGACAATTCCAGTTTCTGGTCCAGCATCATCACTCCATCCTTACAACAAATAAAGAGCTGAACAAACTGAAAAATCACCAACTCTTCTTAGTTCCATCAAAGAAGTGAGGTCACAGGGCAAATTATTGCCCCCCAAATTAGAGACAGGTTGATACAGAGAATCCTAAGTTAGAGCAGAAACCTCTGCGGGAACCAGTAGCGAGGGCAGGAAATTTGTCAATTAGCTGGAAGCTCAGTGTGGGCAAGTCTGAGAGTTAAAAACTACAGGAGGAGTCCAGTCACGGTGTTGGGGGACATCCTTTTGTGAGTTGTACCTCCAAGAGCCATCTGTCGGGGAGAGAGAAACGGTGGCCACCGTGAGATACACCAGAGCATCCTGTTCTTAATAAAACCTGCCCTCAAGAGAAACTGTTTTATCAGAGTATAACCTGTGGGGACTTTATTAGCCTAACCAACTAAGGAGAAGAGAAATACCCAACTCCAGCCCTCTCTAGCCATCCCATACAACCTAAGGGGGTGAAAAAAGAAGAAAGAAAAAAAACCCTGAAAAGAACTTGTGAAATTTACAGCCCAGGGCACACAGGCTCACTAAAAGACCGAGGCCTAATCATAGGACTATAGAACTCTTCTTCTCCCCCTACAACTTACCGTCACATTACCATAGGTCCTTTTACCAGAACATCATGTTCCCTTTTAAACAAAAATATATAAAATGTATTAAAAGGCACAAAACACATTTTGAAGAGACAGAGAAAGCATCAGAACCAGACCCAGATATGGCAAGGGAGTTGGAATTATCAGACCATGAATTTAAAACAGCTCTGACTAATATACTACAGACTCCAATGGAATGGTAGACAACATGTAAGAACAGATGGGTAATGTAAACAGAGAGATGGAAATGCTAGAAATCAAAAACACTGTAACAGAAATGAATGCCTTCAATGGGTTCATTAGGAGACTATGCACAGCTGAGGAAAGAATCTGAGCTTGGGGATTTGTCAACATAAATTTTCAGACCACAATGGACTTAAAAGTATAATTTATTAACAGAAAGGCAGCTAGAAAATCCCAAAATACTTGGAGATTAAACAATATACTTGTAAATAACACATGGGTCAAAAAAGAAACCTCAAGAGACATTTTTAAACATTTTGAATTAAATGAAAATGAAAATACAAGCTATCAAAGTTTGTGAGATGCACTGAAAGCAGTACTTAGAGGGAAAATTATAGCATTGAATGCATATATTAGAAAAGAAGAAAGGTATAAAATCAGTTATCTAAGCTTCCACTGTAGGAAACTAGAAAAAGAAGCAAAATAAATTCAAAGTAAGCAAAAGAAAAGAAATAATAAAAATTAGAGCAGATATCAATAAAATAGAAAACAAGAAATAGAGAAAATCAATGAAACCAAAAGCTTGTTCTTTGAAAAGATCAGTAAAATTGATTGCCTCCAGCTAGGCTAACTAAGAAAAAAGAAAACACAAATCACTAATATCAGAAATGAGAGAGGGAACATCACTACAGATTCCATGGGCATTAAAATGATAATAAAGGAACATCATAAACAACTTTATGTCCACAAATCTGATAATTTAGAAGAAGTGGACCAATTCCTTGAAAGACCCAATCTACCAAAATGCACACAAGAAATAGGTAACCTGAATAAGACTATACCAGTTAAAGAAATTGAATCAACCATTAATAACCTCCCAAAACAGAAAGTATCAGACTCAGATGATTTCACTTGTGAATTCTACTAACTATTTAAGAAAGAAATTATACCAATTTTCTACAATCTCTTCCAGAAGATAGAAGCAGAGGGAAGCTTGCCAACTCATTTTATGAGTCTAGTATTACTTTCATACCAAAACTAAAGACATTAAAAGGGGAAAAAAACCCAATATTTCTGATGAACATAGATGCAGAAATTCTCAATTTGTTGTAATTCTCTATATTAGCAAATAGAACTCAACAACATATAAAAAGAAGTATACTTTACAACCTTGTGGGATTTATCCTTGGTATGCAAGGTTGGTTCACATTTGAAAATGAATTAATGTAATCCATCACATCAACAAGCTAAAGAAGAAAAATCACATGATTATATCAATAGATGCAGGAAAAGCATTTGACAAAATCCAATACTCATTCATGATAAAAACTTCAGCAAATTACAAGTTCTTTGTCAACTTGACAAAGAACATCAATTAAAAATCTATAGCTGCCATCATACTTAATTGTGAGGAAATAGCTTTCCCAGTAAGATCAGGAACAAGAAAATGATGCCCTCTCTCACCACTCCTTTTCAATATTGTACTGGAAGTCCTAGCTAATATAGTAAGACAAGAAAAGGGTATAAAAGGCATACAGACTGGGAAAGAAGAAATAAAACTGCCTTTGTTCACAGATGACATGATTGTCTCTGTAGAAAATCCAAAGAATCTAGGGAAAAAAATCTCCTGCAACAACTACAAATTGAGTATAATAAGGTTGCGGGATACAAGGTTAGTATACAAAAGTCAGGTTTTTTTCCTATTTACTAACAATGAACAAATGGAATTTGAAATGAAAAACATATCACCATTTACACTAGTACTCCCCAAAATGAAATACCTTCATATAAATCTAACAAAATATGTACAATATCTACATGAGGAAAACTGCAAAATTCTGAAGAAAGAAATTTAAAAACTAAATAAATGTATAGATTTTCCACGTTCATGGAAGACTCAATATTGTCAAGAAATTAGTTCATCTCAACTCGATCTATAGATTCAATGCAACTCCAATTAAAATCCCCACATGTTGTTTCATGGTGTTGACAAATTCATTCTAAAGTTTATATAGATATTGCAAAAGACCAAGAATAACTAACACAATATTGAAGGAGAAAAATTAAAAATTGAAGAACTGACACTACTCCCCTACAAGACTTACTACTTACTATAAACCTACAATAATCAAGAGAGTATAATTTGGTGAACAGGATGTAAATATATTAATGGAGCAGAATAGAGAGCTCAGAAATAGATACACATAAACATAGTCAGCTGACCTTTGACAAAGGAGCAAAGGCAACCCAATGGAAGAAAGGTAGTCTGGTGCTAGATCTACTGGACATACATATGCAAAACAAATTAATCTAGATCAGACCTTATGCCCTTCATAAAAATTAACTCAAAGTGGGACATAGACCTAAGTGTAAAATGCAAAACTGTGAAACTCATAGAAGTTAACATAGGAGAAAATCTAGATGACCTTAGTTATGGTGATTACTTTAAAAACAAAACAGAACAGGAAAGGCACAATCCATGAAAGAAATAACTGATTAGCTGAACTTATTTAACATTAAAAACTTCCACCCTGGGCTTCCCTGGTGGCGCAGTGGTTAAGAATCTGCCTGCCAATGCAGGGGACACGGGTTCGAGCCCTGGTCTGGGAAGATCCCACATGCCGCGGAGCAACTAAGCCCGTGAGCCACAATTACTGAGCCTGCGCGTCTGGAGCCTGTGCTCTGCAACGGGAGAGGCCGCGATAGTGAGAGGCCTGCGCACCGCGATGAAGAGTGGTCCCCACTTGCCGCAACTGGAGAAAGCCCTCGCACAGAAACGAAGACCCAACACAGTCATAAATAAATATAAATAAATAAATAAATTTAAAAAAAAAAACAAAAAAACTTCCACCCTGTGAAAGACAATGTCAAGAGAATGAGTACACAAGCCACAAACTGGGAGAAACTATTTACAAAACACACAACTGATAAAGAACTATCCAAAATATACCAAGAACTTTAAAAACTCAACAATAAGAAAACAGACAACCTGATTAAAAATGGGCAAAAGACCTTAAAAGGCACCTCACTGAAGAAAATATACAGATGGCAAATAAGCATATAAAAATGTTCTCAACATCATATGTCATTAGGGAATTGCAAATTAAAACAACAAAGTACCACTGCATATCCATTAGAATGGCCAGAAGTCCCAGACACTGACACCAGATGCTGGTGAGGATATGGAGCAACAGGAACTCTCATTCATTGCTGCTAAGAATACAAAATAGTACAGCCAATTTGGAAGACAGTTTGGCAGTTCCTTACAAAACTAAATGTACTCTAACCATATGATTCAGTAGTTACTCTTCTTGGTATTATTTACACAAATGGGCTAAAAATTTATGCCCACAAAAACCTGCACACAAATGTTTATAGCAGCTTTGTCCATAACTGCCAAAATTTGGGGGTGGGGTTGCTTACACTGTTTGTTGTATCATACTCCTGTTTTTTTCCCAAACACTCCATCATCTCATAAAATTTTTGTTGTTAATAGTACTTTATTGAATTATAGTCAACACACCACAGAGTGCACAGATCTTAAGTGTACACAGCTCAATGAATGTAGACAAATGTATACATTTGTTGAAAACCATCACTCACATCAAGATAACATAGAAAAGTCTTGCAACAGTATGACTTTATTTATCCCTCTTCTGCCCTTGTGCTCGATTTTTCATATATTTTACTTCTACATTCTTATTATTTTTGCTTTAAAAAACCAAAAGTCTTTGTTTTAAGTTTAAAAAAAAATCCCTTATATTTGTCCACATGTTCACATTCTCTAGTTCTCTACATTTCTTTCTGGCAATCTGGGCTTCCATGTGGGATTCTTTCCCTTCAGCCCAAAAAACTTCCTTTAATGTTTCTTGTTGTGTAATTGTGCTAGTAATTAATTCTCTCAGCTTTTATTTGTCTGAAAATGTCTAATTTGGCCTTTTTAAAAATTAAAGTACATTTGACATATAACAGTTTCAGGTGCATAAATAATGATTTGATATTTGTAAATATTGCAAAATGATCACCACAATAAGTCTATCATTCATGGTTAAAATTTTTTTTCTTGTGATGAGAACTTTTAAGATCTACTCTTAGCAACTTTCAAATATGCAATACAGTGTTCCTAACTATAGTCACCATGCTGTACATTACCTCCTCATGACTTATTTTGTAACTGGAAGTTTGAACCTTTTGACCCCCTTCACCCATTTACCCACCCTCCTACCCTCTGCCTCTGGCAACTGTCAATCTGTTCTCTACATCCATGAACTTGATTGTTTTTTTTTTAAAATTCCACATATAAGAGAGATTATATGGTATTTGTCTTTCTCTGTCTGACTTATTTCTCTTAGTATAGTGCCCTCAAGGTCGGTCCATTTATGTTGTAGCAAATGTCAAGATTTTCCTCCTTTTTTATGGCTGAATAATATTTCATTATATATACATATATATACTATATATAGTACTATATATATGTATATGTATCTACCATTTTTAATCCATTTATTCATTGATGAACACTTAAGTTGTTTCCATATCTTGGCTGTTGTAAATAATGTTGCTATGAACATGGAGATGCTTACAACTTTTTGAATTAGAGTTTTCTTTGGAAAAATACCCAGAAGTAGAATTACTGGATCATATGGTAGTTCTAGTTTTAATTTTTTAAGGAACCTCCATTCTGTTTTCCATAGTGGCTACATCAATATACATTCCCACTGACAGTGCATGAGGGTTCCTTTTTCTCCACATCCTTGCCAAAATTTATTACCTGTGGTCTTTTTGGCTATAGCCTTTCTAACAGGTGTGAGGTGTTATCTCATTGGGGTTTTGATTTGCATTTCCCTGATGATTAGTGATGCTGAGCATCTTTTCGTGTACCTGTTTGCCATCTGTATGTCTTCTTTGGAAAAATGCCTGTTCGGATCCTCTGCCCAATTTTTAATCGAATTGTCTGGGTTTTTTTGCTATTGAGTTGTATGAGTTCATTGTATATTATGAACACTAACCACTTATCATATATAAGGTATGCAAATATTTTCCATTTGGTAGGTCGCCTTTTCACTTTGTTGATGGTTTCCTTTGGTGTGCAGAAGCTTTTTAGTTTGATGTAGTCCACAACCCCCGCCCTTTTTTTTTTTTTTTTTACTTTCGCTGCCTTTGCTTTTGGTGTCAAATCCAAAAATTCATCACCAATACCAACACTTAATACCTATGTTTTCTTCTAAAAGTTTTATGATTTCAGGTCTTACGTTCAAGTCTTTAATCCATTTTGAGTTAATTTTTGTGTATAGTGTAGATAGAGGTCCAGCTTCCTTCTTTTGCATGTGACTGTTCAATTTTCCAAATACCGTTTATTGAAAAGATTGTCCTTTCCCCATTGTATATTCTTGGCTCTTTTGTCATAAATTAATTGACCATATATCAGTTTATTTCTGGGCTCCAGAATAACAAATGACCCAGTGATCTATGTGTCTGTTTTTATTCTAATACCATACTATTTGATTACAATAAGTTTGTAATATAGTTTGAAATCAGCGAGCGTGATACCTCCTTTGTTCTTCTTTCTGACCTTTATTTTTGAAGTATATTTTTGTCGGGTATAGACTTCAAGTTCACAGACCCTGTTTCCTTTAAAGCTGTTCTTTCATTGTCTTTTGGCTTCCTTTATTTCTAATGACAAGCCAGCGTAACTCTTATTGTTGTCCCTCTAATGTAATTTGACTATATTTTCTGGATGATTTAAACTTTTTCTTTTCATCTTTGATTTCTACAGTTTAATTATAATGTGACTAGGCATACTATTCCTTGTATTTATCCTGCTTGGGCTTCACTAGACTTTTTGGACCTGTGTATTGTCTTTCATCAATTTTGAAAAGTCATCTTCTCTTCGAATATTTATTCTGCCCCATTCTCTCTCTCCTCTTCTTCTGGGACTTCAATTATACATATGTCACACCATTTCATATTGTTTCATAGGTTTTTTCTTTTAAAATTAATAGCATTTTAAAGCAATTTTTTTAGATTTACCTAAAATATGAGTGGTAGGTACAGAGAGTTTCCATTTAACCCTTTACCCCCTCATACACACACACAGTCTCCCCTATCATTAACACCTTACATTAGTGTGGTATATTTGTTACAATTGATAAACCAATATTATACATTATTATTAAAGTCCATAAATTACATTAGGGTTCACTCTTTGTGTTCTGTGGGTTTTGACATATTTATAATGATATGCATCCATCATTACAGTACCATACAGAATAGTTTCAGTGCCCTAAAAACTTCCTGTGCTCTAGCTATTCATTCCTCCCTCCTCCTGGAATCCCCTGGCAATCACTGATTTTTTTTTTACTGTCTTCATAGTTTTGTAAACTTTAAGAAGTCCTCTTTATTCCTGGAGACTTTCCTCCCAGAGACCTCCTTTTCTGCTTCCACCTATGTGGTTGTTTTCTAGGTCTGTGGAAGACTGTCATCCTAGAGCTTCCTTTCAATGCCCTCTTGGTTTGGATCCACTGTTTCCAAGATTAAAATCCTTCATCTTTCCTGGTTTCCTCCTGGTTTTGCTAGCATACAACCTCAAGTAAGTGCCAAAAAAAAAAGGATACATGACAGCTAAACTTTCAGAGACCTCACATATATGAAAACGTTTTTATTCTGCTCTCACATCTGATTAGCTGGGTATATAATTGTAGATTAGAAATAATTTTTCATAGAATTTTGGAAGGGTTTATCTGCTGTCTTCTAGTATCTAGAGTTGCTGCTAAGAAATAGTATATAAATCTGTTTATAATTCATTTGGAAATGGCTTTTTTCAAGGTATCTAGAAGATTTTAGCATCTTCTCTATATCTTTGCTTTTGCAACATTTTACAGTGATAAGT
Source organism: Balaenoptera acutorostrata (assembly GCF_949987535.1). Lineage (NCBI taxonomy): Eukaryota > Metazoa > Chordata > Mammalia > Artiodactyla > Balaenopteridae > Balaenoptera > Balaenoptera acutorostrata. Next base: position 107,928,182 of record NC_080068.1, on the reverse strand, counting down.
GTAGGTATGGATCTTTTTTCATGCTTCGTATTGAGCATTTAGTTGACCTTTTCAACCTGAACACTAAGAAAGTTGCATATTATTTCCTTGATAATTTCCCCCCTCCCCTGCTTTTTTTTTTCTTTATTCTCTTTTCTGGTCAGATATTGGACAACCTGGATTGGTTTTTATCTCATATTTACCACCACTTTATGTTGCTTTCTGTTCTAGGAGATTTCCTTTACTTCATTTTCAGTCTTTCATTTTTCTAGTTTTTCATTTCAGCAATCATATTTATTTTATCTCCAAGAATCCTTTTTGTTCTCTAATTGTTCCTTTCATATGGTATTCTATTCCTATTTCATGTACATTCTCAAATCTCTGAGAATATAATTTAAAATTTTTGTTTTATTTCATTCTGGTCCCTGAATTATCAGTTTCTTCTGAGGACAGTTTTTCAGTTTGTTTTGCTTGACTTTTCCTTTTCTTGCTGCTGAGTTTTGTTTTATGTTAATGATCCTCGGTTGTCTGATACTTAAGAAAGAAGGTCTCAATAACTTACGCAGATATACTATGCTGTTGTGAAGGTAGGACTGTTTTCTTGTCAGGTCCCCCCTCTGAGACCATCTTCTGCCTGGGACAGGGCAGGACAAAGCTTTATTGACTGATGGACTTTAGTTTGTGGTGAATGGATATAGAGCTGACTATGAAGTTGTGGGCTTTCCACATACCAGAATGAGTTGTTTTCACTCTGGAACTCCAACATCAACAATCCCTCTTTTTTTTTTTTTTTTTTTTAAACATCTTTATTGAAGTATAATTGCTTCACAATGGTGTGTTAGTTTCTGAACAATCACTCTTAAAGCTTTAGCTCTCCCTTAGGTAATCCATTCAATGACTAAAAGTATAAATGTTAGCAGTTTCTAAGCACAGGAATGGAGAGAGGAGTAGAGCTGCTGACTGATGCTGCTGTACCATGTACGAACCCTTGATTAATTTCCCCTTTTTAGGCCCCTTTTCTCACTCCTTCCTTTAGCTGTATTCTATTTCTAAGCTCAGATTTTCCTCCAGTTTCTATTGTCAAATGGATTTCTTTTGTAGGTACCTCACATATTTAAGGCTGCAGCTTTCTCTACCTGTTTCCATCCTTCAACCTGGTCCTATCTGCTTTCACCTCCCAGAAGTGTGTGACAACCACTGTCTCTTCTCCCCCAATTCTCTTCATGGTGATATGTTTTTTCCTTTTTATATTTCTATACTTTTATTTCAGTTAAGCATTATGTGCCCTGTCTGCCATCTTGAACTAGCTTGGTTTTGTTCTTATGTCCTTTTCTTCCTTCACTTAATCAAAACTCTCATTCATTTAGTTTATCAGCTCTCAGGTTGGTGTTGGGCAAGACAGCAAAAAGATTAATTTCAAACAATGTGCTTATTTATGCTAATAAATATCTGGTTAGTAAAATTTCATGAAATATTACTAACTTTAGGAAAAAATATATGAGGCAGAGAAAAATTTTGTAGCCTTGCTGGAAGAAAGATGTTAGGAAGAATAGAACCCAAGAAATCATCATAGGTCCCTTACAGTAATTTTCTGCCTGAAGCAGTCTGCTCTTCACTTACATCCAGGTATAATTTTTTATTTCAGTTGTTAAAATGGGAGCTGGGAAACTACAGCCCATAGACCAAATCCAGTCCCCTACTTGTTTTATAAAGTTCTATTGTGCTAAAATGGCAAAGTTGGGTATTTGTAACAGAGGCCATATGACTCACAATGCCGAAAATATTTACTGTCTGGTCCTTTACTGAAAAAAATTTTTGATCCATCTCCTAGAAGATCATTCCTGTACTATACCCCCTTTATTTCCTCTTTCAGGAATTGAGCTGCAATTTCATGAGTAACCTTAGAGCCCAAATTTCTCTATCACCTCAGATATAATCTGGGTGGACACCATAAAATCAAAGAATCTTTGGATCTTAAATCAACTGAATTCCATCTTATTTTACTCCCTCTTCCCAGTAACATAGTAACTAAACTTGTTCTGTATACATTACTCTTATTTTTTAAATAGCAAACATTTGATATTGGTCTATTTGGATTTTTCCTTTCTTCTTGAATCAGTTTTGGTAATTTATGTCTTTCTAGGAATTTGTTTATTTCATCTAAGTTGTCTTATTTTTTAGCTTGAAGTTGTTTATAATATTTCCTTAACATTCTTTTAATTTCTGTAGGGTCTATAGTGATGGTTCCTCTTTCATTTCTGATTTTGGTGGTTTGTGTCTTTTCTCATTTTTCTTGGTCACTCTAGCTAAAACTTTATCCATTTTGCTGACCTTCTCAAATAATCAATTTTTTGTTTCATTGATTTTCTTTAGTGTTTTACTATTTTCTATTTTATTATTTTCTACTCCAATCTTTTTAATTTCATACATTCTACTTACTTTTGATTTGGCTTACTTATCTTTTTCTAACTTTTAAAGATAGATGTGATTGTCAATTTTAGATTATTTATTTCTTTCTAATATATTTTTAAACCTATAAATTTCCCTCTACACACATCGCATTCCTTTAATATTGATATATTCTGTTTTCATTTTTATTCACTTTAAGACATGTTGTAATCCCCTTGTGTTTACCTCTTTGATTCATGATTACCATTTGCATGATATATATTTTATATCCTTTTATTTTTAGGCTGTTCATTTCACCTGAAGTGTGTTTCTTATAGACACCATATAGTTGGATATTTTTTTAATCCACTATGACAATCTTTGCCTTTTGATTTTAGTCCATTCACATTTAACATAATTACTGATATGGTTAGACTTATGTCTACCATTGCATTATTTCTTATTTGTCATATCTTTTTATTTTTCTGTTCTTACTCTACTGCTTCTTTTGTTTTAACCAAGTATTTTTAGTGTATTATTTCAATTTCTCTGTTATTATTTTAGCTGTATTTTAGAGGCTTTAGTGTGAATGGTTTCTCTAGGAATTACCATAATCACCTTCAACTTTTTACAGTCTACTTCAGTTTAATATTGACGTAATTTGGTATTATATAGCAGCTTTGAGCCAATATACCTCTATATACTGTAAACTCAACAATATTTTGTTATTCTTATTGCTTTTAAAAATCTTAAGCTTTTTTTAAAAAAATTGAGATGAAATGAGAATAACATATATACACAATCTTTTATACTTGGACATTTATTTATCATTTTCAGTGCCCTTTATTCTTTCTTATTGGTTCAAATTACCTTGTGTCATTTCCTTTCAACTTAAAGATTTTCTTTAGTATTTCTTCAGCAAAGATGAATTCTATTTATTTATTTATTTATTTATTTATTTGTCTGAGAATGTCTTTATTTAAGCTTCATTTTGAAGGATGGTTTTACTGCATAAAGGATTCTTGATTGACACTTGTTGCTTTTTTTTCTGTACTTCTGAAATGTCACTTCACTGCCTTCTGGCCTCCGTTTTTTCTGATGAAAATGTTGCTATTAATTGTATTATTGTCCCCATATGTAATGAGTCATTTCTCTTGCCACTCCCGAGATTTTTGCTTTGTCTTTGGCTGTCTTTGGTTTCATTAAATTTGGAAATTTGGACATTATATTTTCAAATATTTTCTCCCCCTTTATCTCTCTCTCTTCTCCTCCTGGGACTCCCCTTATGCATATGTTAATACTCTTGATGGTATTCCATTGCTGTCTGAGGCTCTGTTTATATTTTTCTTCATTCCTTTTTTCTTGTTGTTCTTCATATTGATTATCTCTATTGATCTATTTTCAAGTTTGTTGATATTTTCTTTCACAAGCTCAAATATGCTGTTGAACCTCTCCAGTGAATTTTTCATTTCAGTTGTTTTATGTTTCAATTCTAGATTTTCTTTTATTAAAAAAATGGAAGTTGGCCTGCCTAAAGTTATGGATCTGCATTAGATAATCTCTTATAATTTTTTAAATTCAATTTATTTAAACTAAAAACAAAAACAGTTCACCCATTTCTCCCATGCCCATTTTCATTTTAAAGTAAATTTTATCTCTTTATTGATATTCTCTATTAAATGGCACATTTTTATCATATTTTAATTATTTATACATGTTTATAATAGCTGTTTTGAACACTTTGTAAATCTAACACCTGGACTCACTCTATGTCTATTGATTGCTTTTTTCCTGAGTAGGTATCATACTTTCATGTTTCTTTGCACATCTAGAAAATTTGGTTGAAAACTAAACATTTTAATTACACATTATTGCAACTTTGAATTCAGTTTTATTTTTTAGGGTTTTTGTTACTATTATTGTTGTTTTGGTAATTCACATGTACTTAAACTGTGGATTTTTACCTGCCCCATGGTTTGCAGCAGCCAGTGGTTCTTATCAATTTTTTGTTTGTTTATTTTTTTGTTGTTAGACTATCTTCCTAGTGGTTTCCCTTTTGTCTGCATAGCTTAGTAGTCACCTAATGATTTGGGAGAGACATTGTGTTCAGGCCAATAAGTCTTCCACCCTCTGCCAGGTGATCTGTAGATGGGTTGAAGAATGCATTTAAAGTTGCTGCTAGTACTCAGGTCTCACATCGTTTTTCACTTTTTGCCATACTCCTTGAGTCTTCCCTGCATTTGCATACTTGCCCAATTAGCCATGGATATGTAGAGAACTTATTTCAACTGTTCGATACCTCTTTCATCCCAGTATCTCCCAGTCACATTTTTGGCTGGTCTGCCACTTGCCTCAACTTGGACTGCAACCTCAAACTAGCAAAACTACATGTTTTCTCTGTCCATTCCCAAACCAGTCTGCCACTTTTAGCCAGCAAGGTCATGGGTTTTCTGCCTCCACTCCATATCAAATCCATTCCACCTCCTCTGGCAGGAAAGCTGCTGGTTTTTACTTCCAACTCCATACTGGTATAACTAGTTTTTCCCAACTGAGCTGAAGCGGGGGAGAAGGATGAGAGGAATGGTAGCAATCCCAGGCAGGAAGGCCTCAGACTCTCAGTGATCCTACCCAAAACTCTAGCAATTTTTTCAAGAATAAATGCTTCTCAATTTGATAACTGCCTTTGGTCAGTTTTCAAGGTCCTGAAATGGTTGCTTTTATTATTTTATACAGTTTTATATGTAGACTTTTTTATTGAAATAAACTGTCAACTTCTTCATGTTATCGTTGGAAATCCCATATCCAACTTATTTTTATATCCCCTGATTTAACAATTTTGATTAGGTATTTGTTATACAATCAAACAGTTGTTTAGACCAACCTACATGTTTACAATTTTTTTTGTTCGTTTTTCCTTCCTTTATAGTCCTATGTCCTTATTCCTAAAGCATATCTTCTAATAGCTTTTCCCCTAGTAAAAATGGAATATATTCTTAGATATATTTGCTTGACAATATCTTTCATTTGTCCTTTTCTTGAATGATAGTTTAACTTGCTGCAGAATTCAACATTGGATATTTTATCTCTGTACTTTGAAGACCTTATTTCATTATCTTCCAGCTTCTGTTGTTGCTGTTGAGAATTGAGGATCTGCTCTAATGTTTATTTCTTTATGACTAATCTATGTTTTTCCCTCTAGATTCTTTAAGACATTATTTTTGTTTTTGGTGATCTGTAGTTTCTCAACATTGTGTCTAAGTATCTATTTATTTTTATTTAATCCTGGTGAGAATTTATTTTACTTCCTGTGTCCAAATCAATACAGAATTGATTATGGTTTTAATCAATTCTATAAATTTGTTAAGCCAATTTTCTTCTCAAATATTGTCTCTTTTTCACTTTCTATTCTGTTTCTGAAATTACTATTAGATGTACTTTACATCTTTTCCAAAATCTAAATATCTCATATTTTCCATCTCATTTTTCTTGTTATGCTGCACTCTAGGTAATTTCCTCATATCTACCAGTTTACCATATTTCTCTTTTCAGCTGTATCTAGCCTGCTGTTTAAGGTATCTAGTGATTTTTTAAATTTCAGTAATTACAGTTTCTTTCTAAATGTTGTATTTGAGTCTTTTACAATGCTTCCAGGTATTTCTTTTCTTATGTCTTAAGTATTTTTTTAATTGTCTTGAGTTTCTTTGAAAATACATATTTTATATTGTCTATCTACTGGTTCTGTTAGCTGAAGTTTTTGGATATCTAAGCCCGTTCTTTGTTGTATCTATCAACTTTTGTTCATGGGGATTACTTCTTATTTTGTAAGTTTTTATTATAAATTCAGATTCAGTGGGGTTTTGTCTTTGAGACTTTATGCAGTCTGGAATCAGGAGTGTCTATTAGGGATATTTTGAACTAGAATCTACCAAGTGCCCTAGGAATAGTTCCATGGGAAGATACATTTTATGCCAAATTCAGGGTTTGGGGGTTCCTAAACCATACAAATCATGTAAATTTGAGCCCAAAACATAAGTTAGTTGAGGCCTGTATGAATTCTCAGAAGTGATTTTGCCACCCGGAGACCAGCTAAGACAAACAATCTGCCTTGTCTTCTCCCTTTGTCAGTAGAATGATAATTTCTGGTTCATTCTTTTAGTAAGAGTTCAGTCCTTTAAGTATTCCAATTTTGTGGAGTGGTTATAGTCAGAGAGGAGGGGACAAGAATCTTATTTCTAACTTCCTGCCTTGAGTTTGTCAAAATTCTCCTCTTTCACCCTTGGCAGATTGGAGCCACCAAAAAGGAGTCACAGCTAAAGAATACACTTAAGCTGTTTTAAGGACCTGAAAAAAAAACATTAGAAATTATGATCCATAGTAAATGAAGGTAGCTATTTAATTTGAAGATGGCAGTTTGCAGTATAACCTTCTGTCCTTTACAGAAATCTATGAATTCCCTTAGTACCTAGTTGACAGAAATAATATGGCTACTACCTTATCATTACTCATCCTGTCCACCTCTACTTCCTGTATATAATCTAAGATACTTTACATTCTCCCGAAGACCAGGTTTACTTTTTCCTCAGCCTTTGTCCCCTTTAATAATTTATACCCAAACATCAACTGAGTTATCCTTTCAATACAAATATTTAGTCTGCTGCCATTAAAATATTTGGCACACTGTTTGTGACCACCTAGAGGGGTGGGATGGGGAGGGTGGGAGGAAGGGAGACGCAAGAGGGAAGAGATATGAGGACATATGTATATGTATAACTGATTCAGTTTGTTATAAAGCAGAAACTAACACACCATTGTAAGGCAATTATACTCCAATAAAGATGTTAAAAAAAAAAAAAGTGGCACACTGCCACTATGATCTTCAATAAATTTGAGAACTGTTATCACAACAAATCATCTTATTCCTGGTGAAAAAGCTACTTTAAAACATAAAATGAAGTAAATCTCTTCATACTGCCATGACATTTTAAAAATGTCATATATTATGAGAAAGCTTAGCACTTTAAAGGATTCATAGATAGTTTAAAAATATTTTTTAATAAAAATACTTTTTTTAGACTGACAAGGACTTTGGAATATATGTTAAACAGACATTTCTTTAACTACACTAGCAAGCAACATTAGTGTACATTATGTATCATTATATAGGATTGGCTATTAATATATTCGATGAAATCAAATTCCTCTCTTATATGTATATATCTATGTCTAGATAGATATATAGACATGCAATTTTTTATATTTCAGGAGCTATACTTTTTATGATATGGTGTGTAACCTGGTCATTCTCAGGCCCTGAAGTTCTTCCTGATGGAAGTTTATTTGGACTGTTAATTATCTTTTATGGTGCTCTTATTGGCGGGAAACTTTTGGAAATCATTAGAATACCTTCAGTGCCTCAACTTCCCCCTCTTCTTGGTAAGTGAATAATTAGCTCTCATTTTTTTGTCATTGACTACATGTAAATTATGACTATATTCTAGTCAGAGTAGATATAATTTAGAACTATTTCAATGTAATATGATCTATATAGCTTTTGTATATGTGTACTTATTACGTATGTGTATATATAGCTTATTTATAGAAGTATTTATTCTCTATACACACACAGATTTTTCCTGAAATATATTTTTAAATACTTTAAATATACTTAGCATATGATTCTTGTTGCTTTATCATTTAATAGGACATTTTTAACTTAACTTTACATATATTGTAGAAAAGGAAAAATTTGAAAAAAACTGAATTTTTCTGTAGATAACCTAATTCAAATACAATTACAAGATTCAAATGTTATTGTGACTAGGGCACCAAAAGGTTTTATAGTTTTTGGGTGAGCTGTTTGAGCATCTCCACTATGTATATTCATCGATGCATCATCTGCCTAAACAATGGTACCCCCTATTTCTTCATCACCATTATTATATAATTCTCCAGGTAGAGGAAAATTAGTGGAAGAACTTCTATCAGAGGTGTATTATATCTTCTAAGTATTCAATACATTCAAGTATTTAGTTACTGTCAATAGAGGTAATCACTCTCACTTATCTCTAACACCCTTTCTGTGATCATAACACCCATTCAGCACCTCCCAAGTATTTACTGAATCTTTTTTCCTCCTCTCCAAAACTTCCGCTTTTGTCCTAGCTCAGCCTCTTTGTTTCTAACCATTCCACGGACTACGGCAGAGCCTTCTGTCTGGTCTCTCCTTCAGTTTTATGTCTATCTAATTTGCCAAGACCATCACATAGAAAATACAAGACTCATTATCTCACTTCCTGCCTAAAACTTTCCCATGGTGCCTTACTCTGCCAAAACAGGGGAGGGTAGAGGAGGGTAGAGGGTAGGGGTAGCTTTCCATGATCTGGCCCCTCCAGCCCATTCCCCACTCCCATCCTAGTCCTTTATGTTCCAGCAATACTGAATTGCTTGTTGCACCCCACTGACATATATCATTTCTTATATCCATTCCTTCATTTATGCTGTTTCCTCTACTTGCATGTAACCTGCCCTTCACCAAAGTAGCGAGAGACATAGTGTGTTTGAAGAAGGGAAATTAAGCATTTCTGTTTTCTCTCTTGGGGAAATGAACTGAATCGGACATGGTTTATTTTCTTTCTTCTAAGGGATGTTACTGGCTGGTTTTACCGTTAGGAATGTTCCATTCCTCAGTGATCACGTCTATATTAGTAACACAATGTCTTCAACTTTAAGAAACACTGCCCTTACCATTATTCTAGTGCAAGCTGGACTTGGACTCGATCCACAGGTAGATTTCCAATTATACCTTGAGTATAGTTATTTCCAATATTAGAGGCTGGTGGAAAAGAAAAAGAGGCAAAATTTTTCTTACTGCTGTTCCAGGTAGAGCAAAACTAAGACAAAGAACAAAGATTTTGCAGAAATATTGACACCTTAATTTCTACTTCTGGTTATATTACTGATATGAAAAGAAATCTCTGTGATATAAGATCTCTATTGGAGATAATCTTTAATTATTTACATAGACATAAATGTCCCTTATGCATGCAACATTTGTATCATTTGAGAGTTGTGGCTCTTCTGTGGAGAACTATTTACTTTTCAGTTAACAAAGGATAAGGTCCTCCTGTAAAAGGTTATTGCTTTTGTTTTGTTTTCTCAGAATGATTAAGAATTTCAATAATATTATTGTTTCATGAATTTTTTCCACAGAACTATGTTCCTGATTATCTTTACATTTTTGTAAAAGCTAATCTTTTCAAATATTTCTTAAAATATTACTGTTTAGGGATCATAAATCTATTTGGGTTTTTAAAGATGGATATTCTTGAATATACCAGCTATTCAGGATATAACAAATGTGGCAAATATATAAGACTGGTGGAAGTATCTTAAGAGCATAAATAATTATAGACAGTGATAATTTATTGTATTATCCAGTAGAAAATTTGAACCAATAAGAAAATTTAAAAGTTTTCCCTGTTAGTTAATTTTGCAGTTTTTAAATGATTTTCTCTTTTGGCATAATTATTACCGCTAATCAAACAGTTCATCTCTACAAGTTAACTGATGGAAATAAACCTATAGGATACTTTCATTATACTATTTACTAAGAAGATAAGGGAGGCAGAAATAGTTATTTAATCACAGAGAAATGGGTCTTTTTTAATAATTAAAATACGAGTGTTTTATAAACTATGAAATAGTTTATAATCCAATATATGATGACATATAAAATGAGCTGCATTAGCATTTAAAGCCCAGTGGGACATCTGGAATGTATTTCAATATTTGCTTAAAATAACTTTCTTATTGGCCAGTATAGGTTTGTCTAAATGTGACTATGTTTATATTTCAGGCTTTGAAGCATTTGAAAGGAGTTTGTTTAAGATTGTCTATGGGTCCTTGCCTCATAGAGGCATGTTCAACTGCTGTTGTTTCCCACTTGCTTATGAATTTTCCCTGGCAATGGGGATTTCTATTAGGGTAACTTTTTCTCATTTTTCTCTATGAAAATATTCAGTTAAAATTCTTGGTTTTAAATTGTTGAAATATTCAGAATATTGTATAGACAAGCTTATCATTAAAATTATTTTCACAGTGGTAGAAAATCTTGGAAATCCGTTAGTCAGAAACAGAGCCATAAATCCTAAATCCACTATATCCTTAACAAATATTCATAGTATCTAAATGCTTAATGCCAAGATAATTCATGTCATCAATTTATTTTTTCCTCCTATACTGTAATCTATCTCTATTTTTAATGTAATGACTTCTTCCTTATACACCATATGTACATAGATATAAAATCTGTATCTATTATATGTAATATATGTATTATATATGAAAGATATTTTGTATAGATATAGATATTATAACAAAAAACAGCAAACGCTATTTTCCTAGATCCAATGTCCCATCTATTATTATCCGCCATCCATTTCCCTTCATGTCCAAATTCCTCAGAATAATAGTCTATAATCATTATCTCTATATCCTGAGCTTCTTTTCATTATTCAGTCCATTTAACTTTTGCCTCCACTTATCCATTCCAGTGGATGCCATGTGCATTTCTAAAAGATAAGTGCATTTTCTAACTAAATTAACAATTTCTTATTATCCTTAGGTGGTTTTTAAAAAATTTTTGATCTACTCAGTATTTGGTGGAATCTTTGAATCAATCAAAGGATTGTGTATCCAGTTTTTGTCCAGGTCTTGAATATATCTTTTATCTCTCCTCAGTTCTCTTTTATTATGTCCTTTTGTAACTCCCTCCTCCATATCTATTAAGTTTTTCTTTATACTTCTCATCTGCTTGCCTTTGCAGTACACACTGGAAAATTTTCTCTGCTCAGTTCTCTAGCTTATTAACTCACTCTACAGTTATGTCCATATCACCTATTTATTTATTTAACTTTGGCAATTAATTGTTAATTTCTAAGAACAATAGTTAAATGTTATGAACAGATACAGTATACTTTCATGATTCTGAGGATATTTAGTTATTCTGAAGTCATGTTCTTGTTGTTCTCTTCTTAGTATATCTCTTTCCTTGGGTATAAATTATTCCATTTAATGAACATGGTGCCTCAATTCAAAGTGTTGGCTTTCCCCAAATATTTGGTGATACTTTAATGGGTACTTATTTTTTTAATTGAAACTTCCTATTAACCTGTGTTTTGTTTTATCTGTTTGCTATTGCCTTCTTGCAGGAAATAGGCCAATCATGCTACCAAGCAAGTTTTCTTAGAATCTCAGGCTGAGATTAAGATTTTTCTTTGGCCACACCTTGTGGCTTGTGGGATCTTAGTTCCCCACCCAGAGATTGAACCTGGACCACAGCAGTGAAAGTGCCAAGTCCTAACCACTGGACTCCCAGGGAATTCCCTAAGATTCTTATGCAAATGATTTATTAAGGGAGCTCTCAGTAGAAACCTCTGAGTGAAGAAAGCCAGATAGGAGTGTGGGAAAAGTCAGTGGTTCCAAAACTTTGCTACCCATTAAAATCACCTGGGGAGTTTTTGAAAATCCCAGAAATTAGAGGAGTGATGTCAGCAAGATGGCAGAATAGGAAACTCCAGGCTCACTTTCCCACATCGAGACACTCTCATAACAATATGAGGACCAGATTACCTTTATGGTAACTCCAGAAACCACTTGAGAGGTTATAGCATTCCATGCAAGCACAATGCCAGGAAGAGGCACAATGGAGCAATTAGAACATTCCATTGCACTTACCCACCATACCCCACGTCCCTCCTACAGAGCAAGGGCAATCAGGAGGAAACTCTCAACTTTTGAGTTCTCCCTCAGGAGGAAAAGAAAAAGCTGGAACATATGTCTTATATTCTGGCTTTTTAAGAGGCTGCCCAAGGCACTGGTTTCTGTTTCATCTTACTTGGAACATTGACGGAAAAGAGAGTGGCACATTTTAAGAGAGTGGCATATTTTAAGAGAGTGGCACATTTTAGATGCCCGAGGTCCACTGAGAACAAAGGTGAGTCGTGTGCATTGCTATACTCCAGAGATATTGATTGCAGTACTGCTGATAGATACCTGGGGTTACTCTGGAGTAGGAAAAAGCCAAAGTCCAGCTGGAGATAATGCACCAAAGCCTGGAGAAGGCACATTCCAGAAAGGTTTGAGAGACTCCCAGAATCTTTAGCTGGGATGATTGGTGAAGGTCTTTCCCTAGTGAAGAATTTCATAAAGACTAGGAGAGGTGGCTGTTTTTTCAAATATACAATTTCCAACAAAAGATAACAAGGCATACAAAGAAACAGGAACTCAGGGCTCAATCAAAGGAACAAAATAAAATTCCGGAAACCAACCCTAAACAAATGGAAATGTATTACTCAACAAAGAATTCAAAATAACCATCATAAAAATGCTCAGTGAGCTCAAAGATGTTGCAGACATCTAAAAGAAACCAGGAAAATGATGCATGAACAAAGTGAGACTACCAACAAGGATATAGAAACTATGAAAAAAAGAACCAAAAATAAATTCTGGAGCTGTAGAATATGATAAATTGAAAAATTGACTAGAGGGGATCAATAGCAGACTGGATCGGATAAAAAAAAGAATCAGTTAACGTGAAGACAGGTTATTTGAAATTATAGAATCAGTGGAGCAAAAAGAAAAACAAGGAAAGTGAAGAGATCCTAAGGGACTTGTGGGATGCCATGTAACGGGCAAACCTATGCATTATGGGAGTTTCAGAAAGAGAAGAGAGAAATAAATGGTCACAAAGCCTATTTGAAGAAATAATGGGCCAAAACCTCCAAAGTTGAGGAAGGAAATGGACATACAATTTCAAGATGATCAAAAAGCTCCCATTAAGATAAAACCAAAGAAACCTACACTGAAATACATTGTACTCAAGCTGTCAAAAGTCACAGAAAGTGAGAATCTTAAAAACAATAAGAGAAAAGCAAGAGCTCCCATAAGATAATAGTTGGATTTCTCAGTGGAAACCTTGCAGGCCAGAAGGGAATGGGATGATACATCCAAAATGCTGAAAGGAAAAAAAATGGCCAACCAAGAATACTATATCTAGCAAACCACATGTAAAAACTTCATGACGTTGAATTTGACAATGATTTCTTGGATATGACACTAAAAGCACAGGCAACAAAAGCAAAAATAGGTGGGACTGCATAAAACTTGAAAACTTCTGCACAGCAAAAGAAACAATTAACAAAGTGAAAAGGCAACACATAGAATGGGAGAAAATAATTGCAAACCATATATCTGAAAAGAGATCAATATTCAGAGTATGTAAAGAACTCCTACAACTCAACAAATTTAAAAAAAATAACTAAATAATGGCCAAAGGACTTGAATAGACATTTCTACAAAGGACATATACAAATGGCCAACAAGCATCTGGAAGTACTCAACATTTATAATCATTAGAAAAATGCAAATCAAAACCACAGTGAGATAACACCTTATACCCATTAGGATGGTTACTATTTTTTTAAAAGCTAGAAAATAACAAGTGTTGACACAGACGTGGAGAAATTGGAACATTCGTACACTGCTTTTGGGAATATAAAATGGGCAGCTGCTATGGAAAATAGTTTGGAGTTTCCTCAAAAAACTAAAAGTAAAATTACCATTTAATCCAATAATGCCACTTCTGGGTATATATCCAAAACAACTGAAAGTAGGATCTCAAAGAGATATTTGCACGCCCATGTTCATTGCAAAATAATTCACAATAGCCAAGAGGTAGAGGCAGCCCAAATATCCATGGACAGGTGAATGGATAAAGAAAACGTGGGATACACACACACACACACACACACACACACACACACACACACACACACACAGAGGAATATTATTCAGCTGTAAAAAAGAAGGAAATCCTGTCTCATTCTATAGCATGGATAGACCTTGAGGACACTATGTTGAGTGAAATAAGCCAGGACAAATACTGTATGATTCCACTGATATATCTAGAGTAGTCAAAATCATGTTAACAGAAAGTAGAGTGGTGGTTGTCAGGGGCTTGGGTGAGGGGGAAAAGGGTGTTGTTCAATGAGTATAGAGTTTCGGTTTTGCAAGATGAAAAAGTTCTAAGTATATGTTACACAACAATGTGAGTATCGTTAGCACTACTGAACAGTACACTTAAAAATAAAGAAGGTTAATTTTATATTATGTATTTTTTACAACAATTAAAAAACTTTACAGTATCCCAGTATTCAGGTCAAACTTCATCCTAGATCAGATCAGAATGTCTTGGAATGTGAATCCAGACATTAGTATTTTTTAAAAATCCCAAGTACATGGTAAAATCACTGTCAGTGATCCCTGCTTTCTGATATTTAAACTTTTGTTTAAATGTGGGCTGGACTTACTGACTTGCTTCTAATGGACAGAATACCGCAGAAGTGATAGGATATTTCTTCTAAGAAGATTAGGTCATAAGAAGACAATGGCTTCTGTCTTCCTTGTTCTCTCTTGTACTCTTTTTAATTGCTTGTCTTGGGGGAAGACAGCTGCCATGTTGCAAGCAGCCTCGCGGAGAAGCCCCCATGGCAAGAGACTGAACCTATCAACGGCCATGTGAGTAAACTTGAAAGCAGATCTTCTCCCATCCACCTCATGAGAGACCTTGAGTAGGAAGATGCATACAGCTAAGCCATACCCAGACTCCTGACCCACAGAAGTTGTGAGATAATAAATTGTGTATTGTTTTAAGCTTCTAAGTTTGGGCATGATTTGTTAATCAGCAACAGATAAATAGGTGGTTCCAATGTGCAGTAAAGTTCAGGAACCACTGAACTGGGCAAATATGTGTTTTCAGAGAATTCTAGGTTCTTCTTGAGTCCCTAGGGAAATCTTAATTATAAACTGCACCAGAGAGGTTGTACAGCCAGAGGCAAAGGAGCTAAACTGTTAGACCCTCACATCAGTCAGTCATTGGCAGGAGCTGTCTGGAAGGGGGAAGTGGTGAACCTCCTTAGCATCCACAGGTAAGCTCTTGTTATCAGGGCAAGGCTCCCAGAAAGCTGCAGTTGTCAGTGGTTAGCAGGCGACAAGCAGCAGCTGGGGCACATGTACGCTGGCCCGGCAAATGGGTTCTGGTGGGGACCACGCACATCACTACTGCAGCATTTAGAAGGTGAAGGTGGAAGAGACAAGGCAAAGTTCTGGATGGGATATACCAACAGAAGGTATTCTGAGCAGGAATGTCCCCATTCCTCAGGGGTGTCATCAACCACCCCAGAAATTTTCTCATTTGCCTTTGTGACTTAGGTGCCCACACTCATTGTTCCTTCTTTCAGGCAGATGTCTTCCTTACTGACTTGTTCAAGAGGTAGGGATGGTGTGGAGACTACATCTGACTGGCCATTCTTATGGCGGTGCTCTAAGTAATTACCATTTGATTTCCTCAGAGGTGCCTCCTACTCCCAGCATCTGCCATTTCTGGGCTTGGGACATTTTTAAAAGTACACCATATCTTTTGTAGCAATCTTATATGCTTTTTGGCTCATGGTTTCCTTTTTCAATCCTAAACTGTCTGTCTCTAATCTTCCTGTATACACTTAGTTTCTTGTCCATTGAGGATTCCCCTTTTGTGTTCTAGCTAGGTTATGGATTTTCCTATTATTTTCTTTTCTTCTTTTCTTTTATAATAAATATTTAATAAAATTAGGGTTATAGCATACATGCTGGGTTTTTTTTTGGTTTGAATTTCAAAATTGTATTAAATATCACAATTCTAATAATTAAAGATTAAAAATGACAAAATTAAATAGGAAAGAATTTTGAATCTTAAATAGTAGTCCACGTTTACTTAGAGGAGGATGAGGAGGTAGTTTGAATTTTTTTCTCCCCCCCCCACCCGAGGCTTTCCCCACTTGGTGTCCATACGTTTGTTCTCTACATCTGTGTCTCAACTTCTGCCCTGCAAACCGGTTCATCAGTACCATTTTTCTAGGTTCCACATACATGCATTAATATACGATATTTGTTTTTCTCTTTCTGACTTACTTCACTCTGTATGACACTCTCTAGACCCATACACGTCTCAACAAATGACCCAATTTCGTTCCTTTTTATGGCTGAGTAATATTCCATTGTATATATATATACCACATCTTCTTTATCCGTTCATCTGTCAATGGGCATTTAGGTTGCTTCCATGACCTGGCTATTGTAAATAGTGCTGCAATGAATATTGGGGTGCATGTGTCTTTTTGAATTACGGTTTTCTGTGGGTATATGCCCAGTAGTGGGATTGCTGGATCATATGGTAATTCTATTTTTAGTTTTTTAAGGAACCTCCATACTGTTCTCGATAGTGGCTGTATCAATTTACATTCCCACCAACAGTGCAAGAGGGTTCTCTTTTCTCCACACCTTCTCCAGCATTTGTTGTTTGTAGATTTTCTGATGATGCCTATTCTAACTGGTGTGAGGTAATACCTCATTGTAGTTTTGATTTGCATTTCTCTAATAATTAGTGATGTTGAGCAGCTTTTCATGTGCTTCTTGGCCATTTGTATGCCTTCTTTGGAGAACTGTCTATTTGGGTCTTCTGACCATTTTTGGATTGGGTTGTTTGTTTCTTTAATATTGAGGTGCATGAGCTGTTTATATATTTTGGAGATTAATCCTTTGTCCGTTCATTCGTTTGCAAATATTGTCTCCCATTCTGAGGGTTGTCTTTTCGTCTTGTTTGTAGTTTGCTTTGCTGTGCAAAAGCTTTTAAGTTTCATTAGGTCCCATTTGTTTATTTTTGTTTTTATTTCCATTACTCTAGGAGGTGGATCAAAAAAGATCTTGCTGTGATTTATGTCAAAGAGTTTTCTTCCTATGTTTTCCGCTAAGAGTTTTATAGTGTCCGGTCTTACATTTAGGTCTCGAATCCATTTTGAGTTTATTTTTGTGTATGGTGTTAGGGAGTGTTCTAATTTCATTCTTTTACATGTAGCTGTCCAGTTTTCCCAGCACCACTTATTGAAGAGACTGTCTTTTCTCCATTGTATATCCTTGCCTCCTTTGTCATAGATTAGTTGACCATAGGTGCGTGGGTTTATCTCTGGGCTTTCTATCTTGTTCCATTGATCTATGTTTCTGTTTTTGTGCCAGTACCATATTGTCTTGATTACTGTAGCTTTGTAGTATAGTCTGAAGTCAGGGAGTCTGATTTCTCCAGCTCTGTTTTTCTCCCTCAAGACTGCTTTGGCTATTTGGGGTCTTTTGTGTCTCCATACAAATTTTAAGATGATTTGTTCTAGTTCCGTAAAAAATGCCATTGGTAATTTGATAGGGATTGCATTGAATCTGTAGATTGCTTTGGGTAGTATAGTCATTTTCACAATATTGATTCTTCCAATCCAAGAACATGGTATATCTCTCCATCTGTTGGTATCATCTTTAATTTCTTTCATCAGTGTCTTATAGTTTTCTGCATACAGGTCTTTTGTCTCCCTAGGTATTTTATTCTTTTTGTTGCAATGGTAAATGGGAGTGTTTCCTTAATTTCTCTTTCAGATTTTTCATCATTAGTGTATAGGAATGCAAGAGATTTCTGTGCATTAATTTTGTATCCTCCTACTTTACCAAATTCATTAATTAGCTCTAGTAGTATTCTGGTGGCATCTTTAGGATTCTCTATGTATAGTATCATGTCATCTGCAAACACTGACAGTTTCACTTCTTCTTTTCCAATTTGTATTCTTTTTATTTCTTATTCTTCTCTGGTTGCCGTGGCTAGGACTTCCAAAACTATGTTGAATAATAGTGGTGAGAGTGGACATCCTTGTCTTGTTCCTGATCTTAGAGGAAATGTTTTCAGTTTTTCACCATTGAGAATGATGTTTGCTGTGGGTTTGTAGTATATGGCCTTTATTATGTTGAGGTAGGTTCCCTCTATGCCCACTTTCTGGAGGGTTTTTTTTTTTTTATCATAAATGGGTGTTGAATTTTGTCAAAAGCTTTCTCTGCATCTATTGAGATGATCATATGGTTTTTATTCTTCAATTTGTTAATATGGTGTATCACACTGATTGATTTGTGTATATTGAAGAATCCTTGCATCCCTGGGGTAAATCCCACTTGATCATGGTGTATGATCCTTTTAATGTGTTGTTGGATTCTGTTTGCTAGTATTCCGTTGAGGATTTTTCCGTCTATATTCATCAGTGATATTGGTCTGTAATTTTCTTTTTTTGTAGTATCTTTGTCTGGTTTTGGTATCAGGGTGATGGTGGCCTCATAGAATGAGTTTGGGGGTGTTCCTTCCTCTGCAATTTTTTGGAAGAGTTTGAGAAGGATGGGTGTTAGCTCTTCTCTAAATGTATGATAGAATTCACCTGTGAAGCCATCTGGTCCTGGACTTTTGTTTGTTGGAAGATTTTTCATCACAGTTTCAATTTCATTACTTGTGATTGGTCTGTTCACATTTTGTATTTCTTCCTGGTTCAGTCTTGGAAGGTTATATCTTTCTAAAAATTTGCCCATTTCTTCCAGGTTGTCCATTTTATTGGCATAGAGTTGCTTGTAGTAGTCTCTTAGGATGCTTTGTATTTCTGCAGTGTCTGTTGTAACTTCTCCTTTTTCATTTCTAATTTTATTGATTTGGGTCCTCTCCCTCTTTTTCTTGATGAGTCTGGCTAATGATTTATCAATTTTGTTTATCTTCTCAAAGAACCAGCTTTTAGTTTTATTGATCTTTGCTATTGTTTTCTTTGTTTCTATTTCATTTATTTCTGCTCTGATCTTTATGATTTCTTTCCTTCTGCTAACTTTGGTTTTTGTTTGTTCTTCTTTCTCTAGTTCCTTTAGGTGTAAGGTTAGATTGTTCATTTGAGATTTTTCTTGTTTCTTGAAGTAGGCTTGTATAGGTATAAACTTCCCTCTTAGAACTGCTTTTGCTGCATCCCATAGGTTTTGGATCATCGTGTTTTCATTGTCATTTGTCTCTGGGTATTTTTTGATTTCCTCTTTGATTTCTTCAGTGATCTCTTGGTTATTTAGTAACATATTGTTTAGCCTCCATGTGTTTGTGTTTTTTTACATTTTTTTCCATGTAATTCATTTCTAACCTCATAGTGTTGTGGTCAGAAAAGATGCTTGATATGATTTCAATTTTCTTAAATTTACTGAGGCTTGATTGTGACCCAAGATGTGATCTATCCTGGAGAATGTTCTGTGCACACTTGAGAAGAAAGTGTAATCTGCTGTTTTTGGATGGAATGTCCTATAAATATCAATTAAATCTATCTGGTCTATTGTGTCATTTAAAGCTTGTGTTTCCTTATTTATTTTCATTTTGGATGATCTGTCCATTTATGTAAGTGAGGTGTTAAAGTCCCCCACTATTATTGTGTTACTGTGGATTTCCTCTTTTATAGCTGTTAGCAGTTGCCTTATGTATTGAGGTGCTCGTATATTGGGTGCATATATCTTTATAATGGTTATATCTTCTTCTTGGATTGATCCCTTGATCATTATGTAGTGTCCTTCCTTGTCTCTTGTAACATTCTTTATTTTAAAGTCTATTTTATCTGTTATGAGTATTGCTACTCCAGCTTTCTTTTGATTTCCATTTACATGGAATATCTTTTTCCATCCCCTCATTTTCATTCTGTATGTGTCCCTAGGTCTCAAGTGGGTCTCTTGTAGACAGCATATAGATGGGTCTTGTTTTTGTATCCATTCAGCAAGCCTGTGTCTTTTGGTTGGAGCATTTAATCCATTCACATTTAAGGTAATTATCGATATGTATGTTCCTATGACCATTTTCTTAATTGTTTTGGGTTTGTTTTTGTAGGTCCTTTTCTTTTCTTGTGTTTCCCATTTAGAGAAGTTCCTTATCATTTGTTGTAGAGCTGGTTTGGTGGTGCTGACTTCTCTTAGCTTTTGCTTGTCTGTAAAGCTTTTGATTTCTCCATTGAATCTGAATGAGATCCTTGCCAGGTAGAGTAATCTTGGTTGTAGGTTCTTCCCTTTCATCACTTTAAGTATATCATGCCACTCCCTTCTGGCTTGTAGAGTTTCTGCTGAGAAATTAGCTGTTAACCTTATGGGAGTTCCCTTGTATGTTATTTGTCGTTTTTCCCTTGCTGCTTTCAATAATTTTTCTTTGTCTTTAATTTTTGCCAATTTGATTACTATGTGTCTCGGCGTGTTTCTCCTTGGGTTTATCCTGTATGGGACTCGCTGTGCTTCCTGGACAGCTATTGGGTGGCTATTTCCTTTCCCATGTTAGGAAAGTTTTTGACTATAATCTCTTCAAATATTTTCTCTGGTCCTTTCTCTCTCTCTTCTCCTTCTGGGACCCCTATAATGTGAATGTTGTTGCGTTTAATGTTGTCCCAGAGGTCTCGTAGGCTGTCTTCATTTCTTTTCATTCTTTTTTCTTTATTCTGTTCTGCAGCAGTGAATTCCACCATTCTGTCTTCCAGGTCACGTATCCGTTCTTCTGCCTCAGTTATTCTGCTATTCCTTCTAGTGTAGTTTTCATTTCAGTTATTTTATTGTTCATCTCTGTTTGTTTGTTCTTTAATTCTTCTAGGTCTTTGTTAAACATTTCTTGCATCTTCTCGATCTTTGCCTCCATTCTTTTTCCGAGGTCCTGGATCATCTTCGCTATCATTATTCTGAATTATTTTTCTGGAAGGTTGCCTATCTCCACTTCATTTAGTTGTTTTTCTGGGGGTTTATCTTGTTCCTTCATCTGGTACATAGCCCTCTGCATTTTCATCTTGTCTATCTTTCTGTGAATGTGGTTTTTGTTCCACAGGCTGCAGGACTGTAGTTCTTCTTGCTTCTGCTGTCTGCCCTCTGGTGGATGAGGCTATCTAAGAGGCTTGTGTAAGTTTCCTGATGGGAGGGACTGGTGGTGGGTAGAGCTGACTGTTGCTCTGGTGGGCAGAGCTCAGGAAAACTTTAGTCCGCTTGACTGCTGATGGGTGGGGCTGGGTTCCCTCCCTGTTGGTTGTTTGGCCTGAGGCAACCCAACAGTGGAGCCTACCTGGGCTCTTTGGTGGGGCTAATGACAGACTCTGGGAGGGCTCACGCCAAGGAGTACTTCCCAGAACTTCTGCTGCTAGTGTCCTTGTCCCCACAGTGAGCCACAGCCACCCCCCGCCTCTGCAGGAGACCCTCCAACACTAGCAGGTAGGTCTGGGTCAGTCTCCCCTGGGGTCACTGCTCCTTCCGCTGGGTCCTGATGTGCACACTACTTTGTGTGTGCCCTCCAAGAGTAGAGTCTCTGTTTCCCCCAGTCCTGTCAAAGTCCTGCAATCAAATCCCACTAGGCTTCAAAGTCTGATTCTCTAGGAATTCCTCCTCCCGTTGCCAGACCCCCAGGTTGGGAAGCCTGACGTGGGGCTCAGAACCTTCACTCCAGTGGGTGGACTTCTGTGGTATAAGTGTTCTCCAGTCTGTGAGTCACCCACCCAGCAGTTATGGGATTTGATTTTACTGTGATTGGGCCCCTCCTACCATCTCATTGTGGCTTCTCCTTTGTCTTTGGATGTGGGGTACCTTTTTTGGTGAGTTCCAGTGTCTTCCTGTCGATGATTGTCCAGCAGCTAGTTGTGATTCTGGTGTTCTCACAAGAGGGAGTGAGAGCATGTCCTTCTACTCCACCATCTTGGTTCCTCCCACTCCTATTATTTTCATGTCTTCATTTCAAATGGTTTTGAGATGGAGGTAAAGGCTGCAATTTGTGCTTGACCCAACATCTTGAATGAAATTTCTATAGAGTTTTAACCAGCACTAAAGAATGTGTGAACATTTTTACCACCATTAAATGACATTCACTCAAAAGCAGAATTTTTACATTCAAAGTCATTGTAAAGAGAAGATGTGGTACATATATATAATGGACTATTACTCAGCCATAAAAAGGAATGAAACTGGGTCGTTTGTAGAGATGTGGATGGACCTAGAGTCTGTCATACAGAGTGAAGTAAGTCAGAAAGAGAAAAACAAATATTGTATATTAACACATATATGTGGGATCTAGAAAAATGGTACAGATGAACCTATTTCCAGAGTAGGAATAGAGACACAGATGTAGAGAACAGACATGTGGACACAGGGGGAAAGGGAGGGTGGGACGAATTGGGATATTGGGATTGACATATATACACTACCATGTGTAAAATAGATAGCTAGTGGGAACCTGCTGTGTAGCACAGGGAGCTCAGCTCGGTGCTCTGTGATGACCTAGATGGGTGGGAAGGGGGGTGAGGGAGGTCCAAGAGGGAGGGAATATATGTATACATATAGCTGATTCACTTTGCTGTACAGCAGAAACTAACACAACATTGTAAAGCAATTATACTCCAATAAAAAAGTCATTGTAAAGGTTAATATATTTGTTGTACAATTTACTATAAAACAGTTTTGTTAAAAGGATGTTTTTAAGTTGGTTTTCAAAGATTTTTCTCTCAGTTTTGTAGTCGGTGCTGTCTCTCCTGCTGTTGTTGTCCCTTCCATGCTACATTTGCAAGAAAAGGGATATGGTGTTGAGAAAGGCATTCCAACCTTATTAATAGCTGCCAGCAGTTTGGATGACATTGTAGCTATCACTGGATTCAATACATGCTTGAGCATAGTCTTCTCCTCAGGTAAACAAAAAAAGACAACAGCTACCGTATAATTCATTGCTTTTTTTATTCTTTAAACAAGGTTTGTGGCTTTGCCTCTGCATTTATTAATGAAGACTTTTCTGTGTAACATCTTTTTATTCTTCATAGACAGCTCATTCTAGACCAGAGAAGGAATTTCAATGGGTTAAGATACCACTACTTAACACAAATGATTTCCTTTTAATAACCAAATATTCCAATTAATTTGATAACCCATATTATTACCATTTATCTGCTCTTGTTGCTTTGGAATTTTATCACAGTTTTCAATAGAAAAATTTAGGCAGAAATATTATTAGTACTACTAATATATCGAATAGATATTTTGGAGATGTACCTTTCTGGCCATCATTATAAATAACTGGTTGTTCCGTTACTAAGCCAACTTAAATATATAGAGTGTGGACAAGTGTGTGTCTTTTTGGCAGTGATGGGACAAGATCCTGCACCAATTCTAAATCCCAAGGTGATATTTGGTCTTGAACGTCACTTGGCAGAAATTGTGAAAGTAAACATTCCACATTTAATAATGCATTAATTATCTGCCAGTGTTCGAAGTTCAATATTCTGTATTATTAAAGCACCAAAACATTTTAAAGTTGAAAAGTTATATATATAGTTTCTCTTAAAATAATAAGAGGGCTTCCCTGGTGGTGCAGTGGTTGAGAATCCGCCTGCCAAGGCAGGGGCCACGGGTTCGAGCCCTGGTCTGGGAAGATCCCACATGCCGCGGAGCGACTAGGCCCGTGAGCCACAATTACTGAGCCTGCGCGTCTGGAGCCTGTGCTCCACAACAAGAGAGGCCGCGATAGTTAGAGGCCTGCGCACCGCGATGAAGAGTGGTCCCCGCTTGCCACAACTAGAGAAAGCCCTCCAATAGAAACGAAGACCCAACACAGCCATAAAAAAAAAAAATAAATAAATAAATAAATAAATAAATCATAAGATATAAATGAATAAGAAGGAAAAAAGGGAAAAGGTAAAAATAAAGTCTGTAATAGTTATACCCCCAGGAATAATAATTGTGAATCTTTTGATGTAAATTCACCCAGACTTCTCCTTTTCTCCCATCCCCATCTATCTCTAGCTCTTTCTCTCCCTCCCAATATTCTTATAAAATTATTGAATATTAACCATACTTTCTTATAACCTGAGTTGTTTTGCAGTTACCTGTGTATTGCAAACATGGTCCTTTTCAGTAAACATTTTTATGACATTTGTAATGGTTGCATAGTATTCGATTGGCTGCATCATGATTACTTAACATGTTGAAAATTGAAGTTGACACCAATATTTACTATTAAAATAGTGCTTGGTTGAACATCTTACAGCTAAATAGTTATACCTAATCTTAATATTTTCTTAATCTTTTTTAATACTTAAAAAAAATGTTTTATTTTTTCCTGCGTCGGGTTGTTTTTGCACGCAAGCTTTTCTCTAGTTGTGGTGAGCAGGGGCTACTCTTCATTGCGGTGCGTGGGCTTCTCATTGAGGTGGCTTCTCTTGTTGCAGAGCATGGGCTCTAGGCACGCGGGCTTCAGTAGTTGTGGCTCGCAGGCTCAGTAGTTGTGGCACATGTGCTTAGTTGCTCTGCGGCATGTGGGATCTTCCCGGGCCAGGGACTGAACGCGTGTCCCCTGCATTGGCAGGCAGATTCTTAACCACTGCGCCACCAGGGAAGTCCCAATATTTTCTTAATCTTAAAAAAGAAATTATTGAGTTAAAAAGTATATAACATTCTAAGATTTTTGAAATATATTGCCACGATATCTTGTCCTACCAGGGTGCACAAGCGTGCCACTTTCTCTTCACCTTCTTCAAAATTAGGTATTTACTAGTCCTTTTTAGCTTAGCTAATTTGACAGGTGAAGAGTGAGGTCTCTTTAAATGAAGTACTTTGAATACTAGTGATGTTAAACAAATGTTCGTGTTTATTGGCCATTAGCATTTTGGAATGTTTAATAGATTGCTTTTCTTGAAATATTTTGTCTATATCCTATAGGTGTGTTCATCATTTGTTCTTTTGATTTGTTAAGATTCTGCACAAAATTAAGAATGATAACCATTTGTTTTATATCCTATGGTTTTTGTAATTTGACTTTTAACTTTATCTCTTTTCTGCCATTCAGAAGTCCTAAATTTTTTATTGTCAGATCTGGCCATCTTTTCCTTCATGACTGGTATCAGTCATTCTTTCAAAAAATATTTTTTGTGCTCCTCTTCCATTGTACCAGCTACTGTATCAAACACTGAGGATCAGCAGTGAACAACAATATTAGTTTTTATTGAGTAATTGCTTTGTACTTGCTGTAAGTTCTGTAGATGTTTTGACTCAATAGTCACAATAGTGCTATGCTCATTTTGCAGATAAGGAAACTAAGGAACAGAGGTTAAGTAATGTGCTCAAAGTCACAGATCTAATAAGTAGGGGAACCAAGATGCAAACGTAGCAGTCTGACCCCAGACCCACACTTTTAACTACTGTTCTATCCTGCCTCCCAACACAGCAGACAGAGAAGACCATGTGGCCAATGGTCTCAAGGGGTTTATATGAAACAAATAATTACAGATGTAATAAATATTACATAGCATAAGATGCTAGGGGAACATGCTACAGGAGACCAAACCTAATTTGAGGAGGACCGAAAAAGTGGAAACCAAGCAGGTACATGCTTAAAAATCCTCTTCCACCACATAACTATGTAAACTGTCTCTTAAAATTTTAAGGACTTTTAAAGTTTTATTTTACGCATTAGATCTTCAAAGCATCTATATTTTGGAATATAGTAGATATTGAGATCTAACCTTACCTTCCAGGTCAATTGGCCCTTTTACCATTATGTAATGTCCTTCTTTACCTCTTGTGACAGTATTTGACCTAAAGTCTATTTGTCTGATATAAGTATGACCACCCCTGTTCTCTTTGGGGTACCATTTGCATGGAATATCTTTTTCCATCCTTAAAGTTACAGCAATCTGTTTTAAAATGATAACAACTTCAATTGCATACAAAAGCTCTACTCCTCTACTCCTTTACCTCTCAGCCTCCTCACTTTATGTTATCAGTGTCACAAATTACATTTTTTATATTATGTATCCATTAACATAGTTTTATAGTTATCTTTTGTGCTTTTATCTTAAATTCCAAAACAGAATTAAAAGTGATTTCCTTATCACCATTAAGGTATTACAGAATTCTGAATTCATCTATTTACCTTTACTGGAGGTTTATATTTAGTGCTTTTGTGTTGCTGTCTAACATCCTTTTATTTCCACTTGAAGGATTCCCTTTAACATTTCTTGTTAGGCAGGTCTAGTGGTGATGAACTCCATCAGCCTTGTTTATCTGAGGAAGTCTTAATTTTGCCTTCACTTTGAAGGACAATTTTGTGGGATAGTATTCTTGGGTGGCATTTTTTTTCTTTCAACATTTTGAATATATCATCCTACCTTCTTATAAGGTTCCTGCTATGTAAGCCTCTAATAATTTTATGGACGCTCTCTTATATATGATGTGTTGCTTTTCTCTTGCTGTAATTTTTTAAATGAGCAGAAAGCCTTTTGGACTGTATATTGTTGTTAAATGGGTGTCTCTGTAGGGGATCAAGGTTCTGGGGTTCCCATTCTACCTTCTACTGTTGTCACCCTCCACTTCTATTATTTTTAATGGGAAAATAGTTCTAAAATATGTATATTTACATACCTTATTGAGTTGAATACACAGAGTATAGCTGAACTTTTTTGTGTGACTCTGGATATTTTTTAAAACATATTACAATATACTACATGTATCCATGAGACATTATATTGAAAAATCAGTTGATCCTTGAATATTCCTAGGATTGACCCTGGGTTAAATCTTTTTTTTATGTTGTTGTTGTTGTTATTAAATTGTCCTTTTTATGTTTAAATCATTTGTTTATCATAATAGAATATCAGAGGAAAACATTAACAACCATGTGCTAGGTACCAGAGGTTCCCCTTTGCCAGTCTCTGTGCATTCTTCTACCTCACCTGGTCTTTTAGGTTGGGTGTGTAAGGGGAGCACATTGTGGCTTATTACTGCTTTGTTTTCTGGCGTATTTATTCAATGAACATTTCTGAGTTGTGTATATGTATTTAATCATTGGAGAGTACATATTCAATTTATCAAATAGATGTGCATATGTTTTCACGTGTTTGAACATTAAAGGTCCATTTTTGTATATTTATTCTATGATACATACCTTTCTTTATGAATCACCTACATTTGATTTTCCGATGTGCTGGGTATGTGAAAATACTTCTCTATGAAATGTTTTTCTTATTGTGTGCCCTTACAGGTGGTGTACTTAGCAACCTCATGTCCTCTTTTCGGGATGTACTTGTTGGTGTGCTGGTAGGAATTGTTTTGGGAATGTTTACTCGATATTTTCCAAGTAGAGATCAGGTAAATAAAAAATAATCTATTGTTTGGAAGTACAGTATTTCTTTCAAAAGACATTTCTTTCAAAAATTTGAACTTTTAGAAGATCCGTGAAATAATAAATTTAATATTTAGTTCTCTTTCTCCAAAAGAGGCCTCCAATGCCTACTCTGCTTAAAACTGAGCACAGTTGTGATTGATCCAGGTCAGTGGCCCTAACTGAAGTCCCGGCTTTCTGATTAGGCGAATAAGGAACAGGAAAATGTACTTAATTCAGAGTAGCTTCTCCATTCCATCCCACTCCTTTCTTCATTAAATTCCCTGTTGACTCCTGACATTTTTAAAAAAATCTTTTTCCCTCAAACTTTACGTTGAACATTTTTGGAGAAATATATTCCCATTTATCTCTGCATATTTTCTGACTTAAATTCACTCCCTCTCCCTTTGACCAAGGAAACACTATCAAATTCAACCCTTGCCTGCCCTAAAGGATATGCCATTACTCTTAGATTTCTGTAACTTCCATCTTAATTTCCCTGCAATTATTGTCTTAGCTAAAAAGATATTCAGACATTTATTTTTAAGAATTCTTTGGATATGTTATATGGAACTACAGGTTATATGGGTCTCTTTTCTTTCCTTCTACTCTTACAGTTAAAGTATTATAACCATTTTATTGACGTTAGTATCAGAGATATGGCAGAAGATGAAACTCAGTAATTGCAAATTTTGTCACTTGATACCTAGTTTGCTAAAATATGTGGTGAGAAAGTCAAAATTTTAGACATTATTTGATACAACATATGAAGACATGGTATCAAAGGGTCAATAATAAATGATAGATAATATGATAATTGTATTATATATTTAACATAAATTAATTTCCAAATATCTATCAAATTCTAGGGAAAACTTGCAGTGAAGAGAGCATTTCTTATTTTGAGTATGTGTGTTTCTGCTGTCTTAGGCAGCCATCGCATTGGTTTGCATGCAGCTGGAGGATTATGCACACTAGTATTGAGTTTCGTTGCAGGGACAAGTTGGTCCAAAGAAAAGGTGAATATTTTTAATACACCATTTTTTAAAAGATAAAATAACTGCATTTTTTTTACATCTATAATGGATATTTTAGGAAATCGCACTCTAGTTGGAAGATGTTCCATAAGTTTGTATCTTCAAGGAAGTGAATGAATCAGTCAAGGAAATAAAATATTTAGAAGAAGGACTAAAATGCAGTCAGAAGTTGAGTTATCACATCAGGCCTCTCTCTTTTTCCCAAGTTTAATGCAATATGATTATATAACTTTTATTGATTTAATTATTTTATTTATTAAAATTTTAGTTATACAATTAATACATGCAAATATGCTCATAAATATTAAAAGAATAAGAAGGGAACTTCTTTGGTGGCGCAGTGGTTAAGAATCCGTCTGTTAATGCAGGGGACATGGATTCGAGCCCTGGTCTGGGAAGATCCCACATGCCGCGGAGCAACAAAGCCCGTGCACCACAACTACTGACCCTGCGCTCTAGAGCCCGCGAGCCACAACTACTGAGCCTGCATGCCACAACTACTGAAGCCCGCGCACCTAGAGCCTGTGCTCCGCAACAGGAGAAGCCACCGCAATGAGAAGCCCGCGCACCGCAACGAAGAGTAGCCCCCGCTCACCTCAACTAAAAGAAATCCCGCGTGCAGCAAGGAAGACCCAATGCAGCCAAATATAAATAAATAAATTTATAAAAATAAATAAATAAATAAATAAATAAATAAATAAATAAATAAAACAGTAAGAAGGCCCACATATGGAATACAATGTAAAAGACTCCCTTTCCCCCACCATTGCCAAATATCAAATCTCCTTCCCAGATCATTTCCTCTAATCACTCCTCTATCTGTAGACATTTAGATCACTTCCATGTTTTGTTATTACAAACAGTACTTCCATGAACAATCCTATTCATGTGCGGTTTTGCAAATGTATGAGAACTTCTGAAGGAATAGATTTCTAGAAGTGGAATGGCTGGATTTAGAAATTGTACATTTCTATTTTGATGGGTACTGCCAAATTATCCCTTAAAAGGATTTTATTTACACTGTTTACTACCAACGGTGTAGGAGAGTCCCTAACACCTAAACCCATCAACAATCTTGGGTATTATCAATTGTTCTTTTTTTTTTTTTTAACAATCTGATGGGTAAGAAACTATATTACATTGTTATTCTTTATTTATATTTCTCTGATTAGTAGTGGAGTAAGCTTCTATTCATATGTTCTTTTATAACTACTGATTCATATTCTTTGCCCATTTTTTAATTGGTTTATTAGCCTTTTTGTTCCTAATTTATAGAGTTTCTTTATATGTTAGGGCTACTAATTCTTTGTTATCTACATGTTACATGTAATTTTTGCTTATCTTCAACTTTGTTTTTGATGTCTTTTGTATGGCAGTAAAATTTCCTATAGTCAAATCTGTCAGTTTTTCCTTTTTGGTTTTGGGTTCTGCATCTTGTTTAAGAAAGATTTTTTCACCCAAGATTATGAGATTATAAACATTATAACATCTTATATATTATCTAATACTTTGGTAGTTTGTTTTATTTTGCATTTAGTTCTTTAATCCATCTGGAATCTATTTTTGTGAATGATGTGAGGTAAGGATGTACATGTGTGTGTTTATATATATGTATTCATAGACATACATATATATACATACATATATATATGCATATGAATTGTATAATCTATTTTTGCCAAAGTATTTATTGATTAATCCATTAATTATTCAATGACTTAAGTGTCTCTTTTAACATGTGCTAAACTCATATGTATATATATATATATGTATATATATATATATATATATATAAATTTACTTCTGGAATCTATTTAAACTTATCTATTTCTATGCCAATACCACTGTACTTTAAATCACTGTAGTTTTATGTCTCAAAATCTAATATAGAAGATTCCTTCTTATTATACCTATTTTTAAATTATTTCTTGGCTGTTCCTGCCCATATTCTTTGTTAGATAAATTTTAGAATGAGCTTGAGAACTTCCCTATCCAAAAATCATATGGGCATTTTGTTTAGTATTCTGAGAAATTCATAATTGTAAGAGAAATTAAATCACTAATAATAAATTACAAATAAATGAAAACTACTAGTTTTTTTACATGATAAAGGAAATCAAAAAGTAAAGATTAAATAGATTTTAAAGATTAAAAGTAACAAATAAGATAATGTGCTACAAAGAAGAAAGAGTAATATTGGTTTTCCTTTGTTACTTCCTTTTTTAAACTTACTTTTATAAACGACAACCAGAAAACCTAGTCGTAAGGGCAGTAGTTATGAAGACAGTTTATGCCTCAAACAAAGGATATTAAAGTTTTATGTATCTCCACCTGTAAAAAAAGATAAACCCAGACTGAGACTAAAATCTCTTCATCCAAATTCCTGGAAAAGAGCCAGAGTACTGTGATGTCACTAGGGGCCTTTCCTATAACCATGTAATTGTGGAAGCAGCACTGGGGGAGTTCATTCCCGGAAAGGGAAGTCAGGCAGGCAACCAAGTTAGAATCTATTAAATGTTCTGGTTTGGTTTTAAGGAGAAAATAACTTTGATGTTTTCAATATGGGTCCTTTTGGAAGCAGGCCTAACAGATTACCAGAATTTTTTTCCTAGTTGTTTAGGACCTATCAGGATTCACTTTCATGGGATTTGGTCCCAGGATAATTTTTAGTGGAGGTCTTCCCAACTCATTTTTTTTTTTTTAAATAAATGTATTTATTTATTTTTTTATTTTTGGCTGCGTTGGGTCTTCGTTGCTACACGCGGGCTTTCTCTAGTTGCAGTGAGCGGGGACTACTCTTCTTTGCGGTGCGCGGGTTTCTCATTGTGGTGGCTTCTCTTGTTGCGGAGCACGGGCTCTCGGTGCATGGACTTCAGTAGTTGTGGCGCACGGGCTTCAGGACCCGTGACTCGCAGGCTCTAGAGCGCAGGCTCAGCAGCCGTGGCGCACGGGCGTAGTTGCTCCTCGGTATGTGGGATCTTCCCAGACCAGGGCTCGAACCTGCGTCCCCTGCATTGGCAGGCATATTCCTAACCACTGCGCCACCAGGGAAGTCCCCCCAACTCATTTTTGAGAGCTGAAATGTCTGAATGATCTTGAGTATGTTCTCATCAGGCATGATGTAGTTCTATCTCTGTTCAGTTGCCTTACAAACAAAATGTAGAACTCTTACTGTACCATCAGAACATGTGTGGATCTTCAAAGACCTTACTTGTTCCATGACAGAATTACCAAATAATATTTTTATTTTATTGCTTTGTAGATTTCTTTTAATCAAATTCTAAGTGTTTGTGTAAAAGAATTAACCTACTCATTTGATTTTTATTGTTTTAACATTTCTTCTACAAATAAAATATCTTAAGTTTATTAAATGTTGAGAGACTTTAAACTTCTGAAATGCAAATACTTACATGTGTCACAATAACTGAAAATTTATTACCCTTTTCTACAGATTAGAGTCCAAAAAATTATTGGAACTGCATGGAATATTTTTCAACCTCTTCTTTTCGGTTTGGTTGGAGCGGAAGTATCTGTCACATCTCTTAAATCAAATGCTATTGGTAAGAATGATCAGAGGCACAAAAATATAAGATTCGAAAATATTTAAGAAAACTTTGAATAATTTTTATTTTTATTTACAACATGTCTTTGAATGCTACAAGGACCTTCTTCAGAAGCACATGTTGTAACATACATTTGTTCTTCCTTTATCCTGTATGCTCTTTGTAACCAAAGACAACCCTGAATATCTTCCCTGAGTGATCTGAGGAAATGGAGATTAGAAATTTTTCTGAGGGGAAATATTGGATACCATTAGCACCTTTTGAATACTTTCATTTATAGTAAAAGTTCAATGTCTGTTAGCTCAGAATTAAATAAATGTAATTTATCTTATTTTTCATCATACCTCCACCATCATATTATCTCTTGCACTTTACATAGAAGCCTCAATCATATTTGTATTTTTATGATTATTGTTTTTACTTAAAAAAATAAAGATATACAGAGACACTAGCCCTAAAATGCTTTCAACCCATTTACAAATCATATCTCTAGACATAAAGAACCACTACTTCCCAAATATTGTGTTATTTATGTTTGTTTTTATCTGTTGCAGGCATTTGTGTTGCTACACTGAGTTTGGCATTATTGGTTCGAATTTCTTTTACATTTGTATTGATGTCTTTTGCTGGTTTTAATTTTAAGGAGAAAATATTTATTGCTTTATCGTGGATGCCCAAAGCTACAGTCCAAGTAAGAACATATTAAGTCATTCTAATTATTTTAATGTTGGTTTTTTAAAAAAATTCTAAATGAAAAAACATCCAGTCACAAAATATGGGCCATTAATCTTACTTTTAAAATGCTTGATTGATCGTCACTACTCATTAAAATTAATGTAATCTTTAAGAAACTCAGTTTTAAAAGCAATTTTTCTGAAATTGAAAATTGTACTTTTAATGACAAATACTTCCTAAACTTACAAAAACATTTTCCTATTTTCCCAAGACATAAAATAAGAGTATATCTGAATGCGCTGAAAAGGGCACAGCATTACTTCTGGGTGTTCCTGCCAAACACACATAACGTCAATCTTATCATGAGAAAACATTAAACAAAAGCAAAGTGAGAGACAGTGTGCAAACTAATTGACCAGTACTCTTCAAAAGTGTCAAGGTCATGTAAGACAAAGACAGACTAAGGATCTGTCTCCCATAAAAGGAGACCAAGGAAACACTTACTAAATGCAGTGGATTTAGTTCAGGCATTGGCTCCTGGTCCCCAAAAAAGGACATTAGTTGGACAGTTGTTGAAATTTGAATGAGGTCTCTAGATTAGTGTGTGTGTGTGTGTATATATAATATATATTATATCAGTATTAATTTTCTGATTTTTGGTTATTGTACTGTGGTCATACAAGAGTTAACATTTGGGAAATCTGGATGAAGGGTATATAGAAAAGTCTTTGTATTACTTTTACAACTTATTTGTGAGTCCAAAATCACATGAGAAGCCCCTGAAAGTGAATGAACTTGGGGGTGGGGGGGAGGGAGCAGCAACTTTGTGCACGGGGAGGGGCTGGTTGTGGGGCTGCAAGATGCTGTGAGGAGAGCTTTTCCTTTAGGTATCAGAGTGTGAGGTGGCAGATTTGCATTATATTTAAAACATTGTTTAAATCTTCAAAAAAAAACACCTTTTTTTTGATTATAAAAAAAAAGAGTATATCTGAAAATTGGAATTTTTACATTTTGCTGAATATTGTAGAGCTAAGTGTTATGATTTTAAACTAGAGACATGTTGATTCTTTTTAAAATATATCTTTCCTATGCCTGGCACCCACTCTACCATACATGAATGCACATATATTATTTTAAATTATATATTTAATTTGTATGACTATTTGATTGATGACTGAATCTCTCCACTAGACTATATAGGAAGGATAGGAACAGTGCTTGTTTTTTCTGTTATTCTTTTTCCCTAGCACTTAACACAGTGCCTAACATGCAGGAGGTACACAATAAATAAGCATTGCATGCCTACAAGAATGAATGATGAATGAATGAAAGAGAGAGAGAAAAGGGAGACCTTGTAGTTTTGCTCTCTGATTCAGTGATAAGGTATTGCTACTTATAGTCAGACTGTTTAACCTGACAATATAATGTCTTGATTTCCTGAGATTTTCTCCATTGTTATTCCAAAACAGAAGTTTGTGAGTTTCCATGCAACAAAACCCTCTATACGTCATGGTTAGAAAAGCAGGTCCTTGGGACCAGGCTGCCTATTTTGAATACCATGTTACTTGCCTATAACCTTAGGCAAGTTACTTTGTAACCTCTCAGGGCCCAGTGTATAGATTCCAAACCTCTTGTCAGTTTTACTGTATCACACTGCCTCCCAGTAGTAAGAACAAGAAGACAGACAACAAAATCCTAAAGAACCGTAAGAAACCTTAGCATTTTGTGTTGTCTCGTTGTAGCCAGGAACCTAGTGGTACATGGTAAAGGCATATATGCAAAGCTCTGGTTTCAGGTGAACTCCTAAGGTTCTGAAAATAATGTGAGCACTCAAAAAATGTATTTAAACAGGGGAAAGCTGAGATGACGAGAAAACAAAAACAGCCCCCAAATGTCTGCACACTGGTTTGTCACTTTTTCACTCTCCCTTCCAGGTATATTTGCTAGGAAGAACATAGGATTGATGAGTAATTTATGAAAATTCCTCAACACTTTGTCTTGTCTCTTTTCTAGTAGTCTAGTGCTAGGTGTTATTTGTTTTAACAGGGCTATTTACTTTTATTATGTGTTAACTCCATTTAACATTTTTCTTTATGCCTCATCTTTTTCTCCTCTAAATGTAGGCTGTATTAGGTCCTCTGGCTCTAGAAAGAGCAAGAATCAGTGCACCCCATTTGGAACCATATTCGAAGGATGTGATGACAATAGCTTTTCTAGCCATCTTGATCACAGCTCCAAATGGAGCTCTAATTATTGGCATTCTGGGACCTAAAGTACTTACTCGCCATGATCCAAACAAAATGAAAGTGGAATTAGCAGGATTAGAACTTCATTAAAAAGTTGATTTGCCATCACCTGCCTGCTTCTCTTAATGAATTCTCTTACATGAGAGAAAAATTAAAAGGTACAAATATGTGGAGACTACACAGAACCAAGGAGTTAATAAATATATGATTTCACTACAGATGTTTCCTGTGACTTCTTATTCCAAAGTTAATTTAATAAAAATAATATAAAATAGAATGCCTTGTTAGTATTTATGTATTTCAAGAACAAAGTAAATTTATAAATACCCTAGGAAAGTTTAAAGAACTCCATCAGGTTGGATTTACTGTCATAATACAAACTAAGCATAATAAAAAATTAAATGAACCTAATGACAGAAAGGTAAGATAGTATAAGTCTCTAAATAGAACTCTCCATCAGGTTAGTAATTCAGTTAAAAAGATTACCAGAAAAAAGAAAAAAAAATGACAAGAATAAAACACACCAAATTTAAGTGGGTCAACTAAATGCATTTTAAATTCTGGTTTTACTACAGTTTATACAGTGCTTTTCACCTGCGTTCCCATCACTTGGCTACATAATTTGTGGGGCCCAGTGGAAAATAAAAATGTGGGGCCCCTTGTTTCAAAAACAGGGAAGAAGTGCAGTTAAAAGAATTAAATATAAAGTGTTTCCCTTTAGACTATTTTATTATGCACACAATATTATAAGGACAATAGTGACACATGGGTAACAACATACACTTTTACAAATTGTAAAAATGAACTTTTGGTGTCATAATTTATATAATACAACAAATAATATCTTATTAACATGATAGCTTGGTGATAAGATTTTCCTGGCTGCTTCTGTGCAAATTTGTGTATTAGGTTCATCAAAATTTATACTTTTAGCAACTCATTTTCAATCGATATAATGGAAAGTGACATCAGTTGCTCTTGACAAATGCACGATCACAAAACATTTTTGATAATTTTTCATTTTGAGAAGGAAGTTTCTGCTGATAAAACCATTATTGGAGCTGTTAAGAGTATTTTACAAGCTGTGATCACATCGGGGTACATTTCTGATAAATTATTTTGAAATACAAATTCTAGTACATCTAGAGCTGATGATTCTTGCAGAATGTTTTTTTCTAAAAAGATTTAACTCTTCATACAAATCAGTTTCATGTAAGCCTGAATTTAGTTTTAAATGTAAATGTATACAACGATACATTGTAAATGTATCAATGTATACAATGATATTTTAATGTTTACTGTCTGACATTTCCTATAACTTGTGGAGGTTATACCAGAAACCAAAAGTGGCTTCATGACTTGTATATAGTTCAATCACCTATTTATGCATTCTTTCGCTATACCTTGAATTACAAGGGAAATTTATTTTAAAATTGTCTTCCTCTTTAATCATTGGTTCATCAAAGCTTGATATGGATATCATGTTTTTTACCATCAAATGTGACAATCTTTAGATTTAATTTCTATTTATAAGCCTTTGGATATTTGTAGCATTACAATAGCTTTCAAAACCAGAGATTCTAAGTTCACTGAAGAGTTCTAATAACTCCTGGCATGCTGTATTGCAATGTCTGTGTGCGCACTTCAATTCTGTAATAATTTACTGCCTGAGCCCCTGCAGTTCCTACCCTGGCCCTCAGGCCCGAGAGTTAATATTTATGTAGGTCCCCCCAGGACAGGCTCCAGGGATAGAGTGCCTCATCTCTCCCAGTGTCTCTTACTGCTGCCACCATCACCACCAGCAACCCAGGCCTAGGTCCCAGCCCCGGCCACCCCCTATCCAGGAGCCCACAGTGCCCCAGGCCACCCCAGGCATATGTGTGTCTGCGTAGCCCAGCAACCAAGCTAGCTGCTTGGAGCGCTGCCCACTGCGCCTGTGGGCACTGCAACCTGGCACATCCCACGTGCATACTCTGTTGTCCTGTCAGACGTCAATTACAGAGCACAAGTTCAAGGAAAAGATTACTAAGACTTTCAAGATGGCGACAGCAAAGCATTAAACGAAGTCCTTCTGAGAGTGGGACTCTGTGAGACTTGAGAGGTTGCACACCTGT
Organism: Balaenoptera acutorostrata; assembly: GCF_949987535.1. NCBI lineage: Eukaryota > Metazoa > Chordata > Mammalia > Artiodactyla > Balaenopteridae > Balaenoptera > Balaenoptera acutorostrata. Next base: position 107,891,114 of record NC_080068.1, on the reverse strand, counting down.
GAAGCCAGCCATGATGATGACCACCCTGGCTAATATTTACTGAACCCCCCACACGCCAGACCTGGTGTAGGAACCCATGTAATCCTCACAGCGATCCGATGAGGTCCTGCTATCAGCCCCATTTTACAGATGGGGAAACTGAGCGTCCTGAAGGTAAAGTGACTTACCCAGGGTCACACAGCTAGCAAGTGGCAGTGTCTGCACACCCAGTCTGGCTCCAGAGCCAGTGCTCCTAACAGCTCAGCTGTACATTCTACCTCATTCTACAGCAGCAGGATTATCAACCACCTCTACTCTCAGAGTCCTCAGTGTCTCACCCACCACAGCCCGTCCCTGCAGGCAGGCAGCGCTAGATGTCTGGCCCAGGTTTCTTGCCTCCCAGAGTGAACAGAGGAAAGAGTTCAGGCCAGAACGCCAACCTGCTCAGTCATAGATTCCGGTAATCATACCTAAGGGGCCTGCAGTGAGGATGCCCAAGAAAGATTTATTTAACTGTAGCCGTGACCTATTAGGAAGTCCTGAAATCAATTTGGTGGGCTGTGCCCAACAGTTTTAAAATATGAAATAGAAAAGAAGACAAAGTGTCAGAGTGTACCCCTGAAGTAGAGTGACTATTGTTTTGCATGGGTTTGGTTTTAATTCTATTTGTGTGTGTTGGGTCACACATCAATTCTATTTCTTTCTGTGCCTCCTTGAACGCAAGTCCAGCTCAGATAATTACGTTTCAGCTCTGCTGGCCAGGGGGCATACCCAGTACAGTTGTCACTCCTGCAGTCCGAGGGCACCGTGGTCTCGTCGTGAGCCCCATCACCCCCAGTGATTTGGTTTCCCTGGGGTACTTCATGCACAGGCTGGGCCCGGAGCTGTGGAGGCACCCCTCCTGGAGGGCCTCAGTGACTGGATCTGGAGGGAGTCAGATTTCTGGGCCAAGACTTGGGTCGAGGAGGACGGGGCACCTAGAAGGAGGCACCACGGAGCTCCTGCATCTGGACCTCTCTGCATCAGGACTACCCCAATAGCATCATCCCCCACCCCAGCCCCGCATCCCACCTAGGACAGTGGCATGGGGTCCTGCACTGCCAGCACCCTGGAGGGGTGTGAGAAACCTAAACCCAAGCCAGACCCCATGGTGCCTGGTGAATGGAGTCACTTCAGCAAAGAGGCTCGGCCGTGGGGACGAGCATGAGACCAGGCGACACACTCAGCACCTGTCAGGTGGTCGATCAAGGTCTTATTGTCACCATGAGTTCCAGGACGGATCCTGGCAGAGAGGTTGTCAGAGACAACAGGCACATCCACGTCCAGAGCCCCTGCAGCTTGCAGGCCCTGTGCAGGGTGCCTTATACGGCACAGCTCCTTGGTCCTGGCAGTGACCCCACCAGGTGTTGACATCCCCATTTTACAGAGCAGAAAACTGAGGCTCCAGGAGGAAACGCCTTGCTCAGAATCCCACAGCTGCTAAGTGGAGATAATATACGTCAGGGTGTGTTTGGGCATTCAGACTTAAGTGTTAGACCCGGGCTAGTCCAGCTCCCTTGCAGCAAGTGGGGAAACAGAAATGAAAGGACGGGCTCCAGGCCCCACAGGGTTTTGGAAGCAGAGCTGAGGCTAGACTCAACCTTGCCCACCATCCATGGGTAAAGTTTCCACCTGCACCCGAGGAGGCCCGCCCTGCCTCACTTAGGACCTGCCATTGCCTGCTTCTCTTGGTTTGGTGAAAAAGTCAGGGCCTCAGATCCTGGGACCTGGATATAGTTCAGGCACCACCACCAATGTGCCGTGCATCCTCCTGGGAGAAAGCCACATGTTCTCCTGCCGATAAAATGAAAGGGGCTGAGCTTGGTGAGTTACACAGCCAGCGAGGCATTCGTGTTAGGGCTGTCAGATAAAATATGGAGTGTCCAGTTAAAATTTTTTGAACGATTTTTCAGTATGTCCTCAATATTGCATGGGACATACTTATACCAAAAGTCATTGTTTATCTGAATTCAAATTTAACTAGTGTCCTGTATTTTTATTTGCTAAATCTGGCAGGCCTCTTGATGGTCTAATTTGGGTAATCTGGGTGTTCTTATTCAGCAAGAGTCAGGGAGTGTGACTTTGAGCTGTAGGTAAATGTGGGACAGGGTGACTGTAGGGAGGGAAAGACTGAGTTGGTCTGGAAAGAGACAGATGACCTTCTTCCTGCAAAGCAGCTACCAGTCCTGTAGGCCCATGCGGTTAAAGCAAAGCATTGAATTTCCATAGGATACAGTTGTGATGGAAACCAAATCTGGCCCCCTTGCCAACAGCATCTCACCTCGGGCCAATTACTGGGCTCCTGTCTTTCCATCAGTAAGTGGCTCAAGCAGAGCTGCCTTGCAAGGGCATTGAGTGCATTAAGTGAAATATGTACAAAGCGCCAGGTACAGAGCAGGCTTTCAACAGCACTAGAGTAGCGGCTATCACCCCAGCTGAATGCTGCCATAAACAGGCTTGGAGACACTCCATCATCATCTGCTGAGCAGAGAGACGCTGGGCTCCTCCACAAGGACGCCGGCCAGACTGCACACAGACCCCCCACAGGGTCACAACAAGCTGGCTTCCTCCTCTAGAAATGGTGTCCACTGGGGCTTGCCCTCTGCCCTCCCATTTCTTCTCTAACTCCTTTTTCCTCACTAACCCAAACCAGCTTTGCTCTGGGCGGTCCTGTTTTCACCTAAAATACATTTCCCAGCCTCCCTTGCAGCTGTCTTGGCCAAAAGCTGCCATCTTGGTCCCCGAGATACAAGTGGAAGTTGCTTTCTGGAAACTCTTCTAGAAAGTGGGGCTTTCTGGAAGCTCTTTGTAAAAAGAGGCTGACCGGCTGGAGCCTCCCTTTTGCCCTTCCCTTTGCCCCCACCATGCCTGGAGTGCAGAAGCAATGCTGGAGGTTGGAGAGCTACCCTGGGGGCAATGGATATACGCACAAGAGCCAATGCTGGAGGGAACTGAGTAGAAAGAGGCGCCTGGGCCCCTCTGGGGAGCTGCTGTCCCTGTCCCTGCTGCTCACTGCTGGACCTTTTGTTACGTGGTGAAGCCACTGTGGTCAGGTCTTTGCTTCAGGCAGGCAGACCTAGTCCCTGATGTCTACACCCATGTGTATACAGGACCCACCATGACCCCTGCCCCCGTTTTGTAGCTGTATATCAATTAATAGCCTATAAAGCCCTACAACAGCCCCATAACAGACACTGCTGGTGCCCTACCCACATCCCTTCCAGCTGCAGCGTACATTTCCCTGCTCAAGGCTCTTCTGGCCTCCTGTGCCCACTCCCCACCCCACCCTGCACCTTGTCACCTGCACAGCAGGCTGGAAGGAAAAGGAATTGACCCTTCCTGGAAGCCATCCTCCAGCACTGATGGAAGGGACTTGGTGGATAAATACCCCACCTTCCAGGCCATTGGGTGGGATGCTCTCAGGTAAGGGTCCTTCCCTGGCTCCCAGAATTTCCCCGGGGGCTCAGCCACAGTTTCTTGCTTATACAGTGTACCCTCTCATGTCTGTCCTCCCCTCCCTGTTTCATTTCCCCACTCCCCTACTGGGGATCACCTCCCAAACAACCTGCTTCATGCAGGTCCTGATCTCAAGGTCAGCTTCCAGGGGACCTAAATTCATACAAGTTGACTGTGTTACTCCATCTTCATCCCATCCCTTGAGGCTGATGGGCAGCACTACTGCCTTTATAATTCAGCAGAGGAAACCAAAGTGTCCAAGAGACCGAGCAGGAGAGGGGCTGCTCAAAGTGCGCCGGAGGCTCAGGGCTGCCGGGCCCGGTGTGCTCTGCGAGCAGGTATGCACTGCACTCACTCTCTGTGCTTGCAGAGGCAGGCACACTCCAGCAACATTTTCCCAGATTAAAGCTGCTCAACTTTTAGTCCGTAGAAGGAATACTTACAGGGCAGACGCTGCCAAGCCCCAGACAAAAGACAGATTGAGTCTGTTGTGCAAACACACATGCACAATTTATTTTTTCCTGGGTCAGTAGAGCCGTCCTGGCTGTCCCATCCGCAGGACCCCAGGATCTTCCACTCTTCCTCCACTGAGGGAAATGCATCTTTGGAAGCTGACCCCCGTGTGTCCAGAATGCGTCCTGGGGTTCCGTCGGCGCAGGGGTGGGCACCGCTTTATGCTGCAGAGTTGGAAAGGGAGAGCAGACAGTTTACTGCCAGGAAAAAGCTATGGAGTCCAAGGGCGCCTTCAGATGAAGCATGATCCATGCTTGCTCTGCTCATCTCAGACACTCCTGCAGAGACAACTGTGCACTGGTCCCGGACAGAGAACTCGGATAGGGTCCTGCAGAAGGGGGTCTGAGTGGAGGGCCCACCTGGTGCTCCACTGCACAGGACTCAGGCTTAGGCAGGATGGCTGGGTCGCATCATCCGCCCCAATTTACTCCCTAGTGTCACCCTCTGAGACTTGGAGCTCTGTGAGGTCATAAAATGTCTCCTGGAATTTCTGGCTTCCCAGCACCGAGCCCAGGGCTCAGAGGATGTCTCTGGATGGAGTGAACCAAGTGAGTGGGCTGAGGGGAACCACAGGAAACAGAGGGTGGTGGGAGCAGAGAAAGAGCTGAACCCACAAAACCACTTTCTGGACATTACTTGACACCAGATGCATTGATAAATTTGGAGCCAATGATCAGTAAATGCTTTCTAAAAGCTGGGTTTCCTTTACATTATACTGCCCAGGCACCACATCCAATGCCCTCCATCATGCCTTCCCTGGGAAGGACACCCACGTGAAAACACGTGGGCATTAACCAACTCCCATAGCATCCTTCGTCTGCTCCCCAGAGCTGCCGGTGTCATGACTGCAGTAAATGGATCCAATTCACAAGGAAAGAAAGAGGCCACAGGGAGGGAGAGAGAGCTGGGGCCCACGGGCTTATCAACACTGGAGAACACACCTCCTACCTGCTTCCCACATCCAGTAGGAACCTGAGCCTGTGTAATCCTCCTTTCTTAGGAGCGCTCAAGCCTGGCCACCTCTCCCTAATCTCACTTACACTATGTAAGTATAAAAATTCACATGGAATCTGGCCAGGGCCAATGCTCTCAAGCGAGGATGGGGAGGAGAGGGCACAGGAGGGAAAGAGGACAGGTCTCCAAATTTCCACAGCAGCAGGACCTGCTCCATCCGTCTCACTGCCGGGGCCCCTGGCCTTGAGGCTTCGCTATTTATAGAGCAGGGATGCTCCACCCTGTGCCCAGATGTGACGTGTTCTGGAGTCACTGCTTCACCGTGATGTGAAACCCCAGGTGTCCCAGCCAGCATGAATCAGCAGGGGACTGGGGCGCTGTCCCATTCGTAGCAAACAGACAAGCTATCAGTGAACAAATCCATCTGATTCTCGCCTGCACTGGCCAGCCAGTAATGCACCAGTGAGGCTATAACAGGTCTGAAAGTACTGACATCTGCCAGACTGACTGGTAAACAGCCACTGCCCAAGGGCCCCTAACTGCCCAGGAGCTGCCCAATCCAGCAACCAAGGGGGTTAAGGCCTGGTCCAGCAGGGGCCCCAGGGACCCTGTTCTCAGCTCATGGCCAGCCATGTCTCAAGAAATTCCTGTTGTTAATGATTTTTAACACCACCCCATTCATAAACAGATAGAAAACGGCTGGAAGGAAGGAGATGCAGGAAGATGCGAACAGTAAAAGCTTCTAGGGAGGGCAGGGAAGAGATTGAGCAGGGGAGTGGGGAGTGAAGGGGAATGTTCACATTATATGTTTCTCCAAAAGGTCACATTTAAACATTTTACAATGAAATGGTATTCATGACTTTTTCTTCAAAGAGAAGAGTGTTTGCACCAGGCCTGCACGGGACACAGCCACGCATGTGCTCTACGCCCTCCCTCACCGCCTTGGCACACGCAAGGCTCCCTGCCTGCTGTGCCTCTGGCCCCTTCTTTGCCTCAGGAGTTTGGGACTGTCCTCTTGGGTCCTTCCTCTGTCAAGTCCTTCTAGAAGCCCACCTCCCATAGATGGGGAACTGCCTCCCAACTGAGTGCCCACAGCATCTTGTCCATGGAGGGCAGCTCCCCGCTGGGACACTGCACCCCGACAGTCTAGTGACTGAGGGTCTGTCCACCTGATTAGAGCTTGAGACCAGGGGCTTCTCCACCTCTTCATCCCCTGGCGGTGCCCAGCTCAGGGTCTGGCACCCAGTGGGTGCTGGCTTTAGGATCACAGTATCATCGTTCATCTCCGTACATCCCCCAGCACCCAGCACCAAGCCTGGACGCACTGGCCATGCGGGAAGCATGCTGAGTGAAGAAGTGAGGGACGCAGGCATGAATAAGTGAATGGACAGGAACCTCTGGGCCTCGGTTTTACAGACCAGCGAGGACCTGGAGGGAGCATGTGCGTGGCCTGGGGAGAGGGGGAAAGGGACAGCCCCGGACGGCAGGCTCACTCGTGTCTATGACTCGCAGGCCGAAGTGGGACAGCATCAGGACCATGTTCAGGTTCTCAAACTCCTTCTCCAGGACGACCCCGTAGGTCTTCAGGCCGGCCAGCTCCACCTCCAGCCTCTGCTGCTGGTTCTAAAAGAACACCAAAGTGTTCAGGCAGCTAGCTCCAAGACTTTCCAATGGAATGAATGAATGAATGAATGAACGAACAAGTGAATAAATAAGTATATAAATATGTATATAAGTAAATGAGAAAGTAAATAAGTAAATGAACAATAAATAATTAAAAGTAAATGAGTATATAAGTAAATAGGCTCCAAGTAGATAAGTAATCAAATAAACAATTAAACAAAGAGGGTCTTGCAGCTGCTCTTGTAGGGCACACACAGAATCCATGAACATAGTCAATCTCCCCTCCCCACCTCCAATAAGTAAAAGAGCCACCCCACTGACACAGCCCCCACTTGTTAAAAACCCTATTACTTCATGCTGGACCCTTTATATCGCTCAGTATCTCACTCACCCTCCTGCTGAGGATGTGTCCCCGCCTGGGAAGCGAGGTTCCGGGGTGTCAGTGGCCTGCCCCAGCCCCCTGACCACGGAGGGGAGCCCAGACCCACAGCTGGGCCTGATTTCCGAGCCAGCCCTTCTCATGCTGCCATCTGCAGGGCCCTGGGGGCCAGGATGACATGGGGCAGCCCCAGGGCAAGGGCTGTGTGTGCAGTGGGTGGGCTCCCACCCTGAAGAAAGCTTGACTGTGTGCCCCACCCTCGGCCCCTCCCAGCATCCCTGGGAGGCAGGCGTGGTTTTCCTCCTCTAAGATGTGGGCTGGGAGTTCAGTGAGATGCCTTGCTAAGGAGGTCCCGGACAGTAAGGGACACCCCTCCCCACGCCGGCACACACCCTCCCTGCCGGCCAGGCTGCTAAGCGAGGAGCTCTGGCAGGGCTGATTTCCAGGGGCCTATGTCAGGGGGGTCATTGCACGATGGCTTCAGATAACTGGGGTATTTCCTTTTTTTTTTTTTAACCATTCACTGTTCTTCAAAGTTCTTTAACAAAACTACACTCAAAGGAAACAGGAATGGTGGTGGAACTTTGGGGTGCACAGAAGTGTGGGATGAAGAGTCTGCTGGAGGCACGGGAAGGGACAGCCCCAGAGGGCGATGCTGTGATGCCCATTGGTACCCTGCCAGGTGGATCAGCTCATTTAATCGCTCACAACCACCCCACGGGGCAGACCTACTGTTCCCCCCAGTGGCGCATGGAGAGACTGATAACCGGGGAGGTGAAGAAATGAAGAGGGGAGCTCGAGGCACACAGCTGGGGGCAGAGCCTGGATTCCAACCCCGAGAGCCTGTGCTCCGAACCACAGCAGATGCCACCTGCTTTCTGGACCTCTTTAAGGCTTGTGCTTGTTAAGTAAGCATCAGACTTCTAGGAATCCCTCCCCAGGGAGCTCAAGGACGCGTGTAAAGACTGACAAGAGTGTTCACAGCGTTATTATAGTATAATGATTGGATGTAGCCAAAATGCCCACCAACTGGGAAACGGGAATCCATTATGGTTCATCCACATAATGACATATTTTGCAGCCATGAGAGGCAATTCACACAAGGACATCGAAGGAGATGTGAAAATGCTTACCTACCACGGAATGAAATGGCAACCGTAGGAATCAAACTGTGTGGTTTTTATTCCAATTTTTCCTTTGTCTCTGTCTCTCTTCCTACCTACCTACCTATCTCTACCTATTTAGATAAATACAGAGATACATAAATATATAGATAATATACAAATATATTTATCTATGTAAACAGATTTAGATATTTGTGGAAAACAAGACTAAAAGATGCTACACAAATGTTAATGATGCTTCTCTAATGATTGGATTTCATTTTTCTGAAAACTTTCAAAATTTCTTCTGAAATTTCAAAATTTTCTTCAAGGAATATAACTTAATTTTGTAATCAGAATAAAATAACACATTTAAAAATTGTGACTTTATGCACGGTTTCACCTCATCTTCTCTTTGCTTTCATCAAAACAGGTACCACCCATCAATGCATAAACGTGCACACACTTGCCAACTGAAAATTATTCACAGTCCGCACCAGGCAACCCTCCTTGTGGTATGTGGTCCAGACCACCTCTCATGGAACACGATGCGAGCAAGGATGCTCGTCACACCCTAAGCTGGTGCAAACCGGTGCCCCCAGCGAGGGGAGTGGGCCAGGGGCATGCAGTGGGTGCAGAAGTAACAGGCCAAATGCCACGGGGCAGCGTGGATGAACACGGAGCCTTGCGTGAAGCAAGCACGCAGCACGAGAAGGCTCACAGCACAATTTCTCTACATCGAAAACACAAACACTCCGTATTTTACAAGAATATATAACAAGTATGCTCTAGCAGGAATGGTGGGGAGGCGAGTAGCACCTTGGTTTGTGATGCGTTATTTCAGTCGGACCACACGGTCTTCTTCCCCTGCTTCCCGACCCCACCAGGTGGGGCCCTGAGCTGAGCAATGGGGCTACAGAGATGGGACTGGGCGCTTCCCTCCCGAGAGCCTCACCTGGAACTCCAGCAGCTGCCTCTGCAGGGCCTCCTGCTCTACTTGAGCTCTTTCTAAAGTCTTCCTCAGCTCTCTGAGCTCAAATTCTTTGACTGGGAGGAAAGGGGAGAGAAGGCCGTCTTTATCTGTTCTTTCCATCAAAACCTCCCCTTCTCTTTGAACTGCACCTCACACAGGCAACAGCTGGGACGCTGACATGTACAGGGCGTCCTCAAAACCCTTTTTAATATTGCCTATTTCATTCTCTGATAATATAAAGGACACCTATCCATTGGGGGAAATAAGAAAGGAATAAAGAAAGGAATAAAGAAATACAGCACCTTCCTCTTGCCTGCCAGAGGTAACCACTGTTAACATTTGCACAGATTCACATATGCATAATTTTATAAATATAGTTGAGATCGTAGGGAAGTTACGAAGAACATGGGTCTTGGAACCCATCCCATCTGAGCTCACTATCTATGCAACCATGGGCAGGTTACTTAACCTCTCCGTGCTGCACTTTTCTCATCTTTAAAAGGAGGTGATACTATAACCGACCTCACAATTAAAAGGTAATTTGTATCAACTTCTTAGACCTGTGACTGGCTTACCGGAAGCCCTCGGTTATTTCGCATCTGATTATTTATTATCTTTACTTATTGTTATTCTCGTAGTTGCAACCTTTCTTTTTTTTTTTTTGTTCCACTTAATATTATAACCTATTATGTAGGTTGCTCTTACTAGGATTATAAAACCCTCGGTCACCAAAGTTACTAGGGAGTTGTAGAACTTGACTACTCACTTTTCAGAAGTTTAAAGATGAACTCTTGCAAGAAACACAAGTCAAGTGAAGCAAAACTCGTCTCTGGAATCAGGCCTCTGAGTGGAAGTGGATCAGGGCACTCAGCTTCCTCCTCTGAGTCCCCTTTGTTCAAATTCTGACCTACCTCTCCCTCCAGAGGCTCCAGATGCTTCAAGCACTCGGCAGAATCTTTTTCAAATTCCCCTAAAAAGCAAAGAAATCCCGTGTCAAAGGTCAGCCCCTTGAGCAAAAGATGAGCGGCTCCTCTGGGTCTGGCCCTCTGTCCAGATATGGGCAAGCCTGTCCCTTCCGAACCCCAGTCCCTGGGCCAGGTCCCCAGATGTACAAGAAGAATGTACTGGGACCAGTGCCAGATGGAGGGCAGCAAGGGAGGCTTCCTGGAGGAGGGGGTCCTTGACTGAGACGGGTATCTTTTTTCCAAACCACTTCATTGAGATCTAAATCACATACCATACAATTTACCCATTAAAAGTATATACTTACATGGTTTTTAGTATATTCAGATATGTGCAGTCACCACCACAATCATTTTTAGAACATATGCATCACCTCCCCAAGAAAACTCTGGTTCCGTTTAGCCATCACCCCCACTCCCCAACCCTCCCTCAGCCTTAGGCAACCACTAACCTGCTTTCTGTCTCTACAGATTTCCCTATTCTGGACATTTCATATACAGGAAATCATACAATCTGTGGTCCTTTGTGACTGGACTTTTAACTTACCATGTTTGTTTTCAAGGTTCATCTACATTGTAGTACATATCAGTACCTCACTCCTCTTCAGGCTGAATAATATTCCACTGCACGAATGGACCGTATTTTGTTTATCCATTTATCAGTTGATGGATGTTTGGGTTGTTTCCACTTTGGGGCTACTATGAATAATGTTGTCATGTACATTCATAATATTGTGTGAACATATATATTTCGTTCTCTTGGGTACATACCTAGGAGTGGAACTGCTGGGTCATATAGTAACTAAATTTTTGAGGAACTGCCAGACTGTTTTCCAAAGTGGCTGCCCCATTTGACATTCCCACCAGCAGTGAATCAGGATGTGATTCCTCCACAGCCTCCCCAGCACTTGCTATTATTCACCTTTTTGATAGGGTTTTGAAGGATGAATAGGAGTGAGACCCAGTACACAGAGGTGGGAAGGCCATTCCTGGAGAAGGGCAGCTTGAGGGGAGATGAAAAGAAATTGCAGAGCAGGGAGCTACAGGGAACCATTAGCAGTTGGAGATTCCTGGAAAGTAAGGGGGGAGGTAGGGAGTTGCTTATCCGCTACAGCCCCCAAGCTCATAATAATAACACAGTGGACACCCAGAGTGTGCCGGGCATCACAGGATTAACTCATTTCCTTACGACAGCCCTGTGAGGTCAGTATTATTATCATTATTCCCAATTTTGCACTTGAAAAAATGAAGGCAGTGGGCAGAGAGTTCAGCCAAGGTGATAAACGCAGTAAGTGGCAGAGCAGGGATTCAAACTCAGGTCCTTAATGGTGACAGGGTGCTGCCCACCTAAGATGTCACCAAGGCGGGGATGACTGTTGTCACCACAGAAAGGAGACACCAAGTATTAAACTGCCAGAGCCTCCTATGGAGGCAGAAGGCACCCTAGTGGCTGCCCAGGAATGGGGAGTGACTGCTCACGGGGATGGGTTCTGTTGCGGTGATGAAAATGTTCTAAACGTAGTTGCAGTGGTGGTTGCACATATCTGTGAATATACTGAAAACTACTTTCTGTGGGTGAGTTTTATGGTGTGTGAATTAGATCTCAATAACACTGTTAAACCAAAGAGCTCTGGGACCTTGCCGCATGCCTGCTCCCCACCCTGGTTTTGCTGAGAGGGAGTGGAGAGCCGGGGAGGGGACCGCTCAGGTTCTCCTGGGGCGGTGACAGCAGGAGCAGGCGGTCCCTGGGCTCACTCTCATCTCGAGGGGTTGGGGGGATCCCAGGCAAAGAGAGCCACATGAGATCCTGCTCTGAAAGGATGAGTGGCTAATGCCCCCTCCCATCAGGACCGAGACTCAGAGACCCAGAGACTCAGATACCGCAGCTGCTCAAAGCCCTGCTTTCCAACAATATCACAGCAATTAAGGCAGACATGGAAACGCTCTTGAGAGCCTGTTAACATAAAACTGGTAGGCGGTTTAGGGAGAAGACGAAGCAAGGCGTGCCCATGTCTGTTTCCCTTTAAATAACTGCAAAGGCCCTCAGAGAGTTACATGGAATCAGAGCCACACGTATCTACAGCCTCATGGTCCCCCAGTACATGATTTTATAGATTATGAAATGAGCCGTAATCCTCTCCAGCGGGTAATTTACACAGTATAACGCTAGGCATATGGAGTGCACACATTATACTCAGTTTCAGGTAATGAGATTCATTTTTACTTTCATTGTCATTATTCACCTTCAACAAGACATTACTGAAGACAGTTTATTTCCTTACAAACCCCAGACAAAGGTGAGCCTCCTGTGCATGTGTGCATTCCCTCATCAAATGTTTATTGAGACTCTACTATGGGTAAGAGATATGTCCTAAACCACATGGCTCCTTCCTTCCAGGAGAGCAGGTGTGTGTGTGTGTGTGTGTGTGTGTGTGCACATGCACGTACAGTCATGACTGTGTGTGTGTCTTGTGTCTCTGCATGTATGTGCACACACACATGTTGCAGGGTGATGGTGACAGTAGCAGGGGATGATCATTATTAAGCATGGGTACATGTCACACCCTCAGGAGCCCCCCACCCCATGTCTGAAACCAGGAAAGACTTCCTGGGGGAGGTGACATCTCAGCTGAACCAGGCCTGCACACGGCTCTGATATACATCTTCAGAAGAGCCCTGTGAGGCAGGCGATTTCAACCTTACTTTACCGATGAGGTAGTGGAAGCACAGAGAGGTTAAGTAAGTGGCCCCAGCCCACTCAGCAAGCACGGTGCAGAGCAGGGGCTGCACTGAGCAGAGGCTGGTTACCTGTGAGGTTCTGCAGGTGCTGCTTCCCCAGCAGGTGCTCTCGCTTGTTATGCAGGGAACTGAAGAACTGCCTGCAGGTCCGACAGTACAGGTCATCATTCTCATCCCCCTGTGGACCGAGACAGTTTCTGGTGAGCAGGGAGGAGGCGGGATCCCGCCTTCTCTGAACATAAAATTAGCTTAAAACGGCAGATGGGCTTCAGGCGGGCCAGGCTGGATCTTGCTAGTCCTTTTTTCACCTGTGAAATCGCTTGCCGGGTTGAGGCTTTTCTGAGCACAGCTGAGAATTTCAACTCATCCCAAGGCCTCTGTCACCGAGTGAGAGAGAAAGTGTTAGGAATGTGGCAAAGAGGGTACGACAGGGAGGTTTTGAGAATTGGTGGTGTTGTCTGAGTCCACAACCAATTCTGAGTTTTTCATATTTTCAAAGAGTTTGCTTTGAAAACATGAACAAAATGAACTCTGTGACTAAATGACAAAGATGTGTCCTTTTATCAAAATACATATGTACTAACCTGTAGGTGCTCATATATCCACGGACTATTCTGGAAGATGCACTAGAAACTGGTTGTAGTGGATGCCTTGGGATGCAGGGATGGGGTGGGGGAGTGAGGGCCTGGGGCTCTGTGCACACAACCCACCTCTCATTGTAAACCTTTGTGTACTGTTTGCATTTTTTTTTTTAACCATGCACGTATATATATATATATTTTTAATATAGAATACAGAGTTTACCTTTTTATTAGTTTTTTGGGGGGAAAGGAGACTTTTTTTTTTTAAGATTTTTTTTTTTTTAGTTTGAAGACCACGGTTTTGTTTTGTTTTTGTTTTTGTTTTTGTTTTAATTTTTATTTATTTATTTATTTATTTATTTTGGCTGTGTTGGGTCTTCATTTCTGTGCGAGGGCTTTCTCCAGTTGCGGCGAGCGGGGGCCACTCTTCATCGCGCTGCACGGGCCTCTCACTATCACGGCCTCTCTTGTTGCAGAGCACAGGCTCCAGACGCGCAGGCTCAGTAGTTGTGGCTCACGGGTCTAGCCTCTCCGCGGCATGTGGGATCTTCCCGGACTGGGGCGCGAACCCGCGTCCCCTGCATTGGCAGGCGGATTCTTAACCACTGCGCCACCAGGGAAGCCCATGTATATTATTTTTAAAAGAAAAACAGTTAATTAAAAAAAAACAGAGAGCTGTATGTATTTGCTTACATTTAGTTCAGAGATGTAAAAACTCCCCAAGCTCTGACAAGAGATGGTTCCTGTCACAGACCTGAAGTGTCCCCTGCCGCCCCAAGAGCTGGCGGGGACCTGACCATGCTCAGGACACTGCCACTCACTCTGCTTCTCAGGAATCCTCTCCCGCATCAGAGGGGCACTCCTTCAGCCCAGATAGGTGCCCCCAACTGGAAGAGTGTCTGTAGGGTTCCTTCCGCACCCTCTGTGAGGCTTGCCTCCGCCTCTCACTAAATGAGCAGAAAGACCTGCTAAGAGAGGCCTGGAGCAAGGGGGCCCCAGGGAGCTCCACAGCGGGAAGATGAGGAGGGCTGGCAGAGGGAGGGGGACTCGTCAGGAGGGAACTTCACGGAGGAGAGAGAGGCCACTGCCGAGAAAGGGCCCCAAATGCTCATCAAGGCCGGTGCCAAGACATCAGAGCAAACATCCAAGCTGCACGTACACCTCAACAAAAAATTCCATCCTCTCACTTTTGCTTATAGAAATACGTCATTATTATAAAATTAATCGCACGTAGCCCAGGGTGGTGGGGCTGAGCCTTCTAGGTTTGGTGACCTTTTGAACAATTATGGGAGGGACCCAAAACTCATTCAGGTAATCCCTAGTACAAATCCTTTCACAACCTGAAGCCAAGACTAGGAACCACTGTCAAGAGAAGATGAATCACAGGCACCCAAGAAAAAGTGTCCAAGAAAAACAATAGCCAGGAACCATTTATCCTGACTATTTCTCCGTAAAAGTGTGAGGTCTTCATCTATGAGAATCAGTGCATGTTTCCCTTCAAATTCAACTAGAGCAGCTGCATTTTCATTGGGTACCAGGCGCTGAGCTACTGGCCCTTGGCCTCTTGGCTTCGTGCCCCTGCATTACCAGGTATTAACAGGGCAGCCCCATAAAGAATGTGACACACGGTCCCACCTACACTGGTGGACAGAGATATGAGACGTGAAACAATAACAGTGACTAATATTTTCAAGCCAGGCATGGATACTGCATGACTGTTGGCTCTTACATCATTCACAGTCATGTTCTGAGCTATATTTTGTTATGAGGAAGGCCAGCCTCAGGCTTGACTAAGGTCACAGAATGGGTGAGGAAGAAAGGCCAGGATCTAAAAAAGCGTGGTGCCCGCTGGCATCCCTCCATGGTGGGTGGGGGACATGGTGGGTAGGGAGATGGACGCCAGGTCATGGAAGGCAATGGGGGGCCAGCGCAGGCTCCAGGGAGAGGATGGCTGGGTTGGTGGGAAAGGAGCTGGCTGCGCAGAGCAGACCCCTTCAGGGGGAGGGGCTGCCGGCGGGACCTCCACTCATGTGGCTCTTTTCATAGCGGCTCCAGCCTGGGCCACAGAGGGCTGACCTTTCAGGTGGACAATGGACACAGGAAGTCCTTTGCCCTCTAAGTCTCAAATCATTTTCTAATGATAAAAGGTGGTGTACTTCAAACAATGTTTAAAGCTCTTATAAATGCATATTGAAAGTAACAGAAAAGAGGGGGTGTAAAGTGAAAAGTAAAAGGTACCCAACTCCCATTTCTACTCACTGTACTACAAGAGCTTCTTGTGTAGCCTTCCAGAACGTTTCAATGTAAACACATCTGCCCCTTAAGATTCACTTTCAATTGTTCTTCATTTGTTAAATATATATATTTCATCATCAATTAAATTCAAAGGGGAAACACCTACAAGTTACACCTTAGCTCAGACCACCTGACAGCCCTGGTCTCCACTGCCCTGTCCTCGTCCCCACACGCACGCTGTCTGCTCCAGGCGTCCTGAGCTGCTCAGGGTCCCACACACACACTGGGCTGCTTCCCATCCCCCCGCCTTCGCAATGCTTGTTTCCCCAGCCTAGAGCTCCCGCTGTGCTTCATTTCCATCCGGCCAGCATTGCCTCCAGGAATTTCCCATTTCTTCTTCACGAGCATCATCTCAGAATCACCTGCCCTGAGACTGACTCGCCCAGAGTCAGGGGCCGCTCTCACCGTGCACGTGTGTCCATCACAGCAGATCCTGGTGTGAAGTGTTGCACACTTGCCAGTTTCCCCTGAACAGGAGCCGTCAGGCTGTGCTTCACCCACCTCTGCATCCTCAGCCTGGTCTCCCACCTCCCACCGAGCTGGGCTCAGTACATACTTGTCCAAGGAACACACAAAGAAAGGCCTCCATAAGGGACTGATGTGTGAGCCACACTCCAGCAATGCATGAAATCCTGTGCCCGGATGCTGTGGTTTCCTGGGG
The DNA here is from genome assembly GCF_949987535.1 of Balaenoptera acutorostrata. Taxonomy (NCBI): domain Eukaryota; kingdom Metazoa; phylum Chordata; class Mammalia; order Artiodactyla; family Balaenopteridae; genus Balaenoptera; species Balaenoptera acutorostrata. The sequence goes on along the minus strand of NC_080068.1, from coordinate 107,874,857 downwards.
CTGCCATAACCAACTACCACTAACTGGATGGCTTAAAACAACAGAAGTTTATTCTCTCATAGTTCTGGAGGCCAGAAGTCTGAAATCAGCCTTACTAGACCAAAATTAAGGTGTGGGCAGGGCTTAGTTCCCTCTGGAGGTGCTGGGGAGAAACTGTTCCTGCCTCTTCCAGCCTCTTCTGGTGGCTGACGGCTTCCTTAGCTTGTGGCCGCAACACTCCAATCTCTGCCAGTGGTCACGTGGCTTCCTCCTCTTCTGTGTCAAATGTCCCTCTCCCTCCCTCTTTTAGGGACACTTGTGACTGCATAATTCCCCTCCCTCAAGATCTTAACTTAGATCACAACTTCAAAGACCGACCCGTTTTTTGCCATATAAGGTAGCATTCACAGGCCCCAAGGATTAGGACCCAGATATCCTTTGGGAGGGACCATTTCTCAGCCGCCCATACCAAATGAGGGTGATTATTTTAAAACCACATCCCCCTGCCCCCCCAGCGAATACTTACATCAATTTCTGAGAAGTCAAGGCCCTCGCTCTCAAATTCACATCCTAGTGTACCTGTTCCTGATGGAGAAAAAAACAGCATCATTTTACAAAGCATCTGTCTGAGAAAAGGCCTCAGCCTTATTGCAGAAGCATCAACACAAGGGTCAGAAGCGCCTTCTGAGGCTGAAAAGATTTATCCTAAGAGGTCTCCATGCTTCCTGCTGGAGGATCAGTGCTTGACTTCAGCTGCTCAATTTCAATAGAGGTCTGAAAATCCCTTATTATAAACCAAGAGGAAAAACCGGATACCTCTGACTTCAGTTTATAAACACCTGGCCAGGTACGGAATGAAGATGAGAGAGAAACAAGGAAAAACATAAACAATTAATTTTTTATTAGCATGGCAGAATCCAGTGGTATTTTTTAAAATTATTATAATTATTATATTTTTATATAGTAAACTTTTAAAATTTACTGTGTTTTAAATAAGACAGAAATACATCTTATTTAAAAACCAAGCTCTCTTGGAGCGGCCTTTCTTTGTAACACGCCAGCTTGTCATGTGATGACAATCTACAAATAATCACAAAAATAAGAAGGCAGCAGAACTCCAGCATGGCTGAAGGATTAAGCACGATGCGGTGTTCTCTGCGAAGCCTGACATAGCATTCTTAGGGAGAAAAATATGAACGGGGAATGACAGCTGTTCATGGGGAGACCCTTAGCCAGAGGTCTCAGGGCACAATCGGCTTAGCTTTGACATTCAAATGAGGACCAGAGGCCTCACAGCTCCCTCAGAACCATCCGACATCCCACTCTGCTAATACTAATTATATGCTAGACCGGTGGTTTTCAATGGATTATTTTTATCTGCAGGTGCTTGATTGAAAACAAATGTTAAGTGGAAACCCAAGAAATACAATGGGTCGGAGTGGAGCTGCCTGTGGACCAACTCAGCCCTCTGCTTGTTTTTGTAATTAAGTTTTATTGGCATGCGGCCTCACCCATTCATTAACATATTGTCTACGCTGCTTTCCTGCTACAACCATAGAGTTGAGGGGTTGCAACACAGACTACAGGGTCCACAGAGAGTAAAGTGTTATCTAGTCCTTTACAGAAGTTTGCAGATACTCTCTCTGGATGAAGCTGTGGCGGAGGGGGGAGGCTCGTGCCCCAGTGCCAAGGGTATGAAGCACGAATACTTGCTGAACTCGCTGTGTGCCAGGCACTGAGCACCAAGCTCCTATGGTTTAACTCGTTTGATCAGCACCAGGCCCTGTGCAGGAGGTCCTATTACAGCCTGACTTTCTATATGAGGAAACGGAGGCACTAAATGCTTTAGTGATTTGTGCAAGGTGGCAGAGCCAGGATTTGGATCCAGGCATTTGGACCGCTGAGCCCACACCTGACCACTATGGAGGCAGCGCTCAGCCAGGCCCAGGCGGGAGTGAGAAGCGGCAAAGTGGAGAGCTGATGGGCTCTGGCGGGATGCCGGTCAGCCCCCAGCATGGGGCGTGCAGGAAGAACCCTCAGGACGGACAGTGACGGACCCCGCACCACTGGTGAGGACACCCCAGCTGCCCTGAGGCCATGTGCCCCTTGGAGGGGAACGTGCCACGGGTGGGGTGGCAGCCCTGAGTCTGAATGTAGAATGGGCCTCTGGTGGGCACTGCAGTTGATACAGCTTCCAATAAGGATGGCAAAGACGGTGAACGAGACGCCACCTCCATGGTGAAGGCAGGGTCAGCAGACAATAAATGGAGTTCGCCTCTCTGCCTTAGGCCTGCACCCCCAGAGGCACACTCTGAGACAAGGATTTTGGTGCAAGTGGGGGTTTTTTGGGACAGTGATCCCAGGAAATGCTGGTAGAGGAGTGGGGAAGTGGGTCGGGAAAGGGAGAAAGCCAGTATGGGGGGCCTTGCTGAGCAGAGGCCACTACAGTCAATAGGGCGCAGTCCCACCAGGAGCCTCGAGGGGGCGCACAGGACACATCTCAGCATGGCGGGTTGCGGGAGTTGGGGTGTTTACCTGCCATTCTTGCCATTCCTGTGCGCACTGGTTTAGGGATGCTCAGTGTGTTGATTCCTGACACATCAGGCCTGACTCCAGTTGGGCAATGCCGGGGCCTGCAGTAGGATGCTGTTGGCACGTGGGGACGGTAGATGCTATGGGGACATGGACCCCCAGCGTAATCAGAGTGTGGTCCCTGCACCAGTGGCCTCGGCAGCCCCAGGGGCGTGTTGGAAATGCAGACCCCACACCTGCTGGGTCAGAACCTGCATTTTAACAAGACTCCCGGTGATCCAGGGTACTTTCGAGTTTGAGAAGCAGTGAGTTCCATAACTGCGGGTTCCTTTCCTCTTTCTAAGGACTAAAATGTAATCACTGGCCCAGCACTACCTGACCGTTCTCTGACGTTCCCGAGAAGGAGGGAATGAGATGTCTCCTCTTTAATCAGGTACAAGATGTGTCTCAACCCGGCCAGAAGAGCCGCCAAGGGAGACCATGATGCCAGTGGCTTTATTCGGGCCGTGGCTCTTCCCCCTCCCACAGCTTTGCGGAGGTATGATTGACACGTTTAAAAATGTATATACTTAAAGTGTTCAAAGAGGATCTACTCAGTGAATTCAATACACAATGGGGAAAGGATAGTCTCTTCAATAAATGATGTTGGGAAAACTGGATAACCACGTGCAAAAGAATGAAGTTGAACACTTATTTTACACCATACACAAAAATGAACCTGAAATGGATTAAAGACTTAAATGTAAGACCTGAAACTGAAAAAACTAGAAGAAAATGTAAGGAAAAAGCTCCTAGACACCAGTTTTGGCAATAGTGCTTTGGATATGACACCAAAAGCACAGCAACAAAAGCAAAAATAAACAAGTGGGACTACATCAAACTAAAAAGCTTCTGTGCAGCAGTCAGCAAAATGAAAAGGCAACCTACAAAACAGGAGGAGATACCTGCAAACAGTATATCTGACAAGGGGTTAATATCCATAATATATAAGGATGTGAATGCTGACCAAGGCTGAGACTAACACAGAGCATTTTTCGAATGTCACTTCTGCCGTAAAACATCCCATAGCCTCAGGCCTGGGAGGCAGAAGCTGCTGCCCACCCCAGCCGGGCCCCACTCACCGCACAGCGCCTGCACTTTGTGCGCTGCCCGCCTCCGCAGGAAGGCTCGGTAGGCCTTGGAGCTCTGGTAGGCCTGCAGCTCTCGGATGTAGCGCTGCTTGTCCTCAACTGCCTCATAAACATACCTCTGGAAGAAAGAGCACAGAGATTCTGAGACTCTCCTAATCTGGGGGAGGGGGGACGCGGCTGGAGGTGTCCTCTTGTCCAACTTGCCTCAGTCTTTCTAGGATGGTCCCAATAAGCTACTGCTCATCTTCTACTTGCATACCTGCTGGGATGGGAACCTCACTACCTAACAGCAAGTTCATTCCTTACTTGAATGATGCAGACCACAGAAAGTTTCCCTTCCAATCAGTTGGAATCTGCCTCCCTGTGGCTTTTACCATTCTGCTAGGTGTGGTCTGATGACTGCAGAGGAGGGTAGCACTCAGCTCCCCTCCCCTCCTTGAGGGACCTTACACTTCTATTCTATTATCACACAAGCAAACATCAGTGCTTAACTCTGTGCAGGGTCCTGGGTGGGGCACTAGTGATAGAGACGAATCAGACCCAGCCCCAAGCTACCCCATCTGCTACTGTTTTCCCTCCATCAGTAACACCTGTCTCAACCTTCCTCCCCTGGCCAAATCTTACTAATCCTTCAAGATCTATCACAGGACATTTACCTCCTTGAGCATCTTTCTCTGATGCCCCCAGGTTGACTCAGGGCACTCCCACACTGGTTTAGGTGCCTCCTGGAGACCCCCTGCCCCTGGTACAGACCTCTGTACCCCTCACCATGGATTGTATGCGTCCACTTCGGGGGTCCCGACAGCCTAGACTGTGAGTTCCTTGAAGGCAGGGACTTGGACTCATCTCCAGCCACAGAGGCTGGCATCAGCTGGTGTAACCCAGGGACAACTAGTGTGTGTGTGTGTGTGTGTGTGTGTCTGTGTCTGTGTCGCCAAAGGTCACTCTAAGAATACTCATCAAGTAATTATTATTCACAGTGATTATTTACTTTATGCACTTGGTAATTTGAAATAAATTATCACGTTAAGTAAAAAACTTTTAAAGCATTGATGTGTTGAACTGGTCCTAATAAAGTATGGAGCTGACAGTCCCTTAGATGGCCTCTTTCCTCAGGCTTCTGGACCCTCTTTCCACCTGGCATGTGGTGCATGGCCTCTGTCTCATTCCTGCAGGGACTTGAGTCTCACTGAGGGGACAACTGACAACGCTGTAAGGCAGGGCTTTTAAAAGATTTGAAGGAGCTCCAGGCATGGCAGCTGGGGTGCAGAGAGAGTAAAGAATTTCTGAAATTATGAAAATAGCTTAGAGACTCCCTAAAACCTTGGATCAGAGGTTCTGCCCCTCGCTGCCCCATAAGAGCTACCCTATGCTTTGCAATCACTATGCTTATTTCAAAGCCAATTGTAATTTTTGCTCAGCCCCTCAGACTGGCATGTTAGCGGTTTAAGCCATTGTAGCAGGTGGGGACTAAACCTAACCATCCTCACCCAACTAAACCAAGGTAGTTTTGCTTTGACCTCTTTTACATTTTAGCAGGTATGTGTGGTGGGAACATTTCTTCCCCACTGCCGATGTTTCCTTCTGTAAGGCGGAAGCGTAATCCTTCTGGCCTCTCCTGCACTGCCCTCTCCTCCATGTGGGAGGAGGGGTTTATCTAAGGGTAAATTGGGAGCCAGAACCAGAGATGCTTGGTGGAGCCCCGCCTCTCTCCTCCCCCGAGACCTGCCTCCAGCAGAGAGCCAGGGCCCCAGTCTGCTCTTAGCCAGAGTCGGGGGTGGGGGGGCCTGCCCAGACTGGGACAGCCAGGGCTCTTCCAGTTGTCTCACTGGCTACTGGATCTACTTCCTGAGTGGTTGCAAACCTGAGTAGCAAGGAGAGGAATGTCATTAGTTGACACCACGCCCCCAACTTAGGATTTCACGGGGTTGGCCAAAAAGTTAGTTCGTGTTTTTCCGTAAGCTGTTATGGAAAAACCGAAATGAACTTTTTGGCCAACCCAGTAGTTAATTTGAAGCAAGGGTTTTCTACAGCAAAAAAGTTGCAAGTGCAGGGGTTTAAAGAAGCTCATCTCAGAGTCTTTGCATTTAACCCAAAGAAATGACACTCCAGAGGCAGCGGGCAGTTCTGGGAAAAGTATGGGCTCTGGGGTCAGACATACTTAGAAGGAGTTTGGGAGGGATTTTGCAGGAAGGGATGCTGAAGCAGGCGTGTCTTGATTCATGTGACTGGAATGTGGGGTGGGGTGGTGGCAGAAGTTGACATTGGACATGAATGCCATGGTAAAGGCATGACTGTATCCCCTACGTTAGTGTTTCTTCCCCTGTGACCCCAGAATGTACTTCCCTAGGAGGCTAACAGGTGCTCTGTGTATAAGGGGTTCCACAGTGGAATTAGTTTGAGAAAGCCTCACAGGAGAGATGACAGAGATTCTCACACCCCTGGAGTGCTCTGCCCCGTCTCTCCTTCCACACCTCCTTCCAGCAGAGCACGGACCTCACCTGAAATATTTTTAAGTGAATAAAATTATATTAAAATGCTCCAACAAGAATTCCTGCAGGGGGAAAAAAGATCTGTTTCACTTGATTTACTCCAGAATTTCCTAAACTTATTGGACCATTTAGCCATGTTTCATGGATTCGCCCTTCCTCCTGACACAGTTTGGGAGATGGTGGACGCCAAAGCCACAGAGACCAGTGATTGCTTTTAAGGGGTGGGGTGAGAGGCACCTCCCACCTGCCTTCTGGCAAGTTCCCTCTGGCTCCAGTGTGAAAAGACGGACCAGGAGGGAACAGCCCCTAGTCAAGGCCGCAGACAGCTAGGCCCACCCCTCTGCTCATTCCACGCAGAAAAGGACTTACTTGCTTTTTCTCTTGGGGCAGCTGAGCCCACTGAGCGGCCAGCATCTTCGTGATTTCCGTGAAAGGCAGATCTGGGTGCCTGGCCCTCAGGGGGCTCCTCTGCTCATTGAGGAATATCACGTACCTGCACCAGGAACGGAACAAACACAACAGCTCTGAGCTACCGGCTGGAGGGAAGGCTGCAGGGCCTGCTGCAGCCACTTCCACTTTCAGGTTTTCATAAAAATAAACAGTCGTGGGTTTGCCCATATTTTTCAATCTAACCAGTGAAATGGAGGTTAATGGAAAAGGGGAAAATATTTGAATGGCTGGCTTATCCAGAGACTGATGGAAGACCTAAGGGGGATCCCCCCCAATGGGAGGGGCATGAAGACTGAGTGGGAAACTCACTCAACCCACCTGAGCCTCAGTTTTCCCCTCTGTGTAATGGATACAACACTGCTCATGAGGTTGTTGTGCAGCCCAAATGCTCCAGGTACAGGCCCCCTAACCCTCCTGATCAGGGATTCGGGCTGAGGGAGAGGGAGAGAGGCTGTGGGCATTGGGGTGAGACAAACCGGTCTTTGGAACAAAAGCCACGTCCACAGGAATTACAGGAAAACTGAGAAAAGACCTTCACCCTTAGAAATGTGCGGACCCTGAGGATAAAAGAGAAAAGCGCACAAGCTTCCAGAGGAGCAAAGTGACCCTCAGAGCAGTGGGAAGTGACTGGCCTGGGGCCTCTCTTCTGCAGCCTCCGATGGCAGGGAACAAGGGATGGATGGTCTCAGTGCACTTGGTGGGGGGGGGGGGGCGCGTTTTGAGCCTTGATGAAGGTTACCTAGCTTGCCTGAGGCCGTGAAGCATCCACATCTGCAAGCCTGAAAGGGAAACCAGACCTGCTGGCCTCACAGCCACCCCCTTTCCTGTCTGTGAGCCAAGCCCAGCTGTCCTTTGGGCATCAGAACCTTATTCTAGCTTAAAGAACTAAACAACCCTCCCTCACTCCCTGGGGTGTGAGGCCCCGTAACGATCAAGGGCCCTGAAAAACAGATAAAGGCTGAGATGGGATAAGAGGCCCTCCAGGCCTGGCACAGAGCAGAGGCCACATGGTGAGCCCAAAATGTTACCTGAACATCCGTCGGGTAATCTCCCCATCTTACCCTGTCCTAGGAGCGCGGGGAACAGGAGGCTCCCTCGGGGGTTTCCTTTTCTTGCCTTTAGGCCAGCCCCCTTTCCTTTTCTGAAAGAGTAATACACAGAGGAGAACCTCAGGATTGTCAACAATGATTTACCATATTCGAATCACAGCCTACAATATGGCAACAAACTGAAGTGTCCTCGTCACACTTTACCCACGCGGCCTCTGACCTCCTGGCAGCTCTGCGGCATAGCAATAATCGTGCCCTGAAGATGAGAGAACCGAGGCTTGGAGGACATCATCACTGCCCTGCTGTCCCCAGAAGGCGGTGGGGGGGGCCGGGGACATTCCCTCCCATTGTGTTTTGACTGCATGCGGACATTGGGCGCAATCAAGAAAGCAACATGAGGTTTCAGTAACTCGGTTCACAGCGGGTGGGGCCCGGCCTCAGCACTGGGGACAGGGCGTAAACATCTGAGCTTGCCTGGTGCTCAGCCTGGGTTCCCATCTCAGCTCTGCCACTTACCTGTTATGCGGCCTCAGGTAAATTAGTAACATCCCCGTGCCTCCGTTTCCCCACTTGTAAAATGGGGGTCACAAAAGTCTGAACCTTGTGGGTTGCAGTGAGGATTAAATGTGGAAATATTCATGTATTTCTTAGAACAGAGCCAGGCGCCTAGTAAGTGCTCACTAAACGCAGGCTGCCACAATCGAAGGCAGACCCCTCCTGTGGCGGCCAGCTCTCGGCAGGGAGACCCAAGCTGCCCCTCTCTCTTCCGTTCACTGCGTTTCTTGGTTCATCAACAGTGCCTGTGCCCTTGCTGCCACTGAGGCCCTGTGCCACATTCAGAGGCTAGAGGGCTGAGTAAGACGCAGACCTGGCCCTCAAGCAGCCCAGTCTGATGCAGGAGGTCTGATGCATGTAAATAACGGCAACAATTCATTACAGGGATAACAGTTACAGAACGACAGCCTGGACACCCTTCCATTCACGTCTCAGTTTCAAATTTTCCTAAACCAAACACACACACACACACACGCCACTAATGGTGGAGAGTAATCAAAACGTGGCCTTAAAAACCTCTGTTTCAGCTTTCCAGTTTTCAAAACTCCCTCCCAGACATGCCCATTGTGGCCTTTCCAGGGCCAGGAGACATGAAGTCGGTCAGTGGCCCAGCAGGCTGGCTGGGTGAGGATCTGGCGCTGCCACAGCCAGGCCACATGTGCTGGGGACCAAAGGACGGAGGAGGTCAGGGCAGCAGCTGGCATGGGCACTTGAGGCACAGGAGGGTAGAGCTCGGGCCAGGCAGAGGCAAAGAGCCAGGCTAGTAGCCACGTGTGTGAGAGAGAGAGATTGCTGCAGAGCACCTAGCAAGCTGCCGGGCAGGCTGTAGGTGCATGACAGAAATGACACTCAGAAATGACAAGAAATGACACTCTCCCTTCTTCACTTCCTTGCTGATCCCTGGAGTCTGAAAGTGAAGGACAAGCCTTTCAGAACCCTGGAGAGCTCCCGGGTCCTGCGGTCAGCTCTGATTCCGTGTAAGAAAAACTGAAACCATTTCTACAGTCCAGGTCACTGGGAGCTTTCCAACACACATGTTCCTGAATTTGAGTCTCACATTCCCCACCAGAAGCAAATATTTCAATCATCCCACGCCACAGGAAGACACTCAGAAAGAGGAATGACTTGGCCACTTGGCGGCTTCTGTTAGAGCCGTGCCTTCCGAGGGAGACCCCACAGCTGCCTGGAGGCACGTGGGATGTGGACCGGCTCACCCAGCCCTGCCTCACAGCAGCTACCTCCGGTCTGCCTGCTCAGCTCCTCTGCCGTAGCACACGGGGGAAGTTGTTTGTTTGTTTTTAATTGGAGGAAACACTTTCATTTATTGATATTTATTGTACTTCTCTATATTCTAGTTTCATTAAGTCAAAACTAAAAATAAAAATGCTTATCATTTTACTGCCGTCTTTGGTCCTTTGTCTCAGGTTCTTTATTAAAAGAAAATCCTTCCTGGGTGTTTTCTTCGTCTGCCTGGAAACCATAGTTACAGAGACAAAGGCACTTGGGAAGGCTGCAGGGATACTTTTCTCTGAAGCTTTTTGTTCTCGCTGAATTTCTCACACAAGATTTATACCAAATTGACTCTGCCCTAAATAGAGCCACGTACACAGTGAGCTGATCATTAGCACAAGGTGTTACTACATGGAGAGCATTTCCCACACACTCGAGTACATTAGTTTAAAAGGAAAAGCAGAAGTAGAACAGGATTGAGCAAGGAAAGACTGATTACAAAAAAGTGCAGTCAGCAGGAGAGCAGAAAATCAGTGGATTGGCAAAATTCAAGGGGAAAAGATCCATTTCAATTGGATTCTTGACCAGCACAGAACTTTCATGTTCAGACTGTAACAGACAGTGAATTTTGGATATTTGGTTTTATACACAGAATTTTCTTTTACAAAGAAAATGTCCATTGGGAGTCAGCAGGGTGTAGCAGAAGGTATGAGGGGCTTGAGTGACAGATATGGGCTCACTCCCTGGCTCTGACACACTGTAAGTCTGAGCCCCCCTTACCTCTGCAGCTCCTAACTGTGACACAACAAAAGGCAGCACTGGGGTGGGTTTGTAGAGGGCCAGCACAGTCCCAGCATATAGCAAGGCTCAATGCATGTATGTTCCTTCTCTTTATTGATAAGGTAAAAAAACTCAAGAACATACCAATGAACAGGATTCTACAAGGCAACTGAGCAGATCTCAAGGAGAAAAATATTTCAGTTTACGCAACTAATCACGTCAATCATTTGGGAACCAGATCAAAGCTCAGATGATGATTATAATCATGGTTGGGAAAAGGATCTTGGCCCCAGTGGTTTTACAATCAACTCCCCCAGCGAAGTCCAGGTCCTGGTTATTTTCCCACTTAGCCACACTGTGCACTCCACTCCATGCCTCACCAGCTGCTTTTCCTGCACAGAGGATGAACGGGGGTCATCTCCCAGGTGAGAACGGCTCACCTCACCCCAGGACCTTCACCAGAAACCCCAAGTTTCCTGGAATAGTTAGGCTCAGGAGCCAAGCTCTTTGAGATCGAATCCTGCTCTGCCATTTACTGTGTGACCCTGGGCAAGTTCCTTGACTTCTCTGTGCCTCACAGGGTTGAGAGGGTTTGAAGAGACAATGCCCAGGAGTGCCAGCCTACAGCTCGGAGCACAGAACACACTAAACATGCGGGTGTTATCACTCGTGTTACAATGCCAACGCAGCACGTGAGGCCCTCTGTGCCTGCCCTGGACCGCACTTGCCTTTGGCTCCTCTGAGCCCTGCTCCTTCGGGTCCCCCGGTTCAGGCAGCACAATGTGCTGAGTGGGCAGAGACACCAGGTCCTGGCAGCGCGTCTGGATCACGGAGTTCCCAGGTAGTAGGCTGCCTGTCCCATTTGGAGATGGGAGAAGGAATTCTATGGGCACTAAAACAGCAAGAAACGGCCGCATAAGGTCAGAGACATTGAAATCACCACCACCCCTAGAGTCAGTCCATCCAACACAGGCACTCTGCGATATGCCATTTGCGTTTTCAAATGCCCACAAGTGACAGCAAATGCCTAAAACCTGAGTTGGTGGTCATTTCTCCGGGGCACAGATGGTAAGGACAGGGGAGGTGCCACACAGAAACAAGTCACTCCCTGTGAGCAGGACAACCGAGCTGGCCCTCAGGTCCTGCTCTGTTGGACCTGCCTCACGGACCCTCGCCCAGGGGAGCCTCACGGTTAGAAGTGTGGGCTCTGGACCCAGACCGTTGGGGTTCAGCCCCCAGGTCCCATGAGTCAGCTTCACGACAGCAGCAACTCACTTCACGTGCCGGGACCGTGGCTTCCTCTTCACAATGTTAGGGCAAACTTCAGACCAACTTCATGGAGTTGTTGAAACGCCTATTCACACCCCAGGTATTTACAGGATGCCTGCTATATGCTGGGCACGGCAGACAACAGCGCATAGAACAGACAGATATCCAGTCCCCCTGGAGTTTACATTCTGAGGGTGGGGGATTAAACTAAAACGTGTAGGGCCCTCAGAGCAGCACACAGCCCTCAGTAGGTTCTCAGTAATGTCACTGCTATTTTAGTGGCATTTTAAATTGGTGCATTTACAGAAAACTATCCTTTGAGAATGTCAAGAATGTTATCTGTGGTCAAGTTATCCCCTGATCCCCTGTGAAGTAGGCAGGATGGTAATTATGATCCCATTTTACAGATGGGAGAGAGGTGGGAATGGGACACTACATAGCTCAGATCTATCAGATGTATGCACGACCTACACACACACACACACACACACACACACACACACACACACACACAACCTGTTTGTAGATGGAGAAACTGAGGTGCCTGGAAGCAAAGTGATTCCAGAGAGAAGCCTAGAATCACACAGGTGGGAAAAGTCAGGTGAGATCTTGAACCCAGGTCTCCTAGTTGCCAGCCCAGCGGTCTATCCTCCTCCTCCAACCTGCACCCCCTATGGTTCCTCGTGCGGAGGGGAAGGTAATAACTTTCAAGTGACCATGCTCAAGAGTGACCCCATCAGTATCCCATTAAGTACTACTTAACAACCACAATGCAGGCCCCCTGCCAAACAGCTCCAGACGCTGACTTGTCTTAGAGTGAGGAAAGACAGGAAGGAATCCACTGACTTCCCCCTCAGCTTCCTGGGAAGGGGAAATGCGGCAAATAGTGATGACAAAACCCAGCATTCTGGAATTTTCTTTGGCTTGTATCCACATGGCCAAGCCTGGTCCAGGCCTTGTAATCCATCACTAGGACTGTTCTTGTTTTTTTAAATGGTATTTCTGTTTTGAATCATAACTCGTGGGTATGGCTCAGAAATGGGGGGGGGGATACCCACGGGTGATGGTAAAGGGTAGACAGTGCCCCTCCCTGGTCCTCCAGCACCAAGTTCCCTCCCTGGAGGCTACCGGTTAGGGGGCTCTTCACATGCCCTTCCAGAGCTAGTCTGTTCATTTACAAACACTTCTGTCCCCCACACAATGGCAAACTAGTTGCACTGCACTAAATTTACTTCTTTCATTTACTATGTCTTTGAGTTCTTTCTGCACCAGCCCATTTACAGCCGCTGCATTTTCTGGTGAATGGGCCACAGAGCAGTTAGCGGACCCTAGTAACAGATGCAGGTTACTCCTGGTCTTGCACACATAGCATTTCATGCATGCAGTGGGCTCTCTAGAAATCAGGTTGCTGGGTCAAAGGGCATGTGTGTTTGTAATTTAGATGGACCCTGGCTGGCATATACCCACTTCACGCCCACCAGCAGCGTAGGACCTGGCTTCCTCCTGAGGATCCCTGCCTCTGGGTCCACAGGTGAAAATCTCACCACCTCCCTCTCTGCTCATATCACTCTATGGCTCCCCCTGACTTCGGCATGGAGTCCAGGCCCCCTAGTCTGGTATCTGAAGCTCCAGGAGGCTGGGCCCTAATGACTCATCCAGCTGCATGCTCATCCAACTGATATAACTGACTCCAAAAGGTGGTGATGAAAATGTATGATAATCAGACCCTTTATGCATATTATCCCGTTTAATCTTCAGCATGACTCTGATTACCATGGCAATACCCACAGATGGAGAAAGAAGTTCAGAGAGGTCAGTGACCTTCCCAAGTGTCCACAGCAGGGCAGGGCAGATGGGACCCTCCACATTGGGTTGCCTACTCTTCCCATCTCCCCAGCCATCTCATCTCACCAACAAGCAGAAATCCTCTCCCATCTAGTACAGTCCGACTTCTGATGCCCTGATCCCACTGAGCGCAGCCCCAAATCTCCCCTGCCTTGCCTTCACCCTTTTCCAAGGATCCAGGAACAGCAGGAAGGAACCCATTTGGAGGACAGCTCCCAGTCGATTCATTCATTCAGTGGACAGACATTAGGACCAGTGCCAGGCCGCAGGCAGCGGCTGCAGAAACAGCAGTGGCTGACAATGCAGACTGCAGGGAGCTCTAGGTCAATACCAAGTCCTAGTTCCTTGGAGGGCAAAAGCCATGGTGATTACTTTGCCTAATGCTGAGACTGTGGAATAGTCTATGACTTGCTCAGGCTCTTCAACCCAGAGACAAGTGGTGCCTGCCCTGGGGCACTGGCCTCCCCACTTACTGGACAGTGCAGTGGTCACCCCTATGCCTCAGCCAAAACGTCTGGCCTCAGAGCCAGCTCTGCCACCTATTAGGCACATCATCTCTCGTTCCTCAGTTTTCTCAACTGTAAGATGGGACTACTAAGAGGTGGCATGGTTATTACAGCGCCTGGCTCCCAGAGAGCAGGCTACAGCCAAGAACTGGTGGTATTCTAACGTCGTCAGAGTCTGCGTTGGAACGTGAGAATACAGTCTTCAGAGTTCACCTTTAGGCTCGAATGTCACCTGCCCGCAGGTGACAGAAACATATCAGCCAGGAGCAAATTACGGGATTTTCACTAAATTATCATACAAGGTGGGGAAACGGGATTTTCTGCATAAAGGGAAGGTTCTGGACAGAGACCTGAATCTTTCCAGCGTCAGTTTCAACATTTGCACGGTACACGCTGAAGCTCTGACACCCACCGACCTGGGCTCGAATCCTGGTTACTCCCCTAACGACCCGAGGGGCTCGTTCAAGTCACTGAAAGCCCTCTGTTTCTCACTGTGGAGCACAGTCCCCGCCCCCAGGTCGCCAGGGCGTTACACGGGACAGGTGAGTACAGGTTCTTTGAGCCGAGCGCGCGGCCCGAGCGCCGCACAACGCAACAGCTCTCCTGACCAGAGTCGCCCGCTGACCCGCACGCGTCCGCCCCCAGCAGCGACTGGTGACCGTGGCGGCGGGCCGGGACCGCAGGCCGGTTCCGGAGCCAGGGCCGGCCCTGCTTCAGCACTGGCGGCCGCGGACGGCGCCGGACTCGCTCTCGGGCGGCTCAGGGGCGGGGAGGAGGTCACCAGAGCGCGGACGGGGGCGGCGGGGGAACAGACGGGCACCTGCGCCGAGGGACGCGCGGGGAACGGACCGGCCCGGCGCAGGCCCCAGTCACGTGTCAGGGCCTGGGCACCGCCCCGGGCATTCACACCCGCGCCGCGGGGCTGGGCTGCACCGGGACGCGCCCACCCCGTCCCGGGGACGACCCCCCCCCCACGCACACTCCCGGGAAGCGGGGCGCGCGCGACAGAGGGGAGGGGCCGCAAGTCCAGCCACTGACCCGCAGCCTGGCCGCTGTCCCGCTGCATGTCGCCCGCCCGCCGGGGCCACCACCCCGCGCCGGCGGCTCCGGGCTCGGCCCACCCGGTGCGCCAGCCCAGCGCCTGCCGCTCCGCCCCGCGCCCTCGGCTCCGTTTCCGCCCCGCCCCGCACGTCGTGGGCGGGCTCTCTGGAGCCGTCGTTCCCCGCGCTGCTGCCCGTCCCAGGGGCACGGGCTTTGTCCGCCTTGGACCGCGTCTGGCCGCTGAGACGTGGGCGGACGCGTGGGTCGAGAGTCCCAGCCGCGCGGGGGAGCTCCGGGCTCCAGGCTTTCGGAGTAACCGGGGTCTGGGCGGGGCCAGAGCGGGAGGGGCGGAGGACAGGACAGCCCCGCCCGGCGGCCGAAACCCCGCTTTGGAGCTGGGGGTCCCTCCACCCGCCCCTTCAGTTACGTAAGTGCCCCCATTTAAACGTCTCAGTATTTTCAAGGCACACAAGAATGCATAATACATTAGCACTGTGGCGAAATTAGAAAATCCAGAGCAGCCAGCCCCTCTCGCGGAATCCAGCACCTCAAAGCCAACCACCTGTAAACCCATTGGAGGGCCTCTCTTACGTTAAAAAAAATTTCAAAATACACTTTCAAAGATAATTCTAAACATTTAGAGATAGCCACGAGCTCCACCCGCCTTCCAGTGGCAAGACTTCTACGTTTGCATATCTCCTTCCGGTTTGTGGCAGGTGACCCGAAGGCAGTCATGGGCTCCACACATTCTCTGTGTGTAATTTAGAGGTTTCCTATAGGAAGGAACGCTCCCTGGAGCCACACGGTCTGAGTCCACCAGCCTACCTCTGCTGGGTGACCTTGGGCTGGTTACTTCACCTCTCTGGGCCTCACTCTCTTCATCTGAGAAGTGGGGATAATACTAGTGCCCATTATATAGGACGGTTGTAGGATCAGTGACTTAATACTCCTAAAGTGCATCAGAGGCAGTCCAGAAATGTGTCAGTTATTGTTTCTGAGGTTTTCTGCCTGTATCAAGGGTAATGAGCAATAATTGTGTAAATACATAATTTGGTCTTTTCATACTCCCTACAGCTCCCCACTCCATTCCCTTGTTTTTATTTTTAACCAACCAATGGCTTCAACAAATTAGCCACTAAAGGTCTCTGTTCCTCAGTTTCTTCCTCTATAGAATAAAGATAGTATTAATAGCATCACAGGGATGTTTGAGGATTAAATGAGATGCTGTGAGAGGTGAATGTATAGAATTGTTAGTACCACGCCTGGTGCCTGGTGTGTATTTTGCGGCTAATGACATAAATAGCTGCTCTTACCGCTGGTGTTGTCCATGCCCACAGGGAAGCCCCAGGGCTGAGTCAACCTGGACTGGGACTCCAGAGAAGGAAAGGAGCCCAGGAATCCTGAGTCCCAGCCCTTTTTTTTGCCAGTGGAGGAAACTGAGTCCTGGAGAGGGAGAGTGGCTTGCCCAAATGAAGCTCCTTCTACCTCCCCATGCAGCTTCTCAATTCAGTCTAATTAAGTGCAGCAAATACAGGAGGAGATCCCCTCCTTGCAAAACTGAGTAAAAAATATTCTCTTAAAATAAATCCTTGAGATTAGCTAGGAAAATTGTGAAAGAGAAGAATATTCAAGTGAGACTTGTATTTTCATACATCAGCCTGTACATAAAGCCACTGGAATCTAATCAGTAAGGTGTTGATAGAGGAATGGATGAATACGTGAGTGTAACAGAAGATGGAACCAAAATTAAATCCCAGAATATGTGTTAGTTAATTTATGACAAACATAATAGCTTAATTCAGAAAAAAAAGGGAATGAATTATTAATCAATACTGCTAACTGGCTAGGCACCTGAGAAGAAAAAGGATGGACTCCAATCTAATTTCAAATACAAAAGTAAATTCTAGATGGATTACAGACCTAAACTAATAAAGGAAACAATAAAAATAATACAAGACATTGGGATCCCAATATCATGCTCAGCTAGATAGCTCAACTGGAACACCCTCTCAGATCAAAGTATAGAGATGGGGGATTGTTTACAACAAACTTAAAATGCCCTGCTGAACCCACGGGGAAATATCCCACACATAAAAAGAATAATCACACCTCCCACATAAAAAAAAGAATAATCAGCCCAAAATAGAGTGGGTATTAACACAGAAATCTGAGCTCCACAGGATACAACCGCCTATAACATGAACTTCAAGTTTTAGGGACTCATGCTGGTTCAGTGGACCAATGAAAAAAACCTGCTCATACCTGCTGCCTCTGGGTGGAAAAACCACAAACGATATAAATAAATAGTCTCTCCTGAGAATTTGTAGCCAGAGGACTACTCCCATGTGTGTCTGAGGTTCAAATTTGCACTGCCCCCAAAGTAAACTCACCCATCAAACTGAATTAAAATAGTTGCAGGTTAGTATCGCCCCCTGGAGCCCAGAATAAACAGATGCAAATGCTCTCTGGAGAAAAAGCATCTTCAATCCAGGCCCATCACCGTATACCATATATGAGCTCATAATAAAAATTACCACAGGCACGAAGAAATAATGCAATATAAGTGAGATTCTGAAGAGTAACATTAATTTAAATACTGAAGTATTTCTGATAGTAGACACATAATCCACAGACTAAAATTAATCATGTATAAACAAAAAATGTTAAAAGAAATAAAAATGGAATAAAAAGAGTTCAAAGAACAAAGGTCAAACAAAATAACCAGGAGCATTTGAAAAAGAATCAACTAAAACATCTTGAAATAAGAAATATAATCACTGAAATAAAAACCTCAATTGATGGGTCATATAGCAGATCAATTGTCTGAAGAGAAAATTAGTTAACTGAAGGACAGATTTGAGGATATTACCCAAAAGCAACTCAAAGTGACAAGGAAATGACAAATAGGAGAGAGAGCTTTGGAGACACACATGATAGAATATGAAAGTCTAACGTCTGTCTAGTTAGAGTTCCACAAGATGAAAATAGAGAAAGTGGAGGAGAAGCAATACTTAGATGATGACTGAGATTTTTCACAATAGTTCGAAGTTGCCAAATTTCAGATCTAGGAAAAACAATGTATAGTAAGTAGCATAAATAAAAAGAATCACACATAAACATATCAGATGAAACAAGAAGACATCAAAGATAAATCAGAGACGTAAAAGACAGATATTCAACAAAGTTACCATATTTCATCAATTCTAAGTTGCATATTTTCTCACCATTTAACATGCATGACATTGGGACCAATCTTATTGATAAAGTATTACAATTCTAATTGACAGAGTATTTCTTAATGGTAATAAAATATTGGTGGATCATATACTCAGTGATGTCTTAGAGTGAGTGAAATATGGTAGACTGACCACAGACATGTCAACAGCAACAGTGGAAACCCAAAGACAGAGACATGGTAAATTCAAGGTTCTGAGAGAAAATAAAAATAAAAACAGAGCATTTAGATTGCTGTTTCTGTCCCTGGGGAAAACTGGACAAACTATATGAAAAAATTGTTTTCAGATATTGGACAACAGACAGAGCAGAACTCTGATCCCTGAAGGAAAAGAAGCAAATAAGGAAACTCTGTAACCTGGCTTCCTGTCTGGAGGCACTTCCTCAAGTGCAGTGCAAGGAAGAGGAATCAAAGCAGAGCACACATTTGCTGAGTTGAGGAGAGAGAGAGAGAAGGGAGGGAAGCCAAGGCAGCTGGGACTTCAGAGGCAGAGAACCAGACATGAGAGGACTATGGGGAGAAAGATCTAGGACTCTACAGAGGGCTTCTCTTGTGTCTATGGATGAATACTAAGCCAAGAATATATCAGATGAAACTTCTTGAGCTAAAAATCGAATAACTACTAGATCTCTCAAAGGGCTGGGAGACATTTGAGGTTTAATCAGTCAGAGTGGAAAGACTTTGTTGAATACCCCAGGGCATTCAGTAGAGACCCCAGAATGGCCATGCCTTAGGAATAGGGCCCATCTAGCGCTAATGTGAAAGCAAGCCTAGGACCCAATCTAACAGACAGTAAAACTAAACTTCAAAAGTATCAGACTGATCTGCAAGTAAATTAACTGTCTGACAGAAGAAAGCCAAACATTCTTTAAAGGAAGAAAACAAAAACTAAACACTCAGCAACATGACATTCACAATGTTCAGCATCCAGTCAAAAATTACTAGACAAATGAAGAACCATGAAGATGTCAACATAACTAGAAAAAAAAAAGTCAATAGAAAAAGATCCAGATATGACAGATGATGGAACTGGCATTCAAGGGCTTACAAGAAGCTATTATTAATATGCTTAAGGATGTAGAGAAAAACGTGAAACCAATTAAGAGATAAAGTAAGATAAAACAGAGAACCAAATGAAACTTCTAGAACTGAAACATGCAATGTCAGAAATAAAAATTCATTGGATAAGTTTCAGAGAAGATTAGACCCTACAGAAAACGAATAGTGAACATGGAAATATAGTAATAGAAGTGATTCAAACTAAAGTACAGGAAAAAAAGCTGAAAAATGAATAATCCTAAGTGACTTGTGGGATATCAAATGGCTATATAATTAGAGTATTGGAAGAAGTATAGCAGGAACTAATATTTAAAGAAATAATGACCAAAAAATCTAAATTTGATGAAAATTATAAACGCAAAAATCCAAAAAGCTCAACAAATCCCAAGCAGCATACACACACACACACACACACACACACACCCCAATGCACGTCTGAAATTGCTGAAATACAGTAATAAAAGAGAGAATCTTAAGAGCAGCCAGAGAAAATAGTACATCAAAAGAAGAGCAAAGGTCTAAGACCTACACTACCTGGCTTTTCAAGATTCAGTATGAAGTCTTTTTTTTTTTTTAGACAAATTACTTTTTTTAAAAAAATTAATTAATTTATTTATGGCTGTGTTGGGTCTTCGTTTCTGTGCGAGGGCTTTCTCTAGTTGCGGCAAGCGGGGGCCACTCTTCATCGCGGTGCACGGGCCTCTCACTATCGCGGCCTCTTCTGTTGCGGAGCACAGGCTCCAGACGCGCAGGCTCAGTAATTGTGGCTCACGGGCCTAGTTGCTCCGCGGCATGTGGGATCTTCTCAGACCAGGGCTCGAACCCATGTGCCCTGCATTGGCAGGCAGATTCTCAACCACTGCGCCACGAGGGAAGCCCCAGTATGAAGTCTTATAACTGTGGTATTGGCATCAAAGATAGACAAATAGGTCAATGGAACAGAATAGACTCCAGAGATAGACCCACACATTATGTGGTCAATTGATTTTTGACAAAGGTGTAAAGAAAATTCTGTAGAGAAAGGACAGTCTTTTCAACAAATGGTGCTAGAACAATTGGATATCTATATAAAAATGAATTTTGATCCATACCTTGAACCATATATGGCAATTATCTCAAAATGGGTCATAGACCTAAATAAAAATAAAAATAATAAAAATTCCAGGAGAAAATTGTTGTGATTTTGGGTTGGACATAGATCTTAGGTACAGTACCAAAAGCATAAGACATTGATAAAACAGTGAAAAGGCAAACTATGGACTGAGAGAAATTATATGATTACATAAATAATGTGAATGTGTGTGTGTGTATCAACTCCCACAATAAAACAAACAAACCCATTTACAATTGTCAAAAGATTTGAATAGACACTTTACTAAGAAGATATACAGATAGCAAATAGGTACATGAAAACATGTCAGAGCATTAATCATGTAAATAAAAATGAAAATTAGAAGTACAATGACCTACCACGACACACTTATGAGAATGTCTAAAATTAAAAAGACAGACCATACAAGGTTTTGGCGAGGATGTGCAGGAACTGGAGCTCTCATATGTACTGCTGGTGGGAATGTAAAATGGTACGACCGCTTTGGAAAAGTTTGTCAGTTCTTAAAAAGTTAAACATACATTTGCTACCTGACCTGAATTTTACACTCTTAGATATATACCCAAAAGAAATGAGGGTGTATGTCCACACAAAGACTTATATACAAGTGTTTATAGCAGCTTTATTTGTAATAGCTGAAAACTGGAAGCAATCCAAATGTCCATTAACATGTGAACGGACAAGCAAATGGTGGTATATCCATCCAACAGGATACTTTTAAGCAAGAAAAGGAGTGAACTATTGACCGGTGCAACAACCTGGATGAATCTCAAAGTAACTGTCTAGTGAAACAAGACCAGGAAAGCGCCAGGGATGAGAGGTGGGTGTTGGGGAAGGGGAGGCAAGAAGGAGGCCTCACAAAGCAGCTCCAGGAAGCCTTCGAAGGATGAATAGGTTCATTGTCTTGATTTGTGGTGATGGCTACACAGGTGTCTACACGTGTCAAGACTTATCTTCACTTTATATACGTGCAGCTTATTCTGTACTAATTTCCCTTCAATAAAGTTGTTACAAAAAGAAAAATTATAATTGACAGTTTTAAGCAAAAATAATTACACCACACTTTTCAATTTATAAGAAGTATAGAAGTAAAATAATGGACAATAGCACAAAGGAAAGGATGGGAGAAGATTGAAGTATAAGGTTAAAAGTTCACACATTACATGGGAAGTGGCATGTGTTATTTGAACTAGACTGTGATAAAGATGCATATTATAAATCCTAAAATCAGCCAGTAAAAAAATAAAATAGAGGTATGGCTAATAAGTTAATAGAGGATAGAAAATGGAATACTAAAAACACTTAATTTAAAATAAAGAAGCAAAAGGGGAAAGGGGAATAAATAACAAGTGGGAAAAATATAAAGCAAATACCAAGATGGCAGACTTCAGCCCACCTGTATTAACAATTACATTAAAAATGGATGGATTAACAACTCCATAGAAGAGGCAGATTGTCAACTAAATAAATAAGAAGACCCAGTGATATTCTGTTTATAAGAAACCCTCTTTAAACATGAAGAAAGATGGGCTGAAAGTAAAAGGCTGGAAAACAATAGACCATTCAATATTCTTAAGGATAAGGAATTTCACAAGGCTATATAAATAACAGAAAAAAGCCAGACTTTACAACAAGGAATGTTACCAGAGAAGTTTCATAATGATAGAAGGGTTAGTTCATGAAGAAGACATGACAACCTTAATTATGGATATATGCAATAATAAAGCTTCAAAAAATAAATGAATCAAAAAGTGAGAGAACTGAAAGGAGAAATGGACAAATTCACAATTATAGTTGTAGATTTTTTTGACCCCACTCACTCTCTTGATAATTGACAAAAATCAGTTGATACATAAGAAGATCTGAACAGCCCTATCAACCAACTTGACCTCACTGACATTCATAGAATCCTCTACCCAATAAAAGCAGATATTGCCTCTCTCCAAGTGCAAATGGAAAATTCACCAAGACAGATCCTGTGCTAGACCATAAAATACGTCTCAATAAATTTAAAAGGGCCAAAACCATGCAGAGTATCATCTTCGACAACAGTAGTATTAAAGCAGAATTCAGTAACAAGAAGATGTATATAAAATCCCCCAAATATTAAGAAATTAAGCAACACAGTTCTAATTAATACACAGGTCAAAAAAGAAATCAAGGGATTGACTGGAAACCAGGGGAAACAGAAAATATTTAAAACTGGATGATAATACATACTGTGTATATAAAATTAGTGATCTACTTAATAGGGTTAAAAAAATAGAAGCCAGAATTAAAATACTGGACAAAAACTGTGTAACATGAGAGAGAAGTGACTGAGGTTAAAGTACTTATTGTTTGAGATGATGATTAAGATTTTGATTAATTTAGGCTTCGCAAAGTAAATATGGTAAAACTTCCAGGTTAATCACTGAAAAGATGGAAATAAATGATAACTTTCAAACAGAGGAAAATGGAATAAGAAAAAAGCTCATGTAATCTAAAGAAGAAACAAAGAGAGAAAAGGGAGAAGAAGAAAAAAAAAGCAAGACAAAATCAGATGGGTAGAAATAGCTGCAAAGAGACCTATACTCACGGTCTGCCTAGATGAAGAAGCTGGCTGGGTAAGGATGGAGTGTTATGTTGTAAAAATTCAAAACCCAAGTATACAAGACACACCTAAAGTGTGAGAAGGACACAGGAAGGTTGGAAGTCAAAGGATGAAATAAAATCCATGAAGTAAAAGAAAGCTGCAGTAGCTTTTACTATTGGACAAAATAAACGTTAGATTAAATCACCATTAGGATAAAGAGGATTACTACCAAATAATGAATTCGCCAGCAAGAGATCACAATCTAGAATTGCATGCATGGTATATGAAACAAAAATATATGAAAAAAGACAGAGAGAACTGGAAGGGGATATTGACAATTCCACTATCTTAGTGGGGCAGTTCAACATACCACTTTTTAAAATTTAATTTATTGTGGTGAAATATACATAACATAAAGTTTACCATTTTAACAGTACAGTTCAGTGATATTAAGAACATTCACATTGACATTGTACAGCCATCACCACCATCCACATCCAGAACTTTTTCGTCACCCCAAACTGAAGCTTTGTCCCCATTAAACAATAAATTCTCATTTTTCATTCTCCCCCAGTCCCTGATAACCACCATTCTACTTTCCGTCTCTGTGAATTTGACTACTGTAGGGACCGCATATAAGTGCAATCACACAGTATTTGTCCTTTCATGACTGGCTTACCTCACTTAGCATAATGTCATCCACGTTGTAGCATATGTCAAAATTTCCTTCTTTTATTGAGAGTCGATATTATTCTGGGGGGTGTGTGTATGTGTGTGTATCACATGTTATTTAACCATTTATCTGTTGATGGATACTGGGGTTGCTTCCACTATTTGGCTATTGTGATTAATGCTGCTATGAACATGAGTGTACAAATATCTGTTCAAGGTCCTGCTTTCACTTCTTTTGGGTATATACCCAAATGTGAAGTTACTGAATTATGTGGTAATTCTG
Source organism: Balaenoptera acutorostrata (assembly GCF_949987535.1). Classification (NCBI taxonomy): domain Eukaryota; kingdom Metazoa; phylum Chordata; class Mammalia; order Artiodactyla; family Balaenopteridae; genus Balaenoptera; species Balaenoptera acutorostrata. Next base: position 107,851,064 of record NC_080068.1, on the reverse strand, counting down.
TGTTTAATTTTTTGAGGAATCACCATACCATTTCCCACATGGCTGCACTGTTTTACATTCCCACCAGCAGTGCACAAGGGTTCCAGTTTCTTCACATCTTCTCCAACACCTGTTATTTTCTGTTTTTTTTGATAGTAGCCATCCAAATGAGTGTGGAGTGTCAACATACCACTTAATAATTTATAAGCCAAAGAGTTAAAAGCTGATAAGGATAGAGAAGATCTGAACAACACAACTATAGTCAGCTTTATTTAATGAACACATAGAGAATCCTCAACTTATATAAAGAACATTTATCATTTTAAGATACCATTTACAAGGACTTCCCTGGTTATCCAGTGGATAAGACTGCACACTCCCAATGCAGGGGGCCCGGGTTCGATCCCTGGGTGGGGAACTAGATCCCACATGCACGCCGCAAGTAAGAGTCAGCATGCTGCAACTAAGAGCACGCATGCCACAACTAAAAAGATCCCGCATGCCACAACTAAACATGTCGCAACGAAGATCCCACGTGCCGCAACTAAGACCCAGCACAGCCAAAATAAATAAATAATTTTTTAAAAAAAGATACCATTTACAATAGCAAAACAAAATGAGAAATACATTTATTGACAGATATGCAAGACTTTAACAGAGCAAATTACAATTCCATATTGAAAGATGTTTAAGAAGACCCAAATAAATAGTGGGATTCATCAATAGAAGGACTTGACATAAGATGTCATATCTCTCCAAATTGTGTGATAGATTTAATGCAGTTCCGAATAAAATCCCCATAAGGTTCTTCGCAAAATTTGCAAAGCTAATTCCAAATGTATATGGAAGAGCAAAGGGCTAAGAATAGCTTAAATGCTCCTGAAAAAGATGAACAAGTGAGGGGGGGAAGTGACAGATATTAAGACAGAACAAGTGACAGATATTAAGACTTACTATAAAGTTAAAGTAATTATGACTGTGTGATACTGACACAGAGTTAGACAGATAGACAAATGGGACAAAATAAGCAGACCATGAATACATGGAAACTTGATATATATCACAGGTGGCATTGAAGTTCACTGTGAGGAAGGATGGAGTTTTAAATAAGTGATGATGGGACAATTGGCTCTTCCCATGAGGGAAGAAAATGAAATAGGACCTCTACCTCACAGTGCACACAAAACCCAATTCCAGGGGCATTAATTCTTAAAACTAAAAAGTAAAACTTTAAAACATTTAGAAGGGAATATGGGAGAATATTTTTAGTGCTTCAAGATATGGAAGAACTTCTTAAACAAAATGGAAAAAGCAGAAATCATAAATGAAAATATTGAAAAAACAACTATATTAAAATTAATATTTTTATTCACCCAAAGGAAACCAAAGTAATAAGAAAAGACAAGCCCTTAACTGAAAGAAGGTATGTGCAAAACACAGGCCCAGCAAAACATTAGTATATAGAATATATAAACAATCCCTGAAAATAATATGAAAAAGACAACCCAATAGAAAATAGGCAAGATACATGGAAAGGCACGTTCATTGATACAAAATATGAGTAGCCAGAAATACACAAAGAGTTGCTGTCAGAGAAATTCACAATTCATTGACTCTGAGACACCACTTTACTCTCACCAGATTGGCAACAACTTAACATCCAGCCAATAGTACATGTTGGCAAAGATGAGGAGGAACTGGATTTCTTGCAGACTGTTGGTTGGAAAATTAATTAGCATGAACATTTTGGAAAACTATTTGGCAGTTATCTTGTTAAGGTGAAGATATTCATGACCTAGCAATTCCGTTCCTATGGTATATACTCTGGAATAGAGGTTCTGTCTGTGAAACCAAGTTTTTTGTACATGCAAGAAAATCTAGGAAACTGCCTGTGCAGTCTAGGTGTCTTGGAGGCTTTCTAACCACAAAAAAAAAACTCAGAAACTATGTAAAGAAAGAAAAAGAAAGTGAGAGACGTTTACATATTTGACTATATAAAAAGTTCATTGTTGTGTGGCAAAGATGCCACACGTGAAGAACTTGAGAGATGAAGGCTGGATCTGGAAAAAGTGCCTGAACAGTCATGACAGGCAGAGAGGTAACTGCTCTACTGAGCAATCTTAAAAACTGACAAAGGAAAAAACCCCAACTAAAAATGGGCAAAGAGTATGAACAGTTATCAAAAGAGCAAATCTAAAGTTATGTATATATTCAAATTCTGCCAAATTTCCCAATGGACAGAGAAACGCAAACTAGGATAACAAGGACATATCACTTTACATCCATCAGACTGGCAACAATTACAGCACGCTGTAGCATCAGCATTGGTTGATGATGGGAAATAAACACATTGAGGTAGAAGGGTGAGGTGTCACAGAGTCTCGGGAAGTTGACCTCTCAACATCTACTAAAATAAAAGTTCAAGCCAGCAATTCCATGCCTGGGGATCCATTTGTAGAATGATATGTGAGGACATGCGTGCAAGAGTATTTACCATCCACTGTCCTTAGCTGACAAGGACAAAGAGGATGCCTACTTCATGAAAGCCATCAGCCTTTCAACCTTTCAAAAGGATGAATCTAGTTCCCTCTAGATGCTAGTAGGGATTTTCGCCAGGTGTCGATGAGCATGAAAAGTAAGAAGCAGATAAATGTGATTAGGATGGATTCATTTTGTAAAACAATGACCCTCCCCAAACCCCTGTATGTGTGTGTGTATGTAGGCGTGTATGTGTGTATGTATATAGTATATACTTTCAAGCATCCATAATAAAAATGTGGTGCATAAAAGGAGTCCATTCATGTAAATCATTTGTATGTATCTGCACTGGAGGAGATGCATGAAGGCCTGGTCACCCGAGGGCCCATGGGGGTTACCCTGTGCAGCAAGATTCAAGGTGACCTTTGTTTTCCTTTTTATATCTGCCTGTACTGTTTGAATTCTTTACAATGAGCATATATTATTCATAGAACCAGAAATAGCCCACAGAAAACTGTTTTCATCGGAAGGTGGACGGGAGATGAAAGAAGCCTGTCCTGGCACAGGGACCTTGCTGCTGAGGAGGCTGGACGCCTCCACGCTGGAGGTGGTAGAGAACTTGGGCGTTCTGCCTGCCCCACCCGCGTCCAGGCTTCTCCACCCTGTTTCTGGAGGACAATCCACCCCCCCACCCCCCCACCCCCATGCCATCTCCCTGCCCCAGGGAAGAACGCTGTCCGGTGCAAGAGCCTTGGTCAGCTATCTTAACGGTCACCACTGTCTTTTAAAAAAACTTTTTATTTTGAGATAATTGTAAATTCACATGCAGTTGTAAGAAAAAATACACAGCGACTCATTATACTCGTCACGCAATTACCCCCACTGGTAACACTTTGCAAAACTATAGCACAACATCACAAACCAGACAATCAATGTTGATACCAGCCATCCACCTTATTCAGATTTCCCTGGTTTTATATGGACTCGTGTGTGTGCGTGTGTGTGTGCGTGTGCGTGTTTAGTCCTATGCAACTTTATCACATGTGTAGCTCTGTGTGCCACCACCACGGTCAAGATACAGAACAGTTCCAGACAAGGACCCCTCCTGCTAACCCTTTATAGTCACAGCCACCTCCCCGACTCCTGGCAACCACTAATCAGTTCTCTATTTCTAGAGTTTTGTCATTTTGATAAAGTTATATAAATAGAATCATACAGCTGTTCTCACTCCCCATCATCCCCATCCTTTGCATTTGAAAGTGAACTGATGGAGAGCATGGCCTTGGGGCCATAGAGACCTGGCTGTAATTTCCAGATCCTTTTTGTCAGAGTGACTTGGCCTCTTTGAGTTTCCACTGTCTCATCTAGAAAATGGGAATCACAGCACCTGCCCTGCAGGGATGGAAGGAGGTAAGCTTTTCAGCTATGTTTACCAGCAGTGTTACCAAGTACAGTTAATAGCCCCGACCCTGTTTTAGGTGTGTCTTGATCGGAATCTATTTAAATAGCCAAAGCAGCCTGTGAAGTAGGTTCTGTTCTTCCCATTACTCAGATGAGGGGACTGAGGTTCAAGGTAACCTAGAGACCAGATGGTGGACCCAGGATTCACATCCCAGACCATCTGGCAGGTGTGTGGTATGGCAGCCCTAGGAAACCAATAGAGATTCATATATATTAACTCATTTAATCCCCACCCAAAGCTCGGAGGTTATTACCATTATAAGCTCCACTTTACAGATGGGGAAACTGAGGAAAGTAAAAGGGCAATAACTTGCCTAAGGTCACCAGCTAGTAAGTGACAGAGTCGGGATCCAGTGCAGGCAGCCAGGCTCCTGCAGTGGCGGGCACGAGCCTCAGGTTCACTCTGGCAGAATCCCCTCTCCAACGCTCTCATAAGTTCACGGCCTTCACAGCCAAGGGAGCTACAACTTCTCGGAGCAGCATCTCTGATGAGAGCCTTTGTCCTCATGATGCTGAGCTGAAACCTACCTCCCTGTGATGTCCAGGCCTGGGTCACACACCACAAGTCCCATGTGCCAGGGAGGCCGCTTTGGAGGAGAGGGATGGGCTCTTGGCCCCCACGCTACTGCTTCCTGTGTCTGGGCCCTGGGGCCCCCTCATCCCTAGTGAGGAAGTAGTGATGCTACCTGACTTGTAGGCTTGTCCTGAGGGTGTGCAGTGAGCGCACAGTGGCAGTAGGCGTGGATTCCCTGCAAAGTAAGGAGGGTAAAGCTGCAGGCTCTTCCAAGACTGAGGAGGGCCTGAGCTATGGGTTCAGGTGGTCACATAGTTTTGACGATTTTGCAAATGTGAGATATTTTAGCCACAGTTGGTCAAGCCCACTGCTAGGGCCGCCATAACAAAGTACCATAGACTATATGGCACAGAACTTATTTTCTCACGATTCTGGAGGCTATAAGTCCATGATCAAGGTGTGGGCAAGGTTGGTTTCCTCTGAGGCCTCTCTCCTTGGCTTGCAGATGGCCGTCTCCTCCCTGTGTCCTCACGTGGCCTTCCTGTTGTGTGTGTCTGTGTCTTAATCTCCTCTTCTTACAAGGACACCAGTCATGTCGGATTAGGAAACACCCTAAAGACCTCATTTACCTTAATTAGCTCATTAAAGACCTTGTCTTTAAATACAGCCAGAGTTCGAGGTGCTGGGGGCTAGGTCTACAACATATGAATTTGGGGGACACAGTTCAGCCCATAACACCCACCGTCTCTTTCCCACTGTTTTCCCATCATCATACTCCTCATGTTGGGAGGTGCTGGGGTGGCTGAAGGCATTTTGGGGATGTAGCTAAAGGGAAGTTGAGTGGAGGATGTCTTGATGTGAGTTTAGTGGGCTATGTTTATATGGTCCTCAGCCAATCTGTGTAGGTCGAGTTATTGCTCCCTGAGCAGGTACGATGGCTTCCAGGTGTGCCCTTCCCCACACTGTGCCAATCCAGGGCCACCTGATGCCTGAGTAAATGGGTAGAGGAGGAACGAGGTTTAAAAGGTAATTTTTCCAATGGGGAGACCTGGATTTGCAAACCTTCAGCGTCAGAAAGCAACCTTGGAATCACCTAATCCAGGGCCTCTCAGGCCTCAGCAGACATTGGAATCATAGGGGCACTTAGTAAAATACCGATTCCTGGGCCCTGCTATTCCAAGGCCCCACTTCAGTGAGATGCAGAGGAGCCCGGGCATCTGCATTTTTATATGTTTCCGCACGTGCCTGTGAGGGGCACCAAGGTTTTGGAACTGCTGGCAGAGTCATCTTCTGGAAGATTTGTACAATTTCCAGAAGACTTATTTGAATCTGTACAATTGCCTTTTGTCCCCAAAATTAATAAAATCACAATGAGGAAACTGAAAAAAAAAGCAAGTCTTCCAAATCCTACTGTTCATTTATGAAACAATGATAGAGGTCTTCCCAAATTTGACAACAATCCCAACAATGAACATGACTACTAATAATGAGTTATGAAGCTGAAAGAAAGTTTTCTAATTAACGTTTTATAAAAATCCATCATTAGGGACTTCCCTGGTGGTCCAGTGGTTAAGACTACGTGCTCCCAATGCAGGGGGCCTGGGTTCAATCCCTGGTCAGGGAACTAGATCCTGCATGCCACAACTAAAAGATCCCACATGCTGCAACGAAGATCCCATGTGCTGCAACTAAGACCTGGAGCAGCCAAATAAATAAATAAGTAAATAAATATTTTTTAAAAAAATCCATCATTAGAGGAGTACTCTGAATTACTTTCTATTTTCTCCATAGAAAAAAATATTGCGAAATTATTGTCCTATGAAAAGACAATCCAAAAAGATGAAAAAGCCAAAAAAATGTAGAGAAAGATATTATAAAGGTGGATATCAGTTAATTAAAAGTTATTATATTATTTTTCTGGATTTTTTAAATGCTTGTGGTATCTAACAACTTGAAACGTTTAAACATTTGTTGTGATGTTTAAAATTATTCTAAATACATATTCACTTTTGTACTTAATTTTGTATTGTAATTTTAAAATTTCTTTTTCTTAAAGAGGACCTCCCAAATTGCGGAAGCTCCAGGTCCTGTGAAACCTGGTCCACCCCCGCTAGTTGCCCGCTCAAAATCCATTCTCCCCTCTTCCTCGCCAACAGAACCCTGATTTTGTTTCAGGCAACAATGAACCCTCCTTACTTTTTTGTTTTTTAAATTTCTATGAAGCCAGGGGTGGCCATGTGACACTGACCTGGTTCAAGAACAGAGGTCTCTGGGAAGAGTTTCCAGGAAAGTGGTTAAAGGGAGCCGACTCAGTTGAGTTATGCCTTTTGCCCTTCCCTTTCTTTTTTTTCCTTAAAGATTATTTATTTATTTATTTTTGGCTGCATCAGGTCTTCGTTGCGGCATGCAGGATCTTTTGTTGCGGCGCGCGGGCTCTTCCTTGCAGCATGCAGACTTCTCTCTAGTTGTGGCATGAGGTTTTTCTCTTCTCTAGTTGTGGCATGCAGGCTCCAGGGCAGGTGGGCTCTGTAGTTGTGGCTCACAGGTTCCAGAGTGCGTGGGCTCTGTAGTTTGTGGCACACAGGATCTCTTGTTGAGGCACGTGAGCTCAGTAGTTGTGGCACATGGGCTTAGTTGCCCCCTGGCATGTGGGATCTTAGTTCCCTGACCAGGGATCGAATCCATGTCCCCTGAGTTAGAAGGTGGATTCTTTACCACTGGACCCCCAGGGAAGTCCCTTCCCTTTCTTCTTGACTGGAATAGTGATGAGATGCTGGGGTAAGGGCGACCATCTTGCCACCATGAGGACATAATGAGGAAGAAAACTGTATGCTGAGGATGAAGCAGTGAAAACGGATAAAAGAAGGGATGGCTTACCTTTGGGTTTCTCATTGAGTGAGAAAAAAATAATTTGTTTAGGCCACTGTATAGTTGGCATTTTGATTACTCACAGTCAAATATAATCCCTAACTATTGAAATATGCATGTATCAACGTACCCCAAACTGAGTGGCTTAAACAAGAGAAATTTATTATTTTTCAGTTCTGGAAGCTAGAAGTCTGAGGTCAAGTTATCAGCATGGCCATGCACCCTCTGAAGGTGCCAGGGAAAGGTCTGTTCCAGGGCTCTCTCCTAGCTTCTGGGGGTTTGCTGGCAATCTTTGGCATTCATTGGCTTACTGATGCATCACTCTGATTTCTGCCTTCATGTTCATATAGCATTCTCCCTGTGTGTGTCTCTGTGTCTAAATCCCCCCTTTTTATAAGGACACCAGTCATATTAGATTAAGGCCCACCTCACTCCAGTACAACCTCATCTTAACTAATTAATATGCAATGACCCTATTTCCAAAAAAGGTCACATTCTGAGATATGGGAGTTAAGACCTCAACGTTTGATTTTTTTTGGAATGCAAGTCAACCCATAACACCAGGGCCATCCCTGATGCCTCTTCTTTCTGGGTGCCTCCTGTCTAAGCCTTGAGCAAGTCTTGCCAATTTGATGCTTGACCCTCTCTGATGCTCCTCTTCCCTTGCCACCAAAGCCACGCTCACCCACCTCTTTGATCCACACTTGCCTTCTTCTTCAGTCCACAGTCCATAGGCAGCCAGTGCATCTATTAATGAGAGTCTCAGATCTGTTCACAGATATTCCAGTTCTTCCCATCTACTGGGAACACGGGAGGTCTGCACTTCTCACCCTGATTCAAGTCAGGAATGGCCATGTGACTTGCTTTGGCCAATGAGCCATGAGGGGAAGTGATGTGTCTCTTCCAAGTGGGAACTTTAAAAGCCGGTACAATTTGCCACCTTTCATTCAAACTGCCAAAAATATTGTGGGTACAATACACAGTTTCAGATAGAGCCTCCATCAGCTTGGGCTCCTGATTCACTAGAGCAACCAGAGCCCCCTGTTGGCCCAGGTGGGATATGTAGCATGAGCAAGATGGTGAGATTTGGGTTTGTTTGTTACTGGGGCTTCACATAGCTTATCCTGACACGTACATTTTAAAAATATGAATCTGACAGTGCTCCTACAGACCACCTTCCCTGGTGAGACAGTCTCAGGATAAATTCTAAATTCTTTCCCATAGCCTATGAGAGCTTACATGTTCTGGCCTCTGGCCACCTTCCCACCTTCAGCTTTCCCCACTCTCCCGCTTACCTCTTTGTGGCACAGAGACACCCACGTTTTTTTTTAGATTCTCAAATATGCCACATTTTCCTCCAGTCAAAGGGTTTACACGTGCTGTTCCCTTTATGTGGATGTGCTTTCCTCCCTTCTCTTTGCTAGAATGTAAGCTTCAGGAGGGCAGCTGTTTGCTTTCTGTTTTTTCACTGTGGTATCTCTAGATCTTAATGGCTATCTGGTACATAGGACACATAACGGTACATAGGATATGTACCTGGTACAATAAATATTTATGAAACGAAACTGAATGAATGAATCTTTGCCTAGCTAAATGCTACCCTTCCTTCAAGCCTCAGCTGGACATCACATCGTTCATTTTACTATTGTTTGGTGATGCTGTTTTGCCTAGTAGTGAAGCCTCTGGGCTCAGGAGTAAGACTCCTGGCTCTGCCACTTGCTGGTTGTGTTACCTTCAACATTTTCCTTTAACCTCTGACTTTCAGATTGTTATCTATACAAAGGGGGAAACATAGTACCATTGTGGTTGTGTCTTCTGGACCACGGATGGCCCAGGATGGCCACAGTCTCAGGTTATAAATATCAATACACTCTCTCCAAACTGGGTGTGAGCCCCTGAGGGCAGGAACGAGCTTCCTGGGGCCCTTAGCTCTAGATAGAGCCGCCAGAGTCAGCTTCTACCCAGCGCTGGGCAGAGCGGCTAGGCTGGTGGAGCTCAGCAGCAGGTTCCCCAGCCCCTCCCTGGCACGAGCCGCTGGGCCCACTGCGCACGCTCAGGCCTCCCCTAAACTCCTCTCGCAGCGGCAGAACAGCTCCCGGCCTCTGCCCCTGGCGGGGGCGGGGCAAACGCTGGGCCCACCCCTCTGACTGGCAGGAGGACGGACCAACCGGAGGGGCGCCCCGGCTGAGGGGCGGGGCCGCGCTGCGAGCCGGGCGCCGGGCTGCCGCGGGAGCTGCAGCCGGGAGTGTGCGGCACGCGCCGACCGGCTGCCCTAAGCACGGTCACCCGCGTCGCTGCATCTCAACCCCCGCCCCGCCGGGCCGCGCGCGCACATCAGCCCGTCTTCCTCATTTGCTTCTTACGATTTTTTTTTTTTTTGCATGCATCCTTTTTCTGTTCCGTTTTGTCCTTTTTAAGGCGGGGGCGGCGGCAGCGTAAGCTCTGGGCGGGGAGGGGGGCGGCCGGAGGATGCGGTGCGGGGCTGCGCTCGCTACGCCCGCTGCTGCTGCTGCCCGGCTCGGGCCTGAGCACCGAGCAGGTGGGTACAGGTGCGCCGGGGGGCGGGAGGCGCGCGATGGCCAAAGGGGAGCCGCGGACTCCACGACCGATGGGCTGACCCATTGGCAAGGGACGCAGTGACCAGTGCCGCCCCGCCCCATCTCCCACCTTCCCCGCCCCTCCTCCAGCCTTCGCGCCCCCATTTGATCCCATTGCCACTCTTGCATCTCACCTCCGAGGTCCTGCACCTTTCCGCTCCCATCCCCCAATCCCCTCCAAATCCCCCTGAAGTCTCCCAGCCGGAGGACTCTGCGTCGCCTTCCTACATACACCCTCTCCTTCTCCCGCCCCCAGCCCTCTCTTTCTTATGCCACCCCCATTTCCACTCCTCTCCCCATTCCGTCTCCAAGCTAAGGAGGGGGAGGGGGATCCACCGGGTGCCTCCCGGGAGTGGCGCGGGGGGCGTGGCCGGCCGGTTCTCCCTGGATCCCACCCACTGAGTAGGTCTGGGTCCCACGGATCTCTGCCGAGGTGGTACAGAGGAGATGGAGCCCCGGGCCGCGCCGTGGAGGCAGGCGGCGGGGAGGGCGAGGCCGCCCCACCCCACGCACAGCACACGCTGCCGCGGCCCCTGCCACGCACACCCCCACGCTGCTCCGCCCACGTGGGCACCGGGGAGGAGGCTGGAGAAATGCGAAGAAAGGCTGGTACCCACCCTCCTGCCTGGCCGGCGCGCCCTGGGCGTACTCTGCCTCCGGAGATGGCGCACAGAGATTGGCTCCCGCGGGGCCGGGCACCTTGCCGGACGCCCTGCGTTCAGGCTAGCGGCCGCTCGGGCCCGCCGCGCCTTCGCCCCCAGCCGCCTGACTCCATCGCTCCATCACTCCACCCTCCTTGCTTCGGGCTCCTGAGCCGGCCTCGTCATCCCTGATAGAGGCTGCTTCCCAGGCTGGAGCCTTTCGCCTAAAGACACCCCCCTCGCCTCCGCACACACATACACCCCCACCACCACCTCCCCTCGCCACACACTCTAGTCTACCCTTCTTCTGAAGTCTTGGCCGGCCTGGGCTCTCCGCCAGCGTCTGCCCAGCTCTCTAAGCTCCAGAGATACTGTATCTAACCCTGGTCCTCCTCCGCCCCCCACACCCCTTCCATGCACACTCACAGGCACACTCTCCTTAGCTTTTGCTCTTGCTCTTCCCTCTGCGGGAACTCCCCTCCTTTAACTGGACAGCTCCTTCTAGAGCAAGGCAGGGAGAGCGCCATGCCACGCCTGAGCTTTCCTGTATGGCAGAGCTGGACATACTGCCGCCCGATCAGATGGCCTCCGCCTCCCAGACCAGACTAAGAGGTTCTGGCGGAGGGCGGGGGAGCCTAAGCCCCTCGCAGAGGGATCCACCCAGAGTAAATATCCGGCCTAAGTGGGGGGGCCTTCCCCCAACTCAGGGTGACCTGGTATGGGGCGAGGCTGTGGATGGAGTTGGCTTCTTCTCCAGGGCCTTGGGCAGGTGGCTGGCTCTTCCATGAGCCCGGATGTATGAAGAAGAGGGACAGGTTTGGGGATGGGGTGGGATGGTCAGGACCCCCCCACTTCCCGCCCCAGGATGCTTGCCCAGCAGGGCATTGTCAACTCCCAGAGACCTGCTGGTCTGAGCAAACTTTTCGTTTTGTACAACTCGATGGAGGTTTATGGATGGCTGCACAGTTTTTGTTGTTGAGACGCCTGCATGTGGTCAGAGTCTGGGGGCAACTCTTGCCTTGAGTCTTATCACAGCAAGAAGCCCCTCAAAGGGTCGGAGTGTGGGTCCCACAAATGAGCTCATTGCCATTTTCATCCTTCACAAACCATCCATGGCTCCCACTGCCTCCATGACCTCCCAAGTTCCTCACATCCCGGCTTCCCTGGCCCACCTCTTCCTCTCCCCACCACAATCTCAGCCACACATGCCAACTCTGTGTCCCCAGATGCATCTTCCCACTTAGGTTTTCCCCACGTGCTGTGTTTTCTCCCAGAAATGATCCCCTCCTTTGTCTGTCTGGAGAACTCCTATTCATATGACAAGGCCCAGCTCTCATGTTACTTCTCTGCGGTGTTCCTTGACTCTGCCAAACAGATTGTGTAGTTCTCTCCCAGAACCTTATATCTGTACGTGGTATAGTATTTGTGTCATTTTTCCTTAAGCAGACCTTGCCCACTAGAGACTAGGGGCACAGTGAAGTCTGAGAGGCAGCCCCTCTTTGGGGGGGGCTCCATTTTCCTGGGGAGGCCTTCATACTGGCACCGGTACTGCCAGCGCTGGAAGAGAGACATGCACAGAGGGAGAGAGCATGACAGCTCCCTTCCCCCGACCTGAAGGCTTCATGAGGAGGAGGCACGATGGAGCCCGCTGTCTTAGCACAGAGCAAGTTGGGGCTGGAGAGGAGCGGCAGAAGGAACAGTTTCTGAGGAAGGCATAAACCAGCAGTGATTGCCGCTGTGTGCTATGGCTATTTGTTTACCTCCCCGAGGACGGGCTCTCCCTCTCTCCAGGCTGTAGAGCCAGACTGCCTGGGTTCCCCTTCGGGCCCTGCCCCTTACTCATCTGTGACTGGGCAAGTGCTTCCTACCTGGGCTTTCTAACTAAAATGGGGTGCCTTCCTCAGAGAGATTGGGGGTGACTGCGGTGTATCCTGGTTCTTCTCTGTCGGCCTCCTTCCCCACTGTGGTTGGGTCAACCTGCAGGGCTGCTGAAGCTGGACTCACCTGTGCCTGTTCCTTATGGCTGTGTGATCTTGGGCAAGAGGATTAACCTCTCTGAACCTCCATATCCTGTACAAATGAGGGCGGTGGTCTGTCTTTGGCTGAGTTGGTGTGAGATCAGAAGTGTGGTCTCTGGGCATTGGAGGCACTTAAATAAGTGGTCATGACAAGGAAGGAGGGTGTCATAAGTGATTTGAAAAAAATAAATCCTTTAGCTTTGTCACAGAGCAAATGGCCTGGTTAGAGGCCCTCTTTGTCCTTCGCAAGCTAACAGCGTCACGCCAATAAGCTAAATATTCAATAAGCAGGAATGAAAGATGAAAGGGGTGGGTGCCATGTTGACTAATCCCACCTGTGCAGACTTGTGTGAGAAGGTGCTGGGAGCTACATGCAGCAATCCTGAGCTCAGAGTCCACTGGTCCCAGAACGGTTCCTTCGATGCCTCTTTCATCTAGACTTTCTCCCTGCTCAGTGTTGGGGTGCAGCAGTTACAATAATTTCCACCCAATTCTTAGGAAAACTCGTTAAAAATTTTTTGTTTTTATTGAAAGATAGTTGATTTACAATGTTGTGTTAGTTTCAGGTGTACAGCAAAGTGAATCAGTTATATATATATATATTTCAGATTCTTTTCCATTATAGGTTATTACGTATTATTGACTATAGTTCCCTGTGCTACTATGCAGTAGGTCCTTGTTGGTTATCTGTTTTAAGGAAAACTCTTAATGGAACTAATGATCATGAGCAGTGGCCACAAGCTAGGTGAGGTGGGCTGTGAGGGAACAGGGCTGGGTTAGAGGAGCTGCATTGAGAACCACCTCACACCTACTGGCTGTGTGACTTTGGGCAAGTCACTTAACCTCTCTGCGCCCAGTTCCTTTTCCTGTGATGTTCACATAGGGAAAATAGCTCTCTATTGTTGCTTAAACTCCCACTCCTGCCATGAATTATCTCATTTAAACTGCACAGCACCAGGCAGGGTAAAGATTATGTGAGCCCCTGACAAGCAGGGGCTGCGTCTGGAGGTGGAGGTGGAGGTGGAATTAAGCAGTGTGTGTGTGGGGTGGGGGTGTGTGTGGGGGGATGTTTCTCTCGCTCCAGAGCTTAGATGTTGCTCCATGAAGCATGCTGATTCCAGTAATGGAAAGAAAACCTTCCTACAGGGCTAGTGAGAGAAATCAATCAGAGGAGCCTTCTCAGTGCTTTTAATAGAAACATGTTACCTTAAAGCCAGTAGTAGCTACTGGTGTTGCTGTAGCCTGAGACTCAGAAAAAAACCCCAAGGCTGGCCAGCAGTGGGACCTTGGCTTGTCACTCTAGCCCTGAATGCCTTCTGAAAATGTTTTCTTTGCTTATGCCTTTCCAAAGCCAGATGGACAGCCCAGGGACCATGGGCCAGCAGGGAGGGGCAAGGACAAGGAAGGGGGTCCTGGGGGCCTCATGGTGTGAAGGGCAGGGGGCAGGAGCCCCTCCTGTGGGAGGTGGGAAGGGCAAGAGTGTTTGCAGAGAGTAGCCCAGGAGGTAATTAACATGCTGGTTCTGAATCAACCTGAAAGCAGCAGAGAGAGGGCGCAGGGGTGCTCAGAGTGAGGGAGGCGCCAGCTCCGCAGTGGGGACAGCGGCTCTGTTCTCGTCTTTGGTGATAGTGTTTATTTTCAGAACCGCAACAAGGAGTACTGTGCCTCTCATTGGTCTACAGAAGTGAATTGAGATAAATGTTGTTTTTCTTAATTGTAACAATTAACATTGGCTGAGCACTTACCAAGTGCCAGGGTGTCCGCAAGCTCATTGGCCCGCCGTTTGATTTTGTAAAGAAAGTTTTACTGGTACACAGCCATGTCCATTTGTGTACCTACTGTCTATGGCTGCTTCTGCCCTGTATTGGCAGAGTTGGGCAGTTGGAGAAGACACCAGTAAAGCCAGAAACATTTACTACCTGGTCCTTTACAGAAGTTTGCCACCCTCTAGTCTGTGCTCTCTCCCTGGTTTGAGTTCATTCAATCCTGAACACAACCCCAGAGGGAGAAGCCCTGCATTTCCCATTTTACAGGTGGGCACAGAGAGGCTGTGAAGCCTACCCAGGGTCACAGAACTGGTAACTGGGGAAGCAGGGATTTTTTTCCAGCAGGGAAAGAATTTATGTTTTTTATTAGCCTCTAACAGAATCTTACCATGTTCAGAGAATGTGGTCTGTATGATATCTATTTTTTAAAATTTGTTGATAATTTCTTAATGTCCTAGTACCTGACCAATTCTTAAAATATCTTTGTTTCAAATATATATAATATTTAATATTAACCATTTCTAAGGGTATAGTTCAGTGGCATTAAGTACATTTGCATTGTTGTGCAACAATCATCGCCATCCATCTCCAGAACTTTTCCGTCATCCCAAACTGGCGGCCCATGTTCTTAACCATGACTCCGTCCTGCCTTGTGGGAGTTTTGTAGAAAAAAGCAAACATCAGCAGCATGATAATTTAGCACAGGAGGCGTTGATGGCGGCCTTGGGTTTGAACGCCAGCTCTGCCGTATGCTGACCGTGGATTATCGTCTGTACCCTTTGAGCCCTCCACAGCTCAGTGTCCTCATTTGCGAAATGGGAATAACCCCAATCTCCATCCTTGCCGTCCACGTGGGTGTAAGGATGAAATAAAGAGCAGAGGTGAAGGCCCAGCCTTGTGCAGTGGACAGTCGCTGTGATGCCGTTCCCTGGAACAGCCGCACCCTTAATCAGTCGTTAGGTCAGTCTGTCCTCTCTGTGTGGCTCGTGGTGTCCCCTTTATCCTTTCCAGGTCTTGGAATCATCCTCAGGACCCGTCATGTGTCCCAAAGCCCCCAACTGGACCTCAGAGGACCCATGTGCTGTGTGGAGGCAGGTTTCCTGCTGTACTTTCTCCCCTGTGGCCCAGACTTGGCTGAAGGGCCACTTTAGGGAATGAAAGGAGGTTCTGTTGTGGCCATCCCGGGGCTGCCAAGGGCTGCCCATTGTGGCAGTAATGCCCTTGTGTGTGCCAGGTCAGGGGATGCGCTGGCTCAGCCTGCTGGCCCCCAAGCCTCCATCTCGGCTGCATTTTGATTCAGGAGCCCTGGACTGGCCCCTCGTCCCTTCCTTAGGGCTGGTAGGGGTGGGACACACCACTGAGGAGTGTCCTGCTTCCTATGGAGGATGGGAAGACCGTGAGGATCACAGGCTTCGATAGTGGAGGTGAGAGTGATCTGGTGAAGTATCAATAGCTTTCTGCTTCTTTTAACATTGGAAAGTCCGTCTTCTCTCTTTTCCTTTTCTATTCTGGTACTTCTGGAGGCTGATCACTCCTATCTGCTTTCTGAGACATGGGGTTTTACTTTATTTAACAGGATCATGACCTGACCCTTCTGTTGAAACAATTCTTTTTTCCTTCCCTTCCCCTTTTTTTAAAAAATTGAGCTGAAATTCACACAACTTAAGATTAACCATTTTAAAGTATACAATTCAGTGGCATTTAGTACATTCACAGTGTTGTACAGCCAACTGTCTAGCTTTAAAACACTTTCATCATCCCCAAGGAAAACTCCCTTCATGTGGAACACTCACTCCCCCTCCCCCTCCCTCAGCCCCTGGCAACCACCCATCTGCCTTCTGTCTGTATGATTTCCCTATTCTGGAATTTCATATACGTGGGCTTATATAATATGTGGCCTTTTGTGTCTGGCTTCTTTCATTCAGCATAATATCCTCAAGGTTCATCCAGGTCGTAGCATGTATCCGTACTTCAGTCCTTTTTGAGGCTGAATAATATTCCATTGTAAGGATGGACCACGTTTTGTTATCCGTTCATTTGTTGATGGACTCTTGGGTGGTTTCTACCTTTTGGCTACTGCGCAGAGTGTTTGAAGCATAGCTTCAAGTGTTAAAGCTTTCTTTCTGGGGCCTTGGCTACCAGGCTTCTGTTGTGGTGCTTCCACTCTCTCCTCCCACTGCTCACTGATTCATCCGTTCAGCCCCTCATCAGATGGCTATGAATGTACCCTCTTTGCCAGGCTCTGTGCTGGGAACCTCCAGCCTTGACTCGCTCTTGACATCCGGAGAACGGTTGGTAGACTTCTCATTTTCCAAGCCAGGGTGCGGGAGCACCCTGAGGCAGGAGGGCCGGCCAGGGCCCAACCCAGTGGCCCGAGAGGCAGCTGGTACAGCATAGGGAGACTTTCTGATGGTTCCTGGCATGTACTGGACTCTCCTGCCCAGAGTGTTGTGTCTGCTGCTTGCTGCCTGGCCTGTTCATCTCCTGCCCTCGCCAGAACTGGTTTCTTCTCACCCTTCATGTCTCAGCTGAAATTCCCCCTCTTTGGAGAGGTCTTCCCTGCCCTTCTCAGGTAGATGCCTGCCTTCCTCCTCCACTGTTATTCTCCCCTTTGGCACCCCGTTTCTTCTGAAATCATCATGATCTGAAATGCGTTTTGTTTCCCCATTTGTGATCATTCCGCCTGAGCTAGAATGAAAGCACCGTGAGGGCAGGAACCTCGACTGGCATGTTTTCTATCTCTCCGCACAGGATGTTGGCATGCAGTAGGTGCCCAAGAAATAATTGTTGTTATTGCTTAGAGTCAGATGTGAGTTAATTTCCTAACTCCACCTTGGTAGCTCGGTGATCTGGAGCGTGTTACTTAATCTTTCCAAGCTTCACTTTTTTCATCCGTTCAGTATGGAGAAAGTTCAGTGTCCCTAGCTCTTGGGGTTGGGGTGAAGGTCAGAAATAACTGTGCAGACGGACCAGAGCATGTTGGTGTACAGTAGGTATTTGTCAGCTGGCGCTGCTGACACTGGTGGTTCCAGAAGTAGTGGTCATAATGATTGTGAATGGGCCTCCTAAGTCATATGCTCACTTGCCCTGGGGAATGGAAAGCACGCACTGGATTTCAAAGACTCTGTAGGAAAAAGAGAATGAGAAAGATCTCAGTAATAACTTTAACATTGATGACTTGTTGAAACAAAACTGTTGTGGATATGTCCGGCTAAATGAAATGTATCATTGAAATTAGTTTCGCTTGTTTATTTTTACTTTTTTTTTAATGTGGCTGCTGGAAAATTTTAAATTTTACCTGGGGTTCACATTGTATTTTGGGGGGCAGTGCTGCTCTAGACGCTATGCTCCTCAGGGGCAGGGACCAGGCCCAGAGGATGATGGCTCTGCCTTCTGTGAAGTGTGTGGCCCTGGGCCAGTGAGTTATGTTTTCTCCATGCTTCAGTTTCCTCCTCTGTAAACAAGGCGCTCAGTCTGATAACAAAGAGTGACAGTGCACATTTGAGGGCCTCCTGTGTGCCCCCGGAAGGAACTAGAGCCCCAGGAAGACCAGGCATGGCAAGGTCCCTGCCCATGGCAGCTTTCATTCTGAGAGAGGGGAGACCCACAAATAAAACACAAATCCCATCACTAAGACTGTGACTGTCACCTGGAGAATATGAGGAAGGAGACTTGGTGAACAATCACAGGGCGATGAGAGCTGGGTCTCTCGCCGGGAGCCCTGAGGGCAGACCCTGTGAGGGGAACAGGCGTGGATCCACGTATAGCCAGGTGCGTGGTAGGCTCTCTGTAACTGGCGGCAACGTGATTAGGATGAAGAGCGTTGGGACACTCTTCTGAGTCGCCTCCACTCAGTGGCTCTAGCCTTTTTACTCCCTCTGCATAGAATAACCGCACCAGAATTTTTCTGTCCTCTGAAGAGTTTGCATGTTCATTTCCCATGGCCTCTGAAGGCGGAGATCTCTCCATGCTTCTCAGAGCAGTGGGCAGGGCTGCCCAATGGCCAGAGCTGATTAGTCGAGGGAAGCTGATTCTCAGGGCGTGGCAAGGCCACCTCCCTGTTTTGCGCATCTCCTCTGCCCCGGACCATATCCCCACTGCTTTCTGCCAGACCTGGGAGGGAGTCTGGGTTGAACTCCACTCCCCACCCAGCCAGGAGCCACGAGGGAGACAGAGCACATCACCCCTGGGAGTTCTGGTGTCCTGGGGGGGTCACACCCCTCTCCCCAACCCAGGGTGCCGTGTGTTCCACGTGGAGAGATGCCCGTGAAGGGCTTTGTCCAGGTTTTGCAGGGGTCGGCGAACGTTGTCCTCCTCATCTTCCACACGCACACCTGCCTGCGAGTTGCTGACCTTCCGCTGCTGCTCAGGTGGGGACTGAGGAGCGGATCGTGCTGACATGTACGTGGAAGTGGGTTATTGAGGGCAACAGCGAGTCTTCCTCTCCAGCCCCTGTTGGGCCCGTACCACCTCACTGGTGAAGAATGAGTGACTTACCTGAGATTGCCCAGGTAAAAATGGCAGTGATGGGGGTCAGACCTCTGGCTACTCCAGTTGCTGATTACTTATGAAAAGAGTGCAGCCAGCTTAGCCTGTGTTCAGGGCCCCATGGCCTGCTCCTAACTCAATTCCCATATTTCCCTTGGTGAATTGTACTCGCCTCCTAAGCACTGTCCCTTCTTCCAGACCCTTGCTTGCCAGCTCCCTCTGCCTGGAATACCTCCCTCACTCACCCCCCACCTGTGAAACCCTGCACGTTCCATGGCCCAGCTTGGATGGCGGAGCCCTAGGAGAGACCTGTTTGCTTACTCTACAAGTGAAGATGCAGTGGATGAAGTCACCAGGGCTGGATTAAGATAGGAACAGCCTGGAGGCAGAGAGGCGGACTAAAGAGGCTTCCGGTGCTCTCCTGATCTTGCCAGGGTGGCGTGGCCTGCTCCCGCCTCTCTCCTCCCAGGCCTTCAGTAGAGCATGCTTCCAGCCGTACCATCTGCCTGCCATTCCTGACTGAGCCAGGCCTTTGCACATGCTGTTCCCTCTGGCAGATCTGCCCATTAGCCTTTCCTGCCCCCATTCACCCAGTGACCATCCTCCACGGGTGCTTAAGATCCATCATCAGCCTTATTTCCTCCAGACACCTTCCTTGACAATCCTTCTGCGTCGCAGGCCAGGTCAGCTATGTCCCCAGGGCTCCCGTTGCTCCGAGCATCCCTCTGTCACTGCCCTGGATTCTGTATTCCAGCTGCCAGTGACTTGTCCGACTCTCCCACTCGACAGAAGTTTCCAGAAAAGTAGGGATGCCGCCTGATTCACGGTGGGATTCCCAGAACCCAGCACAGGGTGAGGGGCACAGTAGGTGGTCAGTCGCTTTTGGCCTTTAGCCTTAATATTTGCTGTTTGTAGTATTACGACTGAATTGTTTTCACTTCTGGGCCAAGAAAGGAGAAATGAACGTGTTTCATATTCCTATAATGGCAGTGTTGGGAGGGACCGTAAGCGGGTGCTGTAGGTTCTTCTCTCTGTTGTTTGCATCAGGTCCACTCTGCCCTCAATGAGCCCCACTCCTTTCTCTGTAGCAGCCTCCTCTAGTGACATCAATTCTCCAAACCTCCGACCCCTCAGTACTCGTGGTTGAAACACCCCTGGTGGTTCTATCAGCCCAGAGATGACATCTGTGAAGTTTCTGTAGAACTCAGTAAAGCTACCCTTCCCCTGCACACGGGGATTTCACGGCCTTGCAGTGCAGCCTGCTTTTAGTTAAGGGCAAAAAAAAAAAAAAAAAAAAAATGTTAGACAGCTGTTCTTCAGAATCCAAACCATGTTCTTGTGTTCACAGGTCATATTTCTTGTTAAAGTGCTCTGATTTTTCCATTTCTCCCAAGCTGCACCTCAGAATACGCTTTGGAAGACACATCTTCTTTTTGGAAGTTGGCGGGGCTGCTTTGTGGCCCAGGGCAGCTGGGTGAGTGAGCTCATTAAGCCTGGCGGTAATTGAGTTTCTGCGGCAAGTCTTGGAGCCTTTCAGGATCAGGGCTGGAAGAGCTTCTTTTGCCAACCAGACACCTTATTTTAAACAAGGGCCCGGATGCCCCCAAATTGTGCCTAATCTGTTTAAACTATTGGGCAAATGGGCACTTTACTTTTAGTATCTATCTCTCCCTGGAAGCGTACCAGATACCCAGGATGAGCCCAGTTTATGAGCGCCTGGGCATTACAGATCCCCTGAGCTTTCTATAGGCATGGCTAAAGGTGAATGCAAGACACTTCATACCAAATACGCAAACAAGTCCTGTTGCTGGATAGGATATCGGAAATTCTCCAGTCAGAAGATGGGGGAGGGGTGCTGGGTGCCCCAAACCTCAGGTGTTCACAACATAAATTGTGAATTTGAGATTTCACAATTCACAAGCTCCTGGATTGTAGTTTCCCTTCATATTTGTTGATGAACAGAGGGCTTTGTAGGTAAACTAAGAGGTTAAGTGACAAGGAGATTGGGGGCGGGTATTAAATCACTCCCTGGAAGGGATGTGGGCTGATCAGTTTGTGGTGTCTCACCTGTTCATTGTAGCTGGTATAGAAAGGCCCTCCACTCACCAGATCTTTGTTAGCATCTGTGCCAGGTGTCTGTGAAAGCAGTGCCACAGCACTTGAAAATATCCATGCTATGGACTCTGTTGTGAATTCCAACCATCCTTTCCCACCTTGGTCTGAAGCACTGAACTGTTATGACACTTCTTATCATCACGTGTCATGAAGGTGATCCTCAAAACACACTGCGAGTGGCCCCATGCCTCCTCTTTGTGGGAAGGTCAAACTCTAGCCTCAAATTCTCCAACCCAGGAATCTGGTAATCGACATTATTATAGATGATGTTCTATGACTATTGGGTGAATAATTCATTTGCTCCTGTTTACTGGAACCAGAGAGAAAAAGATCATGATTGATTAGAAAAAGAACCATTTAAGAAACCAAAAATTGCTGGAGAGGTGATTTTGTTATCTGAATTAAAAAGAATAAGCTCTTTGAAGTTCTTGCTGTGACATATGCCTGATTCATTTAATGCAAAATAACACAGTAAAGGAGGAATAGAGGAAGTAAACTGACATGAGACATGTAGAAAACAAAAAGTAAAATGGCAGATGTAAACTCTACTATATCAATAATAACATTAAATGTGAATGGATTAAACAACCCAATCAGGGACTTCCCTGGTCGTCCAGTGGTTAAGAACCTGCCTTCCAATGCACGGGATGCAGGTTCGACCCCTGGACGGGGAACTGAGATCCCACATGCCGTGGGGCAACTAAGCCTGCATGCCGCAACTACTGAGCCTGCACACCGCAACTACAGAGCCCACGTGCTCTGGAGCCCGTGCGCTACAACTAAAGAGAAGCCTGCGTGCCGCAACGAAGATCCCGCGTACCGCAACTAAGACACAATGCAGCCAAAAATAAATAAATAAATAAATAAATAAATAAATATTTTAAAAAAACCCAACCCAATCAAAAGGCAGTAGCGTGTATTAAAAATGATCTAACTATATGCTGTCTACAGGTGACATACTTCTTTAGGCTCAAAGATACAAATAGATTGAAAGTAAAAGGATGGAAAAAGATACATCATGCAAAGAGCAACCATAAGAAAGCTAGAGTGACTATACTGATATCATACCAGATAGATTTAAAATAAAAAATAGAGATAAAGAAGGACATTTTACAATGAGATTTAATAACATTTTACAATGATAAAAGGGTCAATCCATTAGAAAGATATAACAATGATAAACACACATGCATCTAACAACAGAACACCAGAATATCAACATTTGAAGCAAAAACTGATCTAAAAGAAGGGAGAAGTAAATAATTCAGCAATAATATTTGGATACTTCAATACCCTACTTTCAATAATGGATAGAACAACTAGACAGAAGATCAGCAAGGAAATAGAAAACTTGAAGGACACTATAAACCAACCAGACTTAACAGACACCTATAGAATACTCCACCAACATGAGAATATATATATACATATATATATGTAGAATTGAGGTATAATTGATATAAACCATTATATTAGTTTCAGGTGTTTAACATAATAATTTGATATTTGTATACATTGTGAAATGATCACCAAAATAAGTCTAGTTAACATCCATTGCCACATATAGTTACCAAAAACTTTTTCTTGTGATGAAAACTTTTAAGATCTACTCTCTTAGCAAGTTTCAAATATACAATATGGTATTATTAACTATAGTCATCATGTTGTATATTGCATCCCCATGAACTGTGTATTTTATAACTGGAAGTTTGCGCTTGGTGACCTCCTTAACCCATTTTGCCCACTCTCCTGTCCCCCACCTCTGGCAGCCACCAATCTGTTCTCTGTATCTATGAGTTTGGTTTTTGTCGTTGTTTTTTAAGATTCCACATATAAGTGAGATCATGTGGTATTTTTCTTTCTCTGTCTGATTTATTTCACTTGGCATAATGCCCTCAAGATCCATCCATGTCTCACGAATAGCAAGATTTCATTCTTTTTTTGTGGCTGAATAATACTCCATTTTATATCTATCTATTTCATATTTTCTTTATCCATTCATCCACTGATGGACACTTAGGTTCTTTTAATTTCTTGGCCATTGTAAATAATGCTGCAATGAACATGGGGGGGTGTTTATCTTTTCAAGTTAGTGTTTTCATTTTCTCTGGGTAAATACCCAGAAGTGGAAATGCTGGATCATGTGGTAGTTCTATTTTTAATTTTTTGAGGAACCTCCATACTATTTTCCATAGTGGCTGCACCAATTTACATTCCCACCCAACAGTGCACAGAGGTTCCCTTTTCTCCATGTCCTCACCAAGAATATATATTCTTCTCAAGGGCACGTGGATCGTTCTCCAGGATAGACCATATGCTCAGCCATAAAACAACCTCGATAAACTTGAAAGGATAGAAATAATACAAACTATATTTTCTGACCACAATGCAATGAAATGAGAAATCAATAGCAGCAAAGACAGGGCCTGGTCCATAGGTGATGTTCAGTTCCACCCTTGTAAGCCTGATATCTACAGCCCCCGCTTTTTCCTCCCACCTCATCCTGCACCTCATTACTCCTAGCCACCCCTTTGACCCCAGTGAACTACTGACTTCCTTACCCACTATTTCCAGATTCCATGTGTTTGCGTATGCTGCCCCACTCCCTGGAATGCCTGTTCCTCTGCCTTCCCCATCCTTGCTGTCTTAGGAGGACCTACCTATCCGGGCTTATGGGACCACCTGCCCTAATGAGTCACAATAAGCAGAGTTTGTAACGAGCAGATTAGAGCAGTGGTTCTCCACGTAGGGTCCCGGACCAGCAGCATCAACGTCACCTGGGAACATTTTAGTAGTGCACATTCTCAGGCCCCACCCTGAGTTGCTGAGTCAGAAGTACTGGGTCGGGGTGTAGCTGTCTGGCAATAGTTTATTGTCACATTTATTTTATGACTCTAAACTTATAGGGCTTCATGTCACGTCAGTCCATGAGAACAGTGAGGTTGCTTTGATGAATGTAACTTTCAAAATGAAAAGTTTGGGGTGACAGCAGTATTCTTAATAGCCATGGCACCCTGAGTGTTAATTGGGCTTTGTTGTGGTTGTGAAAATATTCTGTTCTGGGAATCTTTACCTACCACATTTGCAATCGGTAAGGTTTTTGTCAACAACTTGTCTTCTAGTTTCAGGATCCATTTTGCTGGAGATGACAGGAGAGTCTCAACCCCAAGACCTGTATAAAACTGAGTATTCACCTGGCAACCCAGGTCCATGCAGTGGCGTCTACAGAGGGTTGACATTTGTTGTGCAGCTCATTTGAGCTTGTATGCCGTGTTTGTAGTTTAAAATGATTCTACCTATAAAAAATAGAACCAAACATTTGTTGCTCCAGAACCCTGATCTCTGATACCCCTGAGCATCTTCAGGGAGGACCAGGGCTCCATGGAATGTGGTTTGAAATCCAGGCCTGGTCACCATCTCCCAGTGCCCCAAAGTTCTGAGGGTTCTGCTCTGTTTTAGGTACTGGCCACCGTCCCTTCGCAGACACCTGTGTCTCTGTGTTGTCATCTGCCCATCAGTATCACATTGGTTCTGTCTCAACCTCCAAGTGTCCTCATGTTCCTAAGACTGGGCCCTGGGAAGTAGGAGCCTCCAGGACTGTCACTGACTGAGCTGAGCCGGGCTGGAGAAAGAGCTGCATTAGGACCAGCACTTGCTTCACCCCAGGTCTCTGTGAACAGACCTTGAGGGTCCGGTGCTCTCCGAGGACAGTCTGAAGGTTCTGCCCACCCACTCCTTCCTCAGAATGGCTCTTGAGTTATTGGGAGTATTTGGGAAGACAAACAGTCATACCAAGAAAGGCTGATATCTTTCAGAAACCACACCTGGCTGTGTCACCCCTCTGCTCGATGGGCTCCGCCTGTCCTGGGATGAAGCACACACTCCTTGTCACCACATCTGTGACCTCATCTCTCGATGCTCTTGCTTTTACCAATTGTCTTAGTCTGCTTTGGCTGCTATAACAAAAAATACCATAGACTGGGCAGATTACACAACAGAAATTTATTTCTCACGGTTCTAGAGCTGGGAAGTATAAGATCCAGGTGGTGGCTGATTCTGTTTCTGGTGAGAGTTCTCTTCCTGGCTTGCAGATGGCTGCCTTCTCACTGTGTGCTCATGAGGTGAACAGAGAGAGGAAGTAAGCTCTCCTGTGTGTCTTCTTATAAGGACGCTAATCCCGTCATGAGGGCGTAATCACCTCCCGAAAGCCTCATCTCCAAATACCATCACATTGGGGATTGGGGTTTCAGCATATGAATTTGGGGGGGGGCACAGACATTCAGTCCATAACACTGTCCCCTACCGTATGGAAGAGTCTGCCTTCCTTGAACTTGCCCTCCGTTCCTCCTGTCTTTGCACATCTGTACCCTCTCTCTAGCACACCCTTTCTGCCGCCTCTAGAGGTGGCTCAGGCTCATATCCTCGGGTACTTCCCTGACTCCCCAGGCCTTGCACATCTTTCTGTCCCAGCTTTGGCCATACTGTGGGGCTGTTGTCTTTCACAGTTTTTCTTCCCACCTGACTGGGATTCGTGTCTGAAGCCCCTGTGCACAGCACAGGGCCTGGTATGGGCAGGCACCGGGATGTTGACTGAATGTGCTTCTGCTGCTTTCCCTGCCTAAATGCCATTCAACCTTCCTTAGACCCCTATTCCCTTGTCTGCATGTTCACATTTCACCCCTGCCAGGGCCCACTTCAGATGTCTCTTTTTTCACACTCTACTGGGACCCACAGCCCTGGTCTGCACTTATCACCTGGGTTTGCTGCACTCTGTTTCCTTGCCTGCCTCCCTGACTTGACGGGAACTCCTCATGCATGTGGGGGAACCATTGGGACACCCAGCGCTGGGCCAGCGCATTCGAGGGATTCGGCAAATGTCTGCACCTGATGAAGTCATCCTTAACCATCTTCCTTCCCGATGGTGGTAGTAACCTGGTAGTGAATAACCTGGCAGTAAGTTCATCTTGGTCCGAGCACCCGAGCCCTGTAATTAGTGTTCCGATTTGAGCCCCTTGTCTCTCCCTGCTTGCTTCAGCCTTGCCACCCTTTCCCCTGTCCTCCAGTTCTGGAGTCATTCGTTAAGTGTCTGTTGAGGAGTGCCCCAGGCATATCGGACGACATTGAGTGTCTGGTGTAGAAAGGATGTGGAAACCACAAAAGAAGTTGCTCTTGGCTTGAAAGTCACGAGTCACACTGCTTGTTCTCAGTGGTGTGATTATGTGACTCATCTCAGGAAAGGTGGGACAGAAACAGCCTAATGGCTGAGGCCTTTTCTGGGACTTCTTAAGGGGCCCTTGCACATCAGTAAAGGGGAGATTACAAAATGGTGCAGGGGGTTTGGGAAGAGTCAGCACGTAGTAGCAGAAAGCAAAGGCTTTGTATTCAGGTGGGGACTCGAGCAAGTCCTTTACTTACTTTCAGCTGAAATTTTGTCCCTATAAGATGAGGAAAATAACATGTGCCTCTGCGGGACCTCGTGAGCACCAGGATTACGTGTGTAAGGACCTGATGCGTTTTGGCTGCCTAACGGGTAGCAGCCATCTAACCCCAGGTATGCAGGATGGCTGAGGCTTAGTTAGTCTTATAAATGTATTTACTTTGGCATTTTGTAGATGAGGCAGTGCCTGGGCCACCCTAGTGGCTCTATCTTCACATCCTAGCATAATAGCTGGCACCTGGAAGCTACATAGCACAGGAGGTAAGAACATGGACATTGAAGCCAGACCACCTCCCACCCCTACTTGCTATCTGGGTCACCTTGGCCAAGGTACTCTTTCCTGCCTGAACACTAAAATGGGGCACTAATAACACCCATGTCATAGGGCTGTGGAATAATGAAGGATCTGGAAAGTTTGGAACAGTTTCTAGTACAGAGAGACTGCTCTATAAGCAGGGACTGTTATTACTGTTAACTTGGTGCATGTTTGTTGAATTGTACTGAATTCTGTCTGATGGAAGAGGAGTATGGGTGCTGCCACGATGCTTTGTTTTTCCTGCAGCACAGTTATTGTTCCCATTGCTCATCCCCACCTCAAAGTTTCTCTCCTGTTCAGCACCTGGTAAGATTTTACAGTGAAAAGCTACAGAAAAAAGAAGACTTCACATGCACAGAATATTCTAAAGGAAGTTTCATCATGTTTTTGTAACTATTGATAAACAACTATCATTCCTCTATTTGATGAGAATTTTGTTATGTGGGTCTTGCACACGAGTAGCAATTTTATCAGATTGTGTTTGTGGGTGTGTTTGGTGGGGAATTGAAGTAGGTGGTTTTCTGATGATATTGGAAGTTTTTCATGATTGAGAAAGTTTTACTGTTTTATATGTTTTAGTGTTTTATAAATGTCACTCATTCAGTGACATTTGATTTGCTGTCAATATGCTTTGTTCTTGGAAGGTGATGGCATGATGTGCAGGAAGGAGCCTGGCTGTTCATTCCTAAAAATGTTCTTGGGTGCCTTCTAAGAGCATTCCAGGCATGGTGCTGGGTCCTGAGGTTAGAAAACAAAATTGACAGTTCTTTGGGCACCTGGGAAGTGGCCTTAGAGTCAGACATACCTAGGTTCAGTCCTGGCTTTGCCACTTACAAGCCATGGACCTTGGGCAGGTGACTTCACTTTTTTGAGCCTCAGTTTCCTTATCTGTCAAATGGGGATAATACTGTTACTTGTTTCACAAGGACGTTTTGAGGATGGATTGAGATGGGTAGGCCCAGCACATTGCCTGGCATAGAGTAGGCTCTTATGAGTGGCAGCTCTTGGTTTAGCTGCTGCTTTTAGGGCCCAGAGGAAGCAGTCCTGCCCCAAGAGTCCCATGCAGCCTGACTCGGGGCCACCCTGGGCCACTTCCTTTCTCTTGTTCTCTGGCTGGCAGAATGGGTAGGGTCACCTTTTGCAGAGGAGGTGGCTGTGTGTGTGGGTGAGAGGCCTGCTTTCCTGTGGGTTTGCGGCATTATCCCATTGATGGCACCTGAGGGTTTCTGGAAGGTGGAGGAGGCAGGTGGTGGTAGATGGGGCAGGGTCTCCCAGGAGAGCACAGCCAGCGACCCCCCCTTCCCCCTTGGCCTCTGCCTTCCTGTCCAGCTCTATCCAATCTGCCTCTCAGCAGTGGTATTTACTGAGTGCCCTCTGGGCAGGTGCTTTCTGCTCCTCTCTGGGCCCCTCAACCACCATGTAAGAAGGTAAGAGGGCACAGGAGGCCCTGGGAGGTTACACAGTCATTGAACAGTCAGAGTTAGTGAGCGGTGGAGCCTCAGGACGAGAGCCTTGCCCTCTCTCCACCCACGCTGGCGCTTTCTGGGTGGGCTCAGCAAAGGTGGCATAAGAGGCTGAGGTTTGGCTGTGGGTCCTTCCAAGAGCGGCTTCATGTGGACTGTCCAACAAGATTTCATTTCATGAAAAAAAGCAAAAACTGTTTGAAAGGCACCTCTAATCTTTTTTTTTTTTTTTTTGCCCTCTGAACATATATGTTAGTTTTGTATTTTACTGGGGTCATACTGAACCAACTTTGTAGCCTGCCCTTCTTTTTAAAAGGAGCAATCCACGCTGAAGACTTCCCCACGGCGTGGTTCCTCTGGGGCGGAGACAGGAAGCAGGCTGTGGGCGTGGCTAAGGAGGTGGGCTGGGGACCAGAAGCGGAAGGGGAAGAGTCAGGCTCCACTTTAAAAGTCCGTGGCAGGAAGTGACGCAGGAGTGGCCAGACGTGGAAGGGGCGGGAGTTAGAGTTGTCGGCTTCGGGTTGACGTCAGGGCTTTACTGCACAAACTTGCCTTTGGAGTTGAGGAGGCTTGGCAGGGGGGAGAGGAGAGGAGACCAGGCAGAGGGACGAGGGATGGCCTGCAGCGTGCGAGAGGCCCGGCGTCAGGACGGGGTCAGGTGCTTCCCAGGCCGCAGAGAAGATGGTGGCTCTGACGTAGGTAGTGGCATTGGACGGGAGCAGAGTCTGTGGCACTGACGTTAAGGGGAACGCAGCTGTTATTGTATGGCTGTTCTCTGGGCCCATCCATGGAAGTCTAGACTCTGCAGGGGTCTTCCTAATTAATGTAATCCTTACAACATTCTCAGGAGGCAGGATTTTCTTTTGTTCAGGTGACATGACTTGATTTAGGTCCTACAGGAAATAAGGGATGGAGCCAGGATTCGACTCTGGGTCTGACAGTGAAGTCCAGGCATTTTTGGGAGGCCCAGGTTTTGAGGGGCAGGAGCCTTGGCAGTCATGGAGGACTTCCTGGAGCGGGTGGTGATGTGGCTTATACACCTTTGCCAGGCTAAGTATGAGGTCAGGGTAAGGAGAGCAGAGGATTGGGTTCAAATCCTGCCTCCCTGTGTACATTTGCATTAGACACACTTTCTCTGGGTTCTATGTCCCATCTGTACAATGGGGAGGTGGGACCAGATGGCCTTTCTCAACATCCCTTCTAAGTCTGGGGCTCACTCCTTCTCTACATCAATGTTTGCTAAATATTTTTCTCTTGGGGAAGCCTGACATCTGACTACCAACACTGTCTCTCTTCCTGAGCTCCCTTCCTGGTTTCAGGATGCCAGTGGGTGTCCAGGTAGGTGTCCCTGTTCACGACAACAAGGGCTGTGCCCTGCCCGCCATTTTGAAAGACTCCAACTCTTTCTGGCCACCCAGGCTATCAGTGCTGCTAGGAGGTTCACCTGCTGGGTGATGCCGTGAAGCAAGCCCTGGGGCCTGACAGACCTGTGTTCAAATCCCAGTCTTCTTGCATGTTCGGTGGAACCTTAGGCCAGTCCATCTGCCTCTGAGAGCCTCCATTTCCCTATTTGTAAACATGGAGGTATTATCTCCCTTAATCTCCTGACCTCCCCCCCCCCCCCCCCTTGGTTTTCACCCTGAGGGCAGTGGGGAGCCAAGGGTGAGGTGAAACAGTGCTGCTTCACATTTCTGCAGAAAAGCAGCCCTGTGGTAGGAATAAGGAGCTTGGTAAACGTTTGAAGAGATTTAAAAATAGATTAAAATGTAAAATACAGCTTAATTCAAGCTTTAGGAAGTCTTCTTTGTCCCGTTCACTTGGACTATAAATCTTAATCGGTTTTGCCTCCTGAAATATTCACATCCATGGCTCACCTCAGGCTTCTTCGTCCCCTACCAGGTGAGGACACAGCCTCAGCACTGTGCCTCCAGGGGCCCCCTCCAGGCAGCCCTCCGTGTTGACCCTGAGCAAGTGGTCTGAAATGCATGGGTGTCTGACCTTGTCCTCCCAGGCATAAACCTTAACCAGTGGCTCCCTGCTGTGCTCAAGGTCAAGTACTAGCCCTTTAGGGATTTATTGTGCTTCCTCCTACACGAAAGGCCTGTAATCACTCCAGGGCAGCACTGTGTCTTGTTCATCTCTGTACCTTTAGTGCCTGGGAAAGTGTCTGGCACTTAGTAGATTCTCAGTAAGTGGTAATGGTGCTGCCTGTCTACTGAGCAGGGTACCTCCTCCACTGTTAGGAGTTTCAGTTACAGCCCTGTGGATGCCAGTATTATTATCTCTTATATGGATGGAGAAGCTGAAGTGCAGAGAGGATAATGGGTCTTGATGGGATTCAAAATGATCATTAAATAAATATATGGTTACTCTCTTAAGCTCTTTAAAGGGAGCCGTGAGGCATCTATTACTTCAATTGGAAAAAAAAACCTGAAGTCTTTTCCAGGTGCAGAGAGAGCCCAGGATAGGCAGGCATGCTGCAGATGTGGGTAGGGTCATGGGCTAGGGCAGCGTCCACCTGCCTGGGCAGAGCTCAGGGGGAAATCCTACCTGTGCCAGCCACACTGGGGTGAGTTCCCAGCTGAAATCAGGCCACCAGTTTTATCTCCTGTGCATAGCATATCAGCGATAGTGACAGTGAGATGCTTGTGGAATTCTTCATCACTTAGTGCCTGCCGATTTCTAGTCACTTTTATTTTTCCACTGAGAAAATTTTAAACTATACAAAATTAATGGAAGTATTGCATAAAGAAAAAAAAACACCAGCATCCACCTATATTCCCAGCACCCTCTGAACCACTGTTTCAATGTCCTTTCCAGCATTGTCCAGAGGCAGTGTGCATGTAGAGACCTGTATCGATGAAACATTTTGCCTTTCATGTGGGATAAAGGGATCTGGCTTGGAGCTCACTTCTTTGTGCCTTGGTTCTATCACTCCTGAGCTGTTGAACTAGGGCAGGTTTGTCAACCTCTCTGGGACTCCATGGCCTTAGCAGTCCGTCCCCTAGAGAATGCCATTGCTGGTCAGGGCTGCTGCTTTCTGACGTTGGTTGGGATGGCGGGTGAGGGGAGTCCGAGGGGATCTGTGGTAAGGGGGAGGTGGGGAACAGATGAGGAAGGGCTTTATCCAAGCCAAGGAGTTTGGTTTTCCCCCTGAGGCCAGTGGAGAGCCAAGGGCAGTCTAAGAATGTATTTTACTATTTCTGACTCTCAGAAAAGTAGTGGTAGACTCCCGGCTCAAGAGGCCCTGGATCAGAACTCCGCGGCGCTCAGGGTGGCCATGGACGTGGGGCAGTTGGGGCTGCATGGAGTAGGGCAGGGGGGGAGGAAGTGGCCAGATCCCATCCCTACAGATGGGGAAACTGAGGCCCACAGCGGCCGTGTGACTTCTCCAGAGTGACTCAGCAGTTGAGAGGTGGGAACCCAGGTCCCCTGCTTTTCTGCACCATGGCCCACGGGCCCATGCTGCCAGAGCCCAAGGACAGAAGGACCGCACTGTCCTGCCTGAGAGCGTGTGTTTTGTGTTTTCTTAGACACAGAGCTAAGGACCAGGGCTGGCATCAGCTGAGGGGTGATTTGAGACTGATCCTCCTTTATTGCTGTGCCCAGAACCCCTTCCAGCTGCCCTGCCCTATTGTCAAAGATTATTCTGTACCTAATGATGTTTATTATTCTTGATTGTTACATTTTACTTTTCCACTTGATTGTTTGGGAAAGTTTGTTTGTGGTTTGGAGTACCTCTGACAGAGACACAAATGCATCCTGCAAACAAGTGCTCTTTAATAAGTGCTGGGTGAAGAAAAATAATCATTTTGCTACATAGGACATCATTGCAACAGTTGGTGACATTGGAATATGAAATGTATCAATGATAAAATTTCCTGGTTTTGATAATTGCGTTATGATTTCATGATGTCTTTGGCGGTAAGGGATGAAAGCCACAGCATTGAGCGTGAGATGTCATGATGTCTGCAATATACTTTCAAATGATTCATAAAAATAGACATTTATATATAGAAATGTATCTTTATAAAGTAGCTGTGGGAAAGTGTGAACAATTGGTGAGTCTAGGTGAAGGTATGAGGAGTTCATTATAGTATTCTTGGGACTTTTCTGTAGTTTCGAAACTTTGCAAATTGAAAAGTTTGTGAAAAATACTCCTAGCGGGAGAGGTGTGGTGAGGCTCGTCTGTGTCCACCTGTCCTGCCTGGTGTCTCTGGCCTCTTCTGTGTCTCAGTTGCCTCTAGGTGGAGAGGACTGCTCACCCCACAGTTCGAGTCTGATCAGCCCCTTGGGGGCCAGTCTTGAAATAGAGGCACAGCCTTCTGACAAAATTCATTCTTCCCTCTATAGAGAATTCATTAGATTTTCAGAATCTTTGCTTTTGGGTCAACTTTCCCTAAAATTTTCATTTCCTTCCTTCCCTTACATTTTTTAAAAAGTTGTGTTGCCTTCCAAAATTACTAAAGTAGTATTTGTTATTTTAATTATTCAAACAGAGAAGAGAATAAAGAAATGAATAGACTCTATTTTTCTCCATCCAGTGTGGGGTAACCAGTGGTAGGTGGAACCCCCAGAACTTTCTCCCGTGCCCGTGGGAACACATAGAAACGCACACACCCATCTAGTAGGGCTTGGTGTCTTCTTTTCATTTTTTATCCTTTGTTAACCTGGGCTTCCTGCCTCTCCTTGAAGACATGACTTAGGGGCCACCTCCTCCAGAAAGCCCCCCAGGCTCTGAGCGCTGACCTTACTTCATTGCAGTCATCTGATTAACGGCCGCCTCCCCTGCCAGATCGTGGGTAATGCAAAGGCAACAGCTGTTTCCATTTCATCGTCTGCACTCGAGCCAGGAGCCCAGGAGATGTACAGTCAGTGTTTGTAGAGTGAACAGATGGGCAGGGCGAGGAAGCCACATGAGGAAAGCCTTGCAGGTAAGAGAAGCCTTCTCGTTCAAACACTCCTAGACCCTGGGAAGAGAGTCCCAGGCCCCTGGGCATCTGGGGTTGGAAAGTCACTTTGGGGAACATGGTCACTGCCGCCCTGAGTCTCCCATGCCCTGGCTGATTCTGTCTTGGCATTAATGCCCTATGTGGGCCAGGCTGGTGGGATGGCCATGAGCGACCAAGGGCGGGACCAGGGCTGGGTCCTCTCTTCCACCGCACGCCCCGTACAGGCTTGGCCCACTGGGAGTCTCGGGGGCAACAGGAAGAAGCCCAGGCCAGGGCTGGAGCAGCACAGATTTAGACGTGAGCCTGGCCTGGTCTTGTTATCTTGCCATGATCCCGACTGCTTCCTCATTAGAGGCACTGCTTTCTGCAGCTGGGATTTATTAATCTTATCTGCGGATCGTCCGATTGGTGCCAAGGGACCAGGTCACTGCAAGCTGGAGGATGTTAAAAATTTCAGCAGGATGTAAAGCTGAGGGGCTGGCTTCTCAGCCAGTGTGCTTGGGCAGCGCAGAGAAGAGCACCCCTTGCTCTGGGCAGCTGTCCCAAGCTTGCCCGCCAGTTCAGGCTGGAGGGGCCCTGGCTCATCTGATGGCGGGACTGTAGACATTAGAGCACTGGACCAAGATTTTAGACGATTTAGGTTACTGGAAGAGAGTGCGCTGGGAATTCCCTGGTGGAATGGTGTGGGGATGTGTCCTGGGAAGATTGGTCATGGTCAGTGTCAATTGGGGAGCCTGTTAGAAATGAGAAATTCGGCTTTTCCGTTAGTTTTGATTATTAAATTATTAAATAGTTATTCAGTATTAATAGTGCTTGACTATTAAATGTCTTCATAGCTTTGTAGGAATGTACACTTCAGCAGCTTTGAAATTAGCATTTTCCCTGTTTAATGGAGGCATAAGCTGAGTGGGAAAGTGACTTTGGAAAGTCAGGTCTTGTGGACTCATTCCTGATGCCATGCCAGGCGCCATACCGGGAGTCGACAGTTGGAGATGAAAGAAGCAGTCCTAACCTCACCTAGTCTAGGTGGTTTTTGAGGTTTATCCACCAACGTGCAGGGCATGTAAAGATTCCTCTTCTGTCTTCCCACACCTGTCACTATTTTGTATTCATTCCCATGGCATTTGGTTCTGAACAAGTGCTGAAGTGAATTGAGTTGGTCTACATGACAGCAGGTTCTATATCCTTCTCTCTCTCAGTTTCTTGTCTGCCTGTCCACATAGGCTGACATTCTTTGATGGCTGGGACTGTACTGTGAATACCCAGTGGTGGTGCTGGTGGGGTGGTGGGGAGGGTGGTGATGGTGATGATGGTGCTGGTGGTGTTGATGGTGACAGTATTGGTGGTGGCGGTGGTGGTGGTGGTACTGATTGATAATGGTGTTGGTGGTAATTGTGGTGATGGTGATGGAGGTGGTGGTGGTGAGGATGGTAATGGTGATTATGGTGCTGGTGGTGGCGATGGTGACGGTATTGGTGGTGGGGAGGGTGGTGATGGTGATAGGGTGGTGTGGTGGTAGGGGAGGGTGGTGATGCTGATGATATTGGTGATGGTGGTGGTATTGGTGGTGGTGGTGGTGTGAGGGTGGTTGTGGTGATGGGCGTTGGTGGTAGTGGTGGTGGTGGTGTTGAGGGTGATGGTGGTGTTGTGTTGGTGGTGGTGAACGATGGTGATGGTGATGGTGGTGGTGGCAGTGGTGATGGTATTGGTGGTGGTGGGGAAGGTGATGGTGGTGGTGAAGCTGATGTGGTATTGGGGATGGTGGTGGAGGGGCCGATGGCAGGGATGGTGGTGGCTGCGGTGTTGGTGGTGGTGTAGTAAAACTTAAAATTATGGGCCTGTCCGTACTAGGCACTCTTGTAAGCACTTTAGTTGTCTGAATCTATTGCCTGCTCATAACAATCTGTGAGGTTGTAACCATCGCTAGGCCCATTTGCCAGGTGAGACGATTGAGGCACAGGGCCACACAGTTAGTGCATGCTAAAGTTGGATTCAAATCCTGATAGATTGGCTTCAGAGCCCACACTAAATCAGGGTTACCCAAGTATGATCCTGGGATCTCCAGCATCACATCACCCGGGAGCTCTGTGGAAATGCTGACTCATGGGCCCCAACTCATGGGATCAGCATTACTGGGGAGGGGCCAGCTAAGGGACATTCAAGGAGCTTGTCATTCTCATGCACGTTAAAGTTTGAGAAGCACTGCATTAAACTGTCACCCAGTCCTGTTCTCAGTGGCTGAGTCAGCTTGTAACCCAGGCTCACGAGACTCTGACCTTGTTACTTAGAGTAGCCTGCGTGCAGCACAGTATCAACTTAAACAGGACCTGGGCCTCACCCCTGGTGAGATGAGAGCTTCTAATCCAAAGTGGGGGGAGGGGCAGGGAGAGGAGAAGAAGGGAGGGTCTTCTCACTCTTTACTGTGTGCTTAAATCACCTGGGCATCTTGTTAAAATGCAGGTTCTGATTCAGTGGGTCTGGTGGGGGCGGGGAGAGCTGAGACTCTCTCTCTCACAAGATCCAGTGATGCTGACGCTGCCAGCCTGTGGACCCACTTTGAGTTGCAAGGCGCTAGGCAAGAGATTCTCACACTTGAACTAGCATCAACGGCACCTGGAGGACTAGCTAAACTCACCCCCAAGTTTCAGATTCAGCAGGTCTGAGGTGGGCCTGAAATCTTGCATTTCTAACAAGCTACCTGGTGGAGCCAGTGCTCTGGACCTGGAGGCCACACCTGGAGCAGGCAGGGCCCGAAGCCAGCGACTTCAACTTGGGCTGCACGTTGGAATTACCTGAGGACCTTAAAAAACCACTGAGGGCCAAACCCCACTCCAAGATGCTGAGTCACTGGTACTGAGAGGGGCCTGCGTGCTGGGAATTCTCAGCCAATGTTGAGAACCGCAGCTCAAGCTTTTTTTTTTTTTTTTTTTTTTAGTTGCCTGGGGAGGTGAGAATATAATACCATCTTGCCCCTGGAGAGTTCTGATTCTGTGGCCAGGTGGAGCCAGGCAGGGGCATGAACAATAAATTCTCCAGACTTTTCCGGTGGGCGGTGGGGCTGAGAACAGCTGCCCCGGACCTAGAGCTTGTGCCTGGCCCCTCGAGGCTCCTGTGCTGCCGCAATAGGTCCTGAGGGCCAGCCTTGCATTCCTAGCCTCTAATTCCTGACCTTGGTGAGGTGAAGCACCTTGAAGTCAGAGACCTACGCAGAGACTCCACTTCTCCTGCTCCCCGCTGGGCTATGTGACCTCTGGGAACTTACTTAACCTCTCTTGAACTCTGTCTTCATCTATAAAATGGGGGAAATAAATTATTTGCTCCAAAGAGTTGCCTGAGAAATAACGTTTATAAGCAGCTTGCACAGCACCCGACACCCGGGAGTCCCCCTTAAGATCAGTAGCTGCATATATGTGGGTATAACTATTTATCAAGTACAGCGGCTCTCCAGCGTGGGGGGCAGGAGAATCACAGGGGGACTTTAGGAGCTGGGCCTCTGTGACCTTCATTAGCCCTCCAGGGCTTTTGGTGCACAGCAGTTTGAAAACCATTGATGTTATAATAATCTGGTGGCTATTATTAGCTAGTAGCTAAGAAGCACACCCAGATTTCTGGCCTGGGGGGCTGGTGGGGCCTTCTCTGGGCTGAGGAACATGGTAGAAGCACAGATGTGAAGGAGGGAGATGGGGAGCCCAGTTCTGGGCTGCTTAGTATGAGGCATCTGGGGGTCAGCCAGGGGAGGTACAGATGGCAGTTGGGGACATGGGTCTGAAACGCATGAGACAGTCCTATGCTGTATTCCTACCATCTCTAAGGAAAGGCTCTGGTTCTTCAGGGCCTAGAGCTTCTTGTATTGCACTGTGACATTAGCAGTCGGTCATACAAGCGAGATCCATTTGCGGGATCTGTGGGGATGCTGTATGCCATGAACTGGCTCTGGGTCTCGCTCACTGCTTTGTCCCTCAGGCTGTGGCTCTCAGCACTCTGACCACTGCCTCCCATGTGCTTTGTCAACCCCTGGCCTCACTTTCTGTGCCCTTCCTCCCCTGACACCCCCTCTGAGGCTGCCTCTCTGAGGCCATGGTTAATGGTTTAATGTCTCTGGTCAGATCTGGTCACAGCTGTCCTTTGCAGGCTCTGGGCATCGACATGTCCTCTCAGCCTTGAGAGTTTTGTTTGGTTCACTTGCCTAATGGCTAAAAGTCAGTTTAAAAATAAATCATATATGCTCAAAAATGCTAATTGTTAGAGAAGTGCAAATCAAAGGTACAATGAGGTACCACCTCACACTGGTCAGAATGGCCATCATCAAAAAGTCTACAAATAGGGACTTCCCTGGTGGTCCAGTGGTTAAGACTCCAAGCTTCCAGTGCAGGGGGCATGGGTTCAATCCCTGGTCGGGGAATTAAGATCCCATATGCTGTGCAGCATGGCCAAAAAAAAAAAACAAAACAATCTACAAATAAATGCTGGAGAAGGTATAGAGAAAAGGAGACCCTCCTACACTGTTGATGGGAATGTAAATTGGTGCTGCCACTATGGAGAACAGTATGGAGGTTCCTTAAAAAACTGAAAATAGAGTTACCATATGATCCAGCAATCTCACTCCTAGGCATATATCTGGAGAAAACCATAATTCAAAAAAGATACATGCACCCCAATGTTCATTGCAGCACTATTTACAGTAGCCAAGACATGGAAGCAACCTAAATGTCCATCAACAGATGAATGGATAAAGAAGATGTGGTACATATATACAATGGAATACTACTCAGCCATAAAAAATAATGAAATATTGCCATTTGCAGCAATGTGGAAGGACCTAGAGATTGTCATACTGAGTGAAGTAAGTCAGACAGAGAAAGGCAAATGTCATGGTATCACTTGTATGTGGAATCTAAAAAATAATACAAATGAATTTACTTACAAAACAGAAATAGATTCACAGACATAGAAAACATATTTATGGTTACCAAAGGAGAAAATGGGGAGGGATAAGTTAGGAGTATGGAATTAATAGATACACACTACTGTATATAAAACAGATAACAGGATTTACTGTATAGCACAGGGAACTATGTTCAATATCTTGTAATAACCTGTAATGGAAAAGAATCTGAAATATATATATATATATAACTGAATCACTTTTCTGTACACCTGAAACTAACACAATATTGTAAATCAACTATACTTAAAATTAAAAAAAAAGGGAAAACATCATGTATATATGAGTGCACACATACACAGAGTTTCCCAGGGCTGCTGTAACAAAGTACCACAAGCTGGGTAGCTTAAAACATATATTTATTCTCTAGTGGGTTTAAAGTGCTGTCTCACTGTGGTTTTGATTTTCCTTAATGACTGCTGATGCTGTGCATCTTTTCATCTGCCTGTTGGCCATTTGTATATATTTTCTTTGGAAAAATATCTATTTAAATCCTTTGCCTATTTAAAAATGAGGTTGTTTGTCTTTTCATTGTTGAATTATAAGAGTTCTTTATATATTCTGGATATAGGCCCCTTATTGGATATATGACTTGCAGATATTTTCTACTGTGGGTTTTCTTTTCATTTTCTTTGTGCTATCTGTATTAGTTTCCTGGGGCTGCTGTATAACCACAAACTGGGTGGTATTGTCTTAAAACAACAGAAATCTATCCTCTCACAGTTCTGGAGGCCAGAAGTCTGAAATCAAGGTGTCAGCAGGGTCATGTTCTCTCTGAAGTCTCGTCCTGGCTCTTCCAGCTTCTGGTGGCCCCAGGCATTCCTTGGCTTATGGCCACATCACTCCAATCTCTACCACTGTTTTCACATGGCCTTCTTCCCTGCGTGCCTTTCTGGTGTCCTCTTCTCTTCTTATAAAGACACCAGATCCAGAATGATCTCATCTTGAGATACTTTTAACTAATTATGTCTGCACATACCCTATTACCAAAGAAGGACACATTCTGAGGTTCTGGTGGACATGAATTTTTGAAGGACACTATTCAAACCACTACAGTATCCTTCGAATTTAAAAATTTTGGTCAAGTCCAATTTATCTATTTTTTCTTTGCCATTTGTGCTTTGGGTATCTTATCTAAGAAACCGTTGCCTGATCCAAGGTCATGAAGATTTATTCCTATGTTTTCTTCTAAGAGTTTTATAGTTTTAGTTATTGCATTTAGGTTTTTGATCCATTTTGAGTTAATTTTTGTATATGGTGTGAAGGAGGTATGCAGCTTCATTCTTTTGCTTGTGGATATCTAATTGCCCAAGCACCATTAGCTGAAAAAACTATTCTTTCTTTATCAACTTGGCTTGGTACTCTTGTTAAAAATCAAATGACCATAATGTAAACATTTATTTTTGAATTCTCAATGCTGTTCCATTTATTTACACGTCTGTCCTTATGCCAGTATCATATTATCTTGATCACTGTGGCTTTGTGGTGAGTTTTGAAATCAGGAAGTCTGTGTCCTCAAACTTTTTGTTTGTTTGTTTTCAAGGTTGTTCATGTTGAAGTGTGAACTTCAATATGAATTTTAGGATCAGCTTCTTAAAGAAGTCAGCTGGGATTTTGATAAGAATTGTGTCAAATCAGTAGGTAAATTTGGTCTTAACCATATTAAGTCTTCTGATCCATGAACATAGGATGCCTTTCCATTTATTAAGGTCATCTTTAATTTCTTTCAACAATATTTTGTATTTTTCAGTTTTTTACTTCTTTTGCTAAATTTATTCCTGGGCATTTTATTCTTTTACATCTTGTTTATTTTTAAAAGTTGTCCTAAAAGCAGAATTCCTCAATGGAAAAGACTCCTCCAGTTTGAGAAATGATTGTTTCCCTCCTTTGAGTGGTGTTTCTTCTGAGAATTTTCCTTCTAAGCCAAGCCCAAGAATTGAGGCCAGCCCCAGGCATCAGGGGACTGTTCCATAAAGTCCTAGAAGCTCAGGTTGGAAGGAATTTTATGGACCCCCTGGACCAAACTCTGCTTGGGCTCTAAATCCTCTATTGAAGTTCTGAGTTGAACTGAGCAGTTTTTCTTTATCCCTCTGTTTATCCGTGCATCCATGCATCCATCCATCCATCCATCCATCCATCCACTCTCCCACCCCTTTAACCTCGCCACCGGGGTATCCCACGTGCACCCTGTGCTGAGGGATAGAGACTAAGATGACTTAGACCCAGTTCCTGCCCTCAAGAAGCTCACAGTCTGCAGGAAGTGAGGAGGCAATCCAGATGACAGCCTCAGTGACTGTGGCAAAGCAGAGAGAGGCAGAGATTAGGGGTGTTGGGGACAGAGAGAAGTCTGTTTATTTTAATGGGAATGACCCGAGTATATAAAGCTGACAGTGAGGAGCCTTGGAGGGAGGGGACACTGCAGCAGCTGGGAGAAAAGAGGGAGGTTTGGGAAAAAATGGGGATGATAAGGGGTCCAGGGCCAGAGAAGAAGGGGGTGTTGATTTGGGAGTGCGGGCTTGAGGGTGACCCTGTCTGATTCTCAGTTCAGCTTGCTCTCTCCTTTATAGAAAAATACCGTTTTCTTTTCTCTCCTGACAGTCTGTGCTGTTCATTCCTAACTCGTTTTGTTCGGTTATAAATGGAATCATCTTCCAGTTTTATCCACGAATTGGTTATTGCTGGTATATAGGAAAGAAAGCTATTTTTTGGGTCACTTAGCCCTATCCAACTACTTTGGGGAATTCTAAAAGTCCCATTAGTATATTTCAGACTGGACGTTTGACTTTCATCTTCTCAGTGCCATTGTGGCTTCTCTCCAGCCTAATTTCTTCTCCCTCTCTTTTTCTTGGCCTAAACCTAGCCCACCCCCACTCCGTTTCCTGGTTCTTTTCTCCCTCCCCGCCCCTGATAGGAGCCTTCCACCTTCTCTTTCTAAGAATCCTCTTTGTTCACACAGCCTCCTTCCCTTGCCCGTAAATGGAAATACTTTCTTGGCTTATCCTACTCATTAGGGCTGTGATGTCAGCGAGTGTCTCAATGTGGGGTTTTTCCCCTGAGAAACGGGGTCACCCCGTTTGTGACCAGCTTTTCACACACATGGGTATACAGAAATCTTTCCATGGCCTCTGCGGCTTGGACGTATTGTGATTTATTTAACGAGTCCCTTATTATTCCCATCTTTATGCATTATTCCCATCCCTTGTCTGATTGTTCCCTTAGGAAAGATTCTAGAAGTGAAGCTACTGAGTGAAAGCAATCCATATTTAAAATTTTGACAGAAATTGCCAAATGGCACTCCAGAAGAGTTGCGTCAATTTGCACCCACCAGGAATGAATGAGAATAGCAGTTTCCCAGAACCTTGCCAACAATGGATATTGCAAATCTTTGCCAGTGTGATAAATGAGAGTTCTCACCCCTATTCTCATTCCTCTGATTACAGTGAGGCTGAGCATCTTGCGGTCTGTGTACTGGCCACGTGCTTTTCTTCTCTGGAGAATTGCTTCTTCATTATTTATACTAATTTTTCTTTTGATGTGTTGCTTAAAGCAATTTTGATTTGTAAAGTCTCTTCACTAAAAGGGATATTAACCTGTGGTCTTTGATATGTTACAAATATTTTTTCCCAACTTTTGGTCTGATGTTTTCGCTCTGTGATGTTTTTCCCCTCCAGAAGTTTAACATTGGTGCCTTCCGTGGATGCTTAGACTGTTTGCCTCCTTTAATGCTTGTTTTTAGGAGATTTCTTTGTTTTGTGTTTCTTTGTTTTTTTTTAAACAAATGTATTTTTAAATTGAAGTAGAGTTGATTTACAATGTTTCAGGTGTACATCAAAGTGATTCAGTTACATATGTATATGTATATATATGTGTGTATATATATATATATATATATATATATATATACACACACACACATACCTATTCTTTCAGATTCTTTACCATTATAGGTTATTACAAGATACTGAATATAGTTCCCTGTGCTGTACAGTAGGACCTTGCTGTTTATCTGTTTTATATTTAGTAGTGTGTATCTGTTAATCCCAAATTGCTAACTTATACGCCCCTTTCCCCTTTGGTAACCATAAGTTTGTTTTCTATGTCTGTGAGTCTGTTCCTGTTTTGTAAATAAGCTCGTTTGTATCATTTTGTTAGATTCCACATATAAGTGGTATCATATGATAGTTGTCTTTCTCTGTCCAACTTACTTCTAGGTCCATCATCTCTAGGTCCATGTTGCTGCAAATGACATTATTTCATTCTTTTTTAAGGCTGAGTAGTATTCCATTTTGTGTGTGTGTGTGTGTGTGTGTGTGTGTGTGTGTATATATACCACATCTTTTTTTTTTTTTTTTAAAGGTTTTTATTTATTCATTTATTTACTTAATTTATGGCTGTGTTGGGTCTTCGTTTCTGTGCGAGGGCTTTCTCTAGTTGCGGCAAGTGGGGGCCAATCTTCATCGCGGTGCGCGGGCCTCTCATTATCGCGGCCTCTCTTGTTGCGGAGCACAGACTCCAGATGCGCAGGCTCAGTAATTGTGGCTCACGGGCCTAGTTGCTCCGCGGCATGTGGGATCTTCCCAGACCAGGGCTCGAACCCGTGTCCCCTGCATTGGCAGGCAGATTCTCAACCACTGCGCCACCAGGGAAGCCCTACCACATCTTCTTTATCATGCATCTGTCAATGGATCTTTGTCTTTATTTCAATTTGTAATCCACTTGAAAGTTGTTTTACTGTAAGGATCTAGGTAGATATCCAGTTTTATTTGTTCCCAAATGGCTAGTCCTCTATCCCAATCCGGTTGTAGTGGACGAGCTGCTCTCTGTCCCCATTTTTGTGTGTTAAATTCCTGTGTCCGTCCTTGGATCTGTTTTTGGACTGTCTCTCCCACCTCACTGATCTGTTGAGCAGCCCACGTTTTACCCCTAAGGAGAGAGACACAAACTCCCAGCTTGAAGTCTTCAAACCAGATTTTTCTTTGCTAACTGAAAAAGGTGGACTTCCTGTCTGAGATGACAACTATTATCTGAAGGAGCCCAAAAGATCCTCTGCGGGTGATCACCCGTATACCGCAGCCCCTCTGCAATGTTCTTATACCTTCTTTCTCCCTAATCATATCTCACCCGGGGCTCCAACGCTAAACCTTTACTTCACCTACAGACATTCGCTCGCCACCCCCTCTGCCAGGCCCTGTGCCGGGGCAGCCACATGAGTTAGGCAGGGGCTTCAGAAACCACGACCCCTGGTGCCTTTCTTCACCCACCACGAAGCCTTTGTGGACCTGCGTTCATTCGCAGCATCTCTGACATTCCTACTTGGAAGCAGGCGGGCAGGCAGACACCACCACCCCGCTGCTGTCCCTATGCTGGAAGGCTCTTGGCCTTCAAGTGCTTCGTGTTCGAGGCTGTGGGAAGCTGGAACGTGCATGGGGAAAGCTGGGATGTCTGGAGCGCTCGCTCTGTGCTGGCCGTTATCTGTCCGCTGTTCTGACAGCATCCCTGTGAGGTGGTCCATTCTTATCATCCTCACTCTGTTGAGGCTTGGAGACAGTGGGAAGAGGGCAGAATAGCCT
Source organism: Balaenoptera acutorostrata (assembly GCF_949987535.1). Taxonomy (NCBI): domain Eukaryota; kingdom Metazoa; phylum Chordata; class Mammalia; order Artiodactyla; family Balaenopteridae; genus Balaenoptera; species Balaenoptera acutorostrata. The sequence goes on along the minus strand of NC_080068.1, from coordinate 107,807,456 downwards.
GGCCAGGGTCCCACACAGGGGAAGGGGCGGAGCCAGCCTACAGCGGGGGCTCTGCTGTGTTGCACTGTTCTCTGTTCCTCTAGCCCTGGAAATGTGGCCCAAATAACTCTTCTGAGGATGTGGAAGCTTAGTTAGCTCTAGCGCTTTGGGGGAATAAAACGCTCTATAGAAGGAAAGCTGAGCTAACCCAGTGCTGTTGCTCTAAATGAAGACATCATGGGAGTTGCTCTCCTCACCAGACGCACTGCGGGAGGGAGGCTCTGTGCCTGGTGCTTTACAGAGAGGCGGATCTAACTGTACAGGGAATGGGGAAACTAGACAGTTAGCCCCAGTTTACACACGAGGAGATGGAGGCTCAGAGAGCTTAGGTGACGCGTCCAAGGCAGCACAGGGAGACGGTGCTGGGATTCTGGCCCCAGTTCCTGGCTCTTAGCTGCTGTGATGGTTTGTGCCACTGACTCACGAAAAGGTCTGGGCAATGATGGATTTTAATAAAAAAAAAAAAAAGGCAAGTGTTACGATGGAAAGTAGGTGCTGAAGTTTTCCTGAAAGTTTGAGGATTTCTACTCATTTGTGTCTCCTAAATGTCACGCATTACCTTGTATAGAAATTGGTGCTATTCAGAGAATTTTCAAATGAATCTCATTTGGTTCTCAGAACAACCCTGTGTCGTGGGCCGGATTCCCATCCCCAACCCCTTCTTGCAGGTGAGAGTAACCTGCCTAGGGTGTCCGACTGTCCTCTAGCCATGGGACCTGTTAAAGGAAATGCAGGGCTGTAGAGCACTGGCCAAAGGGTGCCGGTCCTCTGAGTGCTGAGAAGTCACAAGAGGACCAACAGCTGTTGTGGACAGACCACGTGCCAGGCCGAACATCCGGGGCGATGGGGCCGGGATGAGCCCAAGTCTGGGCCAGCAGCACCCTCTGGCACATCCTGCGGCCTCCAAGAATGTAGAGAAGCCCTCCAGCCGATGCTCTCAGAAGTTTCCCAGGTGAAGACAGGTGAAAAAGCCTGTCATTTGCATCAGATCTTGGTTTTGCATCTCAGCAGCAAAGGGTTGAATGACCAGGACTACTGGGGGCTGCAGCCAAAAGCTTAGGACAGATGGCATTGGATTAATTTTTGCAAATCATGAGAAAGGGAATGCACGGCAATCTGTTAGCTGTGTTGGCATCTGACTTTAATTTTTTAAAATCAGAATTATGTACTCAGTTCCTGTATTTTAATCTAAGATGACAGCAATTGAGACATGGCATCATTATCTTTGTACCACTAAGGAAAGGGAAGAAACAACACTGCCAGCTAAACCATGACGGGGTTAGGTTGTAAGACACAGTCTGATTTCAGAAATGTTAAGAAGTGAAAGAACTTGCAGCTCAGAATCAATGCAAACGGCAGTGTTCATGTGCTGGTGGACCACGTCCGAGGGCTGGTTCTGTGCTGGGCACAGCAGGGTAACAAGATGTTCACAGGCCCTGCTCCTCAGAGGCACACAGATTGGTCAGTTATTTAGACCTGCCAACAGAGCATTGCAGAATACTTTGCTGATTGATGTGTTCATTCAGTCACCAAATATTTCTTGAGCACCTGCCGTGTGCCAGGCACTGTTCTAGGCACTGGGGACCCTGTGGTGAACAGAACTACTCGCGGAGCTGACCCTTTCCATGTCATAAATATTCATCCCCAGCAGTGGTTCTCAAACATTACCATGCAGAAAACTCTACATGCAAAGATTCTGATTACCAGGTCCCACTTCCAGACATTGTCTTTCATGAGGTCTAGGAGGGACCCAGGAATCCACATTTTCACACACACCCTGGGAGCTCCAGGGGCAGGAGGACTTCAAACCGAAATGTGAGAGATAAAGTTTACGACTCTATTAGCGTGTTAACGACTTCATAGCATCCCACTGCGTAAATGCTCCACAGTAGTTCAGGACGTTTGCTAATATTTGGATGTTTTAGCAAATACTTAGTCGTTTCTTCTTTTCCTGTTGTAAACAACACATCCATGAATATCCCTGCAGCTAAATCCTTGCGCAACTCTCCCGTGGTTTCTTTAGGGTAAATTGGGCAGCGGTACTTGGGCTGACTTTCTAAGGGTGAGGTATGGGTCTGCCGTAGTTCTCCCAGCCTGCCCACCTGTGTTCCTTTGCCACTTGTTAGCTGGGTGCTTTTGAGCAACTTCCTGAACCTTGCCATATTTTCTCATCCCTAAAACGGGACAATAATAGTACCTACATTTTAGGGCTATTGTAGGGATTCGATGTAGGGGCTTAGAGCGGGACTGATAAATGGTAACCAGGCTGTGTTATGTGCATGTTAGCTGCGGTGCTGGTTGTGATACTGCCTGGCAGGTAGGGGAGGGGCCCTGCTTTCTCTGCACGGTGTGTGGGCACAGCAGTGACTCTGGAAGGAAGCTCTGGATACAAGCAGTCAAGCATATACGATTTGATGCTGGAGACTCACTTCGTCATCACGGATCCAGTTTCAGCCTGTCTCCCACATTGTCACCAGAAATTTTCTACCACGCTCGTCTGGAAGTGTTTCTCTGCTCATGTCTCCTCCCTGACTTCCCACACTGCCTGAGGATGAACTGTAAATTCCTTACACACTGGACAAGGAAGGAAGGCCCTTTAGAATTTGGCCCCAGCCCCATGGAACACCCCCCACCGCCCTGCCCTGTCCCGTGTGCTCTGTGTTGCTCTGTGGAGGGAGAGATTCTATGAGGGGAGACTTCTGTGGGAGGTGATGGTTGAACTTGGCCATCATTCCTGGGCCTTTGAGGAATGAATAGGAGTTTTCCATGTGGAGAAGGAAGGAAGGGCTGTCCTGGCTGATGAAACGGCACATGCAAAGGTGTAGCTGAATGTTTGGGGTGATGTCAGTAGATCATTGCGGCTGGGTATGGGGTGTTGGGATGGGGCTCATAATCAGTAAATTGAGAAGGAGGCAGCTGGGGGCTGAGTTGGAAGGGGCTCCAGTTGCCGGGCTGCAGAGTCGGGCAGTGGTTCCTGCACGTGATGGACCCGGCATGGCAGGGCTCTTGAAGTCATGCTAAGGTTCCCCGTCTACCTTTTCAATAGGGCCTTTTTCTAGGCTGCAATCCACCTCCCCATTCATTTTCTATTTCTATTTTTTAAAGGGCTGTAAACATCTGACAAACTCCTTGCCTAGTTGCTAAGGGCACAGAAGGCTTCCCTTCAATTATTTAGCTCGTCGCAATACTGGGACTTGGAAGGCTACCAGTCTCTCTTTGCACTCTTTGTGGTAAATCCCTTCTGCGAATGCGGATGCGACATCTTGGAGGGCTTTTCTTGCAAAAGGTTTTGATGTGAAAGCGACCAAGTTATTAAAATAACTTAGTGGGCTAAAAAAATGCAGGCAGAGGACAGAGAATTAGGAGTAGCTCTCCCAAACGTAGCCTTTGCACTTTCACCACTTTGCTTCTCTTCGGCATCCACCTGGTTTCCTGCTTGGCTCTGCTTCTGGTCCCCTCTCCCTCTGGGGTGGCCGTTTCTCTGAATGCAGCATTTTTTTTTTTTTTTTTTTTTAGATTTTTATAATATTTATTTTTAGTATTTGACAGTTTTTTTTTTTTTAACTTTGGGTTTATTTATTTATTTATTTTTGGCTGTGTTGGGTCTTCGTTTCTGTGCGAGGGCTTTCTCCAGTTGTGGCAAGTGGGGGCTACTCTTCATCGCGGTGCGCGGGCCTCTCATTATCGCGGCCTCTCTTGTTGCGGAGCACAGGCTCCAGATGCGCAGGCTCAGTAATTGTGGCTCATGGGCCTAGTTGCTCTGTGGCATGTGGGATCTTCCCAGACCAGGGCTCGAACCTGTGTCCCCTGCATTGGCAGGCAGATCCTCAACCACTGCACCACCAGGGAAGCCCATAAGTGATTTTTAATCTCACCTTTATCTGTCTTGTTCACATTTTCCATAATGAACATGTAATACTTATTAATTAATTATATGTACTCATTAATATTAATAACATTAATTAATAATTAAATTATGACTTAACAAGTTAATGCAACTCATGCTGTACTCACAACAACCCAACCCTGTGAGGTAGGTGTTATTACTTTTGTCATTTTCCCAGGTGGAGAAACTGAAGGCCAGAGAGGACAGGTAACCTGCCCAGAGACACACAGCTAATGAGGGGTAGTTAGCTCAGTCTGATGCCAGAGTCAGCCCCTGAGAACCCTCCACTCCACTGCCATTTCTGAGCTCCTGGAATGAGAAATTCCGTCAGTGGAGTGTAGGTGAGGTAGGGTCTGTTTGTGCTGAGCATGAACAAAGTATTGGGTTTTGTGCTGTGTGATTTAACATTGTGTGTCCCCCCTTTCATTTCAACTCAGGTTTCTGGGGCACCCCCATTTTAATCTGTGTTCAGTTGCAGATAACAGAAGCCACTCTCTTGGGTTCCTTTAAACAGAGGGGTGTTGCACAGGGAAGCAGGTGCTGACAGCATGCTTGGAAGGTGGAGGAGTGGGGTTTGGGCTGGGCCTCAGGGTACCACCCCAGAGTTGGCCTCTGGGGAGCTGGGGGGTTGGAAGCCACTGTCCCAGGGCTACAGCTGCAAGCAGAGAGGTGGCCAGACCCCAGGAGCACCAGAGCATCCATGTCCACCAGGCCCACGCCAGCAGATGGGCGCCTGGCACCAGCACCTGGTTGCCCATTTATCCTGGAGTCAAACCTTGTGTTTATGAACGATTGAATGAATTGAATGAAGGATGGAGTGTGAGTCCCATGTGAAGCGCTAGCCCCGATGGAGCTGAGAAGTGTAGATTTCAGCTTGCCAGCCTCCGCAGTTGACGATGGCACGTTTCTCCCCCTGTGGGGTCATTTCCTCAGGGTATGAGAGAGTATGGCCAGACCTCTAAAGAGAGTTTTGAAGAGCTTCTGCCTCTAATCTTTGAATGAATCACTGATGTCCTGGAGCAAAGGACTTGGAGGGTTCGTACTTGACATGCAGCATGTGCTGTTTCCCGGAGTGTGAGTCAACTTTGCAGGAACTGGAGCAGGTGTGTGGCAGTGATGGCTCCACAGGGCAGAGCCTTGTGCATTTCCTGAATCCCAGCGAAGTCTCAAGAAGTGCAGCCTAAAGCTGCTCTGGGTCCTGTTAGGAGAACAGCAACAACACGCTGTCTCTCAGCAGAGATGGGTGAGCCCGCGGGGCGGGCACTGAGAACGCATGCAAAGCACCTGTCTGTTCACATGGAGGAGCATGGAAGAGGCGGGGCTGCACGGGCTGTGTTCTGGGGCATAAGATGGGGAGTGCCACCAGGCAAGGCGACAGACAGCCCCTTACTCTGAAAGTGTGGAGTCGGGTGGGAGGTGGGGGGAGAAGCAGTTATCCCTCCCTTGGGAGAGGAGAAGGGCCACAGAGTGGAGCAGAGGAGGCCGGAGGGGGCAGGCTGTGGAGTCAGGCCCAGTGGGATCGAGGCTCCCATTTCACCTCCTTGAGCCTCAGTTTCCTCAGCTGTAAAATGGGTAGTCAACTGAATTCCATGAGCTTGTTATGGAGTTTCAATACAAAACTGTTTAAATGCTGAGTGGCTACATGGTTTGTCACTGTTGTTTGGTTTCTGCAGGCTGTTCACAGAACAGAGCTTTCTGGGTGCAGAGGACCTGCTGCCATGTGGGTTCTGGTCAGCTGACCAGAGTGGAGGGGGAGCAGACCTGACTTGTTTGTTTTTTCCTGGGCTGGCCATTTCTTAGAAATCTAGATGCTTTACCTTAGCTTGGCTCTTAACTAGTACTAAGTTTCATCAAAAGTAAGAAAAGCAAGCAAGAAAGGGCTAACAGTAGGGGTGGGGTGGGGACGGCAGGGGCCCTTTCTGGCTGTGTGAGCATGGGCAGTGGCTCAGCCTCTCTGTGCCTCAGTTGTCTAATGTGCAAAGTATGCCAGATGAGCCTCCCTGTCAGGAGCTTGAGAGGGTTAGTGAGATGACTCTGTGCAGACACTTAGCACGTTCTAATAGGTCCCTAATTGGTGCTTCCCTCATTCCTGCTCCTGGAGGGAGATATTATCACTGGGGTGCTGAAATAGGATCTTTCCAAAAGTGCTTAAATATTCTCACGGTTATTTGGGTTTAAACAGACCAAAATATGGATTCATGGATGCCTGCAGGAAACCAGAGCACTTCCATAAGCATTGAAGGAATGGTCCATTCACTGTGGAATTTTCCCCCTCCCACTATTTCTTAATTCCCAGGACACCAGTCTCTATCACAGTGTTAGGTGATGATTTGAAAACGTTTGTAAGAATTTCTGTGAGAGCTAGCAGTTCTACTGGGCAGTGCTTTGTGAAGGAACCCGTGGACTGGGCTTTCAAAGGTTTGGGTTCAACTCCAGGCAGGAGTGGGACTTCAAACATTGCTTGAAATATTTCTTGCGTTCCTTTCTCTCTTTCTTCTCTCTTCTCCTCTCATTATGCATATGTTACAGCTTTTGTGATTATCCCACAGTTCTGGGATATTCTATTCTGTTTATCTCAGAGTTTTTTCTTTTAATTTGCTGTTCACTTTGGAAAGTTTGTATTGATGTATCTTCAAACTCACTGATTCTTCAGCCATGTCCAGTCTACTAATGAGCCCATCAAAGGCATTCTTCATTTCTGTTACAGTGTTTTTGATCTCCAGCATTTTTTGGTCCTTTCTTAGAACTTCCATGTCTGCTGACATTAGCCATCTGTTTTTGCATGTTGTCTACTTCTTCCATTAGTGCCCTTAGCGTATTGATCAGAGTTATTTAAGGTTTCAGTCTTATAATTCCAATATCACTGCTATATCTTAGTCTGGTTCTGATGCTTGTTCTGTCTTTTCAAACTGTTTTTCTGTTTGGTTGTTTTTTGTTTGTCTGTTTGTTTTTGCCTTTTAGTATACCTTGTAACTTGTTGTTGTTGAAAGCTGGCCAGGAAGTATTTGGTAAAAGGAATCTGAACCGGTTCCCACAGAGGTTTCTACTCCTGGGTTTCTGCTGTGGTATGTTGTTCTCTGTATCTGCCTGTCTGCAGTGGTTTGCCTCATGACCTCGGTTCTCTGATGGATATAAGAAAAGTTACTGATTTTCAGTTTGTTCAGCTCTTGTCTTGTATGAATGAGAGTGATGACTCCCAAGTTCCTTACACACCAGACCAGAAACTAGAAGTTTGATTCCATTCTTTCTGTGTTCTCCCTCCCTCCCTCCTTCCTTCCCTTTTTCCTTCCCTCCCTCCCTTGTTTTTTTCTTCCATTTTTCCTCCCTTCCTTCCTCCTGTGTAGGGATCCCCTCCTTTTCACTGGGCAGAACTTTGCCAAAGTGGCCACGGGGCAGGTAACTGCACAGTATTGCCCTATTTGGGTTTCTCTGGTTTTTTTGGCAGGGGAGGGGAGCTGGCATCCATGAGTTCAGGTGTGGCCTCTGTGGGTCCTTGACCATGAGTCCTGGTGTTTCAGAGTCTGCAAGTTCAGAGAGGCCTCCTGTCCCTGAACTTGGCTGTACTTTACTTCTTTGGGACATATCAAGATGGACATGCTAGGACCAGGTGATGGAGGCTGTCCGGAGATCCCTGGGCTCTCCTGCTCCTGTTGAAGGGGTGTCCTCAGTGTCCAGCTGTTGCTTATGTCAGCTCCAGCCATTCATATGGTCTTGACCTCAGAGGTGACAATGCTGATTCTGTGACTGGGGTGACAATGGCAGGGGACGATGGCAGGTGATGCTGCCATCAAAAGGAGGGGGTGTTCTGACCTCCTAATATTTTTCTAGGGATTGAAGAGTGGTGGTCCTTGGAGAAATCTCACTACACCCTTCTTAACAGCAGTTTTAAGGTGCAAAGGGCAGGTCTCCTTCTCAGCTGCATATGGAGATACTGAAAAGAGCAAGGGAGCAGGAGTCTGAGAGGAGGGAGCGTTGGGCTGGAGAGGCCGTCAGCATCCCGAGGTGGGGGTGGGGCGGGGCGGGGCTACTCGATACCGTGGTCCGGTGCCCAGCACGGGGCCTGCATACAGGAAGTGAGCGGTGAGCTTGTGCTGAAAAATGAGGGAATGACGTGTTCATTCGGCTGAGCTCCTCTCTGCAACCAGCTACCCAAGGGCAAGGCCAAAGTCTTTGATGCTCATATCTTGTCATTTTGCTGAGGGCCATATTTGACTATGGGGTACCCATCTGGCACAGCAAGGGGGCCAGCTTGCAAGTGAGCCAGACCCACTATCCCGGGCACTCGCATCTCTGTCCACACAGAAGTCAGTTCTCACGTAGTGATGCTCGGCGTCATGGTTGGGGGATTATTTTTACCAAGGACTCAGGAATCCTGCATCCCTTGAAGGATCTCTTGTGTCCTTCTGCCTGAACTTTGTAATTGTAAAGACACCCGTGGGCTGGGTATGAAAGAAGCGTATGTGATGCTTTTACAGGTCAGCAGACGTCCGGGAGGGGTCCTGATGTCACCAAGCACCTGCTCTGGGCAGGCACTTTGCTTGATACTGGAGAGTCAAGTGAGTAAGATGGTTTCAGAGTAGCTGAGAATCCGGCAGGGCAAGCAGACAAGGAGAGGCGGCAATGGGGCGAGATGGCAGGGGCCTCGCAAGGCATCCTCGGTGATGTGCGGACTTTCCCCTGAGGCAGTGGGATCACAGCAGGCTGACATGTTGTTTGATCATTACTGTTGTTGTGTTGATTATTTTCTAGGCAGGGGTGCAATGTGGGCTGACTTCTGCTTCAGGAGGCTTCCTCTGGGTGGCTGTAGGTGGGTGACTGGAGTAGGGGGGCCAGGGAGACTGCTTGGTAGTCCACCAGGCTGCAGGTGGCAGGTGCGGGGAAAGGGAAGGACGCTAGAAGGAATCTGATAGGTGGCACCGTGGGTTTGGGTGTCGCCCGTGAGGGGCAGGCAGCAAAGTCAATGGTGGGAGGAGCGGCCCATGCCTGTGTGTCCGCCTAAGCTGGGGTTTGTCCAGTAGATGAGTCCATTCTTTTCTCTCCACTTGAGGAAGCAAGTTTGCCACCAGCCGGGTTCCCCACTGTGGGGACAAACTCCCAGGCCCCGGGCTTCCCTTCACCCCCTCCTCTTTCTCTGTCCCTCTGAGCTCCATCCACCACACCAGCCGCAGTGCCTAGCTCCGGGGTGTAGAGTGCTATGTCCACACGTTTGGAAAAACACACCCACAGGAAACCGGTGCTGGCCGGCCCTGCCCCCATGGAGAGATGTCCCTTGCTGAGTACCTACTGTCTAGGATCTTCTCAATAGTGACAGCTCCGCTTCACAGATGGCAAGATCAAGGCCCAGGGACCTCAGATCACAGACCGCAGACCAGAGTGACACTGGGATTTGCATCCATGTCTGCCTGCCTCTTTTCTAATTGAGCGACCGCAGGCAACTTACTGTTTTGGGCCTCGATTCCTCCATCCACAAGATGGGGGTAACAATAGCACCTGCATCATAGTCATTGGGAGGCTTAGCTGGATTTGTCCTGTAAGAGGCTGACCGTGGTGCCTGATGAGGGCATGTGCCTCGCTCTTCTTATGCCTCGTCCCCTGGAGGAGAGGAAGGTGGGGGAGTGTGATGGGCATCTTCAGTCTCTAAAGGGCCTTCTGTGTGGCGGGGGAGTGGGCTTGTTTGGGGCAGCTTCCAGGTGCTGGAAGGCACTAACAGCAGAAGTCCTAAGGAGGCCCTTTTTATTTGTGTGTCTGTGTGTTTTTGGCTTGAAAATAGGAAGTGCTTTCTAAAGTAGGGATGCCCTGGAGAGCAGACGTTCCCGTTGTGGTGACGTCTTCCTGTCCCTGGAAGGACTTTCAAGAGAGGCTGGAAGGCCACGTGTGGCGGCTCCTGCAGGGGAGTGGCCGGGAGGAGGTGACCTGTGGGGCCTCTGGGTCCCAGGGTCCCTGCCCACTGACCTTGTCTTTGTCTGCATTATTTTTTCATCACACAGTGAAGAGTCCTGTTTCTGGGCCACTTCATGGCCTTCCAAGTACTGTCATAGCCATTGTCCCAGTTGGCCCTCACCAGTGTGCCGGTGGGGTCATGCTAGTGACCTGGCCGGTAGGAGTCCGAGGCTGGCCACCGAGCTTCCCCTGCCAGGGCCCACAGTCTCTGCCCTGCTACCCCCAGGGCACAGCCCACACCCCCTTTCTCCTCTGCTTACCCCCTTCCTTCCAGAAGAACCAGCTTTTCAGCAAACCCAGATGTGTGGCTTTTTAGTGTGTGTGTGTGTGTGTGTGTGTGTGTGTGTGTGCCTCAATTTCCTCATCTCTTAATCGGGAGAGCAACCTTTGCCCTGCCTGCCCCTGGGGTCACTCTGTGGTTTGGCCGGGGTGAGGTGGGTCATGGCGGGCAGCTGGTAAACCAGACTCGGGTGGGGCTCGCCTGCAGTGACTTGGGCGGCTCTGAACCCCTCTGAGCCCACTTCCCTCCGTGGAACGATGGGAATGATGATCCCGTCAGCCTGTGGGCCTGCTGTGAGCCCACCTGCTCAGAGCCTGCCGATTCTGTGCTTCCCTTTGTTGTTGATAACAGGAATTCTGAAGCACCCAGGCCTTCCCGAGTCATCGGAGGCTCCAAGGAGCCTTCACAAGATGCTCAGGACCCCTTTTTGGGAATTCCGACATGCCGGCTGGAGAGGCAGTTCTGCGCATCTCAGAAATGCTTTCCTTGGACATTTGGGGTTTCCCCATCCTTGTTGGAAATGCTGAACTAGTGTGTGTGTTGTGTATGGGATGTGTGTTGTGTTTGGAGGGTATGTGTGTGGTGAGTTTGTGGTGTTTGGTGTGCATCTGTGTGTGTGGTGTGAGTGTGTGGTGTTTGATGCCTGTGGTGTGGTGTGTATGTGTCTTCGTCAGCTTGGGCTGCTATAACCGAATTCCATAGACTGCATGGCTTAAACAACAGGCATTTATTTCTCACAGTTGTAGAGACTAGAAGTCCAAGATCATGGTGCCAGGATGCGCAGGTTCTTATGAGAGCCCTCTTCCTGGCCTGTAGGCAGCTGCCTTCTTGCTGAGTCCTCACAAGGCAGAGACTATAAAGGCACTAATCCCATTCACGAGGACTCCACCCTCACGATCTAACTTTTTCCCAAAGGCACAGCTCCTAATACCATCGCGTCGGACATTAGAATTTTGACATACGAATTTTGGAGAGAGACATTCAGTCCTTAGCAGTGCGTACGTGTACTCGCTTCTCTGTGGTGTATATGTGTGGTGTGTGCATTCTGTGTGTGCTTCTGTATGATGTGTGCATTGTGGTGTGCTTCTGTATGACGTGTGCATTGTGGTGTGTGTGTGTTTGTGTGGTGTGTGGTGTATGTAGAACATTAACAGAAGCCACCCCTCCCTGTCACTAGAGGGACCCTCAGATGTTTGTTGGGTGCAAAATTTATAACCTGAACTAGAAAAGGAGGTCAGCACAGCGCAGGCCCCGTGGTTGTGAGTCCGCGGCTGGGAGACTTGGCAGCAAGTGGCTTGAGTCGCAGCTCAGTGGGAACAGGTGGCCCTCGGTGTAGGGAGGAGCTTGTCAGGGTCTTGGCTCCGGTGGCTCCTGGGATGAGAGGGTCCTAGGTGAGGGGTTAGCCAGCCCAGGTGGGGGAGCCTAGCTGCTGTGATGAATGACATCATTGGCCCGGCGGTGGGGGCCATGGGAGCCGAGGGCACCTCAGTGATCTGGGGCCGGGCCCGTGGGGTCCGTGTGGGGTGGTGCCCACCCCACAGCCTCTGCAGCTCAAGGCAAGCTCTGCCGACTGCCAGGTGGGCTCAGGGGAGTGGTGAGTTCTCCTCTCCCCACTGGGCCCCCCCTCCCTGTGACCCCAGGCAGGCCTCTGATCTGTCTGGGCCTCAGTTTCCCCATCGGTAAAGTGATGCTGTCTCCTGTGGTGGCCCCAGCCCTGCTGAACTCGTGGTCCTGGATGGTGGCTGAGAGTCAATCTGGTGGGGCTTCGGCTGCAAGGACACCCTGACCCTGCCTGTGGGGCGGAGAGGGCTGCCGAGGAGGTGTGGCCGGAGTCGAGTGCTGGGCACAGTTAGGAGGTGGCCCTGTCAGGCAGGGAGAGGCACGGGCTGAGGACCGCAGGGGGCGGCAGGTGTGGCGCACGGGGGCCACCACTGGCTCAGGCCGGGCAGTGGATCAGGGCCCAGCACAGAGGGCTGCTTTCTGTGGCCATGGGCACTGTCCCCTGCAGGTTGTCAGCAGGGAGAGGCGGGGAGGGTCATCCCACTGCCCCTGGAGCCTGTGGGGGCAGACAGTGTGCAGGCCAGGAGACGGGGGAGGCCACAGTCAGGCCAGAGGGATGGCCAGAGCCTTGGGAGGAGGGGACACCTCTGAGAACTGGTGGCAACAAGGCTTGGTGGCCGGACACTGATGGTCAGGAGCCCCGGGGTCAAGGTGAGGACCGAGCCGCCACACCGAGAGCTTGGAACAGGGCCCAGGGAGCCGAGCGCTGCCAGATGTGCTGTCCTGTCATCATTTCTAAGACGTGCCAGCTCGGGCTGCTGGGGTCTGTCACGGGGCGCAGAGGCCCCGGCCCCGTGGCTGCGGGCAGCCTGCTCTGGGGTTAGCCCTGGTGCCAGCCCTGTCGCCCACACCAGCCCTGCGCGGCCCGCTCCACTCCATGGCTCGAAAGTCCTGGGTGAGGAGAGCACAGAGGTTGGTGGCAGCGCTGGGCTGAGCGACTGAGCCCTGCTCCTCCTTCTGGGTCCTCTTTATAGCCCTGAGCCCCGGAGCCTAGAATGTGTGTTAGGAAAACTCGACTCAGTTGACTTTATTTATTACATCTCATGAACTTTTTTTTATAACTCCCACTGACTGTCTTGCACCAACACTGTATAAGAAGAGTCTGGACAGCGAGCACCTTATTGATTTGCTGTAATTGGAGAATGAGGTGTCCTAAGAATGTTAATATTTTAGGCCTTGCAGGCTTTTCAAGTATTAAAGGTAATACTGAAGGTAATAAAGGTAATTATTATTTTACTCTCTTATTTTTTGGGGCGGAAGGTATGGTAGAAAAATCTTTGCTTTCTAGAAAAATCTTTGCTCTCTTTTCATTCTCCTGTCTGCGTGTTTGCCTGTTGCAGAACACCGTCTGCCAGTTTCTGGCTTCCCTCTGCTCTGGGCTGGGAGAACAGACAGCTCAGCTTGCTAGCACTGTGTGTAAATCATGAGATAGTAGGCTCTGAGTGAGGGACAGGAGATTTGCCTGTGGTGTGGTGTGAGCTGGCTTATTACTGATGTGAAAGGAAGCAGGGAAAGAAGCAGGGCTCAGTGCTGAGAAGCTGGCTATCTTAAGTCATTAAACAAAGTGCTGAATGTGTCCATGAGCATTTTTCCCTTCATGCCCAGTGTATTCCTTTCCGGTGTCTGCCATAAAGAATTTCCGCAAATGGAGTGGCTTAAAACAACAGAAATTTACTTTCTTACAGTTTTGGAGGGCAGAGTCCAAAATCTGGCGGTGTCAGTAGTGTCGGCGGGGAGCTGCTCACTCTGGAGGCTCTGGGAGAAGACGCCCCCGCCCCGACCTCTTCCAGCTGCATCACTCCAGTCCCCCCTCTCTCTTCACATGGCCTTCCCTTCTGCGTGTTCTCTCCTCTGTGTCTCTTTCAAGGGCACATGTCATTGAATTTAAGACTCACCTCATCGTGGATGATCTCATCTTGGGATCTTTAACTTGATTACATCTGCAAAGACCCTTTTTCCAAATAAGGGCATATTCCCAGGTTCTGGGGAATAGGATGTGAACATGTCTTTTGGGGACCACCATTCAGCCCACTGTAGTCCTCATCAGCCAGAAGCTGACCCCTGTTGCTTGGGACCTGCTGCCCAACCAAGCATCCTTGGAGTTGCGCTTAAGTTCTGTCCAGGACCAGCATCACCAGTGCATGGTGTGGTTGTAGAGGCCGTCAGAGGGCTTCACTCTTGGTTTAATGCTCAGTGTCATGGTCATGAAAAGCTGAATAGTTTTTGAAACAAGACCCTTGCATTTCCATATTGCACTGGGCTGCACATTCTGTACCTGGCCTTGACTCTGTCCATGGTCTCCAGGCCCCATGTGGTCTGGCAGTTTACTCCCCTTGTCTCCCTCTGCCAGTGACTTGGGTAATATTTGATAGAGGTCTCAAATACCCTGTTTACTATTTCTTTCCAACGCCAGTCACAATCCAGAGTTACTTTATGTATTCATTTCCGTAGTTGTCTCCCTGGCTAGAAAGTTCTGTGATGGCTGGGACCCTGTCTGGTCCTCCATCGCATCCCAGGGCTAGCGCAGGGCCAGTGCTGAGTATGGCTTCTGGAATGCACCTTCTCGGCTCTGCTCTCCCCGTGGTGTGGCACTGAGCAGTCACATCTCCTTGCTGAGGCTCTTGGGCTCCTTTGTCAACACTGTGCTGTGCCGTGTTCTGTGGGGTGACAGAGGCGTAGCATCCAATACACAGTGCTACTAGCTGGCACTCGGGCCTGATTTTAATGGCTTTGGCTTTGACACCGTGTGGGCTGTGAGGGCAGCCCTACCAAATGGAAGGTCTGGGGTCCCCCAGGGAAATGTGAGTGCTGGAGGGGCCGTTAGCTTATCAGGGCATCCCACTGACCGCGTGACCAGCTCAGGCCTGGCCAGGCAGGCACAGAGGCCTGGAGGACCGCAGAGCACCATGCTTGGCTGTCACCTCCTCCAGGGGCTGTGCTACTCCCCCAGGCTGGCTTGGGCACCAAAACTGGGCCCAGAGCTAGCAGTTCTGGGCAACCAGTGCTGTGCTAGTCCTTGGGGTGGGGAGGGAACCACTAACCTTTAGGGAGTCTAAGAGCCCAGTTTTCAGAGTGCGGTCCTTAGACCCTGCTCCTGAATCACCTGGGTGTGTGGATGAGACATCCAGGTCCCCTGGCCCCCTCCCCACAGGCCTCAAGCTTTGAGCTCTGTGCTCCCCCAGAATCCTGCCTTTGAATCAAGCACCAGGGTGACTGAGGCTCAGTCACACTTGCAGACCGAGGTCTATAGTTGCTTAGGTGGCGTAGTCTCATCTTGATGAGGCCAGGACTGGACCAGACAGAGCTACTCAATGAGGGGTGGTCACCTGGGAGCCTCACCTGGGAGCTTGGGAGACATGCAAATCAGATTCCTGGGGGTGGGCCCAGGACTCCGTCTTAACAAGCTTGCAAGTGATTCTGATGCAGCCCCTGCTGGAGAAGCCCTAGGTCAGTGTTGTGAATGGTGGGGCATCTTTGGGGTGAGCAGGTGCCCGGATCAGGGAGGGAGGCATCAGCAAACGCTGGCTGCCATCGTGTTTGAGTGCCCCAGGCAAGGGGGCACCAGCCCCTCTCTCTCTGCTGACCTGGCTTCCTTCCTCCCCCAGGATCCCAAGTGATGGTGGTTTACGCAGAGGAGGAGCTGAGCCCTGTGAGACTGATTAGCACGGCGGAGCTGGGAGCGGCGCCTGCTGGCTGGCGGGAGTGAACACAGGATCTCAGCATCTCAACCTGAGAGGAAGCATGTCTAAGAAAGGCCGGAGCAAGGGCGAGAAGCCTGAGGTGGAGATGGACGCGGTGCAGATGGCCAACGAGGAGCTGCGGGCCAAGTTGACCAGCATTCAGATCGAGTTCCAGCAGGAAAAGAGCAAGGTGGGAGGGACAAGGGCCTCCTGGCTCAAGTGAGGGGTGGGCTGTGAATTCCCGGTGGACAAATTGCCCCTGAGGTAAGTGTGAAGGGTGTGTCCCAGGACTGGGGTGGGGTTGGGCACTCCACCTCTCTGAGCCTCAGCTTGCCTCTCTTTAAAATGGGTATAACGTCAGTGGTGGTACAGCGACCACCTGGATGCGAATCCTGTCTGCTACCCCACCCCCCACACCCTCCCCGACATTTGGCTCTGATCTCGGACAAGTTACTTCACTCTCCATACCGTAATTTCCCTCACCTGCAAGATGGGATCATAACAGTACCACCTGATGGGCCGGTGGGCAGGAGTAAGGATGTAAATACATATATCAATGCGTAAAGCAGCAGTCCCCAACCTTTCTGGCACCAGGGACCGGTTTCGTGGAAGACAGTTTTTGCATGGACAGGGTCAGGGGATGGTTCAGGTGGTAACGCGAGCGGTGGGGAGCAACGGGGAGCGACAGGTGAAGCTTCGCTCGCCCGCCGCTCACCTCCTGCTGTGCGGCCCGGTTCCTAACAGTCTGTGGACCGGTACCGGTCCACGGCCTGGGGGTTGGGGACCCCTGACATAAAGGGCTTGATTTGGAGCCTGGCTCTGTGATGGGAGCTGTTTTGCTCTCGTAAGGCAGGTATGAGCTTTGGAGCCAATCAGTACGATGCCCCGTTGGGTGCCAATCAGAGTGTTGGCGTGATTGGCAGCCAGTCACAGTGGGAGGAGCCCAGCTTTCTAATCATGCAGACCTGGCTTCAGACCTCACCTTGACCCCTGACTGGCTTCACGATCTTAGATGAGTGACATAAAGTCTCTGAACCTCCGTTTTCTCACGTGTAACATGGCATCATGATAACCACCCAGTTTAAGGTTGTCTTAAAGATCTTAGGTAATGTAAGCAAGAAAAACCCTTCTGGTGCCTGGGCGCTGCCCCAGTCCTCTTTGTTGGTGTGGTTCTGACCTGGGTGGTTTGCGGGCAAAAGCAGGCGGGGTGGAGGTGCTCTGCTAGCAGGGTGGAGCCGCCATTCGTGTGAGAAGAGAAGGAGGATGGTGTTTGGGCTTGCTCGTGGGGGGCCCGACTGAGGGGCTGGCCTTATACCCCAAGCCGTGAAGGTACCCTCCGGCCCTGCCCATAGCACCTGAGGGCGGGGAGGACTGCTTGGGGGATGGCAGCAGGTGTCTGGTTGAGAGCTGGGACTCTGGCAGCAGCTGCAGGGCTGAGCGGGGTCCAGCTCCTGGGTAGGGAGGGGGCTGGGGCTTGGTCCTTGGCTCTGACCCCAGCTCAAGACAGCTACGTGGAGAGCAGAGGCAGAGTCCGCGACCTGGGGCAATGAAGACTGGGCTCCTGGAGCCTGGGGACACACGTGCTGCCTCCCATCCCCAGATGCTCAGAGTTCCGGGGCCAGTGCAGCCAGGGTCTTTCAGCACAGTTGCTGGTGGTGCCGGCCTGTCCACATCCTGTCCCGCTCAGGAAGGATTTGCCTGCCAGGATCCCCTGGGTGGTCAGCTGCACAGCTGGGCCTGGAGGGGCTGACCAGGAAGTAGCAGCAGCAGCTGTGGTTATGCGGAAAGCCTCACAGCCAACGTCATTTGGCCAGGTCTCCGTCCCACCTCCACCACCTAACTCGCCTTGAGGCCTTGGGGCAAGCCAGGTAGCTGCCTTATGCCTCAGTTTCCCTATCTGTTAAATGGGGACATCTGATGTGTCTGCTTCCCTGGGTTGTTTAAGGAATGAATGAGAGAGTCGTATCCAGGGCCTGGGCACTGCCTGTCACATGTAGTTACTCAGCGGTTGGCAGACACTTATGCGTCTGCTACACAGGCCACACCAGGTATCTTAGAGGGCCTCCTGACCCTCATAGTGACCTGTGAGGTCAGATGTGGCTTTCCCCACTTAATACGTGAGCAAACTGAGGGTTGGAGAGGAGAGATGGCTGGGCTGCTGTAACAAAGTACCACAGACTGGGGTAGGGGTTCAACAACAGAGATTTATTTCCTCACAGTCCTGGAGACTGGGAGTCTGAGATGTGGGCAGGGTTGGTTTTTCCTGAGGCCTCTCTCCTTGGCTTGTAGACGGCCGCCCTCTCCCTGTGTCCTCACATGCTCTTCTCTGTGTGTGTCTGTGTCCTAATCTCTTCTTGTCAGGGCACCAGTTGTATTGAATCAGGACCCGCCCCCATGACCTCATTCAACTTAGTAACCTCTTTTAAGACTGTCTCCAAATACAGTCACATTCTGAGGGCCTGGGGGTTAGGACGGCCATTCAGGAATTTGGGGGGACACAGTTCAGCCCATCACAGCAGGTCCGCACAGTCACAGGTGTTGGCACTGGGTTGGAAGCCAGGCCTACAAGAAACCCAGTCTGTGCCTCCCCAGGCACCTCCGGCCTCTCCGTGCCCTGGCTGCCCGTTTGCTCAGTCCAGCCACCCTGTGGCCCTGCTGGGGGGCTTATCCAGGCCGCCACTGGGAGAGTTTCTGTTCTCAGAGAATTCAGCAATGTGCTTACTGGCTGGTATGAGAAACATAAGTATAACTTGGTGATTGCGCTTAACTGCTGTTTCTGTATGCTCTCATGATAACTGCTGCTGGTGTTGCGTTCACAGCGTTGTTACTTTAGCAGAGGAGGGTGTTCCCCATGGAACACCGCAGGGCGAGAGCATGTGGGGAACGTACCTGTTGGTTCATCCACACATTCATCGAGCCCCCAGCCCCCCGCCCCGTGCCTGTGCTCTGGGCCTGGGCTGGGCATTTGGAAGTGACTCAGAAACCGCCCGCCCTCAGGCAGGCTGGGTGCTCAGATCCTCAGGGAGCTAGCCGGATGACAGTACTTGGCATGTTGCACCAGAGATTTTAGGAAACCATGCAATGGTCAGAGTGGCCTGAGAAAGCTTTGCAGAGGTGGTCTGGAGCTGGCTCTGAAGGGTTTTGCTAGCTGGCACAAAAGGGAGCAGCGTTCACACCATCCCAAGTGTCCGGCATCACCTAGGAGCATCCTCAGCGCCAATCAGGGTGCCAAGGCCACTGGGGCAGAGTCCCTGACTTGTTGAGGCCCATGGCCTGGAGTGGGTGGGGGCAGAGAGGGCAGTGGTCAGCACATGGGCCCAAGCCAGGCCATGGAGGTTCCGGCTGCTGCCCACCACTCACCAGCTGGTGATTCATTCGTTCTTGCAGTGAGCAGCCCACCCTGGTCTGGATCTACACTGGGCCAGGGACTAGTCCAGCTACAGAAGTGAATCGGGCCTCATCTTGCCCTCCAGGGGCTGCTGGCTGCAGTGGGTAGGCCAGGAGAGTTGGAATTCGGGTGTGATTTGTGTGGTGATGGAAGGAATAATGCAGGGCTCTGGGAGCCCAGGGGAGGCCCTGACCCAGTCGGGGAAGCCTTCTGGGTCTCCTGGAGAATGGAGGGAAGGTGAAGGCACAGGAACCAGGCAGAGGGACCAGCTAGCCTAGGAGCCAGGACCCACCTGTGGAAAGGCCAGTGCCCCAGCACCGCGGCCACCCTCATGCCCCAGGGAGTGGATGCTGTCATTCATTAGTTACAAAACTGCCAGGCCCATCATCCTTTCATTCTTTCCTGTGCTCAGTCCGTGGCTAGTTATTGAGCCCCTACTGTGTGCCATGCTCTGTCCCAGAAGCTGGGTTGCCCTGGAGATCCTCTCCTGGAGCTAGTATCTAATGGGGGAGGTAGGGAACGAAGGGCAGGAGATTAACATGTAATATTTATTCCATAGTGAAAAGTGCCAAGAAAGTAAAGCAGGAGAAGCAGGTGGAGAGTCGTGGGGTTGCAGCGGGGGTGGCTTTTTGGGGAGGTGGTCAGCAAAGGGGTGCTGCAGGGGATGGGAGGGCAGGTCCTGCAGAGGCCTGGCTGGGCGCATTCCAGGCAGAAGGGCCGGCTTGGGAAAAGGCCGCAGGCGGGAAGGTGCCTGCATGTCTGAGGTGCAGCAGCCGGGGACGTGGCTTGAGCTGGGTGGTCAGGGAGGAGGACCAGAGAGCCATCAGCTGGGGTCAGTCCTGTGGGCCGGGGAGGACTTGGGCTTGTATGCTGGATGCCACAGAGCCCTCGAGGGTTTTTTTGTTTTCTTTCGTATTTTTACATGTATCAGTTCAGTCATTTATATCACTATGAACACTTATTTTACACTTTGGCTTATAATCCAATACTACTTTATTTTGTTGCTCAAACTGTTCTAGCTTTGGCCACGGGGATCTCTTTCAGTTGACCCCTGTGTTCCTTTGCACCCCATCATTGTGGCATTTATTTATTAATTTATTCTTGGGTGCACCCTTACCTTCCAGTCCTGTAAGGTGCTCCAGGTTCATCTTGTATATTCCCTGCCCCAGTCCTAGAGCCACTCATTTCTCCAAGGAGCCCTGGTCCCACTTATTAGAGAATGGCATGAGAAACCAAGATCTGGGCACTGGGTGTGCTCACCGCTGCTGGCATGTCATTTCTTCTAGGCCTGGCTGACAGAGCAAAGAAGTGTATGCGTATATACTAACCGTGTATGTATACATATTGAAAATATTTCTAAATGTAACATCTATATGTATATTAAGTTAAACATGAGTTCTTACTGATGTCCCCAGTCTAATCTACTATCACCTGGATCCTCTGGCCTCCTCCCCTTGCTCATCTGTCCTCCCTCCAGCAGGGAGGGCCTGACCCCACCACCCATTTACTTAGTTATTCAGCACTCTAGTGGTTTCAGAACGGTTAACCTGCACCCCATGGATTCAGAAGGCAGTAGAGGGAAACCTTCTAACGTGTGTGTTCAGAGGCCTGTGCTGGCCGCTGGGAAGGACTAAAGGGCGAGTGTGTGGGGGCAGAGGCAGGGCGATGGGTGAGAAGGTGACTGCCATGCTGCCGCTGGCTTGGACCAGGGTGGTCGCAGGGAACGGGGAAAAGTGGTCGAGGCCTGGAAGTGGAGACCCAGCGCTGACAGATGGGATGAGGAGTGGGGGAAGGAGCCAAGTGGAGGCTGACTTCACTGTGCCCACTGGCGCGCTGGCGGTGCTGGCTCAGAGTTCTCCAGGCCAGCCCCTCCCACCTAGATGCCTGCCCTTTCTTGGTCACCTTGCTCTTGCCACATTTAGAGCCCAGATGCTGAGGCAAGGCTGGTAAGGGCCCCTCTCTCCTGCTGCACCTCTGGACTTGGGGGCGGGGCACAGCTTGGTGGCGTCTGGCGGAGAGTCAAGTGGCACATGACTTTCGTAGACCTGCTCAACTCAGTGGAGTAAGGAGGGGGTGCTCTGTGCCCACCAGGGGCCACCCCCGCCTCACTGTGCCACACTTGGGTCATGGCACCTGGGCTCGGCCCTCAGCTTTTCTAGGCAGAGCTGGTGGGACCCAGCAGGACCTTCTCCCGCAGCCCATCCACTGTTAGCCTCCCTGCCCTGCACACGGGTGTCACCTGGCCTATCTCAGCTGGCCCCCTCGGCCCCTCCCAGGGACAGGCCCAGCCTCCCCCAGGCTGCCCTGCACACACCTCTGCTCACGCTGGCCACATTCCTCCTTCCTTTACTACCTGGGACCAAACTTCCCTTTATCTGCTCATCTGCTTTCAGCTTTCCTCCTCCGAACAGTCTTTAAGGGGCAGCTGTTGATAGCCTTGTTTCACAGGGAAGGATCAGGAAGCTCTGGGAGGTTTGTATAGTCAGGGTTCTTCAGAGAGAAAAAGAACCAGTAGGAGAGCGAGATGGAGAGGGATTTGGTTTTTTTCAAGAAGGTGGCTCACATGGTCATGGAGGCTGACAAATCTGAAATCTGCGGGGCAGATAGGCTGGAAATTCGAGGGAGCATTGATCTCGCAGTAATGAGGCAGAATTCCTTCCTCATTGGGGACCTCAGTCTTTTCTCTGAAGGCCTTCAACTGACTTGGTGAGGCCCACCCACATTATAGAGGGTCATCTGCTTTACTCCAGGTCTACTGATTTAAATGTTAATCACATCCTTAAAAATTCCTTCACAGCAACATCTAGACTGGTGTTTGGCCGAATGACCTGGTACCACAGCCCTGCCCAGTTGACACGTAACATTAACCATCTCGAGGTTAAGTAATTTGCAGAGGGAAATGCACTCGTCAGTGCAGATTCAGATTCCGACAAGATCCCATCCCTTTGACTTCAAATCACTGTCAGCATCCCAGAAAGTTAGAACAGTGTTGCCTCCTTAGAAGGAGAATGCCAGAAGCATTTAGGTCCTCCCTGGGGAGATCACGTTAAATATTTAAAGTTCTGGCTTCCTGGCACTCAGTCCCTTAGGAAGAGGCCAATTCTAGCTCTTGGGTGAGATGAGCCCCCTGACAGGTCCGGTCCTTGTTTTATTTCTGTGATTATGCGTGTTTGATGTAAGGAGACATTGATCTTGTATCTTTGCCTGGCCGGGTTTCTTTGCTCCTTTCCCTGCTGTTATGAGTAAGGATTTATCAGCCCGAGTGACATCATAAAACTCCTCACCTAAAATTAATTTCAGCCTGTTGGTGTTCTATAGACTGGTTGGGGGGAAATGTTGCCACCTTGGAAGCAGCTTATCCATGAAAGACACATTGGTTTCTGTTTTTCAGAGATCGCTGTAATTTAGAAAACGAATGGGTTCCTGTGGAATGTGTGTAATTGTGTGATATTTGAAATAAAGAGATCGAATAAAGCCTTTTGGAGTGTTTGAAGAAGACACTCCCTTGGCATATTTTACAAACAATGTTTTGTTTGCTGAATAGACGAATACCTTCTGGTGGGGATAGCAGCCTGGCACCTGCAGAGCACTGGCCCTGGGGCCAGGCACCTGGGGGTGAAGCCTGGCTCTGCCCCTTGGCAGCCCCTCATCCCAGGCAGGTCACCGGTGCGGCTCTGATGCTCGGCTGCCTTGTGGCGAAGCAGTTACCTCCTTCCTGGCGCTGTGAGAGCTTCATGTGGTGGGGGGGGGGCACAGAAGCCCCCAGCCCGGGCAGGAGAGCCACTCAGCAGTGAGGACACCTCCACCCCGCCCCTCTCTACGTCCACCTGCTCGGCCTCCTCTAACTCCAGAGTTCAGGGCATGGGCACTGGAAATGTGTTTCTGGTTGACAATCTGTTCTGCTCTGATGAGACAGATGATTTCTGCGGGGCATATTTTGTGACTGATAAATTGTCCTTCCTCGTAAATCTCCAAATTGGAAGGGATGTCAAAGCCTTACTCTACTCTCCAGCACCCTCAGATGTTTTTCCACGGCTGGGAAAATCTCGACAAAATAGTAGGGAAGACTCTGGGTGGGACTGATGGAGGTGGCGGGAGGGGGAATTGGAGTGTGGGGACCGGGGGAGGGTCTCAGGGGCCTCTCACACACGAAGGGACACGGGGAGGTGGCGGCGGGCCTGGCCGGCTCCCCCAGCCCTGACCCTGACTGGCTCTCCCCCCGCGGCTGCAGGTGGGCAAGCTGCGCGAGCGGCTGCAGGAGGCCAAGCTGGAGCGCGAGCAGGAGCAGCGGCGACACACGGCCTACATCTCGGAGCTCAGGGCCAAGCTGCACGAGGAGAAGACCAAGGAGCTGCAGGCGCTGCGCGAGGTGCTCATCCGCCAGCACGAGCAGGAGGCGGCGCGCACGGCCAAGATCAAGGAGGGCGAGCTGCAGCGGCTGCAGGCCACGCTGAACGTGCTGCGCGACGGTGCGGCTGACAAGGTCAAGACGGCGCTGCTGGCCGAGGCGCGCGAAGAGGCGCGCAGGGCCTTCGACGGCGAGCGCCTGCGGCTGCAGCAGGAGATCCTGGAGCTCAAGTCGGCACGCAAGCAGGCGGAGGAGGCGCTCAGTAACTGCATGCAGGCCGACAAGACCAAGGCGGCCGACCTGCGCGCTGCCTACCAGGCGCACCAGGACGAGGTGCACCGCATCAAGCGCGAGTGCGAGCGCGACATCCGCCGGCTGGTAAGTGCGCTACCCTCTCCCCTCACTGGCTCGAGTGCGTACCTGACCTTCCGCTCACGCAGCCCATCCTCCCTGCACACACGCACCCTGCTCTTACGCACAAGCACCCTGTCTTCCCTGCACACATGCAAGCTCTCCTTCCGCACACTCGGAACCCATCCTTCCATGATGCATGCGCCGTGTCCTCTCCACAAGCAAGTGCCCCAGTCCTCCCTCACGGAGCAGTAAATGCCGAGTTTTGGGGACCCACTGTGCTCCAGGCATGGTTCTAGACCCTGGGGTTCCAGCAAAGCCCCTGCCATCCTGGGCGTGGAATGGAAGCTTTGGCAGGCCTCTCCTGTCTGTGGAAGACACCTAAGGAATTTCAGGACTGGAGGCAGAAGGACCAGGTGTCCTTTTGGAGTCCTGGCCCAGCTGTCCACCCCTAGACTGGTCACCAGTCAGTGACAGAGCATCAGTTCGCAGCTTAACAAGCCAGTACCAAGAATGGCAGAAGAGATGCACTGATTTTAAATGTCTAATGTATAGAAAATCTAAGCACATACTGATACTAAGTTCTCAGAAGTATTCTCCAGCCCCTTTTCCCTTTGTGTGTGTAGGGGCGGTGTTATCACATAATAGGAAGAGAAGGCTTTGGAGAAAGTCTCTTCTGGGTGTGAATCCAGACTCCTTCACTTGTTAGCTGTGTGAGCCCAATCAAGTTGCTTACGGTCTCTAAGCCTCTGGTGCCTCACCTACAAAAGGAGGAACAATCACGTATCTGTTACAACATTATGAGAATTAAGTTAACTAAAGCATCTATCAGCAGCTTATAGTTTGTGTAATAGAAGACATGTAAAATATGTTCCTCTGTTACAGGAAATGTATATTTAAGGTAAATAAAATGGGGAAAAAACAAGTATTTGCACAAGAGACAGATTGAGCTTAATTTAAAACGAACCAAGGACTTGGTGTCTGTTTCCATTTCGGTGCCAAACAGAAATATCCCCAGCTCAGGTAGTCTCAGTGTGTGGGAGCCACTTAGGAGAATAGAGTGAAAAGAATAAATGTCCATTTCTCCAGTTCTCCACACATTTGATAAATGTCCCTCGTCAGACAGGCCTCTTGGCAACGTGTTCAGAAAGTGGCCTGCGTTTGTTTCTTTGTCAGCTGGATTGGATTAGAAATGCAAGAAGGCTTCCAGGCTTCCACTTACACGTTTAACATGCCTCTTAAGAAACAGTCAAGAAGCAAAGGCAATTATGGTCAACGTGGGGCTATTGGACACATTCTTTAGACCAGTTAGGATTAGGTCTGAGAAGACTCCCCCCAATACACAGGGGCTTAAAATCTGGAAGTTATTTCTCTTTCATATACAAAGTCTGTAAAGTGCTCCACAGAGTAGTGTAGGCCACAGGGCCTCTTACCTTTCCCCTCAGAAGGGGCTCTAGGATGTGGCCATGGTCCTCATGGCCCCTCATGCCATGGAGTGCCAGCCATCACATCTGCATCCCAGGTTGGCAATAGGAGGGCAGATGAAGGAGGGTATGGTCTTCATTTAAGAGCACTTTTCTTTCTGGAGGTTCCATATACCTCCACTACCATCTCTTTGGCTGGAAGTTACTCGCTCAGCCTCACCCAGCTGCAAGGGGAGCTGGGAAATGCATGGCAGCTCCTAACAAATCCTGGTGTGGCACTCTGTTCATTTCCTAGGGCTGCTGTAACAAACTCCATGGCTTAAAACAACAGGAATTTATTCTCTCACAGTTCTGGAGTCTAGAAGTCTGAAAACAAGGTGTCAGCAGGGCTTTGCCCCTCTGAAGGCTCCAGGGAAGAATCTTTTGTTTGCCTCTTCCAGGCTTGGGTGGTTTCCGGGAATCCTTGGCGTTCCTCGGCTTGCAGCTGCATTACTCCAGCCTCTGCCTCCACATGGCCTTCTCTTCCCCACGTGGCTGTGTCTTGTCATCTTCTTATAAGGACACCAGTTACTGGATCTAGGGCCCACCCCAATCTGTTATGATTCCATCTTAGTTACATCTGTAAAGACCCTATTTCTAATAGGATCACATTCTGCTTTTCCTAATAGACATGAAATTTGAGGGGGACACCATTCATCCAACTACAGGTACCAAGGAGGAGACGAGAATGGGTCTTGGGGTAGCAGCTTCTTTTTCATTCTTTGATGCTCCAAACTTTGCAAATGCAGTGGAACTAACAGAATTATTCACAAATTGGTGGGTTTGTTGGGAGCTGGCTAAACTGAGGTTTTCACTGAGGCGAGTGTCCTGATGGATGTGACTGCTGAGAAATGATGAGATTCTGTGCCTCTAGGGCTGAGAGAGGGCATAGTGAGGGCTTTGCAGGGGCTGACCTGAGTCTGAATCATGGATCTGCTTCTGACTAGTGTGTGGGCACATTCACCTCTCAGGACCTCAAGCTTATCTGTAAGATGGAGTAAATAATGTCTACTTTGAGGCTTTTTTTTTTTTTTTTTTTTTTTGAGGCTCTTTTGAAGACTGAGAGAGAGAGTGTCTCTTAAGTACAAATGTAGTCCCGAGCTCACACGAGCCTGTAAGTAAAAAGTGATAGCCATCATCCAGACTGTTGTTTTTTCCCTAACTGTATGTCAACTAGAATCTTATGGTTGCAAGTGACAGAAATTCCACCTCAAACTAGCTTAAACCATGAGTCTGTCGGCTCTCATGACTGAAGTAGCAGGACCAGCCTCAGGCATAGCTCCAGTGGCACTAATGATGTCACCCTGGACCCAGGTTTCTCAGGCTCTGCTGTGTCCCCTGATGCATCTTTCTCAGGCTCTGAGCTCTCAGTGTGCTGGTGAGATGCTGCCACTGTGCCAGACCCCACATCCTCACAGGAAACAGCCCAGTTGATTTACAATGTTGTGTTAGTTTCTGCTGTACAGCAAAGTGAAGCTGTTATACATATACATATATCCACTAATTTTTAGATTCTTTTCCCATATAGGTCATTACAGAGTATTGAGCAGGGTTCTCTGTGCTATACAGCAGGTTGTTATTAGTTATCTATTTTATATATAGGAGTGTGTATATGTCAATCCCAGTCTCCCAATTTATCCCTCCCCCCTTTCCCCCTTGGTAACCATAAGTTTGTTTTCTACATCTGTGACTCTATTTCTGTTTTGTAAATAAGATCATTTGTACCATTTTTTTTAGATTCCACATATAAGTGATATCATATATTTGTCTTTCTCTGTCTGACTTACTTCACTCAGTATGACAATCTCTAGATCCATCCATGTCACTGCAAATGGCATTATTTCATTCCTTTTAATGGCTGAGTAATATTCCATTGTATATATGTACCACATCTTCTTTATCCATACCTCTGACAAAGGACATTTAGGTTGCTTCCATGTCCTGGCTATTGTAAATAGTGCTGCAATGAACACTGGGGTGTGAGAGAAGCTCTTTCTTAGCTCCTAAGGAGAAACAGGAGGGTCCTAGCAACACCCTCTTCAGGACTGTTGGCTCTGATTGGGTCATGTATCCATCCCTGAACCAGTTACTGTTAGGTGGCGGAGGCATGCAGGTGATGTGAGCCAATCAGGGCCTGCCCTGGGAACTTGGAGTGATTTCAGCCCCACCCCTCTCCTGAACCACATGGTGAGAGTGGGAGTGTGGGAGAAGGGGAAACGGATGCCAGGAGGCAACCCAGGAATGTCCAGCACACTCAGGAGATGGGGTTTGGGGAAGCTTGAGAAGCTCACTGTCAGAGGTTTACACTTCCTCAGGTCCTCAGGGCAGGGGGCAAGATCACTAAGAGCCCAGCCTGGGGGCCAGACCAGAGTCGACAAATAGTGAGAGTGCCCGTGTAGCTGTGTGAGCTGGCAGGTCTCCTGACCTGTGGAGCCTCAGGACTCTGGCTGGGGAAATGTGACAACCTAGAAAATGTTGGCTCCAGAATCTATTCCACATCATCCATCCATTCCTGGATGCCGTCTCCACTAGTGGAGGCTGTTTTCTGGGAACCTTTCCCACATGATGGGGTGTAAGCCCTCTGCTCATTTTCTAGGATAAATGGGGAATTGGTGCTCTTCCAGGCTGAGAATTTGGATTTCCAGAGATGTCTTGCTTAAGATGCTGTTCTTTCTTGTGGGAGGAACTAGTGTGATGCAGTGGTGGAGGCAGCGCTTCTGGGCTCCAGTGCAAAGCCAGGAGTGTGCAGCTGGGATGCTGAGGGGGACGGACTGGAGCCCTACCTGTTGACTTGTAACACCTCCCCAACTGGCACCACTGATTCCCCTCGATTTATCTGTTTCTCCTAGCATTAATCATGCTCTGATCTACTCCATGTTGACTTTTTTATTCTGTTTTCAGCTACCCTCCCCTCTGGAATGGAAGCTCTGAGGGCGGGGACTCTGATCTGTTTT
Source organism: Balaenoptera acutorostrata (assembly GCF_949987535.1). Classification (NCBI taxonomy): domain Eukaryota; kingdom Metazoa; phylum Chordata; class Mammalia; order Artiodactyla; family Balaenopteridae; genus Balaenoptera; species Balaenoptera acutorostrata. The sequence continues at coordinate 107,779,567 of NC_080068.1, read as the reverse complement.
GCTCATCAGTGTTTCCCAGCACCTGCTGATGGCACTCAATTCAGTATTTGTTGAATTAATGAAAGCATGTTTAAGTGGTTTCAATTAATGAACTCCTTTCACGTGGTTCACATTGCTTCTGGATTGAACTCTGCAGTGGCAACAGTGTTTTCTGCATCATTAAGTGTTCTTCCCTACAGCGGGGAGGTGCTCCCACCTCCGGCTCTGAAGAGCGGGGAGCTGCGGGTGACCGTCACCAGGGGGAGCAGCGGGCACCTTCTGCAGCTGCTGAAGGAGGAGCTGCGCTGGGCACACCCTTGGCTGGAGTTCCAGGAAACTGTCATGGGGAGGTGGCTGGGGATACAGAGGGAAGGGGAGTATCCTTTTTTCTTCTAAAGAAAGGCCACTCAAAGAGCTTGTCAGAGCTCTGAGACTTTGCTTGAAAACCTCAGTCTGGAGGTCGGGGGTACCATTTGCTGCCTTCTGTAAACTGTATTTTATAAGTTTTTCATGGTCTGCTGTTTAAATCAGATAGCCTTCTGTTAAGCAGGAGCTAAAGTAGATTAATAGTGGCCGCTAACATTGATTGTGTGCTTGTAAGATGCCAGGCTCTGTGCTAAATTCTTCCCGTGGTTGAAGTCTCCCCCCAGTTGGACGGGCTGTTCTCAGTGTCCCCACATTACCGAGGCTGAGGCTAAGAGGGGTGGCCCAGTCTGCCCAGAGTCACACAGCAGGTAGGGGCGGGGATTTGAGCCAGCTTCTGTCCGCCCTCAGGGCAGGGCTCCTAACTAGCATTCTCTGCTGTAGCGATCTGTGTCTGAATACGAGGTGTACGACTCAGAAGTAAGAGTTTCAGGTTACAATCAGCTTTAATTTGTTACCCTCTGAGAGTGTGATGAGTGAGAAGGGCATTTGTATTAGTTTCCTGGGGCTGCCTTAACAAATGGCCACAAACTCTCAGTGTCTTGAAACAACCGAAGTTTATTCTCTCACTGCTCTGGACTCCAGAAGTCCAAAATCAAGGTGTCAGCAGGGCCGCGCCCCACTGAAGGCTCTCGGGGAAGGCCCTTCCTTCCTCTTCCAGCTTCTGATGGCTCCAAGAGTTCCTGGGCTTGTGGCTGCACCACTCCAATCTCTGCCTCCCTCTTACATGATAAATGGAATATTTATAAATGGAATATTTCCTGCCATACCAATAAACAAAGGATGTCACAGTCATCAATGACTGCAGCCCTTCAACGTGAGCCGGTGATCCCTGAGGAAACTCAGGGCTGAAAAGAATACCTGCCATCTAGCAGCCATCAGACTGCAGCCACTCCCTGCAGCGGTGAGCCCTAAGGAAACTCAGGGTGTGAAAATACAGGATACTGGCCCCAGATAGCGGAGGTGCATATCAAAGGAATGATTTCAGTGAGCCCAGACTCTTGCATCTTCCCATACATAGGAAAGCACTAAATTCCTTAACTTGAGATATCTGGTTTTCTTTAATTAACAATAATCTTTTGATGTTCGCTACTACTTTGCCTTTGTCGCAAAAACTCCTATATATCCTGGCTCCTCCCCTCGCCTCCTCCGAGCAGTTTCTCAGAGTTGCCTGAAACGCTGTCTCCTGGGCTACGGTCCTCATTTTGCCCCAAATAAAACTTAACTCGCAACTCTCACATTGTGCTTTTTTTTTTTAAGTCAACAACGGCCTCCCCTCTATGTTTTTCTTCTTCGGTCTGCGTCTTCTCTTCGTCCTTTGAAGACACTTGTCATTGGATTTAGGACCCACCCAGTTAATCCAGGACAATTTCCTCATCTTAAGATCCTTAATTACACCTGCAAAGACCGTTTCCCCAAGCAAGGTCCCATTCACAGGTATCTGAAGTTAGGATGTGGACATGTCTTTTTAGGAACCACAATTCAAACCACTGCAGTATTCATTCATTCATTTCCTCAATATTTGCACACCTAATGGAAACAAAAGTCTAGGAAAGACAGGAACTACTATTTATTGAGACCTACTATGCGCATGCAACAATTATAATTAGAGCTAATGTTTATTTTATGCCTACTGCGTGCCTGGCAGTTTATATGTGTTAATGTATTTCATCCTCAAAACATCCCTATTATTATCCCCATTTCACAGATGGAAAGCTGAGGCTTAGGAAGAAATCAAGTAACTAAACCAAGTAACTAAACCAAGGTGACGGAGCCAATAAGTGGTGGCATCAGGGCTAGAACCCAGGCAGTCTGGGCCCAGTGGCCTTGCTCCTAAGCAGCCTGCCTGTCTCTGCTGTCCCCTTCAGTCCTCACAGCTCCCCTTCCAGGTGGATGTTCCTACATCCCCATTTTACAGGTGAGGAGCCTGAAGCTTAGAGAGGTTGAGTGACTTGCCAGAGGTCGCACAGCTTGTCAGTGGGGGATTAGTCTCCAGTTCATACTTTTGTACTCCATGCACAGTGCTTTTTCCTCTGCGCCAAGTTGTTTTATATCAGTTGGCTTTAACCTTTACGTTGGGTAATCAAGGTAGTATCCACGTTACATTGCCTTACATACAGGCCCGCTCGTGGCGGGCACTCACAGGTATGTGTTAAATAAAGCCACATCGTAGAGACTTTATCCAGATTTCGTTGGAACCATTCTTACTAAAGCATTTGTATTCTTTTCAGAACTTTTTAATGTACCTTATCTCAAATAGAATTTATTCCTAAATCCCATGATGATAGTAATCACTGTAGCTGAAACTCTTATGATTTTTGTCAATTAATGAAACTCTAGTACTTGGGAAATTTTCTCTTTTAACACCTGTATTAGTTTCCTAGGGCTGCTGTTACAAAGTACCATCAACTGGGTGGCTTAAACAACAGAAATTTATTCACTCACAGTTTTGGAAGCTAGAGGTCTGAAATCAAGGTGTCACAGGACCATGTTTTCTGAAGGCTATAGGGGAGGATCCTTCCTGCTTCTTCCAGCTTCTGGTGGCTTCAGGCGTTCCTTGGCTTGTGACCACATCACCCCAGTCTCTGCCTCCATTTTCTCCCTATGTGTCTGTGTGTCTCTCCTCTTATAAGGACACCAGTCGTTAGGGCCCACCTGACTCCACTGTGACCTCATCTTAACTAATTATATCCGCAAAGACCCTATTTCCAAATGAGGTCACATTCTCAGGTTGTAGGAAGGACATGGATTTGGGGGAGGGGCACCTTACTGGGGCAGTTTAGCACCCTTACTGGGGCAGTTTCCCAGCTGTTGGCTTTGTGTTCAGAAACAGTCGAAGTGTATGGCCCGTGGCAGAAGCTCCCTCCTCCGTAAGCTTCTTTCTGCTTGGTTTCCTGTAGGGAATGTGGGACGAGGCTGGGCTGGGGGAGCTGGGGCTCGTGCTGAGGCTCGAATGTGGGGAGGCTGAGGTGCTTTGGAGGCCCCAGAAGCATCCAGTCGGCTCTCTTGACTGTGGGACCCTGAGAGACGTCAGGGCGGAGGGAGGAGGTCGGAGTGTCAGCTGCACACGGGGAGTTAGCATGTTAGGTGAGGATGCGGCTGGCTGAGGAGAGGATACAGACTGGGAAGAGGGCCAAGCCTTGGAAACTACAGATTTCGATGGTGACCAGGGCAAGGCGAGAAGAAGATGGAAACAGTGAAGCCCCACAGAGGGTGGGAGGGTGGGAGCAGTTCACGTAGCTGGAGTGGGCGACAGTGTCAGATGGGGTGAGAAGGAGAGAGGATGGAAAATTGTTCAGTGAGTTTGCGGGCCAGGAGAGTGTTGGAGACGTTAGCAAGAGCTGTTTACTGGAGGGGTGGGGACGTGGCCAGACAGGAGTGGGAGAGAGGAGGACGACCAACTCTGTGAAGAAGCTGAGCTGCTGGAGGGCAAGGGGGTGATGGCTGGAGGGCCCTGGCGGGTCAGGATTTGACTTTATTTCATTAAGGTGAGAGAGACACGAGCACTGATCAGTTTCGAGGGTAAGTGTCTGGTTGAACATATAGGTCGTTGAACCCACAGCTCTGTGCTCCTCTGTGCTGGGGGCGGTGACGGTGGAGCAGGGCCTGGGCTGTGCACTACGGTGTCTCTCTGTCCTGTGTTGCTGAGTTCAGCTGCCCCAGGTCCATGGACCTGCTGAACCTTTCCCTGGGCCTGAGACCAGCAAGAGAGAGCTTTCCTTGGTCACGAGCCCCTACAATTGAATGCTTCTTCTTTCTCTTTCCAGATGGATGAGATCAAGGGAAAAGATCGTGTGATTCTGGCCTTGGAGAAGGAACTCGGCGTGCAGACTGGGCAGACCCAGAAGCTGCTTCTTCAGAAAGAGGCTTTGGATGAGCAGTTGGTTCAGGTCAGAGAGGCTGAGCGGTACCACGGTAGTCCAAAGAGAGAGCTCCCACCTGGCATAGGGGACATGGCCGAGCTCATGGGTGTCCAGGTGAGGGGCTCATGCAAGCACTGGGGCCTCAGAGCTGACCACCTACCTGTCCTTCCTCCTACTGGTCATTCTTCTGGCGAACTTGCCTGCCTGCCTTTCCCGCACCCCTCCCCCCTCCCTCCCATCCATCTGTGCATCCTTCCTTCCCTCCCTTACCCCTTCCTCCCCAAACGTGGAGCTCAGTTGAAAAGGAATGAAAACATGAGTGCCGAGTATACAGTGAGAGCTCAGAAAGGGACCCAGTCAGGACAGGACATGACTTAAAGGCAGAGCTCTGCCCATGAGGAGAGCTCAGCCAGCAGAGAGGGCACCTGGGGCCACAGCTTGGTACTTAACAGGCACAGAGGAGGCCAAAGCTGCATGCATTCATTCATTCACTCATTCATTCATTCACTAAATACTCAAGTGTCTGTTGAGCGTGCTGTGTGCAGACACCACATGAGGTGCTGGCGTCTCGGTGGTGAGTGAGGTGGGCACAGTGCCTGCCCTCGAGGAGCGTCCTGGAACGTCTATGATTGTGCCTTTGTCAGAGGTGCTTGGCGGGCAGGGGCTCGGACGGGAAGGTCCCCAGATACCACGTTGAGATGTCAGGGAGCCTCTGGAGGGTTTGAGGTCTTGTCGCCTTTGAGATGAAGTCTTTCCACATGTTGCTTGACTTGGGGGAGCCCCAACGTGGCGCATGGTCCTCCTAGTGAGGAGCTCACCTTTGTCGTCATAGTTTTCCACAAGGGTCCACAGAGCGCTTTGACTCAGTTAAGCTTTTTCAAAGTATGTTTGTGTCTTGCTTCTTTTTTAGGATCAGCATATGGACGAGCGAGATGTGCGGCGATTTCAGCTAAAAATTGCTGAACTGAATTCGGTGATACGGAAGCTGGAAGACAGAAATACCCTCTTGGCAGACGAGAGGAATGAACTGGTAATCAGCCCCCAAGAGACAGATGGTGCCTTGGGATGCAGGAAAGCCGCCCTGGGGCCACAATCCACACCCTAAACAGGAAGTTAATGCACAGGCCATCTGGTTTTCTCTACTTTCCTTCTAATTTCTTCCTGATTAAAAATCTAACACATGCTTGTTGAAGAAACCTGTTAGTGCCCTTGATTCTGTAGGAATTTATCCTGAGCTGACAATCAGAGAAGTTCAGTGAGGGGTATGGAGAGGGTTTTCATTGCAGTGTTGTTTATAGTAGCAACCAAAACCGAACCAAAACCAAACCAAACCCCACCTAAGTGTTGATCAAAATAATGATGGAACATTTATGCAATGAATTGCATGCAGTCATTAAGAATGATGTTATAGGTCACATTTATTTGCCATAAAAATTTGTTCACAATGAATTAAATGATAAAAGCAGTTTACAGAACAAAAATACATTGTCATCATCCTGGATATTGGAAGTTGTTTTAGGTGGTGTGATTATGGATAATTTTTACTTTTTGCTTATCTATTTACTTTCTTTTGCATAAAAGTTCACATATTTCTAATTTTAAAAGTAGTGAATGTGAACTTCTCGTTAAAAAAAATAAATCTCTAGTAAAATAGAAATTTCTTGAATATATTTAAATTCGCTGGATAAACAATTAACCTAATTTTTATGTAGTGGTAGTCAACACGTACAAATGTCTTGACAAATGTCTCATAATATTTCTCTTTATTCTAAATTTTATTATGAAAGTAAGTGTATCAATATATTTGAAAAACATGGGAGATGAAAAGTGTTAATAAATGTCACCTCTTCACAATTTTAACAGGATCAGAATAAATTCATTTCCTTCCAGTATTTTTAAAGGCATATTTTTATATAGTTTTCATCAGACTGTACATCTAATATTATGTCTCCACTTTTTACTTAAATATTCATGAGCTTAAAAAAAAAATCCCTCATGAGAGGCAAAATAGTTTACTAAGTGGATTAGAAAAAAAAATAGCTTGCTTGAAACAATTCAGACCTTCTGAAGTGTTTAAAGTAAGAATCAATAAGCTGGCCAGCACTGGGATCTTAAAATCATGAGGTAACTTCTGTTAACAGTTTGAGGTGATTCTTACATGTTTTTAATGCTTAAGCAAATATTTTGACACCCACGAAGAGCCTTTTTTAAATTGTTTTGTGGTTACAAACGGGATATTTTCCCTATGTAATACTGTTCTGCAACTTGCTTTTTTCACTTGCTGTATCAATTACAGCGCTCCCCAGGAATGCGTGAAAATCTACCTTTGTCTTTGTAACAGCTGCATCATACTCTGTTGTGTAGACAAACCATGGTTTATTCAACCATTCCTCTACTGGTGAAGATTTAGGCTGTTTCAGGTTTCTTTGCTGTTGTAAACAATGCCTCACAGAAGATACATTTCTGTCTTTACCGACTTGAACCTTTATTTCTGCAGGATAGATTTCTAGAGGTACAATGTATGAGTCACGGTACATGTTATATTTCAATGGCTACCATCAGTGTTTTAACTTTCACAGCCTGGTAACGAAAAGCAGGGGTCTGCAGTCAGTCCCTTGTGTTTGGTTCTTGGTCCTGGCACTTTCTGTGTGGTACATCACCCCACCTCTTTGTAGCCAGGTTCTTTGTCTGTGAAATGGGGATGGGGATGGGCCCCCTCCTAGGGTGGTGGTGAGGGTTAAATGAGAGGGAATGCCTGGGAGGGCCGAACATCGTTTTGGACACATGGCGAGTACTCGATAGATGCAGTGGTTCTTGTGATTGTCGTGATATTGATAAATATTTTAAATTGTTTATAATTTTCATCCATTAAAATAACCCTGCGAAGACTATCACTATGCATTTAGTTCTCATAACGAGTCTCTGAGGCAGATACTACCGTTATTCCCATCTTACAGAAGAGGGACCTGAGGCTGACAACTCGGCCGTGGTCATGCAGCTAGTGTGTGTGTCTCGGAGGACACCGTACTCAGAAGGAGGAAGAGTGGGGGCCTCTAATGGAGCAGCCTCCGGGTCCCAGCTCGCCCTCCCCCTCCCCTGTCATCTCTCATGTCTCTGTCTCACTGGACTGGCCTCCACACAGCAGTCAGAGTGGTGGATTGTTCTAGAAGGCCGTCCTGACCACAGAGTGCTCCTGCCTCAAAGCCCTGGGCGCGGCAGGAGTGCGGCTGCAGGTGGAAACAAATGGCAGAGCTCTCAGCTCCCTACGTCAGACCTCAGCATGCCCGCCCCTTCTCTGCCCATCCCCCAAGCTCCGCGCTCCCGCTGCACTCAGTGACGCGCCGTCTTCTTGCCCGTTCTGAACCCCTGGATGTGTGGTTCCCCGGCCTGGCGTGTCCACCAGCGCCTGTCTCACTGTGTTCTTACCTCTGTCACCGTCTTTGTCCTCTTCTCCCGTCTGTTGGACGGTCACCCCGTCGTGTCATCCCTTTGACCCAGCCCCCAGCACAGGGCCCGGGCCCCAGCGGGGCTCCCCAGATGCTGATGGGATGAGAGAGCCTGGAAGGACACCCCGTCAGTCACAGGGGCTGTGCTCGGAGGACTCAGGGCGCGGCTCCAGGGCTGGACAGAGCCCTGAGCATTGACGCTGGCACGCAGCAGGGCCAAGGGGTCGTCTGTTGTCTGAAAAGTGTTGCGCTTTCGGCTAGGTCTCTACCTGGGGAGGAATGGTGGCCAGGAGGAGCTAGGTAGCTGGATTGACCTCTATGCATGTGACCCATGACCTCTGGGGGTCATGCCCGGAGGTAAAGGAAGTGTGGACGAGGCTCAGGCCACTTGCCGGCGGGGACGACCTGAGGGAGATCTCTGGGCCTCCGTGTTGGGCTGCATCCCCTCCTCTTGCCCTGCCCAAGGCCCTCTGAGGCTCAGGTGGGAGCCTGCATTTGGAAGCCAGGTGTCTGTGGGCTCTTCGTGGTGTTTGCACCACCCAGGAAATGTGGTCCCAAGCAGTGGCAGCTCCAGGCCAGGGGGGATCTCCACTGGCCTCTGAGGTTGGGTCTTACAGCTGCTGCCCTCTCTGTCTGACCACAGCTGAAACGCTCCCGTGAGACCGAGGTCCAGCTGAAGCCCCTGGTGGAGAAGAACAAGCGAATGAACAAGAAGAATGAGGACTTGCTGCAGAGCATCCAGAGGATGGAGGAGAAGATCAAGAATCTCACACGGGAAAATGTGGAGATGGTAAGTCATCGTCTCGGAGTCCTTGTCTCTGCCCGGGCTCCTCCAGCTCCTGGCCCTCACCGTACACATTCTGTGGGGCCACCTCCTACCTGCCTCATCCAGGAAGCCTGCCGAGCAGTCTCAGTCTGCACCCGTCCCTCCTGCCTCTGTTCTCCACAGTTCACAGCACCGTGGGTGTCTGTGCCTGACGGAGAGCCCGGGGCAGTCAGACAGTGGGTCTGCGCCTCCGCTCTGCCGTCTCCACCCAGGGTCCTTAGGCCCAGCCCTCATTCTCTCAGCTTCCTCATCTGCGAAATGGGAATGAAAATATCAGTGCTGTGGGTTTAGGGAGAGGATGGAATGATGGCATAAAATGTTCTCACAGAAAACCTGGTGCACTGAGGAAGCTCAGTATGTGAACGATTACAATTTTGCTCTAAGTGCTTTGAATTTGGGCCTTTTATTTGCTCCAACAAGAATGATTGGTCTTTGTGGTCAGGGTGGTGTCTTGCAGTTGATGGTTTAAGGAATACTCTGAGGTTCATTGTCCAAACTAGTGTCAGTCATGCCCATTTTACAGCTGAGAAGACTGAGGCTCCGGGAGACAGAACACCCTTCTCCCATGCCCTGGCAGGTCCAGGTGTGAGTGTGTGTCGTTACCATGTGTTCCGTGCTCTCTTTCCCCAGCAACCAAGCTTTCCAGGCTTGGTGCAGACATCCACCTCTCCCCGCCCCAGTGCCCACCCAGCCCTTTCTGTCAGCATCGGGCACAGTCAGCCACACCTCGGGCCTGGCTCCGGTCTGCAGCTGTCCACTCCTCCAGCCTGACGACCAGGGGGCTCTCATCCCTCCCTCCATTCTTCCATCCCGTATCCCCAAGCCCACACTCCATGCCCTGACGCGCACGGTGGGTTCCTATCAAGTGTTGTGGATGAGTGGCCCTGCAGTGCCCTCTCTTCCCTTGGCTGCAGAAAGAGAAGCTGTCGGCACAGGCGTCCCTGAAGAGGCACACGTCCTTGAATGACCTCAGTTTGACAAGGGACGAGCAGGAAATCGAGTTCCTGCGGCTGCAGGTGCTGGAGCAGCAGCATGTCATCGACGATCTCTCGCTGGTAAGTCTGCATGAGCATGAGCGACAGCCCTCCGTGGGGCGCCACGAGACCCAGGCCTTGGGAATGGCATCAGGGCTTCAGGGCGATGCTGCTGGCGGGGTGGGATCTCACAGAGCTCCTCCTGGTGATGGGCACCTTGCTGCTTTGTTCTTACAGAAAGCAGCCTCCACTTTGTTTATACGACATCACTGGTATCTGGGAGCGGTTTTCATGGCTACTCTTTTTCTCAAATCTTATCCCTAGTTTGCTGCCATTGAGAAGCAGCATCAGTTTTTAAAAAAGAGCCTTCTGGCCTTTACAGAGTGGGCATGATCTGTCCCCAAGAAATCTATTTTTTTGTCTTTTAGCCTAGTTGTTGCAGACTGTGAACTTGAAAACTGGAACCTTATAATCAGAGCAGAATTTGAAGGACTTGTTAAGACTGTGTGTGTGTGTGTGTGTGTGTGTGTGTGTGTGTGTGTGTGTGATCATTAAGGGGGTTGTCAGTATGTCTTAAATAGGTGGAGTGAGAGTTACATCCAGAGAATTCTGCATCTCTTTGTGGAAGGAGCTTAGGAACCAGGAAGGGAGCATCTATAGTGAGCTTTAGTTGCATCTTAGAAGCAAAGTGTGTTCTGCTTGCCCAAGGGGGTATGTGATGCTTCCATTAGTGGATCTTCAAAAAGTAGAAAAGCCAGTGATCAAAATTCTAGAAAAGGCTTTGACTGTAATTGTCCAGTTCACTTTGCTTGCCTATCTCTCTATCTCTACTCCTTCCTTCTTTCTTTCCACTCACCCATCCATCCTCCCTCCCATCCCTCCATCCACCTTCCCATCCTCCCCTTCTTCCACCCATCCCTTCTTCCCTCCATCCCACCTTCATTCCAACCATCATCTAATCATTTATCCTTCCATTCATCTTTGCTTCATTACACGAAAGTCTTTATGCCACATAAGATGTAAAAAACACATCCAACAAAACAATGATAGAGTTGAAAGAGGAAGATTAACAGATAAGACTAGAGAAAATGAAGATAGCAGCATCAGTTAAGATCAGGAGGGACACATGGGTGGACCGTGTGGGCTGTAGCCAAGCACCAGATTTGTCTCTGGGTTTCCTGGCAGCCAAAGAGAATAGGAACATTTGATTAGGAAGGAGAGAATGTACTGGTTTTATCTGGGGCAGAATCCTGCTACTACTCGGTGGGTGCCATTTCTACTGACAAGAAACACAGGTACCCACAGTCTCGGAAGGGCAGGTTCCAGCCCATATAGCAAAGGAAGAACCTGAGAATCAGAAATGCGGTGTGTCACCTGACCAGGAGGAGGCCCCATGGGGATTTGGCCCCAGCTCTGTCTGAGATCAAAGCGGCAAGCTTTTTTATTTTCTGCTGGGATCACTGACAGCTGATGTCTAGTCAACACTGCCTAAAGTTTTACAGCTTACAGCCCCAGAGGCAGACAGGCAGGACTGGCAAATCTTGGCATTTTTTCTGGGATGGTCCAAGTCCGGTTAACGGTGTGGCTCTGTAGCTGTCAGTTCTGAGAAGCAGCCATGCCTTGGGTGCTCAGAACCTGGACTGACCCAGGCCTGGTGCAGACAGGCACAGCAGCATTGTAAGTTATGCCCTCTGAAGTCAGCTGGGTTGGTGGATGTGATGTGAGACCGGCTGAAAATCCCAACAGTTGTGTTTCCTTCTAGGAGAGAGAACGGCTCTTGCGCTCCAGAAGACATCGTGGGAAGGGCCTGAAGCCACCCAAGGTGAGCGTGCGGTGGCGCAGCTGCCCTGCTTTGGCTCCATGCCAGGGTCTGCCGGGCGGATGGTCCAGGCATGGGGGAGAAGCGAGCAATCCACAGAGGAGCCCTAAAGGCAGACACACTCACATCTCTGCATATTCGATGGTGAAAAACCTGTTACAACTACCTCTCAAAGCAACGTGGGCCTGCTTATTGTAATTTATTCATGGAAAATTTACAGATGAATTCTGTATTTAGGCCTCAGGGGTTGCTCACCCAAAATTAAAAACATAAATACTTAGACCTTTTGAAGGATTTAAAAGATACTTAGTCTTGGTTTATAACATCTGTATCCTGTTTTGAAAAATCAGGAGCTTTGGGCTTTTTTGGAATGATACAGAATGCGTTCTTTTTGGAAAATGTGGTTTTGCCCATTTTATGGAGATGGTGTCCAAACGTCCAGTGAGGAGAGCAGAGCTGGGTTTGGAAAACTCAGATGCCCACAGGGACCAAGCTGGAAAGTAAAAGAGCAAATTGGTATTTTAAAAGGACTTAGTTCGCATTAATACCCGTAAACATTTTTCACTTCCATGAAGATGTGGGCCTGTTCTCCTTTTTATTGAACCAGATGCCCCTCATGGTTTATCTTTTGGTAGAGATATGGTTGTAGAGAAATATTTCCCTCCTATAAAGAAAACAACAGTGCAGATGTCTTACTGAATGATCACAGATATATGGCTTTGGTGTCAGGGTGACAGTAGGGAGTGGTGGGGACTGTGGAAAACTGGGCCCAGAATATTAGCTGCTATAAGAAAGTGAGCCAGGTGGTATCAGATATTCCACTCATTCAAGAGAAGTGGGACTCCTTATGCATTAGTTTCCTAGGGCTTCTGTAACAAAGTACCACAAACTGGGTAGCTTAGAACAATAGAAATGTGTTATCTCAAGGTTTTGGAGTCTAAAAATCTAAAATCAAGGTGTTAGTAGTGCCATGCTCCCTCTGAAACCTGTAGGGGAATTCTTTCTTGCCTCATCTTAGCTGCTGGTGATTTACTGGCAATCTTTGGCTTTCCTTGTCTTAAAGCTGCATAACCACAACCTCTACTTTTGTTGTCATGTGCCGTTTTCCCTGTATGTCTCTGTATCACGTGGCTATCTTCTTATAAGGACACCAGTCACATAGGGGTCCATGCCACTCCAGTGTGCCGTCATATTATTGCAATGACCTTATTTCCAAGTGAAGTCACATTCTGAAGTACTGGGGGGTTAGGACTTTAACATATCTTTTTGGGGGGACACAGTTCAACCCGTAACACCTTTATGTAAAATCTAAGGGTTGTAAATATTGGTGCAAATTGTTTATAGTACACTCTGTGGGCCAAATAAAATATATCTGTGGACCGAATTTGGACACATGGAGAAGTGGTTATTTATACCGTCTCATTTATTCTTCATAGCAACCCTGTGAGATTGGTGTTATTTTTTTTCATTTTAAAGTTACAGGAAGTATATAGATATAAAATTTAGAAATGAGTCAAAGAGATAAAGTAATTGACAAGGCTGACCTTCAGACTCTAGTCTCGGGCTCCAAGGCCCAAGCTCGTGCCACCAAGTGAAGTTGAATGAGGTGCAAATCTCTATGCACTGACATTAGAAACTTAGAAAAGGGAAGTGGTTCAGCAGAACTTGGTTATTTTTAAATATATATGTTTTATTATGGAAGTAGTATAACCACATTGTCGACTGTCTGGGAGACAAGTGGTCCATCACAGCAGTACCTCCCCAGTGCAATCAGTGTTGGCATTTTAGTGCAGTCTCCGCTCCCCCCATCCTCACTCTGCTTCCATTTTTTTTAATAATGTAACTATAATTGTAGAATACAGTTTTGCACCCTGGGTTTTTACTTACTACTATTCTATAAAGCATTTATCCATGTTATGATGCTGTCATCATAAATATGAATGTTCATGGCTACATAATCCATTGAGTGGATGGGCTATAAATTTGTTTACTGTCCTGTGTCTGCCGGGCATGTTTGCTTCTAGCTCCTCACGGTTGTGAATAATGCTGCAATAAATGTGTCTGTGCTTAGCAGACCACTCTTCACGGGCCAGTTCTGCTGGATTCCCTGAGTGTTGAACATCTCATTGGGTGACCACCCTTTCCGTCTTCCTGGACTTCCTGCTTCTGTAAATGTTGCCACAACGAACTCCTTTTGTCCAGAAAACTGTGTCCATAGTCTAGATCGTTCCCGTGGGTAGATTCCCAGAAGTCGAAATGTGGGTCAGAGGGTGTGAAGGCTTCAGTCAAGAACATTCGCCCCCAGCCCCCCACCCCTGCTTTATAGAAGGGTTGCATCATTTTGCACAGTTGCCAGTAATGTACACCAATGCCATTTTCACCACAGGACATATGTTTAAAAAGCAACAATCTAAAGGTGTTCAGTTTCTTGCATGAACTGGATGTGCTGTAGCCTCATATACCCCAGAAAGGTTTTCAGGAAGCCCACTTTGGAGCCGTAACTATATTTTTCAAACCTTATCAGAATGCCTGGAATAAGAGAAGATTATGTTTCCCCTTTTCCTGTTTCTGAATGTGTCTATGGGAAGAAACTTTACAAAGGCCTAGAATGGGCTTAGGATTTGCTAGGCTTGCATGTACAGCAGGCAAGGAGGGCAGCATCTGTGTCCTGTTCACCATGTCCTTGTCGCTGCCTGGCACAGAGTGGGTGGCCCTAAATAGTTGTTGACTCAATAAACAAATTGCTTTTATTGGAAAAATACATTTGCCTGACGCTGGGTCTTCTCAGGATGCGGATGTTTGGTCACTGTAATTGCAATAGTTTTATGCCACTGGAAGGCGGAGTTTGGGAACTTCTGTGGGAAATTTCCTGACCTGATTCAGGGTCTTTCCCACTTACTATGACCCACCAGCATCTTTCTTTTTCTCAAGGTTCAGTGTACAGCTGTTTCCCTTATGCGTCTACTCAACCCCAGCTTGTCCGGGGCTGGATGGGATGTATATCTGGGTCCATCGGGGACCTGGTTCGTTTTTTAATTCCGCAGGGCTGCCTCTCAAGCTGGGCAACTTCCCTTCCTTCTCTCCACAGGCCGCAGGGATTCAGTACTTTCTTTTCTCTCCTTAAATGCCTCCATAGCACTCTCTGTCCCTTATGCATCCACGCACTTTACCACTTTGTCCGGGTCCTTGCATGACACAGTGTCACGGTGAATGCATTGAAGTTTCCAGAATTTTCTGGAAGTCAGACAGCCATCCCTGCTCTCTGGCTGTTGCAAGCCTCCCTGGACTCTGCAGTTCCCTTGAAGGGGCTCCTCTAATTCCACACCCACAGCCCAGTTGCTGCAGAAGTGCTGAGGGCAGAGCAGTGATGCCAGCCCTCATCTTCCAGGGGGCCATCCTGTCCCTGAGGGCTGCTGACCTGTCTCATGGGGCTTCTGGGGACAAGACTGGTGTTGGCTGTCCCTGCCTGGGGACCCTGCTAGTTCAGCCCCGGGTGGAGGTTGCAGGAGAAGGGACCCTGAGCGGTTCCTCGGGCCCTGGCCAGGGAGGGGGACTTGCTCTGTGGAAGGTCTGATCAGGGCCTAACTGGAATCAGAGCCCCGCCATGGAGTGGCGGGTGGTAGGGGGTCAGCCCGTGCGGCCTGGCAGCAAAGAGCTGTGTCTTAGGAGAGAGCTGGGCGCATGAAGAATGGCTAAAATTAGTGCAGTTTGCTCATGCACCTTGAAATTGGGGCTGGGATCTTGGTTGAGGCTCAGAAACCGTAGCCTGGAACAGCATAAGGGTCACACCAGCTCCTAGCTGTGTGGCCTTGAATTCTGGGAACCTCGGTTTCCTGGTTCTTACAATGAACATCACATCCATGAGATTAAATGAAGCTTCTGGTTCCATGTCTGTTGTGTCGTCAGGGATCAATAAATTATAATTTCTTTTTCTCCCTTCATCTTAAATCAGTAGGTTTCTTTTGGAGGGCCTTTTAGATGCAGGTTCCCAGGCCCTGCCCCTCCACTCCCCCCACTCTAATTCACGTCACCATCTTTTAGAGAGAGACAGTCTCAGGTAGCAGTGAGGTGACATCTCGATGCCCTGTAGACAGCAGCCATCCCTCGAGGGGAGGTTGGGAAACATCAAAGCACCACCTGAGAATAGGCCCTTCCTTGGGTTCAAGCATCTGTCCTGTGGTCCCCTCTCCCAAATGGACCAGGGGTCTGCCGTCACCAGGACACACTTCACACCTGGGGAGCTTCTGATAGGTCACTCCTGGTCAGTGGCTCCTGCATCCATTCTGATAGGACACCTAGGGCCTATCCAAACTTGACCTTGTGCCTCCAAGGCCAAGCCTGCGGCCTGGTGGAGGGAAGGACCAGGGCGCCAGCAGCTGCTCTGGCACAGAAGCCAGGCTGCCATACCGTAGCCTGGCTGGATGCCAGGCACTTTCCATCATGTGAATACGTTTCCCATTTTTAAGTAGCCATAGGAATCCTTTTTCCCCTTTCTGGCTGTTTCCACTTGACTTTGTTCCTGTACAGCCCTTCCCCGTGGCTCTGTCATCAGCTTCTGAGTGTCGAGAGGGCTGGATCCTGCCTCGTTCGTCCAGTTATGAGCAGCTCCCAGCACAGCACCCGGCCCACACAGTGGGGCTCGATCACGTTGACTCAGTGAGCTATTCTTCCTTTCAGTCCTGCTGGTCTGTGAGGCTCCCCGCGTGGCAACGTGCAGCCGAGGGCTTTCGCTGGGTGTTTCATTCCCTGGAAGGGACAAGGGCTTGTCCCTTCCAGGCTGGGCAGCACCCCTGTCGCTTGTTCCCTCCGCCATAACCTGGTCAGGCAGGTGGCTGAGCTCTACATCAGGAGTACATGAGGCCGCCAGGAGCTGCTCCAGGTGCCGCCTACTGGGTTTTTGGGGCCGTTTGGTAAAGGACTCGGGAAAAGATTTGGGTCCTGGAGATAAAACATGGGGACGATTTTGAAGGCGCAGGGCAGCTGAGTAGCTAGCCGCACACGTAGTCTGCACTGTCCCGACCTGGGGCAGCTTTGCAGGTTGCTGGGCAATGGAGGGAGGAGAGAAAGCAGAGCTGGGGGCCTGACCTGGCTGCAGAGCCTGCCCAGAGCACCTCATCCCGCATAGCAACACCCATGGGGACATCCAGGCTGTACCCGAAGACTTTGGCATAGACAGGAAGTGATGGTGGTTCTAGGCAATGTATTCTAGCAGGGCAGGAAACCCCAACACTGGGAGTGAGCATGGGGGTGAGACTCAGTCTTCGGAGAGGAGCCAGCTGGAAGGCGGGTCTGCAGCTCCTGGCCTCCTGCCTGGCGTTAGGAGGGGACCCCAGACCCAGTGCTGAGGGGCTTGAGGCAAAGCTCCCTGATTCCAGACCCTCCCCTCTAGGCCTCTGCTTCCTCGTCTGTCTCCACCACCTTCCTTTGGGCCCTCGTCTGCTGTCCTGGGGTTATTGCCACAGCTCCCTGGCTGCTCCCCTGCTTCCAGCATCTTCCTCCCCCGAGAGCTGTCAGAACGATCTTTTTACGGCGCAAGTCTGACCCTGCCACCTTCTTCTTAGAAACCCTCCATGGTTCCCCATTTCTTCTGGGACCTGGTCCCGCTTGCCTCCTGCCCAAGGCCTGCGGTGGCTCGTGTCCACAGTGGGCTAGGTGGTGAAGGCCAAGGCGGTGCAGCTCTCAGCCCTTCCCATCCCCCACCTCTCTCGCCCCTGCTCCACCATCCGTGGCGCATCTGCCTTGGGCCCAGCACAGCGTCAGGTGATGGGTGCAGAGGGGTGCCTCCGCTCTTGAGGAGCTTCCAGCAAAAGTGGGTCTAAGTAGGTCCAGGAGGCAGCCCCACTAGACGCGTGTCATGGTGTCCACAGAGCCAGGAATCCGCTTGCAAGGCAAAGGTTGTCTTTCGTTTTTCTTGAGGGTTCACGTGTAGAGCAGCTCGGAGAGAAATCGGTCTTCAGGCTTATCGCAGAACTCAACAGTTTGCAGATGACTTGATTTCTAGGATTATCTCCCTCTTCCCCATTAGCCAAGATTTTTTCTGTTGCTAGCGTCAAAAACTCAAAGTCATTTAAACAAAGAAAAATATTTATATAACTGAGAAGTTTAGACTGGTTTCAGGCACGGCTGGATCCAGGTGCTCACACGATATTGCCAGGTACCTGTCTATCTCCATCTTTCAAGTGTACTTCCCTCTGGGCTGGCCTCTTTCTCGAGCAGGCTCTCCCATGTGGGGGCCCAAACAGCTTTAGCAGCTTCAGGCTGGCATTATACCTGTCTCGCAACCTTTGTGGTCAGAGGATGTCTCTCCTCAGTGGTTCCAGCAAAAGTGCCAGGGCTGGTGCTCCTTAGCTCAGCCTGGTCACAGGCCCATGCCTGAACCAGTCCCAGCTCTGCCTGGGTGGCAGCTCATTTGGAAAGATGACTTAAAGACTTAGCACTAAGTTGCCTAGTATGACATGGTCACACAGCTCATACCATGGCTACTTTGAAAGGAGCAGAGTATCACACGGTATTGAAGTTAAAATACGTATGAACTTGGCTATGTATATTTTTTCTTTTGTGAATTAATGTTGCTTTACTACCTTTTTTTTTTTTTTTTTTAAAGGATTTTCTTATTTATTTATTTATTTATTTATTTTTGGCTGTGTTGGGTCTTCGGTTCGTGCGAGGGCTTTCTCCAGTTGCGGCAAGCGGGGGCCACTCTTCATCGCGGTGCGGGGACCGCTCTTCATCGCGGTGCGCGGGCCTTTCTCTATCGCGGCCCCTCCCGTCGCGGGGCACAGGCTCCAGACGCGCAGGCTCAGCAATTGTGGCTCACGGGCCCAGCTGCTCCGCGGCATGTGGGATCTTCCCAGACCAGGGCTCGAACCCGTGTCCCCTGCATTAGCAGGCAGATTCTCAACCACTGCGCCACCAGGGAAGCCCGCTTTGCTACCTTTTAATGTTGCTTTACTACCTTTCAAATTACAGAATTTTTACTTTTTATTGGTAAAATATGCCCTTTTTAAAACCCTCCACTAGGAGGGTTTTTTTCTTTTGATCTTATGCCTAGAGAAGCTTCTGCAAGAAACACGAGGCCCTTGTAGGTGCCACACGGGTGGGAAACTGAAGACTTCTCTAGTTGCACTTTTTCTGTTGGATGATAGTTTGTTTCGGTTCGTATAAATGATAAAAACAAATACTTACAGAAGAATTGCTGAGAACCCATGAGTTTAACTAGTCCGGGGCTCGTACAGGGTGGACGGGGATCAACAGAGAAATTTCCCAAGCCTCCCCGTTTTGGGCTCTGGTCCTGAAGAAGCCTCTCTCGGCTTCACGGTTGCTAGCGCTCTTGCCGGGGGCCCTTGCGATCATCCAGGGACCCGGGCCCATGGGATGGCCCCGACAGCAGGGCGGCTCAGGGAACCTGGGGTCTGGGAGGAAAGCCCCCAGAGAAAAAGCCAGCCTGGAGGCCGTCCTCTGTGACTGACACGCCCAGGCCCGGCCCCTGGAAACCAGCTCCCCTCAGCCCACGGATCTGCCCCAGAGCTGGCATCCCTTTTAATAAAGGTGCATCTTCCAGAGTATCTTCATTCTCAGAACTCTGCAGCAGAGAAGGAAGACAGTGGGCTTGTGTGGTCGAGGGAAGGAGAATGCTCTGGGGAAGAATTGGTGCTTCCTCCTAGGACTTGAGAGAGGCCTGGAAATTGATGGCAATGATGTGGCTTTCGGTTCCCTCGACACACATGGGCTAGCGGGTCCTGCAGCCCCTCCCCGCCATGGAGTATATCCTCTTTGTGCTATACTTCTCCTTTTTCCTCTGTCTCTGTGCCCTGGTGTGCCTGTACTTTTCTGGCTGCCAGGAGATGACCTATAAGCATGAAGGTAAGTGGCCGGCTTTGGGGGATTGGTTGTGGCCATGTGAAAGTAAGTGGCTATGATTGGGGAGCTCCTTCCTATGACCACAATTGTTGGGAATGACACAGATGAGGAGAGAGGAGGCTGAGAGAGGCTGGAGTCAGTTGAGAGGTTGTTTATTTGGGGGGTGCCTCCCCTTTTCCTCTCCATCCCATGTGATCTGCTAAGAATGAGCGTCTATTCAGCATGTAAATGGAGAAGAAATGTTTATTTTTCTGTCATTTTTTTGCCCAAACTGCATTTCAAGCATTTGGATTAGTTAGTAAAAAGGTGACAGCAAGGCAAGACTTTGGTGGTAAAGAAAATAGAAGTCTGGAGGAGTGGGCCCCTTCTATATAGAAAATGCACTTGGAATGGGCAAAGATGGAAATTTTATGCTCCTGAAGTATCTTTTCTTAAGAAATTCCCAGGGAATCTTTGAACGATGGAGGCTCCAAAAAATCGACGGTTTCTTTCATGCTTGACTTTTTTTAAAAGCCCATTATGAGCCGAGCATTTGAGGAAACAGCATTTGCAGGTGATTTTCCTCTCATTCCTTGGAGACTGGTGTGTTATTTTGCGTATACGAAAATGCAGTGGAAGGCAGGGTTGCTTCGTCTCCAAGAAGACAGCCACCAGATTTTCACTTGAAACATTAAAATGTCTTTTTCCATCTTGTTTTTTTATTAATAAAGGCATAAATATACATAGTACATTCTGGCTTCCCATATAATACAGTCACTTAAAAAAACTAACCCTCGGAGGAAACAAACTAACCTCACCCACATGTTATACAAGGTGGGGCTCGGGTCATAGTCAGCTCACTGCTGCCCTGGAAATTGTGTGTGCTGTGTATTTGTGGATTCGTCTCCTTTCTGATTATAGGGGTATAATTTGAATGTCCTTTTGTGTTTGATCCCCACCCTCAGAGCTGCTTCCTCCTTGCCTCACTGCAGCATGCTTCCTAGGGTTCTTGGTCTCTGGGGCCACATGATACTTCAGGGGTCTGGGCAGGTCTGCTTTAAATGCACGGCTGCAGCGTCTGTAGTTAATACACTGTATTAGGGCTCAGTAATTGAGTACTTAACTCGCAGTCCCGCAAGTTTTCGAACAGCAGGTTATCCTAGGTAATGGAACATTGAGTCATCGCCTCCCAGAATGGCCCATGACGCCTGCAGTGAGTGACCACCACGCAGCATTGCATCCTGGTCGTGCAGAGACTGTGAGGCTTGACGTTTCCTGGGGCTCCATCGGTGTGCCAGGCAGGGCCCTCCCCGCATCACGGCTCACTGCCACTCAACACAACAGGCCTGTCCCCAGAGGCCTAGCAGTTAGCAGTGTTTACAAGAAATGAGGTCAGCTGAGTGGCTGCCCAGAAAAATAAGGAGCCTGGGGCTCAGGTGAGCTGCGTGTGCGCAGAGGAGCTGAGCGCTGTAAATGCATCCGCCATCAGATGTCATAGCCACAGCTCCCCGGAGATGGAACATCTGGAACATCGTTGACACTTGAACTCAGGTGGGGTTTCTCAACCCAGGGGCAGGGGGGATTTGAGTGTAGGTTTGTCTCCTCCAACCTCCCCTCAGAAAGGAGCCTAATAGGGCCTCACATTCCTACCTGGTGGACGCACCTGGGGTGCACAGTCAGGTGGAGGCCCAGCTGATGCTGGATGCATGAATGAGGGAAGGGAGGTCACGTGCAAACCCGACACTATTTGTGGGTAAACAAGTTTGTTTGGCATTGAGTTCATTGCAGATACTCATTGAACAACCGGTATTTCTTGAGTGTGTCAGGTCCTGGGCTACAGTGGGGAACAGAAGAGCCCAAATCCTCGCCCTCATGGAGCAAAATCCCTGTCCTCATAGGGCTTATATTCTAGAGGAGAAAGACAGCAAATAAACACATAAGCAAAATATGTCTTATGTTAGGTAGTGATGAGCACTGTGGAGAAAAATAAAGGAAGGAGAACAGAGGCTGGGGTGGGGATAGGTTAGTCAGGACTTTGATGTGGTGGTCAGGGAGGTCTTTTTTAATGTTACATTTGTGCAAAGACTTGAGGGAAGGGAGGGAGAGAGCCTTGTGCGTTCTGGCGAAGAGCGTCTAGGCAGTGCAAAGGCCCTGGAGCAGGCATGTGGAAGGTGCAGGGTGTGCTTGGCAGTGTGGCTGGAGCCCAGTGGTGAAGGGGATGAGGCCAGAGCAGAGTAGGAGGCGGGTCCTGCAGGGCCTGTGGACTGCAGTGTGGATGTTGGCTTTTACTGAGGTGTGGTGCAGAGCCAGTGGGCTTTGAGCAAAGGACCAACACGACCTGACTCTTGTTTCAAAATAGTTCATCTGACCACCAGGTTATGGGACAAGGGCAGGAGCCGGACGGACAGTAGGAGTCAGTTTTTAAAATTTCAGTGAGAGATGATGGTGGCTTGGGCCAGGAGGGAGGCGCTGGTTCCTGGAGGATTGGATTCTGGGCTGAAGATGGAGCCAACAGAATTTCTCCCAGAGGCGTGGAACATGGGGGGCGGGGCGGGGGGGGGGAACCTAGGTTTTTGGCCTGAGGAACTAAAAGTATGGAGCTGCTGGTGACAAGCATGTTAGACTGTGGGAACAGTTGGTTTGGGGGTGTCCACCAGCCACCCATGGAGCTGTTGAGATTATTTGGGATTTCACGGGGCAGTACGTGCCCCTCCTGTATTAAATAAACAAAAAGGAGCACAGGGTGAAAGCAGTTTGCAGAAACATGAATGCCAAATGCAAAGCCATTGTGGGTGACAGCGGTGGTCAGGTGCCTCCAGCAAAGCCTCATGACAGACACTAACCGTACAAGATGACACAGGAGCCCCCCTTCTTCTTCCTTCCTGATTCTGAATTATTTCCTAATCACGTTACTGATGGTGGTACCAGCCACATTTTTCTTACATCTGGGCACATGAGATTGTACAGAAGCATTAGCTCCAGCAGAGTGGGAGGTGCCCTGCGCACGTGGGGAGCGCCCTGACCCCTCCTTCTGTGTGTTGCGGGGGTGGGGGGCGGGGAGGGGGATCTGGATCTGGGGGAGCGCCCTGACCCCCCTCCCTCTGTGTGTTACGGGGTGGGGTGGGGCGCAGGTCTGGGAGGAGCCGGTTCAGATGAACGGGTAGGAGCCTGGGCTTGGCTCTGGATTTCGTTATAGTTCTTTCTTCATGGTCAAGAGCATTCATTGATTGTAAAAACAAAAGTCCCTCTCAGGGGCTATTTTGGGGAAAAAAAGTGCCAGCGTTTCTAGGACGAGGGATGTTGATCTGGTGATTGTGAGTTGACATCTGCGGCCCCAGGGGACAGAAGCTCTTTGTGGTAGGGACCAGGCCTAGTTTTGGTCTAGTTGCAGCCCCCAGGCCCAACCTAGTGTCTGACCCCTAGAAGGCGCTCAGTCAGGTGTTTGCTGAATGAATGAATGAATGAGTGAATGAAGCCCCATCTCCTGTGATATCTGGGGTGGGAGAAGTGCTGGGCAGGGTAACCGGGAGGCCAGCACACAGAGCATTTAAAATTGCCTCTGAATCTGAATACTGGGTGTATGTGGGTCTGTTACACTCTTCCTTCTCATTTTGTAAGTGTTCCAAGTTTTCCGTGACAAACAGTTAAACTAAAATTGCCTCACAGGGAACGTCTGGTGAGGACCTGGGGCCCACACTCGTCCAGCCGGAGTCCCAGGGTCCACCCGTGGACGCTCTGCCTCACCACCTTTCCCTGTGCCTGGTCTAGAGCACCACATCTCACGTGGCTCTCCCTCCCCTCCCCCTCCTCAGTACAGCAAGGATGCTGCTCACTGTTACTGCCCTGGGCACGGTGCTTGGTGGCCTCACTTTGTGCCCACAGGTGAGGTGGGGGTCCCATGTCTGTCCGATGGAGGAAGTAGCTGGCGCTCAGAAGGGCCAAGTGGCTGACTTGCAAAAGGCCATCAGCTCATGAGCCTGGAGCCAGGGTTGGGCCAGCACGCTCTACGGCAACCCTCCACCCTCTGATCACCTTTGGCTCCCCCTTTCTCCCCCGGCAATCACAGACAGACCCTACCACCCACCTCCTGGGATGCCCTGTTGGCCCAGATGCCCATCGTAGCCCCCTCTGCCCCGGGGAACACGGGATGGATGATCCAGGTGATTCTGAGTCCCCTCCTCATGTCATGCAAATTGCCTTTTACAGAAGCATGTTGTGGAAACATTTTTTGGATTTGACGAGGAGTCTGTGGACTCGGAAACATTGTCAGAGACGTCCTGCAACACAGACAGGACGGACAGGGCTCCGGCCACGCCCGAGGAGGACTTGGACGACGTAAGCGGCCCTCACCCTGGGGGTGCTTGTAGGGCGCCTCGCGCCTCTGGCCGCTGCAGGCATCGCTCCCTCGCTGTGAGGCGTGAACCCTGCAGGACCTGTGTGATCACAGCCCAGCGTCCAGGAAACGTGGTCCCCACTTCCACAGGTTCCGAGCATGGTGATGGGGGCGCTGGCAGCACGTGGGGACCCCTTGCTTCCCCAGCACGGCTCTCACACAGGAGATCTGTGGCCACTGCGTTGTTGCTTACCCTTTGTCATTAAAACCGCCGAGTGGCGGTCTGTTCCTCATCCCCCTGGGCTCACACACGCACATGCGTGCACACACACAGACACACACACCACCCATATATATGAAGATGGCATATCATTGTAGGAGAGGACCCAAGCAGCACTGGGAAGGGTAAAGAACAGAGTGAAAGCCACCTGGAGCCTCTCATCGTGGCTCAGCGCCCTCACGCTTTCCTGACCCTCCATCTGTGCCCAGCCGCGTCCGTGACCGCGGCTCTGGGGAGCCGGAGCCACGAAGGAGGGAAGGGCAGCTTCACTGTCCCCCGCCTGGTGGCATTCACTCAGGAAACCCCATGAAACATGATCACGTCAGACACGCGCTTTTTGATTTGCTCTTTTCACCAAGAATGTGTAACAGGCCTCTCTCGGCACCAAACACCGTGTTGCACATCACCCTCTGTCACGAGCACATCCTCACGCACCTGCATGTGCATCCAAGCTAACAGGCCCCGATGAGAGGGGTTACACGGATTCCAGTTTCTCACAACTGCAGCGATGCCCTTTGAGTGGTGGTTTCCTTAGGAGAAACTCCCAGAATGAGGAGGGCTCCTCGTGCTGGGTGGGAGGGGCGCCCTTTACAACGTAGATGCTCACCCGTGCAGTCGGGGCGGGCTCACCCTTGCTCGCCTGCACATGACTCAGTGATTCCCGGGGTTCAGGGAGCTCCTGGGAAAGGCCCTGACGGCAGAGAAGGTGTCTTCTCCCCGAGCCCTTCACTCCAGAGTTCCAGTTAGGTCGTGGCAGTGACCGGGTCATTATGTAACTGTTGGCAGCAGTCGTGAGAGCTGGACATGCGCTTTGCCTGACTTGACCCTGGCACCGCAGGTCACGTCAAGTCACGCACTTCCTCGTGCTTTTCTTTTCCATGATGTTAAGACTACAACCCGAGAAGAGGCTGACCTGAGGTTCTGCCAGCTGACCAGGGAGTACCAGGCCCTGCAGCGAGCCTACGCCCTGCTTCAGGAGCAGGTGGGGGGGACGCTGGACGCCGAGCGAGAGGCCCGGGTAGGTGCGGCGGGCGGGGCGGCGAGCGGCTGGGCAGAGGCCGGGTGGCTCGTGCCCTTTCCGGCATCGGGATTCCTCAGGGGTGCTGAGCGGGGATGGGGACACCTAACAGCCTCCGCCATGGCAACATTCCAGTGTTTAGCAAACCAGACGGGAACTATCTGCCCATCCTCAGTATGACAGTGGAACTCGCCGAAGAAGCGCTGCCGTCTCACACGTGTCGTGTGCGCCGTCCATTGGCAAGAATGGTTTCAGAATTTAAGACTCAATGATGAAATCAGGCTCACTGTTAAACAGACTTCCCTCCCTCCTGGCTGAGGAGCCCTCAAGAATGTCCATAAGGAGCCCAGGCAGAGACGGTTGGGGTGTCCCAGCCCACACGGTGCTCTGCTGGACACCCAGGTTGGCCACGCCAGCCTTCGTGCTGGGCTGAGCTCTGCCTTCTAGTAACGTCCACTCACTGGCCATCACCCCACCTTCAGGAGTCACACAGACCAGGGTCTGCTGGCCATTCCTTCTGAAGGCGAGGGGGACTCCCAGGGAGCACACCCGCTGGGGCAACGTTTCACCCCAGCACGTCCCCGTTTCATTCCCACAACAGCCCCGTGAGGTGGGAGGTGGCAAGTGAGGCTGGCAGAAGGAAGCTTCTAGTGCTACAGTAGCATTCTGCCTGTAACCGATAGATTGGAGGAGGTATACTGCCGGAAGTGGTTTGGGCTGAATCGTGGTTTTCATTAAAAATTTCATCTACTTGCAGTATTTAAAAGTCAGGAGGTTTCACATAGAAATCCCAATTCCTGGCTTCTCTCAAGAGCTCAGAACACCTGGCAGAACGGGGCTTCCCGTTCCACGTAGTCCCATTTGGCCACAACCACTGAGTGGCAGTCCCCCTGAGATGGGACATGTGCCTCCGGTTTGCCACAGTCCCCACCACTCCCTATTACCCCACACCCAGTTGGCTCCCTTCTTTATAGTACCTGCCTGGTCCTTGGGGTATTTTAGAAGTCAGCCCTTGTTCTAGGTGGCAAAGGCCCACGAGATGGGCTAAGCAAGCGTGAAAGTGTTGCTGGCATTCGTGATGCAGCCACTGCACTTGGTCAGCTGGGCTGGGACCTGACGTGAGTGAAGAAACTGGCCCCTTCTCCAGTCTGCAGACATTTCTAAACTGAGGGGGTAGCACTGATGGCCTCTCAAGGCCTTGCAGTTCTTACATACGTCATACCTGTAGGTGACAGAGGAAACAGGCCAGTTTGCACGTGTGCTCCTAAAAAATGACCCGTGTCTTAGGACTGGATCCTGCAGTCTGGTCCTTTCCACTCTCCTGTCACCATCCAGGGTGACGTGCTCACTTCCTGGTCTTTTTCATTCCAGACTCGGGAACAGCTCCAAGCTGATCTGCTGAGGTGTCAGGCCAAAATCGAAGATCTGGAGAAGTTACTGGTTGAGAAGGGACAGGTGAGCAGAAATGGTCACGTGCTCTGTGGCTGTTTACATTTCTGTTCCCTTGGTGGTGTCCCTGGGGCCTTGGTGCCAAGGGGACTATTCTGTGGATCTGCATCGTTCATGCGGAGACAAGAGAAAAAAACACTAGCAGAGCCCAGGCGAGAATATCCCAGCTCACATGCCTCTTTACCGAGTTTTTAAAAATCAGACACATTATGAGATCCTGACTTGGCTTTTTCTTTGTTTGTTTGTCAAATGCGCAAGAATAGGAGACAATTCCAAAAGTAAAGTGGTCACCAAAATCTTTTCTGACTTGAATCTGGAAGAAAAGCTGGCATTGCCTATAAAGATTCAGTTGTGGAAAAGAACTGGTACCTGCAGCTATCTCTGAGTGATGGCAGGCAGAGGCGGCCTTGGGATTCCATGCTGTGACTGCCACATAAGGATCTGGGCTCCGAGCTTCTCAGATTAGAGTCACCTCCGTTTGCGCTTTCTCTGAATTTGGTTAGGCCTGAATTCTCTGAATTTGAATTCATTGCATATGTTGACAGCAGGACACAGTAGAGAGGCAAAACCTGGGCCCAGACCCATCCCCTGGGGTGGGGGGACCCTGAGGGGCTCTGGGTGGAGGTCCAGCCTCTCAGAGGGTAGCATCTAAAAGCAACACCAACCCGGGGGTCAGTATGGGTGGGCCGTGCTCTCCACGTCAGAAGGCTCTCTGTGGACAGAGATAACCGGGGCTTCTCAGTGGCTTACCACAGGGTTTCTGTCCTGCTTGACGTGCTGCCTGTCCTCCTGTAGGCAGAGGGTCTCCGCTCCATGTGGTCACTCAGGGATCCAGCACTGGAGGCAGTGCCATCTTGTACTGGCCTATCCACAGCACATCCTCCTCAACAGGGGCCAGGAGAGGCTGTTCAACGCCTCAGCCTAAACAGGCACGTTTCCTGCCTCTTGTGAGGGTGCCAAGGAGTGTGTGGGCAGGTGGAGCGTGTGGTGGCACCACTGCCCCAACCCCAGGGCAGGAGGTGACCTGAGGGGGTCTGGCACGGGCTACTAGAGGCCCTACGGTGGGACACAGGGAGTGGGGAGGTGGGTGTAAGGGAAGGGGTTGTAAGAGGCTCCAGGAGGGTTAACGGGGGCTCAGGAAGAGCTACAGGGCAGATGGCTTAGAACTGACTCTGGTGTCCAGTCAGTGGGACGAGGGCTCAGGTTGTGACTGAGATTCAAACGGAGGCAGCTGGCTGGTAACCAGAACTCAAGCCTGCACAGAGCAGTTCACCGCGGCAGCATTTATGCAGGACTGACTGGGCACAGGGTAGCAGCAGCCGGCCCTCGGGAGCTGGTCACGTAACCATGGTCCAGAATCCTCCGCGGAGGCAGGAGTGCAGTGCAGGGCACTCGCTGCAGCAAACCCACCACATTCCAGCCCCACCACTGACCTGTTGCACAGCCTTGGGCAAGTTATGTGGTCTCTTGTGCCTCAGGTTCCTCATCTTTAAAATGGGGCTAATAATAATACTTAACACATAGGGGAAGTTGGGTAAGGAGACTCAGTAGCAGCCTGGGCGGAGTCCAGGCGAGAGATGAAGCTGTTTTCAGACTCCTAACCTGCCGTTGACCTCAGCTTCCCTCTTCCAGGCTGAGCTCACAGGTTGTACCTTACCTGACCACAGTCTACGAATAAGTTAACCTCCTACCTGAGGGTGCTAGGCCCTGTTTGTGGGCCCGCTCTGCCCTCAGTTCCTGCTAAATGAAGAGGCCAATTTGGGACAGAGCACATGGCCATTCATTTGGTGAGCACTTACCAGAGCCCTTGCCCTGCGCCAGGCTCTGTGCTTGGTGTGTGGGATAACGTATCAGTTAGCTATCGCCGCCTAAAAAATCACCCCAAAACTTAGTTGTTTACAATAACAAAAATTGTATTTGGCTACAGTTTTATGGGTCAGCAGTTTGGGTTGGGCTCAGCTGGTGGTTCTGCTGCTGGTCTCACCTGGGGTCATTCTAGAGGCTTCATTGTTGGTAGATCGATTGGGGATAGATGG
Source organism: Balaenoptera acutorostrata (assembly GCF_949987535.1). Taxonomy (NCBI): domain Eukaryota; kingdom Metazoa; phylum Chordata; class Mammalia; order Artiodactyla; family Balaenopteridae; genus Balaenoptera; species Balaenoptera acutorostrata. The sequence goes on along the minus strand of NC_080068.1, from coordinate 107,751,282 downwards.
CCCCAAGTGGCCTGTCTGTCCTGTCTTTGCATTGGTGCCAGCTGTTGGCCAGATTCTTATGGTTTCTCATCCTTAAGGAAGCTACCCTGGCTCCTTTACCTGGTGGTCTGGGGGCAGGAAGAAAAGGCAGGCCCCAAAGCACAAGTACATGCCACGCCTCTGCCTGCGTCACATTCACTAATATCCCAGTCGCCAAAGCATGCTGCAGGCACGCCCAGCCTCAAGGTCGCAGGAAGAGATGCATCTCTCCACGGAAGGAGCTGCAGAGTCACGTTGCAAAGGGGCACAGAGATGGGAGGGACGTTGCCAACAACCTCCCACAGGAAAAAAGATGAATGGAACTGGCTCTGTCCTCACAGGGACTCAGCCTCGTGGGACCTACACGTGTGTCAACCCAGGGACGGCACAGGGTGATAATGTTGGGTAGAAGGAAGGGAGGAAGAAAGTTCCCTTGTGTACTCCTTCATCCATCCCCTGGCGTTTATTGAGCACTGGCTGTGTGCCAAGCACCATGCTAGGCACTCAGGATGCTGGTGTAAAGACAGACTTAGTGCCTTGTGCTCCTGGAACTTTCTGGACAGGACTTGTCCAGGCAAAGAGACATGGTTAGGGCATCACGGGCAGAGGGTCTAGGATGAGCAGAAATGTGTTACCGTAACGACTCCAGGTGTGTTGAGCGTGGGCAGACCCTTGGGGCGCGGCCTGGACGCTGGCCCGCGGGCCGCAGAGAACAAGCCAGGGGAGGGTCTGTTGGGGCCGGCTCAGTCGCGTGCAGGTGCCTTTCTGTCAGTGAAACAGACGAGCTCCCTGTGCTTCAAGGCACGTGAGAGGTGGAGGAGGGATGCACCACAGAGCTGCTGGTTCTCTTTTTCAGGTTTTGAGGGATGATGCGATCGTTCTAGCTGCTGCCCTTTTCTCTGGCGTTTTCATAGGAAGTTTCCTATGAAGTGACCTTTCCCACTGCCGCTTTATTTGTTATTTAATTGTCTGTTTGCTTCAATGAGTATGAACATATTTAGTACTTTTCCTTAGGATTCCAAATGGGTTGAAGAGAAGCAGCTGCTCATCAGAACAAACCAAGACTTGCTGGAAAAGGTATGTGGCACAAACACCCTGACCCCCGCCGCAGGGGATCATGGAGTCCCCGTGGACTTCAGAGGCCTGCTCTGGCCGCGGGAGTCTGACCCACGCCCCTCCTGGGGGCTCCCGGCCTCTGGTCCTGGCTCTGTCCTCTGGGGCGGGGTCCACGGAGCTGGTTTAGAGCACCCTGCAGACATGATGGGGGCCGCCCATCCTTCTGACGCTGGGCTTCCAGGCCACCTCTGCCATTGCCTTGGGTTCCAGGCCTCCTCCCCTGCCTGCTCCCCGTGCAGGGGCCTGAGGCACTGGTTGGTGAGCAGGCCCTCGGCGGTCATGGTCCAGTTCATGCACCGGAGGCCGTGGCGCTGGCAGAGCTGAGCCTGGCCTTCCCTCTCTGGTCATGGAACTTTCTGGTCAAGGAACTTGCCAGAGCTCTCTCAAGGAGTCAGCTTGGTGAGTAGATCTATAGCCTTGGGACAAGACCTTAGCTTTATTTTTTCTTATTTGTGAACAATTAGTGATTTTTTTTTTTTAAGTAAATTTACTGAGTCATGCAACCATCCCCACAATGCCATTTTTATCTCTTTTAAAAATTTTTGGCTGTGCTGCACGGCATGCAGGATCTTAGTTCCCCAACCAGGGATCAAACCCGTGCCCCCTGTAATGGAAGTGTGGATTCTTAACCACTGGACCGCCGGGGAAGTCCCGCCACCATGCAATTTTTAGAACATTTTCAGCCTCCCGTAAAGATCCCTCGTGCTCATTTGTAGTCACTCCCCATCTCTCACCCTGCAGTCCCTGGCAACCTATTTTCTGTCCCGATAGATTTGCTTGTTCTGCGCCTCCCGTACTAGTGGAATTGGACCTGGGTTAGGCCGTAGCTTCTGAGCATCCTAGAATGCCCCAACTGGACGAGCCCAGCCTTGCCCCCTTGGGTGGGGGGCCGTGGCCCTGTCCCAGCTCTGCACTGGCCCACTGTGTGGCCATTCATTGTCCCGTGTCTCTCCACAGCATCTGGAGCATTGGGACAGGACTGGTATTGTCCTGCGAGGCAGCCCCGTGCGTTGGGAGAGATTTTGTATCCTTGGTCCTGCTCGCTATATTCTGGGAGGCACGGAAAGCTCTCACACTGTTTTGAAATGTCTCCCGCGGGTGGGGCGGTACCACCCCAGTAGAGACAGGAGGGAGTAAAGGTGACCGTGACCCACCGGGGCCCTCATTTCCATGCATTGTCTTAGTCTCACCGCAGGCAGCCTAGCGGGGGGCTGCTGTTTGCCTCTAAGGTACCGACAGCTACGTAGCTGGCCCAAGGTCTCCCAGGGGTGTTGGGACCCAGGCCGGCCCCTTCCCAGACTGTGCTTTGGGGAGACCTGCTACCATTCGGGCTCGTCATAGGAGCCCTCTGGGGAGTACAGGGTGCCTTCCTGCTGCAACTGGCTGGACTCTGGGTGGGCTGACTGGGGGGCTGGGTCGGAGAGAACTCAGACAAGCTCGGGGATCACTCTTGCTTCCCCTGCGACTGACCTTGGGGAAGGGACTTAATTGCTCCATGCCTCAGTTTCCCCACCATTCGTGTATTCAGCAAATATCTGGCCCCCATGCCGGGCCAGGCTCGGGGCCGCAGGGGCGCAGCAGGCGCGGCCTCCGTCTGTGCCATCCCCAGCTCCCGGAGCAGAAAAGGCCTGCCTCACCCACTCGCTGAAAGCCTCCCCTTCCCACCCTGCCCCTGGTGACAGCCCCTGTGTCCTCAGGCCAACACCGAGGGGGTCTGTGATCGGGGGACACATTCTCACGGCCCCTGGTGAGAGACAGTGGTTCTCCCACCCGTTAACCCACAGGTGTTTCTGCTCTAGATTTACAGGCTGGAAATGGAAGAGAACCAGCTGAAGAACGAAATGCAAGATGCAAAGGATCAGAACGAGCTGTTAGAATTCAGAGTGCTAGAACTCGAAGTAAGAGACTCTATCTGTTGTAAACTCTCAAACGGAGCAGACATTCTCTTTGAGCCCAAACTGAAATTCATGTAAAGTCCCAGATGTTTTCAAGCATGTGTAAGGGGACGTGTGACACTTGTTTTCTTTTCTTTTTTTTTTAAATCTGTATGTTCAGAATAATTTCACTGCCTTAATATGTTCTGGAGAGAATGCTCACCGAAGTCTTTGGACATGTACCAGAGCTAATATATTTATTGCCTATGGCTTGTTTTTGCACTTAATAAAATAATTTGTTTTTGCAATATTTTGCCTTTTTTATTTGTGTTTCATTTCCATAACTACTTCCTTCTTGCATGCATAGTCACCTGGTATGCATTCTGCAAACCCGGACAGAAGCACTGTTGCAATTAATAACACACCTTTTTAAGTGACCTTGCATGCATGAATCTCACCTTTTGAGAGAGCGGGGTCTGACCTGGCCCACCGCTGACTCTATACTGTGTTTACTACTAGTTTGGCCCATTTTCTATTTGCCAAGGTAAACACAAGGTAAGTAAACAGGGTGAAAGGAGGTATTTGCATAGGTGGTTGAGAAAGCTTATAACGTTGTTCCAACTCCTTGATGTAGTGAATACAGACGTTGCAAGCAGTATTGGACTAACACAATTGTTGTTTGTAACTCAAACGGCAACTCAGAACGACTCTTTAGCGTGAAGAGAGATTGAATGTTGTTCACAGGTAGAAATCGTGTCCCAAACCTTCAGTGACTTCCCAAATACACGGAGTTGGATCCAGTGTGAGGGATATTGATGGGATTATTGCTTCCAACTGGAACCTTGCCTCGGGTGTGTTACTGTATTGCCTTGCTACCACTTCATACTCCTTTTTTGTTTGTTTCCATTTAAAACTCATCGACCTGTGAGACATCACCTGAGTTTGTGACTTGTTTTCTCTAAGCATCTGTGGTGACACGGCTCTGCTCTCCCTCCACTGAAGCCTTTGCATGTCCAGAACCCTCAGTAAAAGCGAGCTCCTTGGCAATGTTGGTGTTTCTCTGATTTTGTTTTCTCCTCCCGGCCTCAGTTAAAATTCTGCTTGCCCTGGAACTTCCCATCTTGTTCTTTGTTGTGCTGACATGGACCGTGGCCTGAATGTCTCAGAACCAAGTGTTGCCGTGCAACTCAGCTCTTGCTTGAACCTGAACTGAGTCCTTCCTTCGTTCATGCGGCAGAAGTAGAAGTTAGGAAAGGTCATGGTTAATACTACTGCCACTGTTAGAAAACCTTTCACGGCTCTTTGCTCTGTGTCCTTCTCATGAGAATTCCATAAGCATCGATCACTTTACTAGAACTTTCTTTGAGTGTCTCCACCATCCTTTGGAGGCATTGGAAACCAGTCTTCTGACTTCTGTTCATATAAAACATGAGCTTTCTTTTGTCACCTTTTCTGTGGAGACCCCATTTAAGTAAGCATTACAGGTAGAAAAGGCATCTGTAGCACGGAACCATTGTGAATTGTGGTGTTCTTGTCTAATAAGGGAAATAAGGTTTTCTATCTAAACTGATTCAAACCAGGTTAGGCAGATTGGGGCTTCGTGGAAATTAATTGAATTAATGGCCCCACCCTTCCTCTCTCCTTTAGAGCATCTGCTTAAGACCTGCCATCTGGTGCTCATCTTGGCTACATTTCTTAGTTGAATGGCTAAAGAAGCCCATTGGTTCTGTAGCTAGGTTCTGCAGGCATGGTCCAAAGCAAGCTTACTTACCATAATTTTGAGAAAATAAAAGCAGTTTGATTTCAAGGTATCATTTGGGAAAGGTCTTCTCTGCTGGCTGACCTGTCCATTGCTCAGGGTTTAAAGGCAGCTCTGTGTAGAAAACACATTTGAGACCAGAGTACTGTTCTGCTGCTGTACTTTATTTCTGTAAGTAATTGGGCTTCTCCTGTCCTTTTTAAAAACTTGTCACTTTACACATGATTAATGTACTGCTTCTGGGAAAATGCTTGCTCTCCTTCCTGAGTAGTTGAGATTTGACTGTTAATCTAAGGCAGAGGTAGAACGATCATCGGAGTGTTAGTGCGGTTCAAAAAAAAATTGTGAACAAAGTCAGCAGATTATATTGAAAAAGATGTGAAGCCAGGGTCTGGGTTCTGGCCCTGCCACTCACTCGTGTGGGACCTCGGTGGGTCTTTACCTCCCCAGTCTCCTCTTTGTCCACAAAACGGAAGCAGTCATGGCTGCCTCGTGGGGTTGTGTGAGGATGAAGTGAGATAACGATGATTTCTGTTGAAATTTCACACGCTTGTTCTTACCGAGTATTTAATGATGATAGTGTGATTTCCTGAGCTTCCATCAGCAGGTTAACTCATGGCACTCTGCTAACCACTTCTTCCCAGCTGATTAGGTTAAGAAGTAACCCCGTGTCCACAGGAGATCCACTGTGGTGCAGACAGGACACAGAGTCTCCATCAAGATTGTAGCCTGAATGCGTGCTTTCTAGTAACACCTTTGCCAACTGGAATTCGTTGGTTTTTGCTGAGTAACGTGGGAAAATGGCAAGTGGTAAATAATCCAATAAAGTTCTGTTTTTAAACCAAATCTTTTCCCCAGGAGAGAGAGCGGAGGTCGCCAGCATTTAACCTCCAAATCACCACCTTCCCCGAGAACAACAGCAGCGCCCTCCAGCTGTTCTGTCACCAGGAAGGAGTTAAGGTAGCGTGCCTGGGGGGTGCCCCCGCTCTACTACGGCCACAGCCTGCTCAAATGCTAGGCTCAGCTGGAAAGGGGATCGTGTGCCGGTGCCAGGGGTAGAAATGATTTTAACAAGATACCCCCGTCCCTCCACTATATTTTGAAAGTCAGAGTTCATTATTCCAGCGGGTCACCAAATGTTACTCTACTTGTACTCATGTTAAAAGAGCAGAGCCTTGGGATGCAGCCTTGAAGGCAAACCCCAGCTTGGCCACTTCCCAGCTCTGGCCTGGAACCTCTCTGACCCTCAGTCTCTTCATCTAGGAGAGCTGAGTGGCAACACCCACACGGTGAAGTGGGTGTGACAGTTAAATTAGATAGTGAACATGAAGGGCTCAGTGCAGTGCCCAGAGCGTGCTGAGTATTCTAGAGACAGTAACTGTGGTCGTTCTAGCAGCTCGGTGTTTGCCGTGACCCTGGAGTCCCGCTAGGCCCGCGGGCACAGAGGGGGTCCTTCTGACCCACAGGATTCCATGAACCTTTCTAGAAAGCGGTGTTTGTGCTGGCGTAAAACTCAGCCAATACGCAGCAGTTACCAGCCCTCCCTCCCTCCCTGAAGGAACTGCCAAGAGTAACTGTCCGCCCGGCCTTAGGCTCTTAGAGACGAGAAAGGGAGAGGTGTCTTACCAAGGACTGAGGGCTGAGGCCCTAGAGATTGGTGTGGATGGTCTTTGTAGCTCACACAAAATGAACGTTGGACATCTTTTCCAGGATGTGAATATTTCTGAACTTATGAAGAAATTAGATATCCTTGGCGATAATGGGGTAACTATGAGCGATCGGTTTCCGGTTTCGTGTTCTTGTTTTGATTCGGGTGTACTCTGTGTGGCTTTTGTTTCGTTTCGTTTTAATTTCTTCCTAATTTAAGAGATCTCCTAAGTACAATGTAAGGCTTTTGTATGGCCACATTCCTGCGTGGGTGGCTGGGTCCACATCCATCAGAAGTGGGGTTCTGAAGTTAGATCATCCTGATAGCCCGTGAGTGATGAGGGGGAAGAAAGCCTAAAAATGAATGTCCAGAAAGAAAGTGGAATCACTCGAGATTTCTGAAATCAGAAAGTGAGACTTCTGCCTTCTTAAAAGATTAGCTTGAGCGAGGCCCTATTTCTAAAAGGCTCAGTGCCGCTACATGAGACATTCCCACCCCGAGGGCCGGTCCTCAGATATGTCACATCTGGTCCCGTCAGTGAGTGGGGCTGACCCTGGGGAGGCCGCTGTCAGAGTTGTGTAGGGCTGACTGTCTGCACGTGATGTGAGATCAGTGTAAAATGCCCTTGCCCATTTTTGTGTTTTAGAATTTGAGAAATGAAGAACAGGTTGCAATAATCCAGGCTGGAACTGTGCTTGCCCTGTGTGAAAAGGTAGAGCCCAGCGGCGTTTCTGTCCATACACCTTGTCTGAGCTTCCCGGCACCATACAAGAAACTGTACATTGGCGTCTCGCTTTGTTCTGGAAGCATGGTTCTGGTCCGTCTGTGTCTGCATGCGCACGTGCATGCCTTTTTGTTTTCTGATTGAAAATCACTCATGCTTATGGTAGAAAACTTAGAGACCGTGGAAGGAAATCAAAACCCCCTTCAAGGAAACCATCTGCGACAGTTGGTCTATTTCCTTCCAGTTTTTTCCCACGCCCTTTTAAAAGACTTGGTCAGGATCATACCTGAGTTTTTAATCCTGCTTCATAAGCTTCCACTATGAGAATGAACGGCCCTGCATCATTCCACCTATAGCCACACCCTCAGTAATGATTCTTTCGCTGTTAAGATATTGAGGGCATTTCTGCTCTTTTTTCTATTTACCATCATGCAGCGATGAGCGTCTTTGCCCATAAGTTTCTATCTACATTTTAAAACACTTCTACAGGATAGATTTTAGAAGTGGAATCACTGGGCTGATGGGTAAGAGAGTTTTTAAGAGCGTTCATGCTGTCAAATGGTTTCCAGAAAAGTGGTACCAATTCCCCTCTACCTGAGTGTTACCGCTGCCAGTTTCTTGTTCAACAAGGCATATCACCACTAAGAACTCTGCTGATAGGATAGGCAGAAATTATATGATGTCATTATTTTAATTTTCATTTATTTGAGTGCTAGTGATAATGGATTTTTTGTGTATTATCCATTTTCTTCTTCCTTGTGAATCGTAATTACATTCCATTGCCCTTGTTTGTTACTTACTCATTCATACATTAATTCAATCATGCATTCATCTATTCACTTATTTAATACGTATTTGGTCATAACTATGGTTTTTCTTACTGACTTATCTATATGCTTTACATACTAAATATAATAACTTATTGCTGTATTTATTAAAAATACATCCTGGTTTGCCTTTTCCATTAATTTAGGGTGTTTCAGGCATACCCAACTTGTTAATGTAGTCTGGTCTATAGATCTTTTTCTTTTAAAGCACATGAGTTAAACTTTAAAATGCTATTTTTATAATGATGAAGTCTTAATGATCTTAATCAGGATTCCTTCCAGAATCTTTGGAAGGGCATTTAAAATATAGTTTTCTTCCCTGAGCACCTGTCCATCCTTCCCCGTGTACAGGGCACTAGATATTGGTAACAGACTTATGGCAAACCCTTGCTGAGGTCACACAGGTGGTAAGTGGCGATGCCCACATCACTGCTACGGTCACCTGGCTGAGTCTGTGTCCCCAGGTGGGCGGGGGGATGAGGATGACTCATACCTGGCTGGCTGGTGGCCCCTCAGATACAGGTGATGCTAAGTGTGCATTCAGTAAACATCCCTCCCACCAGGAGAGCCAAATGCGACAGTGTAGCCTCCAGGGGGGTCACACAGAGAGCCCAGCAGACACTTTCAGTTTATTCCTCGTTCACTCCAACGTTCACTGAGAATGAGCCTCCGAGCGCCCAGCGCCCAGCAGCACGCCTGGAGGATGTGGCGATGCCAGACCCAGGCCTCCTTCCTTATCCCCCGGACGCCCCTCCTGGGCTGGCTCTTAGCCCCCCGCCCAACCCGCCAACTGCAGGGGCTGCTGCAGGCCAGCGCCTTCATCCGTCTGAGCCACGAGCCTTGCAGAGTTAGCGTCAGGACTCCAGGGCACCGCACTTTAAAATGGGACCAAGCCTCGCTGCCAAGCACCTGGGGCAAGGCTGGGGACTGAGAGGTGTTTGATCGATGGTTGTGGTCAGTGAGCAAAGAGCAGGAACTGCCAGGGACTCGGGGTGGGGCTGGGCCTGGGGAGGGGGCTCTCCCTCTCTCCTACCCCCAGAGCCTCCTGGAGGGCGGCAGACTGTCGGGAGTTCCCAGTCCTCTGCCAGTTACCAAGTTCTCCCGCCCCGGGCCCTTCCCGACACCCTCCTCCCCGCCAGGCTCCAGACCCCCGGCCTTGGCCCCAGCTCGGGCTTTCAGGGCTCCTGTTCTCCTCAACAATCGTGCGAGGCTAGCAGCACGGGCCCCTGGACACAGAGGACACGGGGCCTGCCTGGCATGCGGCTGCTGTCTGCTTTCACCCTGTCGCCCACCCCGTGCCCACCTGTACCAGCCCCTGCCGGCTGCTGCCTGTCTGCCAATGACCACAGAGCCCTGCCAAGCTGGCTGGCGCTACGCTCTGCACCCTAAACGCAGAGAGCTGTGCCAGCTGCCCCGGCCTGCCAGCTCCTCCCGAAATCCACAAGGGTGGTGGCAGGAGAGGCGGTGCCCGGCACTGGCCTTTAGAGGCCCGACTCTGGACCAGGTGAGAGGGGCCCAGTTCCCCATTTGGGACAGTCTGTGGGGACTGGACTTAGACTGGTGTTGCCTCATATCCTCAGGGACACTAGCTCCGCCGCGTGTCTGTGATTGAAGGCCCAGTGTTTGGGAGGTGCTGTGTCTCCCCCCGTGGAGGGAACTTGGTGCTGAGTGCAGCCCCGGAAGAAGAGTGGGCCAGCGGGACTCCCCTGGGAGCACCTACAGGACAGCCAGGGTGTCCGACCGTCCGCTTTCCCCAGGACGCATGGGACTTTCAGTGCCGAAACGGGGACACTTCCAGGCAAACGGGGACGAGTTGGTCACCCCGGGGCTGATGGGCGCTGAAGAAAATCTCGCAGTGACTTCCTCAGTCAACCCCCCTCAACCAAGTTATACCTCATTTAAAAAATTGCCATTCAGCACTGGTATCTGACTGGCAGTACTGAGGTCCACTTCAAGCTTCTACTTAGGGGCACAAGGCTCCTTTCATAGCCTGTAAGCGAAGCGCAACTCAAGCTAGTTTGTACGTCCCTTGGCATTCTTGCTGCAAATGGCATCTTGCCCTGGGCGCTTGCCCTCCTCCCATCACCACCTGGGGAAGCCCTGCTCTGTCTGGAAGGTTCAGAGAAACACATGCCGGCCCATCTCAGCGCCCTCCAGACCCGCCTCTGGTTAGCGGAGTCCAAGATTGGGGACGTCGCCTTGCTGCTTCAACCCAAACACACGCCACACATGCTGAGCAGAGAACATGGGGCGTCAGGGGGACTTACAAGTGATCACAAGTCATGCCTCTTCTGCCTCGAGTTCAAAATCAATCAGAAAGATGGAAGTTTTTAAAAATCCACGCTCTCACTGGTAACAACAGATGAGAAACTGCAGCTTAGGCCACAGGCAAGCCTTCTAATAGTTGGCCCAGCGTCAAGGCCTTGGGACCCTTCTCTGAAGGGAGGGTTGAGTGTTAGAGGGGGGAGGTCCCCCATTCCCCCGCTCTGAGATCAGGGTCCTGCACCTGTGGGCAAAGTGCCAGTTGGGGCGGAGGTGCACCAGCCACACCTCCCGCGAGAGTCCTCTTCCTGCGCCTGGTGGGCTGACTCACTTCTCCCTGAGGGTTTGGGGGCAGGCAGGCACCCTGTCCCCACTCCCCAGGTTCTCACCCCGGAGCGAGGCCCCATAGACATCTGGCCGGACTCCGATAAGAAATCCGTGCCCTCACACGCCCAGGAGGCCCAGGGCCAGCATTTTCTGTTCTCACTTTACTCTCCCAGTGGCTGAAGAGGACCTGTCAAGTTTTTTCTTTATGTGCATAATATGCCTGTCAAATCTTTGTTTTTTAACAATAAGAAAAAACTGGACATTGTGTTCTACAAAACCTAAGAGCAGCTTGTAGTGATTCAAAACTGGATTTTTTTTTCCATTTTATTTTATTCATTTTATGACTGCTTGCATTAGGATAGTAAAAAACGAAATATTTTTCATTCCTTGTCAAAAATATGCTTACCTGTTTCTAAGACATGGCACACAGGCTCAGCAACGTCTAAAGCAATGCTGCATTGGGTGCCTGCTTCTGCCGCTAGCTCTGGGGCCACTCTTGGGGGCCATGCTAACATGGACTTTAGCGGGGAGGCTCTGTGGGCAGAGCTTTATCTAGGCTTGTTCCCACTATGCAACCAGCACACACCCCACAGACCTCCAGACCCCTGCATCCTCCTTCCCTAAGCAAACGTCTATTAGGTGCTTGCCTCACGCCAGGCCCTGTGCAGGGTAAGGAAATTTAACAGAACACATCCCATGTCGTGGGAAAAGGGAAACAGCAGTCTGTCAGGTGAGTGCTGTGACGGGGGATCCATGGAGGGCACCAGGCCCCACAGACTCAGGAAGCAGGGCAGGCTTCCTGGAGGAGGCGACAGCTAACTCAGGTCCAGAAGCTGAGTAGGTATAAAGGCCTGGGGCTGAAGCTGGGGATGGCAGAGGTGGTGCTGTTCCAGGCAGAGAGAGCAGCATGTGCAAAGGCCCTGAGGTGAGGGAAGGCGTGGCTGGTCCCCCAGCCATTGTCAGGAGCGATGGGATCTCCTTGGGGAGGCTTTCAGTGGGAGCAGGGAAGGTCCATGAGAGATGCTAAATGCTTTTGAGAGAACACGCTGGCTGGTGGGCAGAAGGGGATTTGGGGTCCGACGTGAGCCTGGGGGCTGAGAGGGGGCCTGCACTGGGTGGTGGTGGTGGAGTGTGGTGGGTGGGGTTTTGAAATGGGAGGGAGTAGAACCGACGTTTGGGGAGTGAAGGGGGAGGAGGCGTGGCTGCTCCCAGTTTCCCAGTCAAGGTGAGCTGGGGCTCTTCCCATTCGAGGGAAGCCCTTTCTCAGGGAGCTTGAGGCATCGGGATGTGTGGGGCAGATCTGGGCTGGAGGGGGACATTTCAGAGAGGGAGAGAGCATAGGGGGGAGGGTGGAACCCCTGGGGGAGTGCTGAGGAGAGGGGACAGCCAAGGGTGGGGACTTTGAGGGCGCCAAGAGTCCAGGACGGGCAGCCGCAGCCAGAGGAGGAGGACAAAGGGTCTGGGCTGTCGGGAAGGGGCGCGTCTACAGGTGGGCGGCAGGCAGGCCCACGGCAGGGAGGTCGTCCATTGGCTTTAGCAACGAGGAGGTTGAATGTACACATTTACACATGTTGTCAAACTGACACCCCCAGACACCCCTAAAACCTAAAGCATCCCCACAGGGCGTTAGCCAGGTGTGTGGACCTCCCCCTGTCTCTCAGGTGGGCTCCTCGTAAAGAGACACCCACGTGCCTACACCTGAGGAACAGCTGCCTGCCTCCTGCTCACCCCCAGCCCAGACCTGAGAACAGGCAGATGGACCCCCATCACCAGCCCGTGGCAGGTGCCCCCGCCCGTGCTCTCAGGCCCTCACACCCTGCATGGCCAGACCCCCTTTCACGCCTGCATCCCGCGGTGCCCGCGGCTGCTCAGACACGCCCCAGTGGCTCCAGGGGTGCAGTCCCGCAGGCTGGGTTCAAAATCCCCACTTCTCACCTGTGTGACCTTGGACAAGTGACTTAACTCAGCTGCCATGTCTTCACCTGCAAAATGGGGAGACACTGCCTTCTCCACGGGGTGGTCATGAGGGGAACAGACGAGGTCCCAGGCATGAAGCTGCCAGCACAGCACTTGGCAGGGTAGAACCCAGAGAGGCTTGCCCGCCTGGCTGCGGGGATCCCAGGGCACAGACTCGCAGCCTCCCACATGCATCGACCACGCACACCCACAACCTCCCCTACTTGCAGGCTTGCGGGTGCTCACACCCCACACCCACCTGCATGCCCGTACGCACGTGTGTGTACCCATGATCCCTGAGCTAACATCTGTCAAAGTTGAAACATCAGGATGGACTTTGAAATTCCATTTCGAGGACCACCTTGGGACATGATGGGGACCCCTCCAGGCCAGGAGCCTCCTCTTGGAGGACGGCCCCCAATGGGCTCTTGTTCTCACTAGCTGCGCCTTCTGTCCCTGCTGTTTTCCAGTGGCTGAAGCAAATAGAGGGAACGGAGGCGGCCCTGACCCAGAAGATGCTAGACTTGGAGAAAGAGAAGGTAAAAGATGCAACCCCCTAGGAGGGAGGGGGGTTGACAGAGCTCAGATAATCCGCTTCCCAGTAAGGCTTTGCATGTGTTTTGTATTGATTTGCATGCATTTCTAAACTTTGCTTTTGCTCTCATTGCTTTTCTGTGTAAGTATCATCCATTCACTCAGTTATTCACTTGATACATATTTTTGGAGCCTCTGCTATCCTGGACACTATGCCAGGATTAGGGGTTCAGTAATGAATAGCGGGGTCCCTGCCTTGTCTAGCCTGCAAGCCCTTGGGGATGTGTGCGCGGGAGCTGGCAGCGGCAGTGTAGTGTGGGAACATTAGGAGAGGCACTTCGGTGGCATGGAGGCACCTGGACCAGGGGCTCAGGGACACCGAGATGGAGCTCCAGGCTTCACTTGCCCCTTCTTGGACATGAGTTTGGGAGAGACACACTGGACTCTGCTTCCTCATTGCTAATGGGGTTTCCTATCTCAGCCTCGCTGGGCCATAGGGATGAGAGATACTGGACACATGGCCCGTTTTCACGCAGTGCTTGGCACACGCGGTACCTGATAAACAGTGATGCCAGCTCTTCACCAGGTGCCGTGAGTGTACAGTGGGATCCATCTTACCCAGCCTGGGGATGTCAGAGAAGGCTTCCCAGAAGAGATGGTTCTTGAGCCTTCAAAGACCAAATCGAGTTTTCTAGGTAGAAATGAGAGGGGAAGGAGGAAGGAAGAGCCTAAGGCCTGGAAGCAGCTTGTTGGGTGGGAAGAGCCCTGGGCTGAATCACCAGGCCTGGGTGTCTAGTCCCACCTCTGTCACCAGTGAACTGTGGCATCTAGGGCAAGGCACTGGTCCTCTCTGGCCTTCTGTTTCCTCCTCTATAAAATCAAGTGGCTGCAACTGCTGAGCTCTAACCCTGAAACCCTCCAATCAGTAATAAAAAAGAGATTTGGGTTTCGGAGAGATCACGCTTTCAGGGACTGAGTGACCGGAGAGTGGGGAGGGTGCGTGCAGCAGTGAGAGTAATCAGGAGGTGGGTGATGCCATTGGTGTGGGGAGGAAGAGCCACATCTGAGAACCAGCCGCATCCAGGGTCCACCAGGATGTGACAAGAGGAATCGAGAAGGATTCCTGTAGCCCGGGGCGTGGGAACCAGGTCAGGCACCTGAGAGGAAGGAAGCTGGGAGGAGTTGGGACAGGCTTGATCAAGGCTCTTGGGCCAGCGAGGCTCCTGCTGGGGATTCACGCAGGAGCAAGCAGGGCAGACCTGACATCCCTTCTCACCCAAGCACTTGGCAGGTCCCCAGCTCGGTGGGACCGTCACTGTCCAGCAAGTGTGAGTAGGTTGGCTCTGAAGAGCTGCCCGGTGATGGGTTCTCACATTGATTTTGACCTTGGGGACCTCCTCTTTTTCAGGACCTGTTCAGCAGGCAGAAGGGCTACCTGGAGGAGGAGCTAGACTACAGGAAGCAAGCCCTCGACCAGGCTTACCTGGTAGGACCGGAAGTGGGTTGGATGTTCTGATTCTTCAGACTCAGCGTTACAGGCTGCTCTTCCTTTGGGGGCTGACGGCACATTTGGGGTCCTTGAAATGCTGCGTGGCGCGATACCAATGCCATCTCCACATTTCGACTGGTTTCAACCCGAATGACCATACAGATAAATTGTCACTTTTTCCAAATCAGTCATGATTTTTCAAAAACATTTAGTTAGCTTGATGGTTTCTTTAGGCATACTTATTCAGTTCTAGTAATCATTTGAGATGAAGGAAAAGAAACTTTCTGCTTATTAGTTTTTCTTATTAATATTTATTTATGCTTAAAGCCCAGAGCAAGTTTTCCCATAAATAGCAAAAAGAGACAGTCACAAAGGAACAAAGGTAAAGCAATGAGTGGAGGGTGGGTGATCATCAGAACAAGAATTACTTGTGAGGTCCTGTGCAACATTGTGCCTGGGTCACAGAACTGGTTCTGGACTTCCCGGTGATGAACATGAGGTGGGACCGTGCTCAGGTTCCTATGGCTTTGAGGGGGCATTTCCAGGATGTCCCCACAGCAGAGTGCACTTGGAGTTCAGCACCGCTCTTGCAGGAAGAAGCAGTGAGTATATAAAGCCTGGAGCAAGGCTTTGCTCAGATCATTTGTAGCTAACATCATTTTACAAAGTGGGTTTGTACCTAAGAGATGCAGAATCAATAACTAAAAATCCCCGTCTCCATGAAGACAGAGAGTAGGACGCTGGGCTTAGCAAAGGTGGGAGATTCTGGACTTGAAGCTGGTCCACCTCACTGTGACCCTCGACCCTTCGTGTCCAGGCTCTGAGGCTTGAATCCCCAGGGCAGGGGGCAGCAGATGGAGAAGGTCAGGGCGGTTTGAGCCTCGTCGGGAAGTGGCATTTCCCCATCCAGTTCTTACTTCTGGGCACGCGCTGTTACGGGCAATTTAGAAATGAAAGCATACTCACCCTTTTCTTCCCTCTTTCCCTTTTTTGGGTTTTCCTTGATTCTGTCCATTCTCCGTCCTTTTGCAAGCACCCTTTGCCACTGCACTATACACCATCTCTGTCCTTCCCTGACCTTCCCCAGAAGGTTCTGAGGAATACGATTTCAGGAGATAACATAGAAACTTACAGCCAAAAAAGGAGGGGGTGGCTGCAGGAGAGTAAGTTTGGAAAACTCTGAGGACTTCTTGGGTCCTAAAGGATGGGCTGAGACTTCAAGAGGAACAGAGCAAGCCGTGTCCAAGTTCAGTGGCTCTTGGGGCCCTCTTTCAAGGGACATCTTGCAAGACTGGTGTTTCCCAACGCACTTTGGAAAACTTGGTGTCTGCCTTTGGCTCTCTAAGTGCCATGTGCAGAAAGGCCCTGGGGGACCCTGAGTCCAGGTTCTACAGAGGAGGCCCCCGGGCGTGCTGATCCTGCCACTGGGTAGAAATGACATTCTTACCCAAAGAATATTCCAAAGCCTCAAGTGGGATTTCAGGCACATGACGAGATTGGAGTTGTGATCAGCGCTAGGCTGACCTGAACAGTCAGGGAAGAAACATGCTCCAGAGGGTGGCAGTGCCGCGGCCGCAGGCAGAAGGGAGGACGGCAGGTGCCAGAGTCATACCTGTGTTCCTTTGTCGTTGAGCTGAGTGAGATGGTGCAGGGCCACAGTGGAGCTTCCAGAATTGGGTGGTGGGGTCCTGGCTGGAAGCTGGCCACATGCGGGTCTCCTAGGAGCTCAGCTGCTGAAGGCGGAGAGGGCAGCCAGCAGGCACAGGCAAGCTCCCCGCTCCCTGTGGACCCCTTGGCTGTGTCAGTGGACAGATTCCCACCTTCTAGTTTCCCAGGGGCGACGACTGGGGTCAGGAGAGGGGAATTTGATGCCTGCTGGCTAAGATCGGTCTGATGGGCCTGGAATTCCCTTGGGGGGGTTAGCACAGCCCTGCTGAAGCTGGGGAGGCTGCAGGAGCAGGTGGCCACAGGCACAGAGGGCCGCCCGTGTTGACCCACTGCTTCAAACCTCCTCCTGCGTCTTCACAGCAACTTCCATTAAAACGGGTGATTGGTCTATAGCATCTTTGGAAGAGAAAGAGCTGTTCCTAGCAAAGGACGTGGGTGGGGATCTAGGATGGCAGAGAAGGAGATACTTCTCTCTTTTGTCCCTAGATATTCCCATAAGGTAAATGTATTAAAGTGTCTCGCCGTGAGGCTGAAAAGAAATAACTTCCTCTCATGATGAAAACTCGGAGCTTTCCCAAGGATCTCCTCCACTGGCTACTAATCTCTCATGTGCTTTGCTAACCAGGGGTGTCTTGCTTTTCAGGGGGAGGAGAGAGCAATGAGGACACTGTCCCCATTTGCTTGGGGTTGAAATTGCTTTTCTAACTAGGCAGCTGAATGCCAAGTGTGTGCAATTTGGGACACATTTTCCACACTACTCGAGATAAAAGGGGAGATTTGTTCCCAAGCTGGAGGCAGTAAATTGGAAGCCAAAGACAAAAATAAAGCCCAGTTGAGTTGAACCTCTCTTTGAATCACACATCTTAAGGGGCGGTTATGACTACTTCTTCTTATTGCCCTAGTCCCCTCCTCTACAGAGCAGGGTGTCTTGATTGAATAGAGTTAAGAAGTGTTCTCAAAACCGTGTGCACAGGGCTGAAAGGGGCTCCCTCGCCCCCACGCCCACCCCCGAGACCGCTGGCCGCTCTGCTCGGCCCCTGCATGCCTCCCCTCCCTGCCCAAGATCCCCCAGCTGGGCCTCGCTCGGCTGCAGTGTCCTAGGGGTTCCCGTCCACCCACCTGTGACCTCCCACTGTCTGTGTGATTTGGGCCGCTCAGAAAATCCAGGAGCTGGAGGCCACGCTGTACGATGCGCTGCAGCAGGAGCCCGGGCGGCGGGCCAGCGAGGCGCTGAGCGAGGGCCAGCGGGAGGACCTGCAGGCCGCCGTGGAGAAGCTGCGCAGGCAGATCCTGCGGCAGAGCCGGGAGTTTGACAGCCAGATCCTGCGGGAACGCATGGAGCTGCTGCAGCAGGCCCAGCAGGTAGGGGCAGGGGCCCAGCTGGGTGCCACTGGCCACCACTGGCCACCATCCCCGCTTCTCCACCCCTCCTGTCCCCTGTCGGCACACTGACACCTCTGACGGGCACATTCGATGGAGAGCTGGCAGGAAATCAAGTTCCCGTGAAGCAGGGAGGTCTTCCCGTGGACGCCCTCATAGCCCACAGGTGAATCCTCGGTGATGGGGAGATGCGGGGCTCCCGGGCCCACTATACCGCCAACTGTTTCTAATCACACACTTAAACAACACAGTCCCCACCCCTGCTGAATGGTAACACAAACCAAAGCAAGGCGTCCCCTCTTCCTCCAGCATTTGTGTTCTGTTTAAACTCAGGTTCTTGTAACCAGGAGGCGCGGGCTGGACGGTTTGCTTTGGGGCTGATCTCGTGATGACGGCTACTTTGAGGACTGGACCTGGAAGCTGTATTAGTTGTTACCTCTGAAAACCTAAATGTATTCCGAAATGTATTTGGGGTCCTGTGCGAACGTCATGTGCTGCCGAGCGCACGGGGACCAGCTTCCCAGGACTCGTGAGGGGGACGAAGATGAGGACGCAGCAGTAGCTCTGGCATTCATTGGGCGCTCACTGTTTTAGATCCTTTACCTCACGGCACACCTGTGGGTGGGACGATTATGTCCATTTTCCTGATGAGAAAACTGAGGCTCAGGAAGGTTAACTCATGTGCCTAAAGGTCACACAGCTCATAAGGAGTCCTGTCTGTGAGGAAGGATCTAGATAACCAGTGGGGGTCGATGTCACAGAAGGAGAGAGACAGAGACAGAGACAGAGAATTGGAAGAAGGAGCAGGTAGAGCGCTGTGTCCGAAGCAGCGGAAGCCCCCATTAGGACTGAGAAGCAAAGATCCCTGGTGGGTTTGAGGAAGGGGTGTGGGGGGCACAGCCGACTGCATTGGGTTGAGGAGTGAAAGGGCCGTGATGAAGGGGGAAAGGGTAACTGGAGGTTATGACGGCGAACTCTTCATTCCACACTTGATTTGGGTGAAAGGACTTCGGGCATCCCCCGCGACCCTCCGCCTGGGCTCCCGCACTGCCCCCTCTGTGCCAATGTGATCTGCTCGCCAGCTCCTGAGTGACCTGGCTCTGATGGGCATAGCTCCTGAGCCGGTATGATGTCTGGCACATGCTAGGAATGCTGGGGACACCAGGAGGGAGAGGATGGAGATGGAGGGGAGAGAAGGGAAAAGCATGGAGGGGGTGTGACAAGGACACTGTCACTGAACCATCTCCGTTATGGTCACATCGCTAGTGAAAAGTCCCCTGAGGTGACCGCACCCCACGGGACAGATCCTGAGCATCTAGCGTGACTGGGGCTCTTCAGTCAGTGCGCACAAAGTGCCGGGGGTGCGGGGAGGTCCCTTCCCAGGGCAAGCTGTGAAGGTCCCGATGGAGGGCCCAGCTGAGCCAGGTTTTGAAGGTAAATAGGAAGAAGCCACGTGACCATTGGGGGAGCAGTGTTTCAGACAGCAGCAGAGCAGGGGTGGTCAGCTGGGGTAGCAGTGGTTGAAAAAACAGACCCTGGGACCAGATAGCCTGGCTTTGAACCCTGTTTTCCCACTTTTTGGCTGTGTGGCTTTGGACAAGTGACTTAACCTCTCTGGGTCTCACTTTCCTGAGATGGTGATAATGCCTACTCACTGGGATGCTGTAAGGTTTAAGTGAACTATTACATGGAAAGTGCTCTCAGTAAGTGTAGGCAGCGTTATTATTGCCAAGTGTAGACTGTCAGTAGGTGTAGCAGGACCAGGGCCAGACCAGGCTAGGAGCTGGGTGCTGGCTTAGCTAGTGCCCAGCACTGGGTGTCGTTTGCAGGACTTGCCAACTGAGTGTGAATGAAGGGGTTGATTTCGTGTTCAGCAAATCCAGCTCAAAGCAGAGCATTTGTGCATTTGAACCAAAAAGTCATTGCCCACCTGAGGACCCAGATCTCACGAAGGTGCTGGTTATAGCCTAAGTCCAGAACGTATGATGGATGGGCCAGTGAGCACATCCTAAAGACAAAGGGCAATGCCGCATGTGGCCGTGACTCCCTGAAAAGCACCATGTCCCACATACTAAGAGAAAAAGGGACTCAGGTGATTAAAAAAAAAAAAAAAAAAAAGCAGAAAGCAAGCCATGCTGGCTGTGTGGCCGATTGAGGACTAGGCTCCCTTAAAGAAGAAAATCATTTAAAATACAAGTGTTTTGGAGTGTTTGTATAACATCATATAGGACCAATCACTTCCTTTTATATTTCTCTTGGCCTATGTAGTAAATTGCATGTACCTAAGCATGGGGAAAGTTGACTAAGAGCTTGACCCACGGCTGCTAGCTGCTTTTCCTTTATCTCTGGAACATTTTCAAATCAGTTGAGAATTCTGCTGAGGGTAAATGGTAGATACTCTTCCTCCCACTGAAAATGAAGGCTGCCCTCACTCTCATTAATATACACTGATATGCGTCTGTCAGCCAATACCAATGACAGATGATATATCACTCTGAGGCATTTATGAGATAGGACATGCAAAGCAGTTAGTGAGTGCCTGGTGCGTGGGAGGTGTCTAGTAGAAGGAGGACTCTCTTTATATAATTACAAACGTGGATGTTGACACCCGGGGCCGCGTTCTGTCCTGTCCACCCTGGCTACTCAAAGTGTGGTCCATGGAGCATCTCCTGGGAGCTCTTAGAAATGCAGACTCTCAGGGCCCACCCCAGACCTACTGAATAGGATTCTGTGTCTACAAGATTGCCAGGAGATTTCTGTGCAAGTTAAGTTGTTAAATGCTAGTTAGTCTGAGAGATACGTGGCTGTGAATTAGAGAGGGGTGTAAATGTCTGTATTAGTTTACTTGGGCTGCCATAACAAAATACTACAGACTGCATGGCTTAAACAACAGAGGCTGGATATCCAAAATCAAGGCCTGGCTGATTGGGTTGCTGGTGAAGGCTCTCTTCCTGGTTTGCAGACGGCCACCTTCTCTCTGTGACCCCACATGGCAAGGGGGATGCAGGGGGCAGATTGGGGCAAAGATGGGAGGGAGAGAGATTGTCCTTTTCTTATAAGACCACCAATCCTACCAGATTAGGGCCCCACCTATGACCTCATTAGGGCTTCAACATAAGAATTTAGAGGGGTCACAATTCAGTCCATAGCAGGGTTCCCATTACGTTGTTGGCTTTGTAAGGAAATGAGTTCTCATGCCTTCTTCCCTGACTCAGCTCAGGTGAGCCCCTCCTCCATCACATCATGCCACAGAATCCAGGGGAAAGGTTCCACCTCCTCCCTTCTCTGGGCTCAGCTCCAGAACTGTCAGCAGGGCTACACCCTCCTGGCCTCCTGTTCTTTGTGGGTGGTTCGGAGCAGCTCCAGCTCCAGGCTTTGTCTTAAGGGTCCTGTGTCACCCTGTAGGCAGAAATGCTTGGCCAAACTCTCCCAGTGTGGCACAGATGTAACCGATGATGCCATGACGTTCACAGATTCTTGCTCCCCCCTCTCCCAGCCCAGCATCACACGTGTAAGAGCAGCAAGAAGCAGGAGCCCCAGCCAGCATCTCAGTGCCTTCGCAAAAGATGCTCAGAGTTCAGAGTACATCTGTTTTACTGGGTGTTTCCTTTAAAAGAATGGGCTGGATTTGGTTCATCCAGGTGATGCCTGGGTAGAGAGACTTCCCTTACAACAAGCCCCATGACAGCATGATGCTGGGGACAGAGAGACCCTCCTGTCTTGAGCTTTCATTCAACAGCTTATCACTGGGCACCAGTCATGTGCTGGGCACAGGTCTGGCCGCTGGAGATGGAGCAGTGGGCAAAGTCCCTGCTTTCCTGGAGGGTGTCTTTTCATATCTCACTGAGGGGAAACAAGCAACATGCATGTAGATATCAGAAACGGTGAGACTTGAGGCTAAAATGATGCGAGAGGTGAGCCATTCAACTATTTGAAGAGAGAACAGCAAGGACAAAGGCCCTGAGGTGGGAACAGGTTTACTATGCTGGAGAAAATGTTTACATTGTTCATCAGCTGTAGTTTTCAAAAGCAGTTCCCACCACATACAGGATTTTTAAAAGAGACCGTCAACCTGAAACAATAGTTGTAATGAGCATTGTTAAAAACCCAGTTTGTAGAGTATCACATGGCTTGTAAAACTCTTGGCTATCTAAGTGTTCGACCCAGTTTAATTGATGGGAAACAGGCCCAGGGACCAAAACAACTTGATTAAGGCCAACCTGCTTTAGGAAGCAGTGGCCATTCCACTAGGGGCCAGTTCTGAGTTCACATCATACTAATTCCCTGAGGTTTACTATTTGTCTTTGGCAAGTGTTTGTCCTGAATTTGATAGATTCTCCAGAAATCTGGCATTAAAAAAAAATAATTTTGAAGAAGCCACATTTCCAATGGGAGAAGGGCGTTAGGAGCCTGAGAATTTCAAACGTGCATCACAGTGATTTTTTTTCCCTCCAGGAACATAAAAAAGAGCATTTTAAAGCTACGAATGGAGAGCTACGATGTGGCATTAGTAGCACAGGGTCTTGGGTCAGACAGGTCTGGATTCAAATTCCCCCGGCCCCGCCCAGTGTAACCCAAGACGAGACAAGGTACTCAGCTCTGTGAGCCACGGGTGGGTGTCCTCATCTGCAGAATGGGGACACTGCCAGCACACATCTCAAGGGTTGAGGTCAATGGAGAATTTCTGTGAAGCATTTGGAAGAGAACCTGCCATGAATTAAGCCCTGGACAGGAGTCAGCTCCTACCCGCTGCCCTGGGCCTTTCCCACCCAGCCTGGCCTCCGCTGCAGGTTCTGTCACTCACAGTAACAAGGCCCCTGCTGGAGTCCCCAGCACGTGCTGATCAGGCAAGAGTGGTCCAGGCTGTGCTCCAGGACTGGGAGGAGGGAGAGTGAGATGCCCTTGGCCTTGTAGAGCTCACACCTGGTATAGTGAACACAGAGGCAGGCCCTGGGCAGGGGGTGGCCGTGACGGGGGGGTGCTGGGAGCCAGGGAGAGCCCTGCTGGTGGGGGAACCTTGACATGGACACCTGAGGGTGAGAAGGAATGGGCCCTGCCCGAAACCCCCCAAGTCTTCCCTTCATTCTTGGAAGAAGATCCCTGGTGCGTGCGCTCCGGCCCCGTGTCACCCCAGCCCTTGTGCCCAGATCCAGCCTTGCATCTGCTGTCCCCCTGCCGGGGACGCATTCCTCAAATGTCACCTGAGACCGGCTGCCCCATGGCCTTGCTTAAGCAGCTGCTCCCCTGATTTACTTTTCTTCCCGTCGCTTCTCACTACCTGGTCTTTGCTGACTGTCTCCCCACGAGGCTCTGAGGGCAGGGCAGCTGCCGTGTCCCAGCGCCCAGAACAATGCTGAGTGCAAGCACAGCACAGCGGCACAACACAGCACGCACCACACACAACACACAGCACACACACACAACACAGCATACACAACACAGCACACACAATGCACAACACAATACATACAACACACAACTCACAGCACACACAACACAGCATACGCAACACAACACAGCACAGCACACACAATGCACAACACAATACATATAACACACAACACAAAGCACACACAACACAACACAGCATATGCAACACAACACGGCACGACACACACAATGCACAACACAATACATATAACACACAGCACACACAACACAACACAGCATACAAAACACGACACAGCACACACAATGCACAACACAGTACATATCGCACACAACTCACAGCACACACACCACACAACTTTCAGAACACAGCACAGCACACACAACACATGACACAGCACACACAGCACAACACACACAACACAACACAGTACAGCACACACAGCACAACATAGTACAACACACACACAACACAACACAACACAGCACAGCACTGCCAGGCATTCTGGCAGCGCTCAGCTGTATCTGACCCGGCCTGGAGCACCAGCTGCCTGCGTTGATGGGAAGAATGTGTCCCAGTTTGCCCTGGACGGCCCCTGTCCGTTTTGCCTGCATTTGGCCCATGGGATGCAGTGATGTGACGTCATCAGCCTGGCCCCAGTGGGCATTTCAGTTTTCAAGCCCTATTAAGTAAGGGGAAAAGTGGGTGCAGGAAAAAAATCAATCAGTCCATGGTACCTTTCCCAACAGAATGATTCTGCACATTTGCAAGATGTTCTCCCGGAGTGAAGATTGGAGTTGATCCACTCATATAAACTTGCTTTGTCCTCTCCCTCGCCAGGTTTCATTCCCCAGCACCAGCTGGCCTGCACCACAGATATCTGCTGGGACCACAAGCAATTGCAGTACCACCCTCACCCCTCACTGCCCCTCTCCCTGCCAATCCATCCACTGCACCGCAGAAGCCTTCCTAACACGGCATAGCACCACCCCTCCCCAAAGACCCTCCCTGGCTCCCCCGTGCCCAGAAGATGAAGTCCGGGTTGCTTAGCCTCACACCCTGAGCCCCCTGGGCCCTGTGCTCACCTCTACAAATGCATCGGCTGCCTCTCTCACGAGCTTCTCCTGCTCTATGTCACACCATTTTCATTTGCAATTTTTCTAACATCTACATACCAGGCCCTGTTCTAGGCGCTGGGGATACAGCACTTGCTCTCATGAAGCTTATAGTCCAGTGCAGGGAGACAGGTCAGTGATGGCACATAGAAGGGGCTCCATAAACGTTGGTTCACTGATGGTCACACCAACCCTCTGAGTGGGAACCACTGATGCAGTTTCACAGGTGAGGTGAGTTCTCAGAGAGGGTAAGCAACTTGCCCAAGGTCACACAGCCAGGAAGTGGCAGAGCTGGGATGTGAACCCATGTCATCAGATGACAAAGCTCTTAAGCACTGCCCCTTCCAGCCTCCCATGACTGGATGAGAGACTGACCCTGGTTATTAAAAAAAATTCAGGAAAGACTAGAATGAGAATCAGCTTCTCAGGCTGATTTTTTTAAATAAAAATATCTATTTACTTTTTTTCCACTTAATCTTTTTTAAAAATTTCATATTGGGGCATAGTTGATTTACAATGTTGTATTAGTTTCAGGTGTACAGCGAAGTGATTCAATCATACATATACATATATCCATTTTTTTCAGATTCTTTTCCCATATAGGTTATTACAGAATATTGAGTAGAGTTCCCTGTGCTATACAGTAGGTCCTTGTTGATGATCTATTTTATATATATTAGTGTGTATATGTTAATCCCAAACTCCTAATTTATCCCTTCCCCCCATCTTTCCCTTTTTTTTTTCTTTTTTAAAAAAATTTTATTTATTTATTTATTATTATTATTATTATTTTTTGGCTGTGTTGGGTCTTCGTTTCTGTGCGAGGGCTTTCTCTAGTTGCGGCAAGCGGGAGCCACTCTTCATCGCGGTGCACGGGCCTCTCACTGTCGCGGCCTCTCTTGTTGCGGAGCACAGGCTCCAGACGTGCAGGCTCAGTAGTTGTGGCTCACGGGCCCAGTTGCTCCGCGGCATGTGGGATCTTCCCAGACCGGGGCTCGAACCCGTGTCCCCTGCATTGGCAGGCAGACTCTTAACCACTGCGACACCAGGGAAGCCCCATCTTTCCCTTTTGGTAGCCATAAGTTTGTTTTCAAAGTCTGTAAGTCTGTTTCTGTTTTGTAAATAAGTGCAAAAAATGGGCAGAAGATCTAAATAGACATTTCTCCAAAGAAGACATACAGATGGTCAAAAAGCACATGAAAAGATGCTTAACATCACTAATTATTAGAGAAATGCAAATCAAAACTACAATGAGGTATCACCTCACACTGGTCAGAATGGCCATCATTAAAAAGTCTACAGACAATAAATGCTGGAGAGGGTGTGGAGAAAAGGGAGCCCTCCTGCACTGTTAGTGGGAATGTAAATTGTACAGCCACTATGGAGAACAGTATGGAGGTTCCTCAAAAAAACTAAAAATAGAGCTACCATATGACCCAGCAATCCCACTCCTGGGCATATATCCGGAGAAAACCATACTTTGAAAAGATACATGCACCCCAGTGTTCATTGCAGCACTATTTACAATAGCCAAGACATGGAAGCAACCTAAATGTCCATCAACTGATGAATGGATAAAGAAGATGTGGTACATATATACAATGGAATATTACTCAGCCATAAAAAAGAATGAAATAATGCCATTTGCAGCAACAAGGATGGACCTAGAGATTATCATACTAAGTAAGTCAGAGAAAAATAAATATCATATGATATCACTTATATTTGGAATCTAAAAAAATGATACAAATGGACTCAGGCTGATTTTTAAAGCCCAGAAGTTGTTCCTGGGAGATTTTTGCAAATCCTTCAAAAGCTGTAAAGCATTGTCCTCCCTCCACGTGGCATTGTGATTTACAAGGCACTTTCCCCCAGGTCCCCATTTCACCCCTAGGGTCACAGGGTCACTGTGCAGTTATTACAGAAGAGGCATTCCACACAGATTATTGGATTACATGACTCTCCAAAGTCCACCTGCTGGTAAATTTGGGGCCCGGGATCCAAGCAAGGGTCTAGCCGAGTTCTGTGCTCGTTCTCAGATGCTCTCTGCCTGCCCGCCTTGCAAGGGGGTCTCTGGAGGGCGGTCACAGTCTCCCTCAGGTGGAAGAGAATTAGAAACATACTGGGTTTCTCGTCCTTTATAGAGCACGTACTCTCTGCCGACTTTGCTATAAGTACTTTGCACAGATTCACTTGCTAAGTCCTCAGATGTGGGCAACACTATTACCCCCAATTTACAGATAAGGAAACCAAGGCCAGAGAGGCTGAACTACTTGCCCAAGGTCACATATCTGAGAGCAGAAGTATTTTTCATCTCTCTTCCGTGCCAATCCATCTTCTGTTTTGCTGCCAGTGTGATCTTTCCAAAATCAAAATCTCATTATTTCCTTTCTTGAAATCCTTCACGAGTTCTCCATGACACCCCCAAACCTGCAAGCTCCTCATCGGGACATTCCAGACCCTCTGAGCTCTGCCCCCCTGCACTCCCAGCTGCCTGCACACACACACACCATTCCTTTTGCCTGGAGTTCCCTTCCCTCTTTGGCGTCTGGAAAACCACAGTGGGCTGGGTTTTGTGTTTCCTCTGGACTCCCCAGCCCACACTTCAACTCCTTACCCCCCTCACCTCTGCTCAAGTGTGATCTTCCCTGAGCACCTATATGAAATAGCACCCCATTCCTTCCCTACCCCTGCTCGACTCTCTCCGTGACATCTGTATTCATCCAGGGCACCATCTACGTATTTGCGTAATACCATTGTCTGAACCTGATGGGACCACAAACTCCTCGAGGCCCCGGGCATATTGAGCCATATTTGCCGAGTGGGTGAATGTGCCCACAGTGGTGGTTCTCAGAGTGGGTTCCCCCAGCCAGCAGCATCCACATCACCTGGGGACCTGTGGGGAATACAGCTTCTCAGGTCCCACCCTGAACCGCTGAGTCAGAAACTCTGGGGCAGGGCTCCTGGGATCCGCAGGGCCTCCAGGTGATGCTGATCTGAGTTTGAGAATCTGGACAGAAGGCTTCTCTGAACGGATGATGGGTCCACATGCTTAATTCGGGCTGACCTGAGTCGCCGACCTTCAGCCCGACAGCGTTCTCCAGAGGAGTGAGGTCTCCATGTACGTTCAGGACTGGCAAGGCTGTAGCCAGCTAGGCAGCTGTCTGGGGGTATCAGCCCTTGAGGGGTGTTGGAGTGCTATGGGACACATGACAAACTGGAAAAGGTTGTACTTACCAGACCCCCTGGGTGGGATCCTGTGTGGAACTGGAAGGAACGGATTGATGAACCACCGAGGCTTGGTGTGCACGCCTAGGGGCACTCGGCAGGTGCACAGCCAGGTCGGTGACCAACTGTCCCTGTTTCCCCGGGACTGATGAGTTTCTCAGGACTCTGGACTTTCAGTGCTAAAACCGGGAATGTCCCAGGCAAATGGGGACAGTTTGTCATCCTAAAACCTAGCGCTACGTGGGCTTCTAAGAATCTGAGCGGATGCTACAGCCATGCCTACCACCGGCACTCATCTCTGCACCAGCTCCCAGGCTCCAGCTAAATAAATCTTGGACAAGTTATTTGGTGCTACTTCAGATCCATGATCTTTATTAACCTACCCAAGGCACCTCTGTGTCTTGGTCTAGTCTTGATGTTTATGTTTTAAAAAGATCCTGTCTTAAGAGTATGCACTTAAGAGTATGCATGGTAATTCCATTACCATGCATTTCAAGAACAGGCAAAATCTACTTTTAGTGACAGAGGTCAGAATAGAGTCACATGGGGGCCTGAGGGAGCCTCCTGGGTGCTGGAGAAGCCCTCAGTCTTGATTCAGGGGGTGGAGAGACAGGCCTGCGCACGTATAAACGTTAGTCAAGCTGCCCACTTAGTATCTGTATGTGTCACTGCTTATACGCCACACCACGATAAACAACAAAGAGTAAGGTTTGAACCTGGAAATTTTACTTTTTCTGATACAGAACTTAATGTGTTGCAGAGAATCCGAGAATTGGAGGATAAACTGGAGGTCCAGAAGCGACATCTGAAAGAGCTGGAGGAAAAGGTGAGTGGTGTGAGCTCAGACCACCCCCTGGGCTTCTCTCCATGAGTCGCTCACATGGAATATTCTCTTTTCCTGTCAGTTTCATGAAACCCAAGGAGTGGGCTCTGTCTCCAGCCCTCCCTTCTCTGCCCATGTCCCCCAAACTGGCAGTCCAAGAAATAGGTAGCCCCATCAAGTACTTTTCTAGGGAAGAAAAGTACAGTCTGGGATCAACTGTGTGTGAGGGAGGAGGGTGGTGTCTTTTTTTTTTTTTCCACAAAAGACCTTCCGGTGAAGCCCCCTGACACTACCTCACCATCTTTTGTGAGCCATAAACCAGCCACAGACATTGGACTCATTCACCTTAAACGACATTTATGCCCAAAACGAGTGAGTGTTCTTGGAAGTCTCCTCCCTCCAGCAGGAAGTATGGCTGACACCCAGCCCCATTGTCTCCCTACGGTTATCACCATTTTAAGGGTGAGAACGCTGAGCCTGAGAAAGATTCAGACACTTGTCCATGATCCCACAGCTGGAAAGGGACACCCGGGGTCTCCAGGGAGGTCACACCAGTGCCCCCGCCACACGTTGCTGGTCCAGACGGACAAATGAGTCCACACATGCGGCATCTTTGTCAGGGCACTTACCACTTCCCGTCCATCCACTAGCTTTTATTCGTCTCTTTATCCAAGACAGTTCTTGCCACAGAATAGGGCATCAGCAAATGTCTGCAGAATGAGTAATAGATGAGTAGAGAGAAAACCCACAACTGCACATTTTATATCGCAGAGGTATGCTCACATGTGGGAACAGGTGAAGGGCTCTGACCCCATCGGGGTGGTCTGCTGGGGACAATGTGCCCCAGGAGGCTTGACGGGTGATGTGTCGTCACCCCGGGGCAGCAGGTGGAGAAAGGGCGTTTCTGGGCTTCAGGTACCTGAGGCTGGTCTTTGGAGAGAGGAAGCCGTCTCATTCCATGGACAGAGTAAGGCCAAAGTCATGAAAGCCACCAGAGAGCAGATTCAGGGCTATCTACAAAGGGGAGGACAGCCCGCTCTGTCTAGAGGGAATCAAACACAATGGCCCAAAGAGACAGAAGAGCTCTTCAGATGGTACACCAGCCTTCTCTCCTGGGAGTCAGCTATTACACAGGTTCATTCACCTTCCCGGCATCTTCCCATCTGCACCTGGAGCCCTGGGGCCTCCCAGCCTGCACAACCAGCAGGGGGGCAGCAGAGGGTCTTGGCTGGAGGACTTGGGCCAGTTCTCCTGTCGGCGCCCTGGAAATCCCATGGAAATTCGGTCTAAGCAGATTCCTAGAGTGCCCATCTGCTGCATGCCATCCCCCCTCCCCAGCTTCCAAGGTTATTTTGAGGAGCGAGGGGATCTCAAGGATACTTCAAGGATTTCCCCGCGGGCACTATTGGCCTGGGCTGGTGGAAGAATAACTCCAGCCACCATGGTCAGTGGGCAGGAACTCTGTCCCTGCCACACTCCACAGGCTGGTCTTGGCAAGGACCTCCCCTTCCCCGGGCCTCCGTTTCCTCATGTAGAACATGAAGAGCTAGGTGATTCTAAAAGCCCCTTCTAGCTCTAACTTCCAATGATTCTAAATTTTGTTTAAAATTTGGTGGCTGTCTGTTTGGATTTTCATTTTTTCAATAACAATTTAGGGGAGCTATTACCTTGATTTGGAAAAAAATAATGAATTATTTTCAAAAGCCCCGGATAATGTTCAGACATGTTTCACCTAATCACCAGCAATTCTTTTTGAAGAAAGCAAGTAATAAATAAACTAAGGGAAAAAACTCTACTCTCAAACTGACCTGTATAATTTTTCATTCCCTTAAAGCCATTTTTTTCTGCAATTTTCTTCTTTTTAAAGTAGACTAATCAAATGGCACAAAAGATTTTAAACAGTGGAATCTCTCGGGAGAGTGGGCCCTGTCAGGGATGGTGTAGGGGCCAGCCTGCAGGTCAGACTGGATGACCTGTGACCTGGGTGTAATCTTCCTTGATCCTTGTACGCATGTCACACCTAGCCTTTGGTGGGACCATCAACTATGACTATTGGAGAGTTCTTCCTCTATATATACTGTCCTGCCAGGTTCTTCAAGAAAGTCACACCTCTGCACCAAAAAGCCCTGGTCCATGGTGTACATCTCCCCTGTCTAAATTAGCCAGATGTTTGGGGACTGTGTAGGGACAACCCACCCTGGGTGAGACATCCCATAGGATGGGTTTCTCAGGTGAAATCAGCTCCTAAAGCCCACTGACTTCCTGTTTCTCTTTCCAAACCCAACCCCAGTGGTGTAGTTCTTGTGAAATGCTGTCATTGAGTTCCATACTACATATCTTACATCTTTTTTTCTTTTCTTTTTTTCCCCCTCATTTTCTTTTGGTCTTATTTTATAGTTTTTGTTCCTTTTTTTGTTTTTCTCACTAGCATTCATTCTGTGGCCTTGATGACTTCAGTGAGCCAAGAACTCGGGTTGGTATCCTTTCATTTTCATTGATAAAAATGCTTTTTCTAAAAAGGAGATTTCCTCCCAGCTCTGACTGTAACATTCCTTTAGGTGCCATGGAAGGTGGCCTTGTGGTGGATTGGTCCTCGTCAGGCTCACTGGCCCCGGGGCATCCGGGGGTCACTGGCGAGTTCCACCCTTGAGAGGAAGATCAGGGAGCTCTCTGTGAATAAGATTGGACAGTGGGGACCTGGTTGTCCCCCTGTTGTATTTTATCTTGAGAAGGCGGTTGTGGCTTTTTCCAAAGGTTCTTTCTATTTTGGCTTCGGTTTTTGGTGCTCTCTATTGCCTGTGGGACAGTAAATTCACCGTAGGGTCCAGATCAGAGTGGGCTTCTGGGATCAGGGGTCTGCAGGAGTAGGAGGCTGATGGGCAAGTCCATGACCTGCATACAAAATGCCCAGGAAGCCTGTGTAAAGAGCCCAAGCTCCTTGCCTCTCCCCCACCCCCTGCCCTGGACCCCAGGCCTGGTTTTGATGCCATCCTGGCAGCTGGTCCTTCCCTGATCATTGGACCCTGCGTGTCTCATCCTGAGTTCCTGCTTTGGCACCCAGGCCTCCCCCATTCCCCCTGTTCTGAGTGCCCACCATGGACTGGGGTCTGCCAGGGCCCCTAGAGTCTAGAATTCTGCTGCTGAATCCAGCCCAGGTGAGGGCCCTGTGAATTCTGAGGATGCCCACAGCCTACTAGCTGCCTGGACCCCCAGGCTGAGCTCTGACACTGTGTCCCTGATTGATGTCCTTGTGGATACCCTGAGCCCAACCCCTGCACACAGGGCTCTTCCTTGGATCCTCTGTGCCCCGGTCCTAGGACAGCGCTTGGCACATGGTTGATGCTCATTCCGTGCTTGTGCAGCAAATAAAGGAATGATCCCAGGTCTGATCAGACTGGGAGTGGGGGTCGCCATAGTGGGTTGGGGGTGGGTGCTGAGAGACAGGCCATCTGAACCCTATTTCCTTGCTCCCTGGATTGTCAGGGAAGGTCCCTCAGTGGGCTTAGCTGGAGAGTTCAGGACAGTGATGGGAACAGGTGAGGGCAGATAAGCCATGGGCTTCCCCAGCCACTCTCACCCTTGGTTCTTGTGTCATTTCAAATTATTTTTTAATTTTCCAGGATAGAAAAAGAGCTTATGGAATAAACTGAGTCCTATGGCAAACCCAACCCCACTCAAACCAAAATTCAACAGCAAAACAAGCTATTCCAAGCCCAGAGACTGAAACCAGAATTCACAGATACTACACGACAGCTTGAACGGGAGGCATTTAGGATCTATGGCTGGGTCCTGGCTGGGCCGAGCTGTAGGAGCTCTGCAAGGATGATGGGGAATTTGTCAAGCTCAGGGCCACATCCAAGTCCCCACTGTGGCACCTTCAAGAGCCCGAGGGGCAGAGACCTGAATACCAGGAAACTAAGTGCAATTACTAGAAATGGATTGATTGGAGGGCCGCTGCACTGTCTGGGGACAGACTGCATCCTTGTCCCTGCACAGCATGCCTCCCCTAGCTGTGGTGTGTGCGCCCGGCTAGACACTGACTGTGTACATATGTCTCCATGAACTGTGCCGTGTGCATCCTGGAGTCTATCAGCCAGAGTGACTTGCAAATGTCCCTGTGATCTGAACCCAAAGTCAAGCCCCAGTCAACAAAACCCTCCAGATCTGTGTGCAGCTGAATTCAGCAGCTGATGGCCAGAGAGAGAGGGCTGGAGCCTCGCCCACTGTGGACAGTGGACCCCGGGACCTCAGATTTACAAGGGGGAAGCCACAGGCTCCATCACTCTTGAAGGTGAAAGTCCCAGAGCTTGACTGCACCTGGGCCATTGTAGATCAAGGATTGAGAGGCGGACAGCGTCCCCACCTAGACCACACTCGGGCTGTCTCACATCTGGGTGGTAATTTGCAAGGGGCTGGCAAGGAAGAAATGCTGGGTTGTGGAGTGATCCCTGGAGCACCCGCGGGAAATGAGGCTCCTTCCGCAGTGGTCTGAGACCAGGTCCACTTTCTTACAACCTCGGAGGAGGAGACAGCCATTCCTGATCCCAGGAGACCTGCCTCTGCACCAAGCCTCCCAGGAGAACGGATTGGGTGGGGCAGCTGAGGAGGCCAGGACACCAGCTGGTAGAAGTCAAGCCCAGGAGCAAATCCTGGAGAAGAGAAGTTACTTTCGGATGTTGTTGCTGTTGTTATTCTAGGGTGAGCAGGTGGGTGGGGGAGCATCTCCAGGAAAAGGCACCTGCTCATATGACTGATCCCTCCCAAACTTTCGGAAGAAAGACGTTGGGAATCAAAATAGATCAAGTGAAATGGAAGGTAGTGAATGTGAAGGAAAGGACAGCTGCATCTTGTTGGAAGGAGCAGCTGAAGGCAAGGATGGGTTGATCCCAAGGACGGAAAGATTCATTGCTCTGTGTTTGTTGGGCTGCAAGAGCAATCCTATAATTTTTAGTGAGAATAACCTTTGGAGAAAACTAAAATGACTGAAATTCAGGCTACCAAAGGAATCAAGGAGGGCAGGGAATCCAACAGAGGAGCTGTAAGTTCTCAGAAGGATAAACCCAAGGATGGAGAAGGACATGGAGCTCAGCACAGAAGGGGCACCCAACCAGATGGAGAGGGATATTCAAACCAAACCAAAGGATTAGGGGGCTCTAAGAAAACACACACCCAAGACAGCTGAGAAGTGATCATTCTCTTTTGAAATCTAAACCCAAAGCACCACCACCGCAGCCCCCATGACTTTCCCACATCTGATAACCAAAAGCAAATGAACTGATGTCTTTGCTTGAAAAAAGCAGGCATCTGAGAACTCCAGGCAGCAATGGGAATGTGGAACCATGCAGCAAATGAAAATGAAAAGCACGTCTGCTTTCTCTGGGGCCAAAGATACACAGAGAAGCCTTGCTTTGCTAACTTAGTAGCAGAAGTCCAGGAGGTGTGCAAGGGTCTCTGGGAAGCTAGTCCCACAGCACAGAGTGCCCATCCCTCCCCTGCTGCAGGAGTGTGGGCCTCATGCCCTCCTGCCCCACGCTTCTGTCTTCTCAGCTCTCCCACTCAGACAACAGGATGCCAATGGCAGTGGCTTTGAAGTCAGACCCATCCAGGTCCACTCCTAGACCAGCCACTCCCCTGCAGTGGACACTGGCAAAGTACTTGCCACTCAGAGTCTTAATTTCTTCATCTGTGGAATGGGGGGTGATAGTTCCCACATAGCACCTCACAAGAGGTCTTCTTTGGGCACAACTAGACAGTTAGACCCAAAGACTCTTGGATACTGGCAGGAGATGCAGCAGGCAGCATCTGATGCACCCTTGTGGAAGTCGTCCTCCGAGGAGACCATACGGCCCACAGGGGACCAGGGGCCAGTCTCTTTGGCCCCCAGGAGACAGTTCAGGTGCGAGGGAGTGAGGCTCATACAGGCAGGTGCAGGGAGCCAACAACGAGTCGGCATTTCTTGTGACAGTCCCAGGCATTGCTTCCAAGGTTCCTGCCAGGGACAGGCCCAGTCACAAGAGCCACAGGGGGCCTCAGAGTTCTGGCGGCCCACCAGGTGCGTACTCATGTACTCATACGTCATCCTCTGCCCTCCGCACCCAGATGAGACACACAGCTCAGGGCTGCTGTTGTGCTTGTTGCCTAGTAATGCAACTGACCTTCTGCCCAGATGTGGTTTCCAGGTGGTAGAGCTACAGACTCCACGGAACCCAAGTCAGTTTCTCACACAGAAAGGAGAAGGGTTGGGTCCACCCTTTACCACCAGCCTCCTCACAGATCTACTTGGGGGGTGAAGGGAGAGCCCAGGTCAAGTTCCTGACACAGGGACGCCATGCTGTGCCACTTAAATGTGCTGTTTCCGACTGCCCTCACATCTCACCCCTCCCCTCCCCTCCCACCTCATACTTCATTCCTCCCCTCCCCTCACTCCCCCCCCCCCCATATCCCTCAGTCCTCTACAGGCAGTGGAAACCGGTGAGGGGCAGGGTAGAAAAGTCCAGGGGGCAGACTGTGCCCCGCCGCCACCGTCTGGCAGCGGTGTGGGCCCGGAGACCAGCCCTGCGGGTGACCAGCCATCCGGTTTGCCCAGGTCAGGACTTCCAGTTCTAAAATGGGGAAGTCCCGGGCACACTGGGCATTTTCCCCCCCCCCGCTGCACGTACTGAGTTGGAGTCGGGTGAAATGCAACAGGCGGGCGTGTGCGGGAGCTGAAGCTTCTAGAGTCCACTCACCCTAGAGGTCCCAGGTGCACTGACTCGGTGCCCAGGGTCCTGCGGGCGGAGGGTGGGGCGGGGCTGGAGGGGGCGGGGCTGGGGAGCGGGGGCGGGGTGGTGCCGCAGGTGCACTGCGCACGCGCAGGTCCTGGTCGGGGGCACTGGTCACCTGCAGAGCTGGACTCCGCGATTTAGCGCCCGCTCAGCACCTTTCTCGGCGAATT
The DNA here is from genome assembly GCF_949987535.1 of Balaenoptera acutorostrata. NCBI lineage: Eukaryota > Metazoa > Chordata > Mammalia > Artiodactyla > Balaenopteridae > Balaenoptera > Balaenoptera acutorostrata. The sequence goes on along the minus strand of NC_080068.1, from coordinate 107,716,211 downwards.
CATCATTCTCTCTCCTTCCATTGGCCAGCCCTGCTTCCCTCTTTCTGGATTCTCGCGTTCCGCAGTTGAGCCTCCGGGTCCGGGGCTCCTGCTCTCCCCTCACCTTCCAGAACCAGCTTGTGAAGAGCTGACGAGCGGGAATCCCACCCGCCGCTTCCGGTACAGAAAAGCACGTTTGTTTCTCTTTTCTCACATTTAACCAGGACCTGATAGAGGCCTGCCAAATTGGGGATCCCAACCAGCCGATTTGGGGTGCCCCCCAGGTTGTCTGAGAAGCCTTGGGGACTCCTGCAGGCCCCGCACTGTGACCCTGATTCCAACTGAGGGGCAGAGCTGCCGGACTCCAGAAGCCTGGCTTCCTCCCACCTCCCTCCCAGCCCTCCTCCCGCCCCCTCCCCACCATCTCTCTGGGGCTGCCATTTCATCTGAAGTAGGGACCCCTTTGTCCTGCCCTCAGCCAAGCTCTGTGTCCTTCCTGTGGTCGCCCTCAGCCTTGGGGAACCTCACCCAGGCTGCGAATGATGCAGGGCCACGTCCTTACAGCGGTTCCACGGCCATCTGTCCCCTTTCCTCAGGTCTCCAGCCCTGAGAAGCCCGCAGAGGTGATAATCCACGGGCAATCCACGTTCCTGTCCTTCTCCCTCAGACACAGATGGTTCATTCCAAATGAAGCCCACAGTCTTAGTTACTTACCCAAAAAAAGTCTGAAGACACTTCCCCAGGCAGAGGCACTGGGGCTCAAATGCCCTTTACGTGTCCCGGATGCACCTTTCCTCTGGGCTGCTCCCCTAAGAAAGGTCTAGAATACGTGCTTCCTCCTCCTTGCAGGCCTGGTACATGACTTTTTAGGTGGTCACTTGGCCCCAGTCAGCTGTCAATCAATCCTTCTGCTCGAGGATGCTCCTGGCAGCTAAGGTCCCTGCGGGCTCGCTGTGCCAGGCACAGGACCAGGCACTTGAGAGCTAAGTGACTCGTGCAACAGCAGGGAGGGGACTGCTGTTCATCTCATTTTGCAGGGAGCTGGGTTAAGTGCCTAAGATCTTGGCGCATAAGAGGCAGAGCTGGACACAGCCCAGGCAGGCGATCTGAACTACATGTTGCTTCTGCCTGTCACGCACAGCCTGCATGCTGCATTCACTGTGTGCCTGGCGCTGTGCACTGCTTACCCTACAGCCACTCATTTATGCCTCAACAGCTCTTGATGTGGGTACTATTTTCACTACCCACGCCCACCTTTTATGAGTAGTTAGGTGATTTGTCCAAGATTCCATCCAAGAAACACCGGAGCTCTGAGTTGCCCCACTGCGCCCCCTCTTGGCCGATACCCCGCCCTGCTGCCTCTGACCGCTCCGTGTCTATTGCAAGCCCCCTGCGCCACCCTACATAGCCACTTTTGAGGAAGTAGATTTTAATTTTTTTCCTTTGCATTATGGCTTATTACAGGATATTGAATATAGTTCCCTGTACTCTATAATAGGACCTTGTTGGGTTTAAAAAAAATTTTTTTCCATTATGGTTGGGAAATACACTTTAAAACAGAATTTTCTCCCAACCCAGACAACCTCTCCACTAAGGTAGACAAGAAAGAAAACAATTTTATTATCGAATGAGCATCAAACCAGAATGTGATGTGCATCACAGACCATCCGCTAAGAGATTTGCAAAGACAGAAAAGAATCTCACTTCTTGTTAGCCAAGGAGATACAGCCCAATTCGTACAGGTCCTCAGGATAAACAATAATTTGTTGTCACGTAAGAGAACTTGGCAACACTACTTATTACATATAGGTCACCCTAAATCCACCTGGCCATTGGAGTGACCCTCTGTGTTTGTTCATTTGTTTTGTACAAAGAAAAGTGGAATTTCTCCTATCTCTGTGACAGGAGGTGGTTTTGCAACTTGGAGCCGGGAGACCAGGAAGTTAGGCTCCGACCCTCCCACAGGAACTGGGAGACAGGGTTCTATTTTCCTTGGATGTTTGCATGCCAAAGAGATGGCTCCCAGGATCTTCAGAAACACGTTCCTGGGTCAGAAAAGCAGCAGAAGGCCTATATAGCTTTTAAAAGAATTAACATATATTTCAAAGAGGTGAAGAAAGAGCGACAAGTTTTCTAAAGTAGGTGCTCTCAGAAAAGGGTGGGGGAAGTCCCTTCCACCATTTTTAACAGGGAGGATTATGTCTCGTAGTTTAAATTTCTATTTATTCCTGCACCACTCTGCATCAGGCCTATTTATTGCACCCTTCCCTGGCCAGCTCCTTCCGTTCTCGCCTCCTGCACCCCCCGCGGTACGCCATCCTCAAAGATCTGACCAGGACCCACCTTAGCTCTAAACACTCCAGGGACCCCCCCACTTCCCACACAGAGATGCCATGTCCTGGAGTCCAAGGCCCACAGGGATATGGCTCCAAGTCACCTTCTGTCCTGGGTCCTCACTTCCCCCTTCAGTGTGTCCACTGGGCCAGCCAAACCCGACCACTCCCACTCCCTTCACCTGTCCTGACTCTGTCCTGGAGCTTTGGTCCTGAGACTCCCTCCGCCTGGAGGAACCTTCTGCCCACCTCTGCCAGCTGTGATGGGTCATTCCTTGGCCATCTATACAGCCTCAACCTCCTCCACAGCAGGATGTGTTTCCTCCTTTTCGGGGTCTGGGTTCATCCCTCACCCCTTGAGTTTTGGAGTCAGACTTGGATTTGAATCCTGACTCTGCCACTGCCCATCTGTGGGGCCTGGCCAACTCCCCCAGCTTCCAGAGCCTCTGTTTCAGCATCTATAAAATGGTTATGAAAATGCCCACCTCCTGGGGTTTCCAGGAGAATTGGACTAGGTAAGGTGAGATGACCCAGTGCAGTGCTAATTTCCCTTTCCCTTCCCCTAGTAAACTCCAAGCCTGTGATAAATGTTTGCTGGACTCAGAAAGGAGGTTTAGAACTTCATTTATTACCTGGTGAAAACTTGAGCCTCACTGCTGAGAATTTATAACACTCTGATGGTCCTGCCTAGAAATCTTATTTTACCTCTTTGTACACATTATTAAGTTTTTAATTCCAACTGACTTTTCTGCTTTGGGTGAGTGCAGGCATGCTGGCTTGTAAAACGAGAGGCTTTCATTCATATTGTATGACATTTCTGCAGGTGAAACCCAAGTCCCCCACTCATAAATAATCCACCTGTTCTTGCCCTCCTCAAAGGATATTTTCCTGCACAATCTGAAGGCACTGCAGCCACCTTGAAATCTCCAGAAAGTCCATGTTGCAGATTCACTTAATTGTATTAAGTCTTGGCCCATGAACTATGTCTGGGATGGAGCCGACAGCTAAAGGACGGACTGAAAAAAGTTTCAGCTACGTTGTCAGAGCCCCCAGCAGCGATGGGTTTGATATAATGAACGTCGACGTGAAGATCGACACGTCCTGGATCTTCCAGGATGTAGAGGAGACTGGTGAGGAGCCGGGATGTCTTCCAGAAGAAGCAGCCAGAAGCCCAGACATGGGCACGGGAACACTCAGGAAGCAACTGGAATCCTCAGAACAGAAGCTGTTGGCAGCTGTGGACAAGTACGTGATGTCAGAGTCTGGGCTGAGGAGCAGGTAAATATACCATTTGGACCTCTTCTTTGTGTGTGTACGAATCCTGGGGCATCCTAATTGTGTCAGGATGGAGTGTTGAATCATTTCTATGACTGAGGATGCAGGCAAAACAATCAGTGTTCCATAACCCGCCACAGCGGTCCCTGGCTCCTTCTCTGTCTTTCCCTTCCTCTGCTCCGTGTCGTAGGGGCTGAGCCTATCTCCCAGGCTACCTTACTCACTGGCTTCCATCTGGGTCCAGCCAATGGGAGACGCTGAAGGGAGGAGGACGGGCGAAGCCAGGGGATTCTCCCCTTCTCTTCTGCTCTGGGCGACGTCTCTGACTATGGCTGCCATTCAGTCATGCTTTTGGCTTCCTCTGTGGTCCTGCTCCTGGGCCCCAGTATCACCACCTCCTCCCTGTCTATCCCTCCAGCCCCAGGGGCAGAAGTGGCTCCCAGCAGTTGCTAACCTCTGGGTTGCCTGTCATCTCTGTCTGGCCTTTCATCTCTTCCATCATCTTTGTAGCAGATTCCCTGTGTTTGTTTGATTCTCGCTGCTGAACCTCCTGGCGTAGGCTCTGTTTTCCTGATGGAACCGACATGGTCCAGAGGTGGGGCGTTTGAATCCAGGTCTTTCTCCAAAGCCCATGCTCTGTTTTGATACCTAGGCCAGTAGAATGAGGTGGGGCCTTGCATACATATCAAAGGAGAAACCCAGCATGGAAATGCAGTACGGTTATGGCTGGCGTCTGACAGGTTTACCAATATGCCAACAGCCAAGTGTCTTAAATTTGTCTGACTTCACCATTTTTTGTGTGTTTTCCTTCATTTTAGTAAGGGCAAGTCAGTAAATGTGTATTTACATGATCTTTACTTTTTCTCCTCTTTGTAAAACTTTTCACGTGAAAAAATTCACATATGAGAAAAATTATTCTGTCACCTTCAGTATCAGTCTATGTGATTGTCCATTCACTCATTCATCCATTTACTCATTCATTCCCTCATTCATTCACTCATTCTACATTGTGCACTTAGCCCTCGGGAATCACATACTGTTTGTTGTATGAGTCTGCTGGGGCTGCCATAACAAAGCACCACAGACTGGGGGGCTTAAACAACAGACATTTATTTTCTCATAGTCCTGGTGGATGGAAGTAAAAGATCAAAGTGTGGACAAGGTTGTTTCCTTCTGAGACCTCTCTCCTTGGCTTGGTGATGTCTGCCTTCTCTCTGTGTCTTCCTGTGGTCTTCCTTCTGTGCATGTCTGCGTCCTAATCTCCTCTTCTTATAAGGACACCAGTCATAGTGGTGGATTAGGGCCCACCCTAATGACCTCATTTTAACTAAATTACCTCTTTAAAAACCCTATCTCCAAATACAGTCACATTCTGAGGTACTAGGGTTAGCTAACTTCAACATATGAATTTGGGAGGACATATTCAGCCCAAAACATGAGTTTTAGGGGTTGAGAGCTGGAAAGGCAGGGCCCCAGCCCTGGAGAGATAGAAGTATAACTCACGCAAGGTTGTACATGGCAGTGAAAACCAGAAGGTCACCAGGCCTGGGAAAGATGGGTGGGAAACCCCTGCCAGAGGGGACCCCTCTATGTGAGGGAGAGACAGGCAGCGTGGAGGCACCATGAGTGACGGAGAGGAGGGTCCTCTGTGGCTGGGGCCTGGGGTGAGGACATCCTGGAGGCGGTGTCCTGGACCCGCCTGTGGGGAAATGTGGGCTGTGTCCTCAGTTCTCTGAAGGTGGGATGCACCATCCGGTAGAAGCAGGGCTTCGGGAGGGGAGGCCGGATCTGTGGCAGGGGTTGGGAAAAAAAAGAGTTAAGGCTTACCAAGATCCTGTGGTGCAGGGCACAGTGCTGACCTCCCCCCACAATGCCTCCATCACTGCTCCCTTGACCCCTGTGACACATAGAGTGATATGATCCCCTTTTCCAGATGAGGAAACTGAGGCTCAGTGGATGAAATACATTACTCAGTGTCACTAAGAGCTGAAGCCAGGGTCTGAATGCACAACTGTGAATATAGATTTCAGGCTAACTTCACCATGGGTTTGCTCTAAGTAGGGGATAGTAAAAGATTGATAGTGTACATTGGATTTCACTTCAGTTAAAAAGTTAATATTTAAAAGTATTTATTGCAAAACTAATGCAACCACGTTGTTAGAAATTTGAGAACGAGAACCCTACTCCCACCTCCATAACACTATCATCGCTGCAAATTCATTTACAATCTAAATGTAACAAAATTAATAATAGCTGAACACTTGTTGAGTGTTTCCTCTGAGCTAGGCACTATTTACATGCTTGACGCGTATTAACAGACTTAATCCTTAAAAATAAATTACTGAAAATGAAGTAATAGCAATATCCTCAATTTCTAGATGGGGAAATTAAGGTGCTGGCTTAAGTAACTTCTCCGTGGTCACACACCCGGCTACATGGGGGCGCTGGGACCACCCAGGCAGCCTGCCCAATTTATCCTGGTGGATATTCCCTGATGGAGTCTCCCAGTTCCGTAGCACTCTTTGCAGCTCTACACTGTAATATATATTTTTTAACTTGTCATTAATCAGTGAAAAATGGTACTTCATTGTCTAGTTCCTATTTGTGTGTGTATATGTTTCCTATGGCTGCTAAAACAAATTACTGCAAACGTGCTGCCTTCAAACAACACACATTCATTGCCTTTCAGTTCTGGAGGCAGAAGTCCTAAAGCAGTCTCACTGGGCTACAGTCACGGTGTCCGTAGGCCTGTGCTCTCTCCAGAAGCGGTAGGGGAAACCTGTGTCTGCCTTTTCCAGCATCTATAGCTGCATTCCTTGGCTTCTGGCCCCTCCCCGTCTTCAAGCCAGCAGGGTAGCATCTTGCTTCAGTGGTCACATGGCCTCCCCTTCTGCCTCCCTCTCATGAGGACAGTCGTAATTGCGGTTAAGCCCACCCAGATAATCCAGGATAATCTCTCCGACTCAAGCTCCTTAACTTAATCACATCTACAGTCTCTTTTGCATCTTAAGGTAACATTCATAAGTTTTGGGGAGCAGGGCGTGGATATATTTGGGGGCTGTTATTCAGCCTGCCACCGTGAAAGTAGTCATTTTTTGCCTAGTTTAAGTATAGGGATAATACCAGAATTAAATATTGTCCCAGATTTAACGTTTCAGATTAGTCTCAAAAACTAAAAAGTTAAACTTTTCTTTTCCCATTCAGATATCACCACGTTTTATAATCCATCAGAAGGCACTCCACCCAAGCCTCTGACTGATTAATGAGCGGCCACTCCTCGGGTTCATTTTGGAAGGAACTTAATTTTAATCTACACAAGAGGGCACCCTCCCTTCTGTCACTTTAGAGACCCTCCCCCAGGGCCTCAAAACTAGAGCAGGAGAGGGAACTCTTGGCCCTATTATTAATAATAGTGACTCACTTTATTTAGTCTTCACAATAACCCTCTGAGCAAGGTGCAATTACCTGTTTTACAGATGAAGATACTGAGGGTCATAGTGGTGAATGAGCCCAGTTAAGGCAGAGCCAGGAGACAAAGCTAAGTCCTCACCCAGGGAAGCAGAGTCTGTCCTGGATGAGCAGGTCACCTGGTGTGGAGCTGGGTAAAGGAGTGACGTTGTGCAGAGCTTGTCCATGTAGGCTGAGAATGCACTTTCCACGTGCTTCATGGTCTTCTATTATAGAAGTGAGATTGGCACATTGAGGGGACTTGGATGCTAGGTACCAGCAGGAGACAGACAAGTGAGTCTGTGTGGCTCCTCTGCTCCTCATGGGACCAGTAGGCAGATGTTCCTTCCGGCTTCCCTCCATTCACATGTGCTCCTCCTTTCTATGTAGCTGAGGTCAGGGCTCACTTCCAGCCTGGGTATTACTTTGCATATGACACAACTTCAGCACTTCCTGAAGTGCTGAAGACTTCAGGTGGCTTAGCCATCCCTAACTGTTAGGTCATTTCCAACCTCTCACTTTTGTAATCCAGAGATTAATTTTTTAAATCGCAGAAACCTTTTTTCTGCATTTCAGTCATTTCCTTAGAAGAGATTTGCAATAATTTAGCTTAAATGGGAGGCAACAGAGCACAGGGTTAAAGCATGAGTTTGGGAGCCATGCAGCCTGGACTCTATAATGCTCTGTGACCTTGGGCAAGTTGCCCGGCCTCTCTGATCCTGTTTCCTCATGTGCGAAGTAGGGGGAAGGGAATCCACCTGTAAGGATTAATTGAGACAATGCAGATGTATGGTTCAGGTGTTTGGTTCAGTCCTTCTTCATTGGTATGACCTGAACTGGGGATTACTGGTTTAGGGATGAGAACACTGTTAAGATTCCCAGTGCCTTATTATTCAAAAGAGGTCTCTGAAGTATTTTAGAGCATCTTCAAAAAGATAGGTATGAATGTTTTACAAAATGTCATTTTGTCAGAATATCAAATTGGCCAAATAACAGAAGAAAAAAAGATGATCCTGGTGTCTGTGAAAACCTTAGGCCACGCTTACTGCATCCTGAGTAAGCGCCTTGCTGCTTCAATGCGCAGAATTCAGGAGCTGGAGCTGTCGGAGAGGAAACTCCTCCAGAAGGTGGACCAGTTGAGCGCCCTCGTATTCCAGGAGAGAAGTGCCTCTCTCCGGGCCCAGGAGCAGCTGGAGGTGCTGCAGGGGGAGCTCGCCAGCCAGGTACCGAGTCCCTCCTCCTTCTTTCCAGTACTTGTTTCTTGTCCCAGAAGAGTCACCCCATAGGTTTGGACGTGGTAGCAGCTGGCCTTGAACATAGACAGTGGGGCGGAGAGCCTAGCCAGGAGGGGTAAGAGAGGTCCCAATTCTAACAGTGCAAGCAGGGGCCGCTGGACCTGGGCAAGGTCACGTGGCCTCCCTGGGCCTCGGCTGCCCCATCTGTAAAACGGGGCTCCCATCCTGTCCTGCCCGCCTCATAGGGCTCTGGCTGGGATCCACTGGGTGGCATGCAGGGGTTGTGCACTTGCTGAGAGCTCTGGCCAGAGGTTCCTTTCTGCGGACTTGGTGCCTGACATCAGGGGAGCCGGGTCTGCCCTAAGGACAAGGAGAGGACTGATGCGAGGTCTCTGCCCTCAGGAGCTGGCTTGCGGGCAGGGACACAGATGGGAAACAAGTAACTCCAAAGCTGGATGCTGGGAGCCATGGGGAATGTGGTGTGTGGTGGGGAGACAGAGTTGGTGAGGCAAGAGGGTTCCAGGGAGGACAGGTCGCCAGGGCCCCGGCATGACCCAAATTCTGGAGGCAAGGGGGAGCAGGACTTAGGGGGACCTTAGCAGGAGAGGCTCCTAGTCAGGGTTTTGGGGGATATCACTCTAACTGCATGGGAGAGAGAGGCGGCAGGGGCAGGGGGCAAGTTAGAGCGTGATTGGAGAGGGAGTGGGTGGTTAAGAGGATAGGCTCTGGAGGCAGATGCCTGGAGTCAAACCCTGGCTCTGCTACTCATGAGCTGTGTGATCTAGGCCAAGTGACTTAACCTCTCTGAACCTCAGTTTCCTCATCTGTGAAATGGGAATGATACAGTACCAACCCCGTTCAATTGTTGTGTGGGTAAAGGAAGGTAATACGTGTAAAACACTCACAACGGTAGGCACTTGGATAGCCCTAGCTGCCTTCGTAATTACTAGTCTTTACTGAAATATTCCAGGGGAGAGATGACGAAGGCTGGAGGGCAGAGACTTGGCAGGCAGAGACCCAGAGATCCCGAGAGGCATCTGGTTTCAGTAAAATTGCTACTCACAGGGCAGCACAGTGACTGTTAAATTGCAGGTTGACACCCGTCAGTGGGTTGTGAAATCAACTCTGTAACTCACAACCAGCATTTTAAAAATGGAATTGACTAGGAATTATGAAAGGGCATCACATGTACGAAGGGGAGTGCTGTTTCCTGAAACTTCTGTTTCAGTTGTCAACACGTGCATATGTATAACGGGGCATGTTCTTAAATATATTTTTTACCGTGGGAAGTAGTCCAGAAAGTTTGAAAAACACCAGATTGATTAGCTTTCAACTGAAATAGAAGCGAAGCATGGAAAGATAAGAAGTTCAATTAAATTGAAATTAGTCTTTGAGATGCCAGGGAGACATGCAAGTGCCACTTTTCCCCTTTGCATTGAACTTCAGGTGCAGAAAGTTGAGTTCATCCTCCTTGGTTCACAGCACATCATCGTCAGTGTCCGAGAGTTTTTAACCCGAGGTATAGTAGTGTTATGTGGGATCCCACCATCAAGAATGTAGTCTCTCCGTGGAAAACCCTGTAATTAATATTTTTTGTCATGCCTTATATACATATAGGGTTTCCCAGGTGAATAGACACAGTCCTGCAATCACCAGAGGTTCCTAGTATGATGGGGAGACAGAGGATGAGGGTGACAAGCAAGGGAAATGCCATTAGCGAGCTCGAGGGCACTGCAGGACCCGCAGTTACGTGGCCCACACACATTTCTTTATTGCATTCTCCTGTAATCTGGATGCTCCTGGGAATGTCCTGTCACAAAACCCCATTTCCAGATGAAGGGCAAAATTTCCGAGAGGTGAGGGGTCTGGCTTGGGTCCCCTCGGAGACCACTTGGCCCAGCTTCAACCCAGCCCAGACACTAACCTTCAATCTCTCCCCAGAACTATCTGCATTTCAGAGCATATTTTGCAGGAGTGCATGAACTCTGCCCTTTGTACCTGATATTTGCCAAATGGCAATTTGCCCCATTGTTGTCAATATTTGCAGTAATCCTTTGCATACAAAGACACCTCACTTCTGTGGTGACCCGCGGTCATTCCCAAAGGTGATAAAGGTAGACCCATCCAGGTGATGGGGCACCGTGCACCCAGCATCACCGATTACAGGATTCATACCATCGGGAAGACCCCCAGCAATTTTCCTCGCAGGGAATCTAACTCCAATTTTATCTGCCCCAATTCCCCCCAAAACACGCTGTCAAACAAAGCCTGCCAGGCTGTTCCCAAGTTTCCTCTTTCCCATTTGCTCTTGCTTGTTTGTTTTGTCTTCTGCAAGCTCTCGTGGCTGTGACTGGGCATCGGCAGCAGGTACTAGCAGTTGAAAGAGAGCTTAACATGAAGGCAGTTCTACCCATTTGCATAAATTAATTCTGAAAATTAGGCAAGGATGCCCATTTTTGCAGTGCGTGGGTCACCCCAGTCCAGCCTACAGCTCATGGGTGGGGGGGAGGGCAAGGTTTAAGAACAGGGAGATGTGTTCCTTGGACAGGCAGCGGGCCAAGCGGAAAAAGGAAAGGTCTTGAGTCAAGTACGTGGCGGTTCAGTGACTTTTAGTCGTGTGACATTGTGCAGGTCACTTCTGAGTAGCTCCACGGGGCGTATTCACAGGAAGGAACAACTGCTTTGACACTGGTGGTCTTGTCTCACCAGCCAGAAGTCATGGTCAGCTGATCCTTACTGGGCCAGGCATTAACCCTGTAGGCACTGGGAAATGGAGAGGTCTGGGAAGTTCTGCAAGTGGGGAAGTGGGGACACTCAGGGGGGTCCAGGTGGCAGCTCTTTACAAACTGGTGTGGGGGAATTACATGTTGGAACCACTGGCCCTCCCAGTGTGCACCAGCCCATCCCCATCCTGCCCGTTGCACAGTTTCCTTCCAAGAACTCGGGGAGCTCACGGGTGTGCAGGGCCCACACTAGGGGGAGGTGAGTAAGGCACTCGTCTCCTGGGCAAACTTTAAAGGGGCGCCAAAAAACAGTCATCGAGATAAATAATATTTTGCAGCAACGTCTTAACGCAAAAATTAATGCAAAAAGAAAAAGCGCGCTGAACAACAAAATATCGAAGTTTCAAATAAAGACAGGCTCAATGCGAGCTACGGTGCGTCCCCGGCCGCCTTCCTGACGCCCTCCTCCACCGCCAACCCGTAGGTTCAGGAGAAGGAGCGCGCGGCCCGGCGGCAGCGGTGGCGGCTGCGGCGGCTGCGGGAGCGGCTGCGGCGCAAGGACGAGGCGCTGGGGCGGCAGGCGGCGTCCCTGGAGCGCGGCCGGCGGATCCAGCGGCGTCAGCTGCGCCTGGCGCGCGAGCAGGAGCGCATCCTGCGGGCGCAGGTGCAGCGGCTGGAGCGGGACGTGCGGCGCCTCTGCCACGCCGCGGGCCTCCTGCTGGCCGAGCTGGACGCCCCGAACCCGGGTGGCCCCCGACCCCCAGGCCCGGCCAGTCCCCGGTGCGCTCCCGAGGAGGCCGCGGAGCCGCGCGCGCTGCGGGCCAGGGCCGAGCGCGGCGAGCGCGAGCGGGACCAGGCGGCGCGCCGGCTGCGGGAGCAGCGCGCCACCGAGCGGCTGCTCCGCAGGCAGCTGGAGGAGCTGCGCTGCTGCATCTATGGGCTGAAGCTGTCGGAGATCGGCCTGCAGGGCCAGGTGGAGGAGCTCGCCCAGCAAAACAGGTGCCTGCGAGAGGAGCTGGGAGCCCAGGCCCCCCGAGAGAGAGCGCTCAGCACGGCCCCTGCTGGTCACTGTAGCCTGGTAAGTGGCCGCAACTCAGGGCACGAGTGATTTTCTGCTTTTCTCTAACTTTCTGCCGCTTGGTCAAGTCACGGACTCCGTCATTCCCCAGTTTTCCTCTTCAACCACCCCTCCAACCCACCAGCCCCGTTCATCCATCCTTCATTCCATCCGCCCATCTACCCACCTGGTGGTACCCATCCACCCCTACAACTTCACTCACCCGTTCACCAACCCAGCCACCTCACCACCATCCGTCCACCTGCTCAGCCACCATCCACCTGTCCGTGCCCTCATCCACTGTCTTGTTTACCCACCCACCCACTCCTCTACCCACACTCCATCATCCCTTTCACCCGACTATCTGCTTGTCCATCTCTCCTTGCAGCCACTCTCCAGGCAGCCAACCAGCTACCCTTCATCCCTCATCGTCTGTTTCCTCCTGTCCGTCCATCTATCTGACATTTGATGGGTCCCTGCCTGTGCCAGGCCCCGTGCTGGGCGAGCTCCTCCACGTGCAGTATGACATTAACTGTCATGGTCTCATGACTTCCACCCCGATCCACTCCTCCCTGGGAAAACGATCACCCTTTCCCACCTCCCTCACAGCTCCAAAGGTGACCACGGTCCCCAGCATGGCGGTTCTGTACATGCATCTTCATTTCTCCTTCTTTAGACTGTGAGCCCCTTGAGGGCAGGTCCAGGTCAGATGGCTTCTGTAGCGGCCGCCCCAGCAGCAGCACACAGGAGGTCCTCAGGACTGTGCAGTAGAGAACATGCAGGGTTCGGCCCCTTTCTGTTTCTCCTATTTGCTAGCTGTGTGACCCCGAGCAAGTTTCTTAAGCTCTGGAGCCGAGAGCAGGCTGGACACTGATGTTATCACCTAACTGATAGACGAGCCAAAACTTACCATTTAATATACTCCTGCCATGTGCTTGGCACCCTACGGTGTTTTCAAAGGCATCATTTAATGCTCATAAAACTGTAAAGCAGGTACTATTAATGTCCCCACTCCACAGAGAGGAGGCTGAGGCTCAGAGAGGCAGTGCACTGACCTGTTGTCACACAGCTCAGAAGAGGCAGAACTAGAATTTGATCCAAATTGGATGTGAGTCCAGAGTGCTTTGTTTCTCCTGCACCAGGCTGCCTCCCTGTAAAGGGAGAGTTAGCTCAGCTCCCTCCAAGAGATCAAGATCCCACTGGGTTAATTTGCATTTAAGGAAAAATAAGGGAGCCACCTTAGCCCAAAGAAGATTACTCATTAAAAAAAACAAATCAAATTTATCTTCGGACCTGGACAACCTATTTCAAATTAACTGGAACTTTAGTTTTCTCAAGATAATGAAGTGTATCCTGCCTAGATCATTTTAATAATGAGTTTATCTGTGGTTATATTTTATCTTTTTAGTACTTCATCCTACTCATGTTACTTCTGCGTGTCCTGTTCGTTCTTCCTCCATTATGTTCACCAGGTAAAAGGAATACAGTGTACCTTTAATATTGGCACCTTGTTGTAATTTCAGAAAATAAATCGTGTAGAGATGGAAATTGTCATTTAGAATCCTTTCTGTAATTTTCCTAAACATAAGATTTTAATATAGGCTGTTGGCTTACATCCTTATTCTCCCAATCTTTCTGCCTTCCCGTGCACTGCTACTCTTTCTTTTATCTAAGGAAAAGGGTGAATACCTAAATATTTTAGAGATGCCTCCTAATGTTTTGTACATTTTGTGTTCTCTCATTTAATCTTTAGTACAGCCTTGCAAGCCAGGTGCTATTATCCCACTGACTAGATGGAGAAACTGAGACCCAGGAGGTTAAGTGACTTGACCACAGGCATGCAGCTCCAAAGTATTAGGGCCAGCAAGGGGACACGGGCCAGATCAAGGCTGTGACTCCAAGATGCTGTCCTTACCTTAAGATGCTGGGGCCAGCGTTGGTTCTTGCGGAGTTTGGGGCAGTGTCAGTGGCTGCGTTTGGCAGCTTGTGTGCCATCAGTTATAAGCCCCTTGTTGACATGCATCTGTGACCTTCTCGATGTTTCATGCCTTATCATTTAAAAGACCCAATGCCCAAGGAGAACTGCATGCTCTCAAGACTTTGCTGGAGGCTGCTGAGCACAGTCAAAAGTCTCTCGAAAATTCCCTAAATTTCCCATAAAGTATGGTCCCCAGCCAGTTCTGCCTCTATAGCATCCGGAGAAGCCAGCCTGTTATCAGATGAGCAGCGGAGGAAGCAGGGGCTCGTGGAATAGAAAATGCTGATCCTTAAACATGGGAGCCGTACACACTGGGGTGAGACGCTCATGCTCTAAAATGGCAGGTGGGACCCGGAGTGGCCAGAGGCAGTGGGTTCTGGTGGGTGAAGGGGTAGCAGCACTTGCTGTCTTCTGAGTGTGTCAGAGTGAAGAGCCCATGGGAATGTGAATGCAAGAGCCCTTTAAAGATGGACAAATGTCAGTTACCATTTCAGCATAGAGTGTCATGGGACGGTCACTGCTCCTGGCTTTTAGCAATCTAAAATGGCAGCCTGTGAGCATCCGGGCTGGGAGAGGGTTATTAGCAAGGGCTTGCTTTGGCCGTCGGTGTCCATTTCATTGTGGTTTGTGCATTTCCTGTGTGACTTGCTCTCACTTCTGGGAAGTGGCTCCCATCCCCTTGCTGATGATCTCTCCAAGGGGGCTCGGCACCAGGGTGACCAGCTTCTTGCTCCAGCCAGACGTTAGCAGTTCTCCCAGATGGAGACAAGCAGGGCTGAGTTCCCCCAACTGGTGGGCCTGGAGCCTGGCCCTGCCTTCTAGGAGCCCCGGGAGCCTTGCCAGTCGTTTTATTTCTATGCCTCAATTTCCTTATTGAGCAAATAGAAACGTAGGTGCTATGAGAGTTTCCTGGGGCTACCCTAGCAAAGAACCACAAACTGTGGTTTCAACCATAGTCCTGGAGGCTGGAAGCCCGAGATCGAGGTGTGGGCAGGGTTGTTCCTTCCGAGGCCTGTGAATGAAGATCTGTTCTGGGCCTCTCTCCTTAGCTTGTGGGCGGCTGTCTTCTCCCTGTATCTCATTGTCTTCCTTCTATGCATCTCTGTGTCCAAATGTCCCCCTTTTATAAGGACACCAGTCATATTGGATTAGGGCCCACCCGAATGATCCCATCTTAACTTAATCAATTGTGTCTCTATTTCCAAATCAGGTCATGTTCTGAGGTCCTGGGGGTTAAGAGTCAACTTAGGAAGTTTGAGGGGGGACACAATTTAACTCATAACAAGTACCCTCCTGGATGCACCATTATGAGGCCCCATGAAACGGTAGAACTGTCTGTTCTAGTTCCTTGATGTGCTTCTTCGCCGGCTTCATGGGAGTACAAAACGATTCCTATATTTATGAGGGAGTCTTTGCACTAGACGCCATCTCTGGTGCTCTACATCTGTTGTCCACTCATTTTGTCCCTCAACGACCTTCAAGGGAGGCACTATTTTACCCCCATTTTACAGATGAGGAAGTGGAGGCACGGAGAGTCCCAGGGTCCCACAGATATTAAGTGGTGGGGCAGGATTTGCGCCCCGGCAGGCTGACCCTGAGATGACCCTGTGAGTGCCATGCTCTGCTCCTCCAGTAACTAGTGGTCAGTGGGTCCCAAATCAGCATTTAACGGGTGCCGTACAACGAGGTGTACTCGGGCCTGAGCTTGGTACCAGGGCTGGGAAGTAAGACAAGACCCCTGCCTGCACGGGATGACAAGACTGCCTGGAGAAAGAGGGTGCAGACAGAGGAAGGGGGAAGGGGCCTGACCATCTGTGGGTCACTGTTGGGGATCTTGGTGTTTGGAATGGGGAATGGACCCAGGGCCACAGGGTATGTCAGAGTCTTCCAAACTGTCCTACTCTCAGAGGGCACTGACAGCCCTGACTCTGAGCACCCTGGAGTCGAAAAGGGCCACCTTGAAAGGAAGAAATCCTCCAGAGAGTGCGCTGGAGAGATGGGAAATGCCAGCCAGTCACCAGCTCATGGGGCAGCATGGCTTGCAATTTTAAAGTTAAAATGCTAGAATCTATTGATAACAACACTGTAAAGCCAGATGGTGTCCCTCAGGTCTTGGTCTGGCCTGTGGCCATGGCTGTGCATGTATGAAATTGTACTCAGTGTTCTGAGAGCATTGCATGCATGCATGCATGATTTCCCAAGGCTGACAGTGCATTTCCAAAGGGGCAGGACTCAGAATGGTTAAGAGCCACGCGGCAGATCTTCAGCACCTTTCTCTGGATAACGGTGTAACCCCCAGATGATCTCTTTTCATAAGCCCCCAGCAGCTCCATCGCCTTGGGATCCAGCTCCATTTCCTAACCACGGCATTCAAGGCCCCAGCTGCTCTAGCTGCTGACTCCAGGCTCACTGCCCACCCCTTCCTCCCACCCTGCCTGGCCACCCTGAGGTCCTGCAGGTCCCTAAATATGCCAGGCTCCTCCAGCCTGCTTACTTTCCCTGTGTCTAGAGACTTCTACCGTCTGCTCCCCATGGCCCCTTGGTAAACCTCTGCTTCTTTCTCTCCATTTGGTGAGAATGTCTCTTCCTCCAAGAAGACTTTCCTGATTTTACGTCAGCTCCTTCCCTCCTTGGTGCCCCCATCATGACATGACCCACATCTGGTGACCCTAATTCTCACTGTGCTGGGCCTGGCTGCCCACCCCCCCCCCATAACTGTGCCTTCATCATCATCACCAACTGGGTCCGATTCAGCCATAAATCCCAGCCCCTGCCCACAGGCTGTGGAATACTTGGTGAGCAAGTGACTCAGTGAATAAATGGCCAAAAGAAGATATTTGCTCCATTGCCCATGGGAAATGGAAACTTCCAGCCGAAGGGACCAGCCTAAGATGACAATGCTGGGAAGTGAGGTATAGAAATTGGGAAACGAGAGGGAGGTCTAGCCCCAGGGAAGTGTGTATCATATTGAAAATCATTACAAATTATTAGGGTGCCTCCAACCCAAACCAGCCCCTTGGTTACATCTGATGTGTGTCATGGTGTGATTTATGGTGAGGGTAATCGTTATGAGAAGATATTTTTTTTGATTCCTATTTATAAAGCACTTCCCCATACAGGATCTCCTTGATACTGGGAGGTAACCAG
Source organism: Balaenoptera acutorostrata (assembly GCF_949987535.1). Classification (NCBI taxonomy): domain Eukaryota; kingdom Metazoa; phylum Chordata; class Mammalia; order Artiodactyla; family Balaenopteridae; genus Balaenoptera; species Balaenoptera acutorostrata. The sequence continues at coordinate 107,699,037 of NC_080068.1, read as the reverse complement.
GCAGGGATCAGTGATTTTGTCCCCAACCCCACAGAGGAGGCACATGCCTTGCCCAGGATCACACAGTTTATAGTTTCTAGAACAAGTTGCTTGGAGCCCAGGTCCCCAAAGGAACGGCCATTGCGAGGACAAACGCCCAACTCGGGGAGGAGTTTGGGGAAGGGGTCTCTGGTCAGAATCCCAGGTGAAAGAAAATTTAAGAGGACTCTGGTTTGCAAGAGAAGCAAAGCTATCTGCAGATGTGTCCAAATGCTTTTTAGCAAGCGTGCACTGGGCATCCTGTATGTTCCAGGCACCGTGCCGACCACTGGGGCTGGGGAGGCGATCCTGCTCTTCAAAAGTTTGTAGGGGAGATAGACACAGGAGCAGAAAGGGCAATTTGGGTGATGACCGCTGAGGCAGGGGACACCCTGGGGCAGTGGCCCGGCCTGGAGGGTAACAAGGAGGCTCATATAAAGAGATTAAAAGTCACTCTCTTATAATGTCAGTGTCAGGCTGTCATCCCAGAGCTGAGATCCTGCTCCTTGTGACAGTGGCCTCAGGAATGCGGGCTGCTCAGGCCAGCTTCTCGGCCCCAGCGATGTGAGTAGAGCGACCCCTGGTGGCCAGTATGAGAATCTCTTCATTGTTTCCTGAGTCCAGGCAACCCCTCCCTGCTCAAAGCTTGCACCTGAGCAGAAGTGCCCGTTGCACATTTGTCACTCACTCCTGCAGCGAGCAAGGGCTTTAAAACAGTTTCGATAATGTCAAAAAACAAAACATAGGCAAAAGCCACGAACATACAAATAACATAAAAAGGAAATACAGATGGCCCGTGGTCTTACAATAAAGGTCCATTACTTTAAAAAAAAAAATACGAATGAGCAAAACCTCAAGATTCCACTGTATTCTGAATATTTGTCATATATTAAAAGTACCTCAATACTGTTTATAGTTGGTAAATATTGGAAACAACCTAAATGTCTGATCAGAGGGACCTGATTTTGTAAGTGAAGGCATTCCTTACGTCAGAGATTATTCGGCAGCCCTAAAACACCACATTACAGAAGAAGTTGTGGAGAAATGATCCTTCGATACCATCACATGAAAAATGCACAAAGCGAAAGTCAACATTTTGTAGAAACAGACTTTTGGAAGAATTTAAATGTCTATGCATAGAAACAAAGCCCAGAGGGATATACTTTCACACATTTGTCATATTTGTGTTTGGATATCACTGTATTCCTCATTTTCTTCTTTCAAAATAATTACACGTTAAAACTAAAGCCAAGTAAAGTTACAGGCAAATGCTCCTGTGAGTGTTGAAAAGCAGGGAGGGCTGGCAACACTGAGCAGAGGGGGGCAGGAAGGGGGAGAGAAGGCCCGGATCAAGTTCGGAGACCTGAGTTCAGGTCCTGTTCTCCCACTGTGTGTGCTATGTGACCTTGGACAAGTCACTATCTCTCTCTGAGTATTGATTTCATCACTTGTGACATGAAGCGGGTATAGCATCATCTCGGAAGTCCTCCCCTGGATGTTTGCTACTCGAGGCAGGGGTCTGTGTGTGTTACCCATGGCTGTGTCCCAGCCCCAGGACAAAGCCTGCCACATAGTAGGTGCTCAGAAAGTATTTGTTGGACTGAATGGAAGTCAACTTGGGTACTGGAGCAAAATCCAAATAGCAATGAACAGCAGAACGATGGTGGCCTTCGACACTGCCCTCCGCCTCCCCTTCATCTGTTCCCTCCTCCTTCCTTCTGCTTCTCTCTCTTGCTTGCTCTCATGTCTTTGAATTTCTGTCTCCCTTTTTGCATCCTATTTCCTCTCTTTTTTTTCTTTCTCATTTGCCTTCTCTCTCTTCCTTTCTCTTGTGCCTTCTCTCTCTCTCCATTTTCTCATCTCCACCTCCTTCCAATAGCGATTTTAAGTTCTTGACAAAAGTGTTTAATTCTGATCAAGTGGAAAGCCAGTGGAGAAAACCATGAGGTACCGCAAGGTCTGTGGGCAGAAGGCATCTGTGGCAGGTTGGCCGGGCCCGTCTGGATGCAGAGCAGGGCTGTGCCCAGACCCCTCTGGTTTTCATTGGTCTTGGCTGGGGCCCTGTTCTGGTACTTGTTAAAAGCCTCTGGGTGATCCTAAGGTGTGGCCAGGGTCTGGTCTCCCCTGGTCTCTGAGGAGAACTGGACAAGACACAGACTGTCGCACAGTAACTGGAAGGTCACAAACTTGGGGTATGAGGAGGAGATGCTGTGGTAAGGGAGGGGCTTCATTTGGGGGAGGCTCAGGGAAGCCTCATTAAGGATCCGGCCTTTAAGTTAAGCGCAGAAGGGAGCAGCTGGGCCAGGCAGAAGGGTGGGGAGGAGAGGTGTAAGCAGCAGGCACTAGGGGTGCAAGGCCCCGAGGCAGGAGGGAGAAGGGTCCATCCAAAGAGCAGAGATGGGTGTGGTGAGGCCGGGCAGGCAGGGGTTTTATCTTTCAGGGCTGTGGGAAGCATGGAAGGGTTGGAAACAGGAGGGCAACCTGACCCGGTTTCCATTTCAGTGCAATTGCTCAGCTGCCAAAGGGTGTGGAAAGGAGGGGCAGAGAGCCAGGGGCAGAGAGGGCTTTGCAAGGAGGCAGCCTGCGACCAGTACCCTTCCCAGGAGGATGAACCAGGCAGGCAGGAAGAACCGCGTGCGCGGAGGCCAGCAGGAACCAGGGTGGGGGGACAAGGAGGCACTGAGAGAGGAAGCCAGGACCAGGAGGGTCAGGGGCTGCGGTGACAGCCCTGGACGGCCTCCCGTGCCTGACTGCAGCACAGGAGCTGATCCCGTGGACTGAGTGGGGGAGGTGAGGGGGGACTTGCAGGTCAGAGGGTCCCTGGCAGCTGCGGGAAGGATGGGAGGGGAAGCAGGAGGCCCAGTTAGTAGCCAACGCAGGGGTCTGCTGAGAGCAGGTGAGGACCTGGGGATGGGGACGGGGCATGACCTGTCCATTTCCGTTTCTCCCTCCCCTAGAAGAGCACCTGACCCACAGTAGGAGCTTAATAAACGTTTGCTGAATAAATGCACGGCGAGTCCGAAATGTCTGCCTTTCTGCAGGTTCTGTCTATCCACCCAACTGCCAAACCTTTATTAAGCACCTAGTGTGTGCCAGGCTGGAGTGACAGTGCGGACCGAATGAAGGCCAGTTTCCTTCCTGAGCGACCTCAGGTCTAGTGCGGGAGCAGGTGGGAAGCAAACAGCACCCCTTAGACCCGGGCTAGGCGTACCCGGGGCAGTGGGAACCTGCAGGAGACCTGTGCCCTGGCCCCTCGTGGTGGCGGCTGGAGCTGCAGTCAAGGTGCTGCCTGTAACGTGCTCTGTGGGGCGGGGGTGGGCGTTGGGCTAGGGAAGCTCCTTGCTGCACCCCAGCTTGCCTTTTGGGGTGCGATCCAGAGGAGGAGGGCGCCGCCCAGAGATGCGTGGCTGCGGCGTTTGGGGCCTGTGGACAGTTGAGGGACAGGACTGCCCGGAGGCCGGGGCAGCCTCCCACCTCGGGTGGATACAGAGGGAACTTCCGCACCGGAAGGAGAGGGGACTGGAGCCTTTGGTGCCACCTTGGGGGACCCAGAAAAATCTTGGCTGAATGGACAGGCTCCTCATTGTCTGCTAAATGGAGGCTGGGTGCTCACAGGAGGCAGTTTGGTTGGCAGGACCGAGAACGCAAGACCAGGGCCCTGTGGCCAGGGCATTGCCCTCTGCTGTCCTCACCTGGGGAGGGGATCCGACTCCCTCCTTGGGAGGGACTTGGCTGGGACAGGCTTGGAGGGTCCCTTGCAACCAGGGACACTCACAGCTGTCTTATCTTCTTGTGTTTTTTTCCTCAAGGGCGCCCTGGGCTGTGTTCAGGATGAATTGCTGCCCCTGCCCTGGGAGGAGGCTCCGGATGCCTGCGGAAACCGAGGCCCCGATGGGGCCCCTGGACCAAGGGGCTCAGCAGGTGCGTGGGGGGCCCCGCGTGGACATCCACTGACAGGCCAGCTCTCTTAGGACATCCTGATGACACAGCAGGGTGGCGGTCCCTGCTCTACAGACAGGAAGCTGAGGCTCAGAGAGGTAGTGTTGCTTGCTTGATGCCACACAGCTGGGAAATGTAGGAGCGGAGTCCACAATGCCCACGGCAAGGCCTGTGACTTGGGCTCAACCCGACATTTAGGCTCACTCCCTCAGCCCTCAGAAGGGTGCCAACCAGGCGACGCACGTGCCAGCCTCAGGCAGCAGGGGTCCCTTCGGGGGGATTTGTCTTCGCAGAAGACCGTGTCGTGACCAGGAGCTGTTCTATTCCCCGCCCCCGCCCCAGTGACAGCTCAGGTGTGAGACAAGTGTGAAGTCTGGGAGTTGCTGGGACCCCCTTATCCCTAAGTTGTCCCTAATGGGAACCAATATCTCTGCTAATAGTCTCGGGTGCAGCTTCCAGGGTCCCTGCTGCAAAAGCCACTGCACGCAGGGAGCCCCAAAGCCACGGTGTCCAACTGGCCGTCTGTGGTTTATGTACAGTTTTCCAAGGTGAAATTCAACTTAAGGATGAGGGGGTCAGTTATACCCAGTGGGGCTGTTGACCAGCAAAGCTGACCTTTCCCCTCCACCCCATTTCTGGGGAACAGAGCTGACAAGTCAAATGAGGTCAGGTTTGTCCTTGGGGAAGGGGGCAGGGCGTGCCTGGCAAAGCCTGGGCATCAACACCTCTGTCTCAGTGCTGACTGTGAGGGGCTGGGGGCCAGGGATTATGACCCTGCATGACCATGAGGGTGCGGGGCCGGGGAGATGTCGTGGGCTTCGTGGTCAGAAGAGGTGGCTTCCAGACCCGATTCTGCGGCTCATCAGTGGATGTCATTCCCCATCTCTGAGCCTGGGTTCTCACCTGACAGGCAGTGGTGGCCAGGAGGCCACTTTTAGAGGCTCAAAGACCCTGAGTCGTGAGAAGTGCTGTCTCATCCTAACAGCAGATGGCACTGCTGGTGGCAATCATGGGAAAGCTCCTAGGAGGGTCTTCTTAACTCTCAGGTCCTGTTATTTCCCAGGCCAGCCCTCCGAGGGGCCCCACACCTGGGACTGCATCGGGGCTGGACAAGGCACCGCTGTCTTGATCCCAGGCCCGGAGACCACGGACAAGCTCCCAGGAGACCTCGCAGGATCTGACCGTGGACAGGTGAGGCCAGAGGCTTTCTGCGTGCCTGGGGTGCCAGCTGGGTCTGATCAGCCCTACTGTGTGTGCTGCACGGTGTGGCCACCACGCAGAAGGTGGGAGAAGGAGGTAAAGAAGCTTGGGGTTTGGAAGAACATTCTGGAAATAATTGAGAGGGAGATTTGAGCCCTGGGTGGGGAGTGGGCAGGAAGGCTGTGTGCCCCAGCTGTGTGCCCAGACCCAGCTGCCACGTAGCAAACTTCATCTCACTGAAGCCTCCCCGCCAGCGATGGGGCAGGAGCCATGACCCCCCGTTCTGCAGAGGAAGAAGTCGTGATTTCCCATGGCCTCACAGCCCTCTAGGGGACTGGGGTCCTCACGTCTCCACAGCCCACACTCTGCACCACACTCTGCCCTGCGGGTCAGGAGCCTGGTTCCAGCCAGCCCTGATGCGGTTCTGTGGTTCTGAAGAGAGGGGACCTTCCTTGCTCACCTACTTTCATTCATTCACCCCCTGCTCTGAGCCACTGCGTGGTGTGCTGTGTCACACCCAAGGTGGGAAAAGAGCCGAGAGCAGTCCCTGGGGTGGGGAGAGCTTCATAGAAAAGCTGGGGAAGTGGTTAGACAGACAGGAAACCAGGGATGGACAGCGAAAGGGCAGGCCAGGTGGGAAGACCCGCCAGGTAAAGGCGGTGAGGCTGGGAGCGCTGCGAGGTGGGAGTGGGGTCGTGGTCGCATGTGAGCCGAGGGCTCCTACTGAGCCTGGATGAAGCCAAGTTTCATCTCCCGGGCCTCAGCCCAGCCTGGGTTTGTTCTCTGAGTCGGGCCAGTCCTCCTCTCTGGTTCAGCTCATTGAATAAATAAATATAAAAAGATATTCAAAAAATATCTATGAAACACCTCCTGTGTGCCCGGGACTATTCTAGGCAGATAGTCTACACCGTGCTGTCCACTAGAGCCTTCCGCAGTGCTGGCAATATTCTGCACCTGTGCGGTCCAGTGTAGTAGCCGTGAACCACGCGTGGCTTCTGAGCACTTGAAACGTGGCTGGTGTGACTGCAGAACTGAGTGTTAACTTTCACTGAATTGCTTTAAATTGGAAGAGCCCCATGTGGCCTGTGCGGCTACCGTATTGGACAGTGCAGGGCTGTGGGAGGAGTTAAACAATACACACACACATATCCTACATGATGTGAGCGAGGGGAGGGCGCCACAGAGGGAGGGAAAGGGGGTGAATGGACAGACAGTGGTGCGAGAGGTCAGCAAGGCCTTTTTGAGGAAGTAACGTTTGAGCTGAGATGTTAATGAAGCCAGAGGGTGAGCCGTGGCGGGGGGCAGAGGCCCTGGAGTGCTAACAGACCTGGGGTGTTAGGAAGACCTGTATGGCTGGGTGAGGAGATGGGGTCAGAGAGGTGGGGAGAGGCTCTGTGGGGGAAGGGGCCGCTTCACCCCTTCTCTTCTCTTCCCTCCCCTAGTTTACTCCGGCTGAGCCCGGCTTGGGTGAACAGACGCTCCTTCTCATCCGTGGCTGTCCCCCGGGGCAGGACATGGAGGGCTCAGTCCTCCCGGTGGAGCTGGCCTGGGTTTCAGAGCGGACGCTAGCAGCCACCCCGGCCCAGGTGTCCTTCCTCCCAGTGCGGACATCCACACGCCCTCCCTGGGGGCAGGCTGGGGACTCAGCTCCCCTGCCACGGCCGCGGCTGCTCCTGGAAGATTCCCTGGAAGAACTGCAAGCCCAGCAGGTGCTGGAGGCCAGGCCCCCGCCTGCTCCCTCCGCTGCAGGGCGCCCCAGCCGGGATCATCACCACACAAGGAGCCACGATGCCTCCCTCTGCCCGGAGTCCCCATGCACTTCAAACCACCGATTTCCCAGCAGAGGGCCCAAGGATCTAAAAGACTCTCGCAAGGAGGGAGGAGGAGCCCCAGGGTGGAGACCGGAGATGCGGGGGGTGAGGAGGGCTGGGGGCAGGAAGGAGGACGACCTCGGTGACAGGACTCAGTCAAGTCAGGAAAGCCATGAGAACCTGAGCCTGGAGGCTGGTGTCAGGGCCCCAGAGGGTGGACGGAACGAGAACGGGGCTTCTGAACCCCTGGCTGCAGCCTCCTGCCCTGGGCCCAGGCGGGAGCTTCCACTGCCCCTTCTTCAGGGGGAGGCCTCAGTGTCAGCGGAGGGTCCTGAATCCCTGAGCAGGAGGGGGCGGGGGGAAGCACATGTCTGGAGCCTCCCAGAAGGAGGAGAAGGGGGAGAAGGGGGAGAAGGAGGAGGAGGGCTTTCATCATCAGAGGAGGAAGAGGCCGCCACAGCCGCCTTCTCCAGGGCCCACGGCACCAATGGGCCGCCTCCGGCAGGTGCTCAGCCCCTTGCAGAGCAGGGCAGAGCCATCAGGACAGTTCCGGGCAAGGAGGAAGACTACGTGTGGTCTGGAAATGCTCTGCTTCTCCCAGAGGAAAGCCCTGAGGACAAAGGACAGGAAGAGGAGGAGGAGGAGGGATTGTCGCATCTCCAAGGGTCCAGCCCGGGCCGCAGGGATGTCCAGGAGGAGCCTGGCTCCGAGGACTGTGAGGCCAAGGAAATGCTTTTCCTACCGCAGGAGGGAGGTTTGCCACCGTCTCCTGGATTGACTTTATGGCCCGAGGGGGCCCGACCTACCAGTCACCCCCGGGCTCCGAGCAAAGGCCGTGAGGGATCTGCGTTAAAAATAGAGGAATTTGAAGAGGAGATGGAGGCTTGTTTCCAGCAACTCTCCATCCTGAAGCCTGGGAGTGGGGGGCATGGCCGGAAAGCCTCCTCGTTGGCAGGAGAGAACTGGAGCTTTGCTCGGAGATGGCACAGCTGCCAGGAGGACGCGTATCCTCAGCAGGCTTTGGCAAACCAGGATTTGGATATTGGTTATGCCGAGGAAGCAAACCCCAAGGAGCCTGATGAGGACGTTAAGCCGGGAGAGACTGAGGCCCTAGGAACTGGCGAAGTTCTTCCAGGGCCGGTTCTGGATTTGGTCAACCTGAGCCCCGGCCCTCCAGAGGGGCCCTCCGAGAGGGGTCGGAACCAGCTCTCGCAGCAGCCGAGAGCCCTCGAGAGAGCGAGGAGGAGGTTTCGTCAGCTCATTTCTGGATTGAAGAAGGAGAGAAGCAGAGTTTTACATGACAACGCCAAGCTTCAGGGAGATGAGGAGCGATGCCGCAGAAAACTGCGTGTCCTGGAAAAAGAGAGAGAGAGGAATGTGAAAAAAATATCCGCGCTCAAACAGGATAACGGCGTGCTGTTAGGAGACATCTCTCACGTAAAGAGGGAGCTGGACCAGTACGTGCAGGTCATTTCTGACCTTGAAGATTGTAACAGGAAAAGTTACTGCAAAATTTCTGAGCTCGAAGAGGAAAACGAGAGATTGAAAGGGCACCTTGGGCAGCTCCGGAAAGCCATGTCTGCGAGCATCCGAAAATCCAAAGGCGTGATGGAGTGCATCACCCTGGAAAACTGGGAGCTCAGTGCACTGATTTCGGAGCTTGGGGTCAATTATAAAGAGCTGATAAAGGATATAGTGCTGGGAATAGAAGACATGATCCAGTCCTTCAGAGGGGAGAACGAACACCTTCTACAAAGGATCCGAGTCCTGGAGGGGGAAGTCGTGTCAGGGAGCAGCACAGATGAGGGACCTTTGGTGAGAGCAGAGGAGTATCTCCAGGGAAAAAACACGATGGCGGTGGACCAGGTGAATGCTGTAGAAAGGGGGGTGCAGGTGACTCAGCTTTCAGGGCAACTGACTGCAAGGGGCCCTGGGCCACCCTCGGAGCAGGAAATGGGTGTGGCTGGAGGGTGGACGGGACCTTGTTTAGGCCTGGAGAATTCCAGGTGCGGTGCTGATTCTCCTGCTACATCACTGGTCTGGGGAAATGCTGCAGGATCCAGTGCCCTGCAAGGAAACACCGATGGGGCAGGAGTGAAAGAAGCGCATTTGGAGAAAGACGACAAAGGACCACGGTGTTCTGCAGACCAAGGGCGAGCTCTGAAGTCCCCATGCAGTGGCCCCCAGGTAGGTTGACTCTGTATGGCTGTTTAATCATCTTGCTGACTTATAGCACTGACCACACCCTTTACTACCGTGTCCTCCAGCAGCCCTAGGAGGGGGGAACAGTCACCACCCCCATTTCCCAGATGAGAAAACGTAGGCACAGAGAAGTTAAGTGACTTGCCCAGAGTCACACAGCTAGGAGGGGTTGAGCCCAGACTCTACCTGGGCAGTCAGGCTTCAGAGTCTTTATTCTTACCCTGGACAAGATAATGCGAGTCTGCCCCTCTGCTCAGGCTGTTCAAGTTGGTATCTGGTGGGACATGGAGTGGGTGTTTACACTTTAAGATTAGAGCTTTTACTTTCAGACCAAGGAGTTTTTCAAGCAGCTCAAGTTATAATTCTGCACATTGAGTCTTTTTTTTTTTGGTATTTATGTATTTATATTGAGATATAATTGATATCTAACACTGTGTAAGTTTAAGATGTGCAATGTGTTGAGTTGATACATTTCTATATTGCAATCTGATTACCACCATAGCTTTAGCCAACATCTCTATCACACTGAATACTGGGTCTTGAAAGGAGAGAGCAGTGGGCTTTAGAACTCAGTCAAACAGGGTTCAAACCCACCTCTGTGCTGACTACATCCGTGACTTCTCTGAGTTGTTTTCCTCATCTGTGGACAATACTCAACTTTCAGGACTGCTAGGATGAAATTTATTTTTCCAGAGGTCTTGAATGTGTCTGTAGGATATTTAGTGTTGAGTCCTTTGTATATATTCATATCTGATCTCTCTGCCTCTCTGTCTCTGTCTCTCTGTCTCTGTCTCTCTCTCTTTCTCTCCAATTTTATCAGTCAATTCACAGGATCATTTTTTGGTTTTATTGATGTTCTTTATTGTACGTCTGTATTTTATTTCATTGGTTTCTTCTAATATCTTCATTGTTTCCTTTCTTCTACTTTCTTTTGGTTTAATTGGCTGTTCTTCTGGCTTCTTGTGTTGAAAGTTTGGATCATTGATTTTCAACTGTTCTTCTTTTGTGATTTATGCATTTAAATCTATGCATTTCTCTCTAAGCACTGTTTCAAGTACAACCCACACATTTTGATAAGTTGTACTTTTTTAAAAAAAATTATTTATTTATTTATTTATTTATGGCTGTGCTGGGTCTTCGTTTCTGTGTGAGGGCTTTCTCTAGTTGCGGCAAGTGGGGGCCACTCCTCATCGCGGTGCGCGGGTCTCTCACTATCGCGGCCTCTCTTGTTGCGGGGCACAGGCTCCAGACGCGCAGGCTCAGTAGTTGTGGCTCACGGGCCTAGTTGCTCCGTGGCATGTGGGATCTTCCCAGACCAGGGCTCGAACCTGTGTCCCCTGCATTGGCAGGCAGACTCTCAACCACTGCGCCACCAGGGAAGCCCAGTTGTACTTTTTATGTCTGTTCAGTTGAAAGTTTAGCTTCTAATTTCTATTGTAATTTCTTCCTTGACCCATGGGTTATTTAGAAGTGTGTTGTTGAATTTCCAAGCATCTGTAGAATTTTTTAGTTATATTTTTGCTATTGATGTCTAGTTTTATTTCATTGTTGTCAGAAAACATACACTATATTATTTTAATCTTGAAATTTGTTGAGATTTTTTTTGTTGACCATGTTATGGTCTATTTTGGTAAATATTCTATGTTCCCTTGCAAAGAATGAATATTCTGCAGTTGTTGGGTATTAATTAGCCCAAGCTGATTAATTATGCTAATCAAATCTTCAATATCATTACTGATGTATCGTCTATTCATTTTGTCATCTACCGAGATGGCTTTTGAAATCTCCAACTCTGAGTGTGCATTTGTTTTATTTCTTCTTTTTGTTATGTTAGTTTTAATTCATATGTTTTGAAATTATTTATTAGATACACATAGATTTAGGATTATGATGTATTCCTGGTGAATTGACTCTTATCATGATGAAATGTCTCTCATTATCTCTCACATTTCTTGCCCTAAAGTTGACTTTGTCTGATATTAAAGTACCACGTCAGTTTCTTTTCATTAGTATTTTCATGGTATATAACTTTTTTACACTATCCATCTTTTTGCTTTCGAGCTATCAGTATCTTTAAAGTATGTTTCTTGGAAACAACATATGGCTGTTTTTGTTTTTTTTTAAACTTAGTTCAGTTTGACATCCTCTGGTTTTTAGTTGGAGTGTTTGGTCCATTTACATTTCATATACATAATTGTGTAATTGGCTTTATGTTTACCTCTTGCTGTTTCTTCTATTTGTCTGTTCTGTTCTCTTTTCTTTTATTCCTTCTTTCTGCCTTTGTTTTTGGTATTAGTAAACTATTTTCTATTATTCCATTTTCTTCTCTATTAGCTTATTTTGATATACATTTTAGTGTCATTCTTTTAGTGGTTACCCTAGAAATTTCAAAATGTATGTATTAATTATTAAAATTTACTTTAAATTAGTACTTCTACCATGTCTCAAATAATTCAAAAATCTTTTAATAGTTTACTCCATTTATTCCTTTTCATCCTTTTCATTGTTTATTTTTGTCAACTATGTTACTTCTATGTATATATACCTTACAAAGTGCTATTACTGTTGTTGTTTTAAACACTCAATAATCTTTTATGTTTATTCATATCTTTCTACATTCTTGTGCTGTTCATTCTGTCTTCTACTTCTGTGGATCTGTTTTACATCCACCTGAAGAACTTTGTTATTTCTTGCTGGTGATGAATTCCCTCAAATTTCTTTTTATGAAAACAATTTTTTAACTCCACTTTTAAAAGATTTTTTTCCCTCTGGATTCAGAATTTTAGATAGGAAGATATGTTTCCCTCTTTTGACACTTTAAAGATCTCATTTCATTGTCTTCTGGCTCCCACAGTTTCTGTTCAGAAATGGAATAATTTGTCTTTTTTTCCCTGAAAGAAATGTGTCATTTTACCTCAGACTATTTTAAAGATTTGCTTTTCATCTTTGGGTTTTAGCAGTTAGACTATGATGTGCTTACATGAAGTGTTATTTATGTTTATCCTGCTTGGTTTTTCTGAGCCTCTTGAAACTGTGGAGTCATATCTTTAATCAGATTTGGAAAATTCTTGGCCATTAGTTCTTCAAATATTTTGTTCTTTTCTATTTTTCTCTCCTCTCCTAAAAACCTAGACTTTTTTTCCCACTTTATCCCACATCTTTTGGAACTGTTCTATTTTTTTCTCTTTGTGTATCAGTTTGAATATTCTATTGACCCGTCTTTTAGTTCACTATAAGTTCTGCTGTTCAGTTCTGCTGTGTCCTGTCTTCTAATAAACCCATCCATTAGTTCTTAATTTCATTTACTGTATTTTGCAGTAGCATATCCATTTTATCCTTTTTAAAGAGATTCTGATTCTCTGTTGAAATACTCCACATTTTCATTCATTTTTGTCTGTCTTTTCCTATGTTGTTAAAAAATATAATCATAGTTATTTTGAAAGTCTTGTCTGCTAACCCCAATATCTAGATTATCTCTGAGTCTGTTTCTATTGGCTATTTTATTTTTTGGTTAAGGCCCACTTTTCTGCTTCTTCATGTGACTAATAATTTTTTTTTAAATGTTGGACATTTTGTGGAACGTGTAGAGATTCCTGCTTATTAGCTTCCTCTAAAGCATGTTGAGTAAGTTTTGTTCTGGTAGGTCACTGAATGAACAGCAGACCATTATTCCTGTGCAGGTCTACTTCAGTTTTCCCCTCAGTACCAGGGCTTGATTTTACTCCTCAACTGTGGTCCTTGCTTCTAGGACATGGCCTTTCAGTGGTATCAACTGAGTTCCCAGAGCATTCACCAAAGACTCTCCACTTCGGCTAAGCCAGAACTTTGCTATCTTTGTAGCAGTGTGTGACCTACAAAATCTCTTTAGCAATTGATCTCCCAGCTGTTGTTCTCTGCTAGGCCTCAGAGTCTTACACTATGTTGCACCACGTATGATTCAACCAAGGACCCAAGGGTATTTCTAGGACAGTGTCTGGATTTCTTCTGTGCGGCTCACCTCTCTCTGTTGCTTTGTCCCACAAACCCCAGCTGTCATAGCAGCCCTGAACCCCAGTCTGTGATTCCACTTAGCAGGACCACCATGTTCAGCGTGGGATCTATTTCCCTGAACCATGGTTTGGAAAATGTTCCAGGGACAATGTAGAGCTCACCTTGTTGTGTATCCTTTTTCTCATGGATTGGAGCCCTGCACTGGCTGCCATTTAATGCCTGCAAAGAGTTGTTTTTATGTAGTTCCCTCATATCTTGTCAAATCCCAGCTAGTAAGACCTGGTGGGAACTAAAACTCTGAGGAGGTGAATTTCAAGCTGAGAGTCTCAAGGTTTGAAAGGAGCAGCGAATGAAGAACATTCCAGGCAGAGGGAGAAGCAAGTGGCCAGCCCCTGAGGCAGGAATGAGCCTAGCTTGCTGAAAAGCAGAAAGTAGCCAGCGTGGCTGGATCATGGTGGGCATGGGTGGGGCGTGGTATGAGATGAGGATGGAAAAGTTGTCATGAGAAAGATCACGGAAGGCCTTGTAGGCTCTGGTTTTGATCACTTCCAAATGCGGTGGGAAACTATTGGAGGGTTTTCAGCAGGACAACATGATTAAATTTCTGTCGTAAAAAGATGCGATCTTTGATGCTGTAAAGACACAGGGAGGACACAGGGAGAACAGTCAAGAGGATTTTTGCCAAGAGGTGATGCTAGAATAGAGGAATTTGGAATTTTTTTTAAAAAATTGAGGATTCCAGATAAAAACTAGAGTTAGAATCAATGGGATTTGTTGATGGACAGGAGGCAGAGGGCGAAGAAAGCTTCCTGTTTCCCTCATCCCAAGTTACAAACCTGATCATGTTTTTATTTGCTTAAAATAAAAACCTTAAACCCTCTGGGTCTTCCTGTCACACTTGGTATGAAGTCCAGATTCCTTTTGGTGAGTTATAAACTGGCCCCTGGGGAGCTTTGGCTGTTGATAGATACATTCCCTGGTCTCTGCGCTCCTAGTTCCTCAACCCGCCCCTCCCACACCCCAGCTTTCTCCTGAGAACTGCTGCTCACCATCCAGGTCTCATTTTAGGGCATCTCCTCCCAATCCCCCAGGATGGATTCAGTGCAGAGGCAACTCATGCACATCTCTCCCCAACTCCGCTTTCAGTGGTGCCATTTTGGTAGCTTGCAGTTGGCCATGATGGTATTTAAACCACGGAAACCAACAAATGCTACACATCCGTGTGCCCCTCCCTCCCTGGAGAGTGGTTGTTATGCATTCACCACACACCACTGGGTGGCAGTGGGCGCCTTTGGTTTAGTGCTTCCCTTAGGCTCCGGCGGCCTCCTGGCTTCCCCTCACCACCCTGTGCTAGTGGCTTATTTCTGCGTCAACCTCCCCCGCCAGACAAAGCTCCCCGAGGGCCAGACAGAGCTCCCCGAGGGCCATGTTCCCCAGGGCTCCCAAGCTCCAAGTGCAGCCTGTGGCTAGAGCACGTGCCTCTGAGGTCTCTTAGGGAGCAAGTGAGTCATGGGCTGTTCACAAGGGTCACTGAGTGGGGCGGTCCCACGTGGCAGGCAGGGCCGGCTTCCACCCCACACTTTTATTCTGTTTAGAATAATGTTCTGTGGATGCTCTCTTAGGACCCTGGGGATGAAGCCCAAATCACCTCAGAGGAGAGAGGCAGCAAAGGCACCAAACTTCCCAGAAAGGCCAAGTTGTTTTGCAAGTCTTGGAGCTGGATCTTACGGAACCATTCGGAGCACCCATCTGTTTTTGACAGGGCCCAGCCTGTGAATCTCAGGCCCACAATCTGTGAATTTCTATTAACTAAAAAAAAAAAAAAACAAAACACATTCTGCTATTGTATTCCTTGCTTACAAGGGAGAGGCCTGATCGGCCACTGAGTCACCTTGACTCTGCTCTCTCTGTCTCCCTTCCATCTTCTCTCTCCTCCCCCTCCTGCCAGCTCACACCCAGGTGTGGAACACGTGGAAGAGATAATCTCTGTGGGCTTTCAATTCCCGAGGTGGCTGCTTTCAATGAAAGCTAGACTGCCAGGACCGGGAGCAAAGGCATTTGAGACATCTCTGAGTTTCTGGGACCCCGGACACATTGCAATTGGAACTTTTACTATTAGCAGGGCTGCTCCTTCCCAAGGCCACCTTAGTAGCATGAATCAAGAGCTTAATGATGCTCAGGGCCTTGACATAGAAATTCCCCTCTGATGATCTCAGGGGAAGAACCAGAGGTGTGTCAGGTAAGGCTTTCTATCACAGCCCCAATTATAGCATCAGTATATTAGAATAATCTGAGCATTCAACATGCCACAGAATACTGCATAGATACTAACAACAGGGTTTTCAACATTATTTAATGATATGGAAAAATGACCATGACATGGTATTAAGGGAGAAAAACAGGATACAAAAGATATATATGGCATATAAACGTATATAGAAAAAAATATGTGGGGATATGTGTGTGTGTGTATATATATATGCGTGTATATATATATGCGTGTATATATATATATATATATATACACGCATATATACATATATATGCATGTTTATGTATATGTATGTATACGTTATTAAAAAATAAAAATTTAGAGTCCAGAGCCACTGGGGGCAGTAGCGTCACTGCCATGTGACCACACTTCCCATGGAGATAAATCAGCCTCTTCTTTCTCACTTTCTGCCCTCCCAGAAATTCCCTATTTGATGTTCATATGAAACCCACTCGTGTTTGACCCAAGAAGGGTGAGAGGCTGTTTTGTACTGATTTAAGACGAGTGTTTTGGGAAAATGCAGTATATTCTGTTTCATAGAAATATATGAAGTTTTAGTGTAATAAGCATCTCATAATTGGATTTGAACACTAAATTTCATTCATCATACTGTGTTTCAGTATAATGGTGACTGATGTCTATTAAAACAGACTCTGGAATACCATGCCATTTCACATATTTTTCATGTGTGAAAAAAATTTTTTTTGAAAATAACACTCTAGAATGCTATTCTGTGATTCCCTAGACCCTCTCCAACTCTCCCACTCAAGGGTAAGGGCACCTGGGTAAGGGCATAGCAGAAAGACTGAAAATATAAGATAATATATAGATAATAATGATGTTTATGCTGGCTAATAGTTTTTGGAGTGATCTCTGTTACTTTATTTTGTGGAATTTATTGACTATGAGAAACATGTAAGCAGGAGAACAAATTAAGAAGGAAAACGGGTACTGTCTGTTGGCTAAGGCAAATTACTTGGAAGATAACCTAAGAATTGCAGTCAAATCTGTGATTCCACAGCTCCAGGACCCTGAAGCTGAGGCTTCCAAGGAGGACCTCAGGTTGTGCGTCAGACAACTTCATCACCAAGTGCTGACCCTGCAGTGCCAGCTCCGAGACCAAGGGTCTGCACACCAGGAGCTGCAGGCTTCTCGAGATGAGGCTGCCCGTCTCCGGTGTGAGCTCAAGGACAAGGTAGGCTGGGCCCACGCTTCCCTTTCCCGCCTGAAAACCAATGTTCCCTCACTTGGGAAAGTTTTGAGAGTAGAAGAAAGAAGTAGGTAAGATCTCACTGGCCCTTTCCCGCAGTTTGTAAGTATTTATTAGATTTTGAAAGTGCAGAGCAGTATAGGGAAGAAAAACCAGCCTGGAATCCCTCCATCCAGGTAAACTTTGTTAGATCTAAAAATAATAAAACATGTGTATGGCTTTTTAAAAAGTCAAACAGTTTTTTAAATGTTACATAAATAAAAGTTCTTTCTCTGTAAGGAGGGAAGTGGGTGTGAATATAAAAGAGCAACAAGAGAGGTCCGTGTCGAGTTGGAACGGTTCAGTATCTTGTCTGTGGT
Source organism: Balaenoptera acutorostrata (assembly GCF_949987535.1). Lineage (NCBI taxonomy): Eukaryota > Metazoa > Chordata > Mammalia > Artiodactyla > Balaenopteridae > Balaenoptera > Balaenoptera acutorostrata. The sequence goes on along the minus strand of NC_080068.1, from coordinate 107,682,036 downwards.
GGTGGAGACACAAGCCTACATAGGTGATAAAATTGTACAGAACTTGGTACACACACACACACACACACACACACACACAAACGTACACAGGAGAGATCCGAATAAGAATGGTGGATTGGGATTTGCAGATGCAAACCATTATATATAGGATGGATAAACAACAAGGCCCTACTGTATAGCCCAGGGAACTATATTCGATATCCTGTGATAAACCATAATGGAAACAAATATGAAAAAGAATATATATATATATATATCTGCATCACTTTGCTGTATAGCAGAAATTAACACAACATTGTAAGTCAACTATACTTCAATAAAATAAATCTTTAAAAAAAGAATGGTGGATTGTATCCACATCAATACCTGGTTGTAATATACTATAGTTTTGCACAACGTTCCCATTAGGGGAAACCAGGCAAAGTATACAAGGGATCTCTCTGTATTATTTTTTTAAACTGTATGTAAATCTAAAATTATCTCAACCTTTAAAAAATGCAGAAAAATATAGTCCTTTCTCCCCCTCAACCCCAACTCCTTCTAACTTCCATTTTTTTCAACCCTATCTACCCACATTCAGTACGTGTGTGTACATATATGAAATCATACCATACAGAAACATTCTGCATCTTGCTATTATCATTTAATAAAAAATTTTGGTGATATTTCCATATCAACACATGCAAACTGAACTTCATTATTTTAAACTCTTGCATATTATTTTTCAAGAGACCAAACCATAACTTCCTTAACCAATTCTTTGTTTGTGGAAATCTAAATTGTTTCTGTTACTTTGCTTTACAAACGAATATTTTATACATTTTATACATCTGTCTTGGGATATGTTTCTGCTACATCCTAGTGAAAGAGTTACTGGGTCAAAGGTTATGTACATAATTAACTTTGATCGATAATGGCAAATAACCCTCCAAAATGTTGCATCATGTATACTACCACCAGAAATAAATGAGTGTATTTGTTTGGCCACAACTTGTTACCCTGAATCACATCACACTTTACATTTTTTTGACAAACCGATGGGTGAAAATACACTATCAACATTTTGGAGTGATTTCCGACTCCTTCTTATGCATTCTTTGTATAATCGAACACACTATACATGGAGTTTTATGTCCTCTGTCCATGTTGCTTCATAGCCTTTTTGTCCCTTATTTTTTGGACTGTGCAGTAATCTGTGGGGTGGATGTGATTTCTGTTTCCCTACTGTTGGATCTATAGTTATTTCCATTAATTTATATATCATTGTTTATATACAATAGTTCAGAGAACTGGGATTACTGGTTTAAGGAGAAGAAATAGTGTTCATTCTAAATACATATTACAAATTTGCTTTCCAAAGTATTGGCACCTACCTCCAAAGCCAAGGCAATTAATGAGGGTATATTTGTCACTGTGCCCTCAACCAGCGTAGGAGGTATGATGACTTTTTTGTCCTGTCTGTCACTGATCTGTGAAAAATAGAACTCCAGTTACACACGTTAGACCTTTTTACCCTACCCAATATATGTTTAAGTCTATTTTTTATTCTTTTCATTCTTTTTGTCTTTCTCTGCTTCAGTTTGGATATTTCTTTCTAATCCGTCTTCCAGTTATGTAATAATCTTCTTTTTTTTTTAAAGCTCATTCTTTTTTTAAAAAATAATTAATTAATTAATTAATTAATTATTTTTGGCTGTGTTGGGTCTTCGTTTCTGTGCGAGGGCTTCCTCTAGTTGTGGCGAGCAGGGGCCACTCTTCATCGCGGTGCGCAGGCCTCTCACTGTCGCAGCCTCTCTTGTTGCGGAGCACAGGCTCCAGACGCGCAGGCTCGGTAATTGTGGCTCACGGGCCTAGTCACTCCGCGGCATGTGGGATCTTCCCAGACCAGGGCTTGAACCCGTGTCCCCTGCATTGGCAGGCAGATTCTCAACCACTGCGCCACCAGGGAAGCCCACGTAATACTCTTTAGGTGAGTCGAATTTGCTCTTAAACTCATTATTTTAGTTCTTCATTTCAGGTATTGTATTTTGCAGTCTTAGAATTTCCATTTGACTAACTTTTTATAGCTTCCAGGTCTCTGATGAAATTGTTGTAATATAATTATTAAACGTTTTAATCAAAGTTATTTTCAGGTCTGCCTCTGATAGCTCCATTTTACATTCCCACTAACAATGGATGAAGGTCCCAACTTCTCTACATTCTCACCAACATTTGCTACTGTGTGTCTTTTTGTTGCTAACCATCCTAGTGGGTGTGAGTGGTTATCTCGCTGTGGTTTTGACTTGCATTTCCTTAATGGCTAATAGTGTTGAGCATCTTTTCATGTGTTTATTTGCAATTCATACATCTTTTTTGGAGAAATGTCTATTCAGATCCTTTGTCCACTTTGTAATTGGGTCGTTTCTTTTTTTGTTGTTGAGTTGTAAGAGTTTGCTATATATTGTAGATACAGTCCCTTATTAGCTATAGGATGTGCAAATTTTTCTCCCATTCTGTTGTCTTTTCACTTTCTTCTCGTCTGTTTTTTAATTGCAAATGCCCCAGTACACAGCTCACAGAAATATATTCATGCTATTTCTTACACTGAAGTAGAGAGAAGATTTCATCCAAGCCTGCAAATATTATCATGTGCCTTTCGAATAGAGGACAGTCTGCTTGGAGCTGGCATTTTACTCTTCAAATATATTCAGAAACGTGTGCCAAAATAGATATATAGAAATGTTCATTAAAGTCTTGTTTGTAAAGCAAAAAAAACCAGAAACAATATACATTTTCATAAACAAAGAATTGGTTAAATAAATTTTGTTTCAACCTCATGATCAAATAGTATGCAAGATTTTAAAAGAATGTGATCGGTTTGTATGTAATAACATGGAATTAATACCACGATTTTATATTAAATGACAAAAGCAAGCTGTAAAACATTTTGTATAGTATAGTTTCATGTGTGTATATATACACATATGAATTCTGATTATGGGTATGTAGGGTTGAAAATAGTATTAGAGGTCAGAAGAGGTCAAGGGAAGAGGAAGAAGTACTTTTATTTATCTAGCTTTCTTGTACTGACTACAGAGGGAATCAGAGAGTGAGTGAGAAGAATTCACAGAACACCTGTCTTATTGTAGCTTATTACTGTGTGCCTTGTGAATAGAAGACAGTCGGCTTGGAGCTGGCCTTTTACTCTTTAAATATATTCAGAAACGTGTGCCAAAATAGATGCATAGAAATGTTCATTTTGTGGAACAGGAATTTAGGCAGGACTCAGCTGGGCAATTCTGCTCTGCAAAGCATCAGTGGGGATCACTTGGTGGTATTCAGCTGGATGCTGGGCTAGGCTGGAAGGTCCAAGGTGGCTTCACACACGTGCCTGCCGCAGAGAGTAATAATGATTTATATTCATCGAATGTTGACCAGATGCCAGGCCTTGTCTAAGTACTTTACAGGAATCGATTCACAGAGTCCTTATCCAATCTTCACCCTTAGGTGGGCACTAATATTAACCCCACTTTACAGATGAGAACGCTGAGGCAGAGAAAGACTTGAGTTGCATAGGGTCACAGTTCTAGTGAGTGGCTGGACCGGGGTTAGGGTGTCTGGCTAGGAAACCTATAGGTTTAACACCACACCAAAGAACTCTGGCACCTCTGCATGGGGAATGGGGAAGGCTTCCTTCCTGAAGTAAGAGGCAACAGAACTGGCTCTGGCAACTGCAGTCTGGCAGAGCTCATTCTCCAGTGCTCAGAGCATCCGTCCTCCTCTGATCTGGTCGAGGAGCTGATGGGAAATGTCCCTGTTCCCACTGAGAACTCCTGTGGGGAAAGAGGGGGATAAGAGCCAACCTCTCTGAGCATGGCTCGCCTGTGGACGCACCGAGCTGTGTAATCCACGGCTCAACGTTATCAAAAATCTCGGTTCTCTTTCAGGTTGATGCACTTCAGAAAAAGCACCATGAAGCAAGTTTGGCTGTGACTCCTTTGAAGGTAATACATGTGTGAAATCAATATGAAATGTCCCTTTCAAAAGAAAAAAGAGCTTAGTATTTTTCCCGTTAGCAGGTAGTCCATCTCTATTGTATAAAAACACTGGAAAGAAGAAGGAAAGAGACCAATGGCACCCCAAGCCCCTATTTGAATCTAACATTTGCATGCATTTTCTTCCAGTATATTTTACATGTGTCTGAGATCCTACTATACCTGTATGTCTGTGTCCGGCTTTTTCCACTTGGGAGTATAACCCATATAGGGGCTGTCCTTCTCTTTACCAGCCTTTGAAGCTGCTGTTCATGCTGCAGTCTAAAGCAGGAGACACCGCAGTTCATAAAGCTGCCAGACCCTTTCGGGTGTTCAAATCCCTCTGTCCATTCTCCTTCCCTCTCTCCCTCCCTCCCTCTCTCTTTTGCCTTATTGCACATAAACACCATGATGCACATTTTTGATTAGAAAAGTTTTCCCCACGTATCTAGACATTTCTTGAGGACAGATTCCCAGAAATGGCATTACTGGCTCACAGGGTTTAACATGCTGATTGAAAGTGTAGTTCGGTTGAGGTGACACGTTTAATCTCAAATATGGCACCTGGATTTGGGCGGTGGACCTGGAGGGGCTGCTTTTTCTTTCTACTCTCTGGGCAGGGTGGACTTAGGAGGGGCTCTGGCTGGGAGTTAGAAGGACATGGTTGAGCCCCGGGACCGCACTGACTTGCCAAAGCCCACTCACTCTGAAATAACAGTAATTCCTGCTCGGCTGCTCTCACAGCTTCTTCTGACCCTCCGTGGATGGTGTCCATGGAGAAGTGGAGAGCAAAGTGTAAAGCTCTTGAAAATGGGAGGTTTTCTTGCTCCTTCGTTATTTTCATCATTTGCTATGTACCATTTACTTAAATGGGGACCGTAATCCCTTGTACACGACAAAGTGCTTTACAAACTCAAGATGGAAAGAGAAACAGCACCAGCACCACGTCATTCACACGAGGCAAGGTCTGAGCAGAAGAGGTCGGGCTGGACGGGAGGAGCCATAGCGATCTGGGTTCAAGATCCAGCCCCTCCTCAGGGCGTCATTCACCGCTGGAGGCTCAGTTTTCTCATCTGCAGATGGGAATCGTGATTCCTAACCTGGCGTGGGAGGTTTTGTAAGGATTCTAATGACGATGGCCACTCTCTGTTGAATGCTTGCCATGTGCCCGGTACTCCAGACATATTTTCTCAATAGCACAGTTTCTCAACATGTCAGGAACATGTCAGGAACATGAAGGCTATGCTATGGATAGGGAAACTGAGGCTCAGAGAGATGCAGTGCCTTGCCCATAGTCACACAGAGCTACTCAGTGGCAGAACCAAGATTTAACCCAGTTCTGTCTGATGCCAAAGGCTGCAACCTTCCCCTTGGCCTCGCTGTCTCTCCAAGAGCCCAGTGGAGTCATTGTCACCATCAACAATGGCCTCTTTCTTGGGAGAGCTGCGCATAGTAGGTGTTCAGCTGATGCTGGCTGAATGAGAAGGCCCCGATGTTTCAGGGATGTGATTCAGGCAGCCTGGGGCACCCCAGCGTCCAGGTCAGACCACCCTCCTGTGCTGCCTGCCTGCGGTACTGGGCACCCGGACATCACTTCCTAGAAACTGATGTGCAAAAGTCCCTGACCCTCTGGGATGGGCTTGGAAGGGAGTTCTGGCAGGAAGGGGTCATCACCTCCTCCGATGGAGCAGGAGATGGCAAGAGTCTATCAGCCCCTCCGGACATGCACAAATGTGGGAGGTCATTTCATGGTGGGAGGGTCACGAACTCGCATCACTCATGTAACAAATCTCTCCCATGGGCCATGCTGTGCCCAGCCACGGCGTAGGGACGGTGCCGGGGATCCAGGGGAGTGTCAGTCTTGACCTTGAGGATCCCCCAGGCTATGTGGGAGACAGACCCACAAATACAAAGATTAACTGCTGGGACAGAAGGAAGCCGGGAGCCTGGGCACAGAGAGACCCAAGTCCTGAGCATGAGGGAAGCCTGCCCGGGGAGACGATGCCCAGGCTGGCCTCTGCATGGATCTGCACAAGGCTTTTCTGGGCTTGGGGCACGAGCTACAAAGGAGTGATGAGGAAGTTCTGGGGTGCCGGGGTTGGGGAGTGGACCCGTGTGTGCGGAACAAGAGGAATGAGAAGGAGGGTGGTCGTGATCGGGCTGCAGAGGCACAGGGACAGGTCTGACCTGTTGTGCATGAGGGGCTGCCTGGGCTGGCCCCGTGTGCGTGCTTTGCCTGTACCATCTCCTTTGGTCCTGGTGCCCTGATGATGCCCAGGGTACAGATGAGCAAGTCGAGGGATAGAGAGGGGCTTGTCTCATAGCTAGCTGAAGTCCACGCTGCCTACCCGTCCAGAAGGCGTCCAGACAGCAGTGAGGAGCCCCTGGGTTGCTGGGCAGCAGTGCGGCCCCTTGTTTTCAAAGCTGGCTCTGGCTTCTGGGTGGAGGGAGGGATTGCAGGGAGGAGGCTGAGCTAAGGCAGGGCTGTGGGATGCAGAGCAGGGAGCCGATGCCCTGCCCCGCAGCTCAGTCATCCAGCCCCCCTGGGAGTCCTGCATGCGTGGACCCACCTGACTGTGTCTTCCCTCCCACCCTTTCAGGGTAAGCTGGCTTCCCTGGTCCAGAAGTGTCGGGAGAGGAACCACCTGATCACACACCTGCTCCAGGAGCTGCACAGACACGGGGTGGAGAACCACCAGCTCTCCGAGACGGCAAGCAACGTGGTGAATGACGGGGCGCTGGCTGAGTACGCGGCCACCTTCCTGGCTCCGGGGGTCCCACAGGTAGATTCCCACAGACAGCCCTGCCCTCTTCCTGTTGGGGCTGTGAGCTCAGCAGCCTACCCTCCACCTGCCTGACCTGCCCTGTCTCAGTTCAGCATCAAACAAGCACTGTGGCGTTTATTTCACTAGATGGGTCTTTCACGTGTGCCTCAAGACCTTAGTACTGCTTCCTCTGGCAGATTTTTTTGTCTGTCCTGTAGCCCCCACCATCCATCCTTCAGAGCACAGTTCAGGTGTGACCTTGCCCAGGAGTCTGCTCTAAATTCCGCGGACCACAGGATTAGCCACACGCCCCTCCGTCCTTCATTGCACACGGATATGACTGACATGGGACATTCGAGGGATTTGCCCCCTACTGTTAGGGGAGTTTTGTCAGCGTTTCTCTGTTGAAACCAGAGCTGCTTCATATCCATTTCTGTCTCCCTAGTGCCTGGCACAGAAAAGCTACTCAGGGAATATTTGTTGAATGAATGAAGTAATGAAGTAAATGAATGAGGATTTCCTCTCCTAATGGTCTACAGAAGAGGGAGGAAACAGAGGCTCAGAGAGGTTGGAAGTCTCTCTTGAGGTCACACAACTACCAGGTAGTGCAGATGGTGATGGATACCAGTTCTGACCCAGGTCTAGTAAAGATGCTCCCGGGTCTCCGCCTGGCTCTCAACAGTAGTACCTGGGTGTCTGTGTGCATGCAGCACCCTCGGGTGCTCAGCTGAGTCTGCCCATGCACACGCGCGTGCACACGCACATGCACACACACGCACACGCAAGCACGCACACATACCCAGGCACACAGCCCCATTCCTCGGGACCAGCCAGCTGCGCCCCCACCAGACTAGCTCAGCTCCTGATGATGCGAGGGTGAAATGCAGCTGCTGCTCTGCACGCAGCCAGCCCTGTTTTCCAGGGTCCCTCCTGGGCTCTGCCCTCAGGGGGGCCTGCTTTTGGCAGTGTAGCCCCAGGCCTGCGTCACCTTCCTCGGCCTTCCCAGCCCAGCCTCTGCAGGCCGACCCTCTCTGTCCCTTCCTTCCCCCACAGCCTTCAGGGTTTTAGGTGTCTTCTCGTCCAAATTGCCACACAGTGGACATGGACACCAGGAGGCCAAGGGGCCTGCTCAGGGCCATGGAGACTTGGCTCAGAGCCAGAATTTGAATCCAGAGCCCCAGACTCCTGGTCCAGTGCTCATCCCTTTGCCCGAGGGTTTCAAGCCTCTTCAGAGGCAGAATAAGGATGGAGAGAGAGGTCAGCATCTTGTCAAGGGACCGGGCACAGTCCCTGTGTGCAGAGTTCCAGGGAAGATATTGGATGCGGCAGGTGTCACCTGGGAGGGAGGCTGGCTGTGTGCTGAGAAGGCATCATTGCACTGAGGGCCCCACCCTCCAAGGGCTGCTCTCGGTCTGGCAGCCTCTGAAATTAGACCCGATTTGTTCACTGGGATTGAACAGGCTGACTTACATTGACCAAATTCAGAGACTGAGGTATAAACCTGAACACTAACTTAATAGTTTCCCATGAGAGAGATGAACTACGTGCAGGATGAAATATTGGATGGATGAAAAAATAATCAGCATATTCTCTCCCTATAGTGGAGTTATCTGGAAAGTCAAGTTCATTCATTCATTTTTTTCATTTGTAAGTCAATATATATTTATAGTCAGAAGGTCATTCAATGAGAACAGAGAGTGTTAATGGTGTCATCAGCCTGATGCGTTAGTTTCCTGTAAGGATGTGCTCCACATGACTCCCCTGGGGCCAGGGTGTCTCCCCACCCAGACCTTTTGAAAGGCTATGGCCAATCATAAGCTTCTACTTCCTCCTTTTAAGGTGACTTTGAATCGGCCGTGACCCATTTTGCATTATTTTGCAGTTCAGCTCACCAAGAACACTCCCATTTTCATGATCTGGGAGGCGGCTCACTGTTCCCTCCACAAACCACAAAAGCCTGGCTCTGCCATTTCATTCCACAAATATTTATTGAGCACCTATTGCCACAAGTCAGGCATAGTGCTTGGGGTTGGGGAGAAATGGTGAACCAAACAGGCCAAAACGTGCATGCAGTCAAAGAGAGAAATAATCATAAATTATAGCGAGCGTCAAGAAGGAAGGGCTTAGACAGAGACTGTGTGTGTGTCTTTGGAAAAGACCTTAATTGCTCTGAGCCTCAGTTTGCTCATCTGTAAAGTGGGAATATTATGACCTACTTGGCAGAATGGACATGAAGACAGTTGGAGATCATGAAGCACCTTGTGCAGGGATGTCCCACGAGTTAGGAACCTGGTCCTCGGGTGAGCAGTTGCCAAGGGGGCGGGTTCTGGCACCCAGGAGCCCTGGCTTCAAATCTTAGCTCTGCTGCTGTCTAGCTCTGTGGCCTTAGGAGGGGACACTGACATGTATCACTTACCCTGGGGACTTTATGTAACTGACTCAGGTAGTCCTTCCGTGGGGGAGGTGCTATTATTGTCCCCCTTTCCAGATGGGAAAACTGAGGCTCAAAGAGGTTACAAGTCGTGCCCAAAGACACACGTCTATAAGCAGCTTTCTATCTCAGCTTTTTGTGTGTTAAATCATTTGCCTGAGCAGAGCTGGGATTTGAACCTGGACGTGGGATTCTGTGCACTGCAGCTGCGACCCCTGTGCGAAGGGGGGTGTGTTGGGTGTCTTGCAGGGCTGTGGGGCATGTGGGCAGCAGCACGGGCTCTGGCACATACAGACTAGGCCTTCAGTGAGTCTGTCCCTCTTGTCGCTGGAAGGCCAATCCTCAGTGTGCAGATATAAGGCAGTGGGGAAAAAAACCCCTGTGATGTGTTTAAGAAGCAAAGAGGGCTCCAGGCTGTCTGGAGTGAGGGATCCCAAGTGGAGGAATTCCGAGAGTCTGGATGGGAGGTCACGGACACCTGACTGCCCGCAAGGGTGTTTGCATTAGGTTCTGCAGTGAATGGAGAGCTGCTGAAGGGGTGGAACAGGATCGATGTGCTTCGGGAAGAGGAACCCTGCAGGCCTGTGGGCTGGATGTCCACAGGTTGGCCTTGCACCCGCCCTGGTGGCCTTCCTCTAGCTCTGCTGGTTCGCTTCAGCTCAGGCATTGGTCCTGAAGCAGGAGGATTCCACGAGGCTAGCTTGGCCAGCTCTCCTACTGTCTTCCATCTGGGAACATGGGGTCTTGCCACCTCCCTGGCTTTAGCTGAGATGGGAGCACGGGAAGGGCGGGTTCCTTCCATTCTTGGACTCCTAAATGGAGACGGGGGGTTCTCAGTTCCACCCCATCCCCCAAACTGGCTTGACTGGGCAGGGCTCAGGGCACCTTCTCAGGGCCTCTTAAGTTCCTCCCCCCTCCCCAGTCCCAGGACACCTATTTTTTCTGGATCTCACCAGGACCTAGGCTATTGACATTCCCAAGCCAAGAATGAGACACCTTCTTTGTTGCTTGTACTCAGGTGTCATCACCTTCTTGGAGGCAGATGCCCGGGTGCCAAGGGGAAGTGGTTCAGGGGTACCCTCCTGTCCATGCTTGCAGGGTCCAGCCTGGGGTCAACTCAACAAATGGAAGGTCCATCAGAGACCTGGATGGGTTGGCCCTGCCTGACTCCCTGCGGTTCCTGGGACGTGAGGATTATTGCCCTCTCTTCAGACACGGAGTTTCACCTGGCAGATAAAGACACCCCAGATCCTGAAGAACTGCCACTCTGTGACAGTCCTCTGTGCCAAGCCACTCCGGTGCTTCACCTCCCAAAGCCGCCTGCTCTCTTAGGCCTTGGTAGCAAGGGGCGGGGGTTGCTGACCTCTTGTAGGGCTCTGTGAGGGTTGAACAAGATCCCACCTGAAATTCCCCTCACAGTGCTGTCACATAAAGACACTCACAGAGGATGTAGGGTCCCTTCAAGCAGAACCAAAGTACTGCTCCACTGGGGGAGGTCAGGGGATTGACGTACTAACACCTGAGGGTCATGGAGACCCCAGCCTCGGAGAGACACAAGCCACCTGGCAAGGAGGCTGCTAATTCCACTTCCTCCTGCCCTGATTTTTCCTCTTTCTTCCATGTACTGGAAACATCTTGCTCTCCTCTGGGCATTGGTCAATAAGATCTATATATGGGCCTTTGGAAATGGAATCTCATCTTGAAAGAAGCAGTGAGACTGAGAGTCCTAAACTCCCTTAATTCATTAAATCAACAACCCCGAGCCTGGGCCCCCAAGGATCCAGGCAATTATTTTCTCTTGATGTTCTACCTTTTATGAAGTTGAGAATATTCCCCCAAAAGCTTACCTGGGGAGAGGGGTCGGGGAGTGGAGTGTGTAGGGGGAGGCTTTATCTGTCTGCTACTGTATGTGGAGCATTTAGTAGACGTTCATTTTTTTTTTAATTAATTATGTATTTATTTATTATTTATGGCTGTGTTGGGTCTTCGTTTCTGTGCAAGGGCTTTCTCTAGTTGCGGCGAGCGGGGGCCACTCTTCATCGCGGTGCGCGGGCCTCTCACTATCGCGGCCTCTCTTCTTGCGGAGCACAGGCTCCAGACGTGCAGGCTCAGTAATTGTGGCTCACGGGCCTAGTTGCTCCGCGGCATGTGGGATCTTCCCAGACCAGGGCTCGAACCCGTGTCCCCTGCGTTGGCAGGCAGATTCTCAACCACTGCGCCACCAAGGAAGCCCTAGACGTTCATTCTTATTTCACTCTGACAAAACCCTGCAAGGACCATGTTAGTGGCTTCTCTCTGCAGATGGAGAGAACAAGGCTCAGAGAGTTCAGCTGACTTGGCCAAGACCATGGAGCCCGTAAGCAGCAGAGCCAGGATTCAACCTGCGGCTGCCTGGCTCCAAGCCTCTCCAGGCCTATGGGATAAACGAGGAGCAGGGGAAAGATCTATAGATCTCTGATCAGGTACTGAATATGCAGTGCCTCCAGAAGTAGTTTAGTGCCTGTGAGACTACTCTGTGGATACAAAAGTCAATGAAACCTCAGTTTCACTTTGAAGAAGTCTGTGTCTAGTAAGACTAGCTCCAAACCCAGGTGTGAACAAAAGCATTCACTTGAAACATAGCAATGAGCAGAGAGAAGGAGACTTATTTGGGAATATAATCCCTGGAGAAGGAAGCACACAAAATAGGCCTTGAAGGATTAAAAAAGAAGCGTTTTACTAGCTGGAAGGATGGTGTGAAGGCCCTCTAGGCTGAGAGACCTGCATGAGCAAAGGCACTGGGGTGTGAAGGGTCATGGTACTCGAAGACACACGGTTTTAGGGGATATAAGTGAAGTGCTCTCAGAGCAGAGTTACCATTGCCGCTTCACCTCTTCCTGTGTGCGTGTGGGGTCCAGGAGGACAACTAGCCCACCAGGGGGTGGTGCAGGGACTCAGGTCCAGCCCGACCTGGTTTCCTGGGTGACTGAGTCAGGAGTCCCAGGTGCAGCTCAGCAATCAGCTCTCACAAGGTGTCGAAGGGACTTCCACACAGAGACAGTATTTCTCCTGGAGACTCTGCCGTCCAGCTGCCCTCATTTCCCCCCTTTTAAGAGCTTTTAAAATGCAGTCATCAGTTTCCCTTTGGAGATTCAATTTGAGTAAAGGAAGTGGAAGCTTTTCCTCGCACCTGTATCCCTGGGAGCAAGTCCTGGACCCCTCTGAGGATCGTAGGCAGAGGAGGAGGGGAGGTCCTGCCTCTATGTTCGCACACACAGGGAGGAGTGGATCTGGCCAGAGAATGCACTTTCTGCAGCGGTGAGGGGGCTGGTTTTTCCAGTCGTAGTTGTCTGTAGAAGGCTTTTCCAGCTGTGTCATGAAGAATAACTGCTGAGATGTCTTTTCTTCCAGACAAGCCATCACCTGGACGTCGAGTCTGAGAAGACAGCAGTTGTAAGAGGTCAGTGTGATTTTCAGTTAGGAATAGTCTGCATGCTCAGACACAGTCCACACCGGCAGGACAATCTGACAGGTGGGCCAGGGTGGGGAAAAGCCCACGGTCAAGTGCAGACGACTAAAGGAAACCAGACCACACTATCTTGCACTCTCTTCCCTACTGACTCTCCCTTTTCATTTCACTACTTAAGGAGAACGCATTAGAAAACTACTGCCACTGCCAAAATGGCCAAATTCTGCAACCCTGTAGCTTCAGTCCTGGAAATTTATCCTAAGTAAATAATTCTATATGTGGAAAAGCTCAATGGACAGGCATATTCATGCCAAGGTATTGATAACAGTGAAAAACTGTGGGGAAAAACTCCAGTATTGTTAATTAACCCATATTCACTGAGTACGAAGTACTAGTCACTAAAATGATGCTGATAAGTACCAATGTGATAGCATGGGAATTAGGATATCCTACTAAATTAAAAAAGGATAGAAAATGGAATGTATCGGAGGACTACAATGATACAACTGTACGTGAACATCTGTGAATGATTGGCAACTTAGGCTAGAAGATAAACTAAAATACCAACAGTGGTTACTTAGATGGTAACATGGGTGGGGTTTTGTTGTTCTATTATTCTTATTGTTAGAAAGAAAATTAAGATGCTATCTGGCCAGAGAGAACTTCCCTGGGCCTTGTTTTACGAGTGCAGTGTAGTAGCAGCACTGGGGGAGGGGTGTTCCTAAGGGTTTGTTTAGGGTTACTTTGTTTTCAGCTGCTCAATATAAAAGTGAAGAAAGTATGGATAGAGTTACCTTTAGGCAACTGAGCTGCTCTTGATAACTGCTCGCTTAGCGATTCTTATTACTAGATTTTGTTCTTACAGCTGTGTGATCTTGGATGAGTTAATTAACCTCTCTGAGCCCCAGACTCTTATCTTTAAAAGGAGGACAACATGATCTTTTTCGGAAGTGTTAGTGCCTGACACATTGCAGGGCGCCAACAAACAAGAAGAGGTACCTGGCTTCTGTTTTTAGCTGGTCAGGATGGGCCTGCCCTTCTGTACCTTTGTCTTCTATCCCTGCAGCCTGAGTTGGCATCTGTTTTCACAGTTGGAGGCGCATAAATTCTAGCTGGTCCTGCTTCTGCCACTAGTTTATGCAAGTGTCATCCCTTCTCTGGGCTCAGGTTCCTCACCTTTAAAAGAAGGAAATGTACTAGATTAATTTAGTTACTTATTCATTCAGCATATCTAGAAAGCTGCCATGTGCCAGATCCCTGATAGGTGTTGTAGGGCTTACAAAAATGAGTCAGCTTCCGAGGTGGTGGTCCTTGCGCTAAAGGAGCTTACAGCCTGGTAGTGGACAGTGAAGCAGGCAGGCAATTTTCTAGGATATCCCAAGACCATGGCAGTACCATCAGAGGGCTGTGAATGTGGCACTCAGAGTTCAAATGCACCCAAGAGGGCCTCTGTTGTGGGGTGAAGGGATCTGGGAATGAAAGACAGTGAAAAGGCTCAGAGACTTGTTGATTTTTTTTTTTTAAGGTTATTTTATGACATATAGGGTTTTTTAAAATTTATTCATTTATTTATTCATTTTTGGCTGCATTGGGTCTTTGTTGCTGTGCGCGGGCTTTCTCTAGTTGCGGTGAGCAGGGGCTACTCTTTGTTGCGGTGCTCAGGCTTCTCGTTGTGGTGGCTTCTCTTTGTTGCAGAGCACAGGCTCTAGGCACGCAGGCTTCAGTAGTTGTGGAACGCGGGCTCAGTAGTTGTGGCTTGCAGGCTCTAGAGCACAGGCTCAGTAGTTGTGGTGCATGGGCTTAGTTGCTCCGGGGCATGTGGGATCTTCCCGGACCAGTGCATGAACCCGCGTCCCCTGCATTGGCAGGCAGATTCTTAATCACTGCGCCACCAGGGAAGTCCGACTTGTTGATTTTTAGAATAGACTTCTGAACTGAGGCTTGACTGAGAACATTCTCTTCTAGCTCAGAAATACCTCCTGAATCCCGAAATGAACAGTGTCCTCCAAAGACCTTTGCATTCAGAGTCCTGGCCTATTCCAGAGGCTGAGTGGCCAGCACAGACAGCTCAACTGGATTCTTTGAAGGTGAGAGGACATCAGTCACTTAATTTCTCAAATAAACGTTTTTATTGAAAGTATAACACACATACAGAAAAGGGTACAACTCAGAAATGTACAGCTCAGTGAATTGTCATGGAGCGGTATGTGCCCATAAAGCCATTACCAGGTCCAGAACTAGAAAGTGACCACAAAGCACCCCTCTGTTTTCCCCTTCTAGTCTCTTTTTCTTATCTGTTTTTAAATTTTGTGTATTGGGTCATATCATGTGTTCTGTGTCTTGTTATTTTTCACTGAGTGCCAGACATCATGTGTGAAAATGTGAAGATGTAATTTGATAGTGTCTTCATCCAGACAGGACTTCCTTTGTTCCGCACATCAGAACTGATTCAGAGATAATTTTAGTACTTATGAGATCTGTTTTATTTCTTGCTCACTCTTACTCTTAGGGCATAACCTTTCATGGTTCCAAGCAAAAACCTGTAATGTTTATCAGTGTCCTTCCCCAGCTGCTTCCCACTCCATGAGGCTGTCAAAATCTCTGCTTAGCTTTCTACCTCTCAGCCACCACAATCACACACAGGCTTCACCTTCACTTGGAGGGAAATACAGCCTTCAATGTGGGCCAACTACTCTTGGCTTCTGTCCTATCTTGAATTTTAGTCCCACATATCCTCACAGTCTTTGTAGCTCTCAGATGGTTTCAAATAGATCTTTTGCTATATTTTGTCCAGCTTTCCTAGATGCTCTTACTGGAGGTTTGGTCCAAAATGTCCTAATCAGTCAGAGCCAGAGAAGCACTCTGTTTTCCCAGAGAAAACCTATTTTACTTATGATATTTGGAGTCTGACAGGCCTGAGTTCAAATCTCAGCTGTAATTCAGTGTGATGTTGGGTGGATTACTTACTTTGTCTGTGCTTAAATCTCCTCATCTGTAAAATGGGGATAATGCTGCCTACTGCTGATATGAGGATAAAATCAGATAAGCAGAGTTGAATATGTCTCAGGAAAATAAGAGATGCTCCAAAAAAAAAAAAAAAAGCAGCCATTACTTAGGAGGAAACTGATCTTATTCTTGGCATTTTATTTCAACTTATTATTATTGTTTTTCTTCTTCCTTTTATTCCTATGGCTTCTCTCTTGCCTTCATGCTTATATTAATTTTTTTAAT
The DNA here is from genome assembly GCF_949987535.1 of Balaenoptera acutorostrata. Taxonomy (NCBI): domain Eukaryota; kingdom Metazoa; phylum Chordata; class Mammalia; order Artiodactyla; family Balaenopteridae; genus Balaenoptera; species Balaenoptera acutorostrata. Next base: position 107,666,148 of record NC_080068.1, on the reverse strand, counting down.
CTAACAAATGGAGCTAATATTTACCTCTTGGGGTCTTTGGGACAATTCAATGAAATCATGCACATAACATAATTACTGTACTGCCTGGCACAGGAGGTGTTCAATAAATTGTTATTGATTGACCTTAAACTTTTTTTTTCTAACTGGTGACTTTCATTTCAAATTACTTATCTGCAGGCTTATTATCTAGTAATGAGAACTTCTTTCCAGCTTTGATCTTTTTCTAGGAAAATTACATCTGACTTTTGATCTTTGACCTACCTTATTACAAGCAGGTAGAAGGCATGTTAGGCAAAGGGAATGACACCTGCAAAGACAGAGGGGTGAATGCTCCTGAAGCATTGGGGGATTGGTAAGCAATTAAACGAGGCTGCAGCATAAAGGAAAGAGGAGTCTAGGAGATCATAATGATGATGTTGATAAGAAAAACAATGAGAAAGAAAACCCCCGCTTCCATTTCTTGAATGCTTACTATGTGCAATGCATCAGCTTTTCCAGTACTCACTATGGGCCCACAAAATAGATCTTGACATTCACTCCACTTCACCTGTGAGAAAAGGTGAGGCACAGAGAGGGTAAATAGCCAGCCCCAGGTCACACAGCTAAAGAGCTGAGGTTCCAACACAGGCAGTCTGGCTCTAGAGCTGATGCTCTGGTCATTATGTGTCCAGATTGTGCTGGGCCTTCACTGGGGGGATGAGAGTTGTCTTTCCTGCCCCCCTTGAGGTTACAATCTGGAGTTCAATGTGAGAAAAAAACCCTCCAATGTCTGCACTCAGTGATACTGGCCAGAACCTGATAGCAAAGCTTTTGAGGAAATAGTTGGAGCATAAATTGAATGAATGGATGAACCCAAGTGCATCTTAATACTCTTATGGTTCCAAGTTTCTCAAGTGTTCCTCAACCTTCTTCAGAGTTCTCACCACACTGTAGAATGCTGCTGGATAAAAACTCCTCCTTTATTGGACATAATTTCAAGGCCACAGGATACTTTTGTTTCTTTATAGCGAGGTGACAGAATAGTCAATGTAAATGTCTTTGTTCGAGTGCTTTACACAGTACCTGGTCCACAGGAGGCCTTGTTGGGTGGATTTGGATGAAGAGTGAGGTGGTGGGAGGCGGCTGTTGGGCTCTTTCTCTAGAAGGTCATGCAGGCACCTCGTCCTTATCCCCAGCATTGCATTTTGCCCACAGCCTTGGTTCTGTTCAGTTGTAACAGGCATTGAGGAGCGGAGCTCTCTGCCCTAGGAAAAACAGATTGCAGGCTGTCTCTCTGGGCCGGCTTTTTGTAAGAGCTTCCCATGGTGAAAATGAACTCTAAACGACACCAGGGCATTAGTGACCTAGAAGGAAAACGAGGTCATTTTTGAAAGGCAGTAACTAAATTTGTCATATGTCACAATTATTTTATGGTTGAGCTTAGAGGGAAAAAAAAACCAAAAACAGGGGAGTAGGAGGTTGGCATCCAGTGGACATTGCTTTCCTTTTAATGGAAAGGTCATCATCTCTTGTCACCGTGAGCAACAAAATTTACAGAGGACATGACTCTATGGAGATATTGTCAGTGATCGTCTTGTCAGGCCTTTAAATGACCTGGGGTTCGAGCCTTCCCCACCCCAATCTCCACTGCCTCGTCTATAACTCAGTGCCGATGGCGTGTGCCTCACTGACATGTAATAGCAGCTGCCTGGCACAGAAAGTGCTCAATAAATGTTCGGTATTGTTGCCATCTCTTCCTTGGATAAAATGTGGGACCAAAGGGGCTTTTATGGACGTGTAGAAGCAGAGACCATTTCGTTGTGCTCTTGCCTCCAGCTTCCCTGGCCCTCGGGGCCGACGCCCGACCCTGGAATGTGCCAGGCTTCCATCGCTGTGGAACCAGGGCTCCCTGTGCAACGTCTGCAAGAAAAAGGTGGAATGTCCTGTCCTGGCCTCCAAGCTGAGCACCTCCTGCCATCCCCCGAGCTCCTGAGCCCCGCAAGGATCCTGGCTTTGCACCAAGAGCTTCGACAAAGCATCTGCAGCACTTCCCAGGTCAATAAATCACCGTTGGAGTTATAAATGGAATAGGACCACTCACTCTCTGGGGCCATTTCCTAGACTCCGTAAATATTTGATGCAGAACTTTCAGAGAGCGTTTTAAGAAATTGGTGCCCTCAAAACCCTCATTCAGTGGCAAGTGGCTTTGCCTGTGGCTTGGGGATCTGTGTTGATTGTCAGAGCTCAAGAGAAATACTGGACTTGTGAATTCTTAGGAGTCCAGCTTTGCAACTATCCAGGCAGCAAAGGCAATATTTTCTGTTCCAAAACCTACCGAGTGACCAGCCCAGTGGCTCTCCACTGGGTATGATCCCCCCATCCCGCAGGGCAAAATCTGACACTGTCTGGAGAAATTTTTTGTTGTCACAGCTGGGAAGCTGCCACTGGCATCTAGTGGGTAGAGGCCAAGGATGCTGCTAAACGCCTACAGTGCACAGGACAGCCTTCTAGAACAAAGAATTGTCCAGCCCAAATGTCAGCAGTGCCGGGGTTGGGAGACCCTGGCCTGATCTAATAGCTCCTAACATTGTCAGCTGCAGAGAACTGTTTTGTTATTTTCCTGCCTGGGGCCCTTCCCCATGTTTTAAAAGATTTTTGTCTACCAAAGGAGACACTTAATTTAAGTAATTATCTCTCTCACATTTTAAAACGTTAAAACCAATCAGAACTTTCTGATAAGTCCATTCATTCAACAGGCATTTGTGGACATCTAATATACACCAGGCAATATGATATGAGGGAGAAAGAGGTGAGTCCACGTTGGCCCCTGCCCCAGGGGCTCACAGGGCAACAGAGGCACACGTGTAAACAACTCACCGTGCAGTCACGGTTAAGTGTGCCGTGAGATGTGAGACAAAGGGCTTTGAAGCCAGTTCTGCCTGGCTTTGGGGAATGGGAGGTCATTCCAGAAGGAATGGCTGAGCAGAGCCCATAGACCCAACGAGGTAAGGTGTTCAGTACATGGGTGAGGTGGGGAAGGAGGGAACAGCATGGGCAAAGGCTCTGAGGAGGAAACTGGACTTCGGTGTGCCACCAGAGGGGGAATGTGCACAGTAGCCCTTTGCCAAGCCGGGTGCAAAGAGTCACTGCCTCATCCCTATCCAGCACCGCTTACTTCCTCTGGGAACAGGACCCTGCCCTGACCCAGGTGTGGGACCCAGAGGCAGAAGAAGAGTCAAGGGGGCTTGGGCCACAGGTACCCAGACCCTGTCCCCGGGCTCACCGATCAGAGACATCATCTCTCTCCTTAGCAGGGGCTGGTGAGGGGCTTGTCATATAAGGACAAGGAAGGACCAGGACAAGAAACCGAGGGCTCCCGGGGCAGTAGGCAAAGCATATTGATTTTATTTTCATGTATTTTAGCTTTTTATGTGGAAATGAAAAGTGCAAAGAGTTCCCACACGCCCTCACCCAGCTTCCCCTGACGTTAGCACCTTACGTACCTAACCGTAGCCCAAGGATAGAAATGAATGGATTTATTTTGAGGAGAACTGGGGGGCCATCAAGGCGTAAGAAAAGCACATCCATGAGCGAGCATCAGCTCATCAAGCTGCTACCGTCTTCATTAGCCCCCGGGACTGTCCTGGGTCATCACGTCCAACCACAGTTCCTTGGATTGGGTTACCAATGGATCCACCCATTCATGTGTTCGTTAAGCATTTAATTGAACTGCCATGTGAGCTCTGGAACCTCGGGTAGGTGCTGGGAAACAAGAATACAGAAGATGCCCATCTCCATCCTCCAGAACCTCCTGTAAGCCCTGTGGCCCCGTCACACCCCCAGGAGTCCCCAGATTGGAAACCACTGCTGTCATCACTTTCACGGTTTGAATCAGCACAGCCACCCCATAACTGCCAACTGTGCGGCGTCCTGCAGAGCTGGTTTGCGCTCACCTCTTCTGCCCTCTCCTCCCTTTTTTCTGGGACGATGCCATGAGCTTTGAGCACTGGGAGTACGCTGAAGACAGGCTATGAACCGGCTGATGTCGGGGTGAGCAGCCAGCCAAGCCACAGGGCCGAGCCTGCCGGATGCAGTCAAGACCATTTCTGGTCCCCAGATACTCCCACCAGGTTCAGACATCGGTGTTCTGTCACCTGAGTGCTCCCTCCCGCCTCTGCTCACATGCTGGGCTTCAGCAGAAAGGCCACCGGGGAAAATCCATTAAAGAAGCCACGGCAGTCTTTGCAGCGTAGCCTGATGATTCCACAATAAATCATGTTCTGAAACCAGGAGCCGCTTATTATTAACCTGAGCCGTGAATCCGCCTGGGGCTGGCACTTTGGATTTCCTCAAGCTGGGTCACTGCTTTGTGCTGTGATTCCTCCTGGTGACACGTTTGCAATGGTGGATGGTAGACTGCGGCATTTGCCTTGCCTCGACCGTAGACTCCCGTCCTTGGAAGGGGCCCCGTGTTCCCCTGCTGCCCCCTTGGTGGGCCTGATGGGGCCAGGGCCCAGCCTGGTCAGATGCTCCCAGGCGAGGGACAGGACCTGCTCGGGCGACCGAGTGGGGACAGGCAGGAACCCAGCCCGCAGGAGCTGGCTCGGGCTCCCCTCCCACCACGAGTGACCCAAGGCCTCTGGAGACCAGCCAGATGGACCAGCCCAGCTGCCTCTGCAGAAAACAATTTGTCACACGGGGCTGTCAGCAAGCAGCAGTGGACGCCTTCTTGGGGGTGCCTGGCCGAGCTACGCAGAGCAGGAGCCCTGAACACAGTGAGGTAAATGCACACCCCGCCCCCGCTGCTGCGAACCACCTGGGCTTTTAGGCAAATCGGATGAGAGGGTTGGCTTGGCCCCTGGCCAAGCGGTTCAAGTGCTCAGTGCAGCCTCTCCCTGCACCTGATTCACTGCCATTCACTGCCATGCCCTTCCGGGAGGCATTTTGCTCCTACAGCAAAGCGGTCTGTTCAGCAAATATTTCCCTGAGAACCTGCCGGGGCAGATGAGGCACTGGGGGGCTGGGTCTCAGGGGTCTCACTCCAGGTCCCCATCCTCCAGGCTCCTGCGGGGACAGATGTGCAGATAGCCGGAGACTGAGTGGCATAAGCAGGGTGCAGCAGGGAGAATGCAGGGTCCAGGGGCACAAAGCAGTGGCTGACCAGCAAGGGAGGGGTCAGGGAGGGGTCAGTGGTGACTGAGGTGGGCCCCGCAGATGATCAGGGCTCAGCCAGTGAAAGAGTCCTTGCGGGCGGGGGCAAACACACAGGCAAAGGCTTGGGGTGGTGTCGGGGGTAGGAAACCAGAGGTGGTTGGATATACATGTGCTTCTATAATCCCCCAGTGGAAGGTGCTGCTTTTTTTTGCAATCCCACTGTGACTTTCCTGTTTGATTTTACATGCGTCTTTAGTATAGGGAAGACATTTTCATGCTTCAAAATTCAGAAGGCACAGAAATCTATATGGTGCAAGTCTCCTTCCCACCCCTGTTCCCGGTTCCCCTCCCCAGAGGCAAACATGACCCCAGTTTCTTATGACTCCTTCCAGAGATACCCTGTATATTCTAAGCAGTCACACACACACACACACACACACACACACACACCCGTTTTACCTCGATGCCTGTGCTCTGGTTTTTTCAGTTCATTTATCTCGGTGATCATTCCCCATCAGAACATAAGTTTTGTTCATTCAGTTTTTAAACACTTGCACTGTTTTCCATTGTGTGGATTTTACTAGCTCCCTTTCAATGGACATTCGCATTGTATCTGATGTTTTGCTGTTAAAACCGGTGCTGTCATGAAGATGCTTGTACATCCATCCCTTCACTCACGTGTGAATTCATCTGAGGGCAGATTCCTAGAAGAGGAATTTCTGGGTCAGAGCAGAGAAGCCTTTGTCGCTTTGAGAGCCCTGTCCACACCCACTCCCCGCCCCACTGTGAGACGGTACAGTTTTCGCTCCCCCTCATGAGGCTTGGGGGTCCCCGCCATCATGCACCCTAGGATGTGCTGATTCAATTCAGCATTTACTTTTTGAGCCTCAACCATGGACCAGCGTGGTTTGAGGCGGTGAACTAGACAGATGGGGCCCTGCCCTCAGGAGGAGGGGATACATCAGACTGGGGAGACGGCTCAGTGAACAGGACCCCAGTGAGGGACCGTCCGTGTTTCCCTCCTGCAGGCACTGGCCGCCCGGACAGGAGGCTGATGCGTGGGCATGAGTGACCTCAGTGCAGGGAAGCTGGGGTCTGGCCGCCAGGGATGGACAGCTGATAAGGCCCTGAGGAATTTGGAGGCCAAGGGGGAGCAGAGAAGGTGGAGTCTGGGCTGAGCCATGATGGGCGATATTGTCCTGAGAGCAGAAGTGGTGGCCTGGGTGGAGGCCAGTCAGGAAGGGACCTAGGGCTTCTGAGCTACGCTTATGCCAGACACTGTGCTCAGCGGTGGACACTCCAGCCCGGGCTTCCCCCAGACGTAGAAGCCCGGCTAGGGCAGAGGAAGCCGGAGGAGGGCTGGCAGGGGCCAGGGCAGAGGAGGCATGGGCGGACGGTCCCACGTGGCAGTTGGTACCCAGGCCGGCTCTCCCGAGCAGGTGGATGGGGTGTGGGCCCTGAACACAGAGTCCTGCCTTCACATGCCAGCCCCACCATGCTCCACCTGCGGGCCTTGAGCCAAGACCCCTGAAGGCTTGGTTTCCTCCTGAGAAAATGGAAATAACATCATCATAACCTCGTCTTACCTCACTGGCATCTCACAGGAGATGCCCCATGACCAGCGCCTCACCCATGGCCCTCCTAGCCCAGGTGCGCATCCCTCCTTCTTTCCCTCTAATGCTGGGAGGCAGGTGGCCCAGGAGCTGAGCACACATGCCCTGCCTGGGTTTGAGCTCTGGCTCCTCTCCTCACCTCTCCTCTCTGTGCCTCAGTTTTTTAATCTGTACAATGGGGGTGCCTACAGCCTAGGGTGGTTTGTGAGGGGTGAGTGAGTAAAAGCACTAAAAAGAGGCCCTGGGAGGTGATGAGAGCTATGGGAATGCTGCCATTGTTTCCTCTTGATGCATGTGATGTTAAAAAGCAGAATGAGAAGATGAAGAATCGGTGAAGTCCAGGGTGTAAGGAGAGGGCGCGGATCACTGGTGGTACAGATGAGACAGAGCTTAGGACTGAAAAGCCTCCCTGAGGAGGCAGGTGTAAAGAGATTGGGGGAAGTGATGGTGCTGTGTCGGGTCTGTGGGTGATGATGCAGCCAAGCTCATCCAGGGCTGTAAGGAGCCGGCCGAGAGCTTTTCAACACTTAACAGTCACAGGAGCTCAATCCCTGTGCGGCTTTGCGCTGACCCTCCCCCCACCGGCTCAAACCGCTGCAGTTCCCTCCAGGGTCTTTGGTCCTCTTCCTTGGTCTGCCTCTTCCCGGAAAGCCTTCCCACGGATTCAAGGGTGTCTTTGTCCAGGGCTTCAGGAGGTGGTCTGGGCTGGTGTCTCCCATTTCCTAAAAGCCCCTGTTCAACATCCATGAGGAGGCTCGTTTCCACTGCTTGAGCCAGGCCTTCTCACTTCATTTGACCCTTGTTAAAATGAACAAACCTAACATAGGTGGTAGAGTATAAGCTGTGCAGCTGCTCTAACATCCAGCTCTGCCACCATCAGCTGTGTGACCTTGAGCAAGCTGCTTACCCTCTCTGTGCCTCAGTTTCCTCCCCTGGAAAAACGATGCAAATAACAGACCCACCTCCCAAAGTGTATCTCAGAAGGATTAAGTAGAGGCTAAATGCCTGCCTCTTGGCCATTTGCGGTGTTGATGTTATCTTCAAGTACAACTTGCCACCATGCCTTCAAGTAGAAAGCCAGCATCCCCTGCCATCCAGAAAAAGCATTTTCAAAAACACAGAAATTACTGTTAGGCATGGAAAATAATTTCCTGAGCTGCTTCCTCCTCCCTTTGAGTCCAAATCTACAGGATGCAGCCCAGCCCCAGGCACTGGCCTTCAGCCCCTCAGGGATCTGACCGACAAACCCCTTCAGCTTCATCCCCCCCACCCCTGCTCTAGCCACAGGGTGACCAAGCACGGCCACAGGGCCCGGCCTCTTCTGTCCCCTCTGCCTGGCCTGTCGACCTTGAGAGCAGTTACAGGGTGCAACAAAACAGGCTGTGGCCTCAGATCCTGCCTGCCATTTCCTTTCTGTATGACACCAGACGCCCTCTGGGCCTCGGTGTTCTCATCTGTAAAATGGGGACACTTGACCTCATATCTTAGGAAGACAATTCAGTGAGGCATAAAGCACGGAGCCTGGCTCACTGTGCAAGCTATTATTATTGTTGTTGTTGCTGTTACATTCACCACCTGCTAAAGTCAGGGCTCAGCATGTCTTCCCATTTCCGGAGTTGTATAAAATATAGTGCCCCCACTGGCCAAATAACAGCCATCATTGCCTCAGGCGTTGGGCATGCATGGCTTTATCACAGTGTGCCTCTGAAATTCCTCACTGACTAGCCTGTGAGGGATGGGGGTTTATCCCCATTTTGCAGCTGAGAAAACTGAGGCTCACAGATGCCCAGACTGATAGAGCCAGGATTTGAGGCCCAGTCTGTCTGGCTCTGACTCTGAAATCAATTTTTCCTCCATTGGAGCCAAATCCCAGTACCTGACACACAGGTCCTCACACCTGTACCCATGTAATCCACCCCCCAGGCATGCTATATATGTCCCTACCTACTTCCAAGAAGGAGTTAAAGAGACTTAAAATAAAAGACATGGATACAATAAAAAGAATCTGTATTACAGAGAGTGAAAACTTAGGGTCAGATAATAACTGATGGTAGGAGAGAATAATTATACCCGGCACTAAGGCTATGGGCAGCTATGACAGTTGAATGGAAAAATGAGGTCTGAGCTTCCTGGTAGTCAAGGCAAAAGGGGGAATAACATGGGTTTGACGGCACTGAATTGCCAATAAAAGGAAGCAGCTCTGGAGAACTTTTCCTCCAGCTCTGAGCTCTGAGGGGAATCATCCTGAGGGTTTCTATACAGTGAATGGGGGATAAATGGTGACTTGTGTCCCTGGTAGCACAGCTCCCCAACCTTGGGAGAGGGAAGGAATATGTGATAGAAGCTGCTTCCTGCCTCTGCCTGTGCCAGGGCTCCACACCTGCCTTCATGGGGTTCTCACAGCCCCTTGGGCTCAGCATCATCACTTGTCCTTTACAGACGAGAACGCATGGAGAGGCCTCGACTCCCACGTAAGTTTTCTTGGTTTGTGAGGGACAGAAATCTCAGAACCAGCGCAGGCCTGCCGTGCTCCTAAGCTCTTTCCCCTCTGCTGCACTGCCCAGCTCAGGGAGGCCCTGCCGCTTGGATTATTGCCCAGAGCTAATCCCCCCCCCCATTACTCCTCCCAAGCCCTTCCCCTTCCCCTTCCTGCTCTCCCCTCCCACACCCCTCCCCCATCCCTCTGCCTGCCTCCCCAACGCACATCAATTCTCCCCTTTGCTATAAATCTCAGCCAAATGCTCCCCCACGCCCTCCAGGGCTCAGCTCCAAGACTAGCGGCTCTGTCTGCTGGCAGCTGAGAGCAATTTAGCGACGGGAAGCAGGTGTGAGGCTGGAGGGGGGCGGGGCTGGGTCTCACTGCCTCCAGCTGCTGTTGCTTCCGCCATCCCCATCCCCATCCCTAGGACTGGGACACCCTGGTGTTTGCCTCACACCGGACCAGACCCCAGAGTCAATATCCTCCACCACACACACAGGGGGAAGACTGCAGACAGAAGCTGATGGGTTAAGTCCCAGTGGCCTCAATAGACAACTCCCTATTGTTACTGACGGTTTATTCACCAGACACAGGTCAACACTGAGGGCCTGCTGTGCCCTGGTGCTGCCCTGGGTGCGATCAGCAGAGCAGGTTCCGAGCACACCTGCTGAGGGTGTGCGTGCGGCAGTCGGGTCCACGGTCAGGCAGCAGGAGCCAAACAGCCAGCCTCCTCACTCTTCCAGGGCTGCTGGTCTGCTTGTTCACTTTGTGTACTGAACAAAGTGTATGGTCCAGAGGCAAAAGGGGGTTAAATCCCCCAGCTCTGTCCTTGCCAGGAGACCGTGCCTGGCTGGAGGAAGTGGTGCCTTTTACAAGTTCACACAGAGACCTGTGGGCTGCAGCCACCTGGCGTGGGCATCTTTTTGTGATTCCGCACAAACGCTCCAGACTAGCCTCAGCACCTTATTTTTGCCGACTCAGACCCAGAGGTGCCAAGTCAGCAGGCTGAGGTCAGCAGGTCTTAGAGGATTCAGGGAGCCCCCAAGGCCTTCCCAGTGCGGCCCTCCTGTTTGCCAAGGGCTGGAGGGCCGTGTCCTGCCCCCGTGCATCTTTGAGCCCGACTCAGGAGCCCAGGCTCTCCCTGAGCCTGGCCTGGGAGCAGCCCTCAACAGGAAGGTAGTTTCTGCTCACTGGCGTGATTAGGGTACTGCTCCCCACCAAGGCCACGGCTTTCTTCCATTTCCCCCAAGTAGTCTGAGCCCTGCATCCTGGTCTTGTCCTGGGAACGTCCTGCTCCTGCACCCAGCCCCAGCCTTGGGGGAGAGAAGGAACACCTGATAAGGAAGTCACAGGACTACTGCTTAATTGCTGTTTGTCCCTAGGGGAGTCACTTAACCTCTCTGTGTTAATCAGCTGTAGCATCAATATCACCACATAACAAACCAGCCCAAACTCAGCGACCTCAAGCGTCCACTCTCACACTGTCAGGTCTGAGGTGCACTGAGGTTTGGCTGACCAGGCTGGGCTCAGCAGGGAGGCTCTGCTCTAGGCTGAGGGTTGGCTTCAGGCCTGTGCCACCCATCACCATGTCCTCCTTGGAATTCTTGGAATTCATTGTCTTCTAGTGGCACACAGGAAGGTGGATGGAGCGTCAGTGCCTCTTAATGCCTCGGCCCAGAACCGTATTCCACGGGCCACAGTAAGTTGTGTGAACAGGTAGAACATCAACAGGATGGGGAAACAGACTCCCCCACCCACTCCCCGGCATTACAAGGCCACAGGGCAAGAGGAGGAAGGACCGATCAGAACAGTCCCACCTACTACACCCTCACGGTGGGACTTGGACGTGCCCCACGTGGGAGGGTGGTCAAGATGGGAGGTGACCTCACGTGCAAAGTGTGCCCTTCACAGGAGGCACGTGGCAGCTCTCTGCTCCCTCTGCTGTGCTCCTTTGTCTTTCCTCAAGTATCTTTATATGGGGATAAAATATGTCCAAGTAAAACCAAAATTCATGACAGAAAATTCACATGCCCTCCGGTGGTTAAGAATCCGCCTGCCAATGCAGGGGACCCAGGTTTGAGCCCTGGTCCGGGAAGATCCCACATGCCGTGGAGCAACTAAGCCCGTGCGCCACAACTACTGAGCCGCGTGCCACAACTACTGAAGCCAGCGCGCCTAGAGCCCGTGCTCTGCAACAAGAGAAGCCACCGCAATGAGAAGCCCGCACACTGCAACGAAGAGTAGCCCCCGCTCGCCGCAACTACAGAAAGCCCGTGCACAGCAGCGAAGACCCAATGCAGCCAAAAATAAAATAAATAAATTTAAAAAAAAATTTAAAAAGAAAATTCATGTGCTCTCAGTGGAGTAAGGGGCCAAGGGCCCTGCGGCACATAACACAGTCATCCTTAACGGTCAGAGCGCCCAGCTGAAGGACCCGCTCATTTTCCAGCTCCTCTGACATCTCCTTCCTCCCCACTCTGCCTCCTGGAAACACCTGGCTTTCCTTCTGACTTCTCCAAACACATCTAAACCAAGACATCCAGAAAAGAATGATCAAATCAAGTCTATCCTCAAAGGGGCCAGGCAGTACTTTTTCCTTCAGCACCTGATTACGCAGGAAGTTTGGAATATTTTCCCCAAAGTTCCCTTAAGGAAGGGAAGTGGAGTGAGAACAGATGGCTTCCTGAAGTCCCAGGCCTGGGACCTGCTTCCCACCGGCAGCCAGGGTCTGGGAGGTGGTCGCCTGGCTGAGCAGCCCCGGGGGCAAGGACCCCAGGGCCCAGCTGCTTTCTGTACAGATTTCAGTCCTCCTGTATTTAGTCCTGCTCTGCCTTTCCACACTCAGAGGTGTCCTGGGCCCGTTGTCACCCTTTTCAGTATTCTGAGGTGTGATTTTGCTGGCTTCCTGCAGGAATTCAGTAGAGCAAAGAAAGCTGCAAAGTGAGCTTTCTTCTCTTCCTCCTCCTCCTTCTCTTGCCCTGTGTGTGTGTGTGTGTGTGTGTGTGTGTGTGTGTGTGTGTGTGTGTGTGTGTGTCCATCCCCAGGTCAGCAAATCCTGTCAGCTCTACCCTTAGAATATATCCAAGATCTGACCACTTCTTATGGCCCCCCAACACTTTTTTTTTTCCAGCCGCATCCCCAGTGCCTAGAACTGTGCCTGGTTTCCACTAGAGGATGAATAAATGTTTGTTGAATGAATGCATAAGTTAGTTGCTCAGTTTTCTTTTAATGGTGCTCCAAGCACCTACTTTACTGTATCTGGTTGTCTCTAGTACAGATCCTGCTGGATGAGAAAATATTACTATCCTTTTCATTTTTGCTTTGGAGGATAGGAAGGAAGTGATTCAGCAGAAGGGGGAGCTGAATTCTAACCCAGCTTCCCTCCCCACCCCATTCCTCCTGCACTGAGACTTTTGCCATCAGCTGCTGGAGTAAAGGGCCCAGGCATTGCTAGGCGTCTGGAATGGAAGGAAGATGGGTCAGAGAGTGGAGACGTCACAGGCAGGGATTGAGAAGGAGGTGGAGGTGGGAGGGTGGGAGGGAAGGGAAATTTCAGACTCACTCCTCATCTTTGGAATTTTTCCCTTGGAAGGACTGGTATTTATTATGCACTGTCTGTCTTACTCCATTTAATACAGATGCTTTATCTGCGCCATTATTACTAGGGCCATGAATTTTTCTTTTAATTTTTATTGGAGTATGGTTGCTTTACAATGTTGTGTTAGCCTCCACTGCAACAAAATGAATCCTCCATACACATACAGATATCCCCTCCCTTTTGGACTTCCCTCCAATTTAGGTCACCACTGTGCATTAGGTAGAGTTCCCTGTGCTATACAGTATGCTCAGTTGTCTATTTTATACATAATATCAATAGTGTATATGTGTTAATCCCAGTCTCCCAATTCCTCCCACCCCACTCCTTTCCCCCTTGGTATCCGTACATTTGTTCTCTACATATGTGTCTCTATTTCTGCTTTGCAAATAAGATCTTCTATACCATTTTTCTAGATTCCACATACATGCGTTATTATACGATATTTGCTTTTCTCTTTCTGAGTTACTTCACTCTGTATGACACTCGCTAGGTCCATCCAAATCTCTACAGATGACCCAATTTCATTCCTTTTTATGGCTGAGTAATATTCCACTGTATATATGTACCACATCTTCTTTATCCATTCCTCTGTTGATGGACATTTAAGTGGCTTCCATGTCCTGGCTATTGTAAATATTAGGACCATAAATGTCACCTTATAGATAAGGTGACGTCTTTTCTCAGCTTTATATTTGTATTTCTTGTATCATGAAGAGTTTCTCCAAGTGTTGGTTTGCAGGGTAGTGGACAGCAACTTGGAATGACACAGACTGGAATACCAGCACTGGATCTGTCACTAGCTAGCGATGGGACCTACAGAGACATATTCTCTTTGAGCCTCAGTTTCTCATTCCACAGTTTCCCTTGCTTCATAACCATAACCCTCCTCCCTCCATCAGAACAATCATTCCAATGCATTCAGTACGGGTGGCTTTACCATACTGTTATTAGGAAAGTCATCTTGTTTAACTATTTCATACTATGTGATGAATGACTGATAGTTTCTAGGGATATTTGTATTTTGTGAAGAAGATACTCACTAGCGAAGGGGAAATTTCAGTTGGCAGATCTGGGGGCAGAGGGATAAAATGAACTGATGCCTTAGAGTGCCCTTGCTTTATAGATGAGGGTATCAAGGCTCAGGAAAGGGGAGAGTGGCTCCCTTTGTCACACAGGAAGTCAGGGATAGAGCTGAGCATGGGGCCTGGGACTCCTGATTCCCACACTGTCTGGTACCCTTTCTATGCATTGAATGCGGGGGAAAGTTTTCCATGGGGAATGGGCCTGTGTCATATAAACTGTATGTCTGCATTGATACAACATGGAAATAACATATCATAATTCCTCCTCCAACAATGGTCCCTTAGCACGTGCAGTCTTATTTTTTTTTTTTGTCAGCCATGTTAATTTGAGTCTTATTCAACCCAAACAATGAGTCACTCCTCTTGGGAATAATGAGAAAATGAGTGATCAGGGGTTTTCAAAAAGAGGGAGTCTGAGGGACCAGCAGCAGGAATAAGGGGATGGAATAAATGATATCATTCATTACATGGAAGCTTCTGGAGGCCAGAGACAGCCCCCCTTCCTGCCCCTGAGAGGAAGGATGGGCTGGATGAGTATAAGAAAGGCTGACGGCTTGATCTGACAGGAAGTTTTCAGGGGCAGAGCCTGAACTGTAAGCACTGAGTACTGGGAGGATGGGGGGAGAGAAAAAATCAGGGTAGTTGATATAAAAGCAACTCAGATTTTTTTCCACTTCAAGCTTCCAAGTCCCCCTGTGACCCTGAGACCAGCATGGGTCCTAACATGCAGGGGAGGGTGTTTCAATTAAAAATGGATTTGGCTGCATCTAATGAAGTCCCAAATAATAATGGCTTAAATGAAATAGAAGTTTCTTTATGTACCTCAGGGCTGAGCATCTAGGGGTCTCATGGGGGATCCATAGGCATCATGCTCCTTCTTTATTCTGTAACATCTCAGCTCAAAACTTCCATTCTCAAAGTCACCTCATGATCCAAGATGGCTGCAGAAGTGTCGGCCATCAAGTCCAAGTTCCAGGAAACAGAAAATGTTATTGTTGGTAGTGGAGTGGTGGGAGAACTTACTCCCGAAGGAACCCTTTAGGCATTTTCCACTGATATTCTCCAAAGTCTAGAACCTAGTCATATGGCCATACTTAGCTGCAAAGGAAACTGGGAATATAGTCTGTTAGTTGGACACATGGCAACCCCAACCAAAATTAGTGTACCGTTATAAAAAGCAAGTGGAAAATGATCATGAGATTAGCCTCTACGGTCTCAGCCTCAACTAGCGTCAACTCTTCAGTTATAAAACCAGGACGGCATCGAGCATTTGGATTCAAAATCAAATACACCAGGCATGGCCTCACCATTCATGCTGTTAGCAACAAAACAGAGCAAATTCGTTGGCATCTTGATGAAAATTTAAGGAAGAAAGAACCTGAAAAGTTTCTGTTGAACAAGGGGATAAAATGCTCTCTATCCTTCCCCTCGATGTTTCATCAGTGTTTTCTGTATATCATATATTTCCTCACCATTCTCTTTATTCTCTGAGAACTCTGTATATGGATCTTCATAGGTTCACTCACAACCTTTTTTCTCCTGTGAAGCCTCAAATTCTTCCACCACCGATCTTCTCACCTGGGCCACTTTTAGGAGCCTGACCCTTTTAGGTGAAGAGGGGCCCCTGCGTCTGCTCTGATCCAAGGTGTAGACTGCTCTTGTTTAAACCCTAAGGCTTTAACCATGTTGTTCAATAGGATTAATTTCATTTCTTGCTAAGTCATCCTCCACCTTTCTTCTGAGCTGGTTTAATCATCAGCCTCCTCTAGCATCACATTTCTCACTAGGGGGTTGCGAGTGGCCTCCCCACACTGTTGTACTGTAGGGTCAAATGTTTTGTCCATGTCATAGGCCCAAAGACCCAGAACTCTAGAGGGGCTCTCTAGTTCTAGTCAAAAGACAGCCAGTTTCCTCAAAAAATTGAAAATAGAACCATCATATGATCCAGCCATCCCACCTCTGGGTATACGTCTAAAAGAACTGAGATCACCATCTCAAAGACAGATCTGCACTCCCATATTCACTGCAGCATTATTCGCAGTAGCTGAGATGTGGAAGCAGCCCAGGTGTCCATCAACGGATGAATGGAAAAGAAAGAGCCGTCTATCCCTACAATGGGATATGATTCAGCCTCAAAAGGGAGGACATTCTGACACATGCTATAATGTGGATGAATCTTGAGGACATTGTGTTAAGCGAAATAAGCCAGTCACAAAAGCACAGATACTGTGTGATTTATGTACCACTTATATGGGGTACGTAGAGGAGACAAATTCATAGAGACAGGGAGCAGAATGGTGGTTGGCGGGGACAGGGGATGGTTGTTCATTGGGTGTAGAGTTTCAGTTTTGCAAGTTGAAGAAGTTCTAGAGAGCTGTTGTACAACAGTATACAAGTCTATAAATGGTTAAGATGGTAAATTTTATGTTATGTGTTTTTGTATCACACACACACACAGAATCATTCACCCAGGAGTTGTGGGTTCAGGAAGATAAAAGTGCAAGAAAGGCAGGTGTTGCTTTTAAGATGGAGAGAAGAAAAGGGAAATATGTAGTGATCAGTGAGCATCTATTCTCCTCTGGGTCTTGGGCTGAAAGCTTCATCTCACTCATGCTCATATTGACCTGGGGGCAGTTGTTACCTCCTTAATTTTATAGATGATTCATGCATTCACTCATTGGAGCAATACTTATTGATCATCTCTTATGTGCCAGGCATGCTCCTTGATGTAGGAGCTGCAGCTATGAACAAGTCAGAGGGGAGAGAAAGGCTTTACCCAGACTCATACGTGGTGTAATTTCAAGTCATGGTTGATGAAGAGGAAGAAGAGGGGGAGAAGGGGGTAGGAAATGAGGAGGGCGCTCTTATACATACAGCGCCGTCTTCCCAGGCTGCTCAGAGCAGGTGATGCTTTGAGTAGAAAACGTCTTGAAGAAGGAATGCAGGAAAGTGGTGAAGTAGCTTGCCCAAGAGGACCCAGCTAGTAAAAGACAGGACTGAGATTTAACCTCATTTTGGAAAACATTTTACTGTGAAGGAATTCAAACAGTTACAAAAGTAGACAGAATAATAATAGAAACCCCCACGTAGATGTCACTCAGCTTCAAAAATTACCAATTCGAGAACAATCTTGTTTCATCTGTACAACACCCTTCCCCCCACACATATTATTTTGAAGTAAAACTAGACAACTCATCGCTTAATTCGTACATATTTTTTGAAACCATCATACCATCACCATACCTCAAGCAATTCCTTAATTTCATCAAATATCCAATCAGTGTTCCAGTTTCTCATTATCTTATAAATTTAGAGTTAACTTTTTTTGCAGTCTGTTTGAATCAGGATCTAAATAAGGTCTTCACACTGTGATTGACTGGTGTGTCTTTCTTGGTGGCCAGATATACATATCATAAAATTTACCTTTTTAACCAATATGTATGTTCACATTGTTATGCAGCCGTCACCACCATCATCTCCAGAACTTCTTCATCTTCCCGAACTGAAACTCTGTCCCCGTTTAACACCCCGCCCAGCCCCTGGCGACCACCATTCTACTTTCTGTCTCCAAGTACCTCATTAAAACGGAATTGTACGTTTGTGCTACTGTGACTGGCTTATTTCACTCAGCGTACTGTCCTCAAGGTTCATGTCTGGAGGTTGGATAGTGCTGCTTCCTCATCTCACAAACCAGGTCCTGGCAGGAGAGAGGAGACACCCCCAAAAAGGGTGACTGAAGAGGGTGTACTTACTATTGGGGGGGCAGGGTGAGGAGGGAACAGAGGATGGCCAGAAGGGAAGCAGGTGCCCGCCCCGGGCTGCAGGGCCAGGAGAGGGCGCTGCTACCCCCGAGGCTGCCGAGAGCTGGGCTGTGGTAGAGACACCCAGCCACTGCAGACCTGCTCCCAATGGGGCAGAGAACAAATTCTGGAACCTTCTCTCCCGCCTCCCTCCAGACTCCTCCTCATGCCTCTCATTGGCCAAACCAAACTGGAAGCCAGAGATCAAACGAGAGGTCAGCCTTAGGGTCAGCTTCCTGGGTTTGTCCTTAGGGGTCGGCCTCTTGGGGCCCAGAAAACGGACAGAGCTGGTGGCCTGGAGGACAGCAGGGTGTATGAAAACAGAGAGGAAACTCAGCTGGCCACTGTCAATCAGAGCCTAGCTCAGGGCCCAGCACATAGCGGACACTCAAGAAAAATTCAAGTCTCCCTCAAATGATGAATAGAAGCCGCTGAGATGGAGAGAAAGAGGCTTCTTAAGGAGTCAGGAGGCCAGGCAAGTCTGAGCTGTGTCTCCTTGGGCGGCTGCTCCGAAGTCTTGCTCACTGGGGCCCCCCAGTGGATCCCTGATGCACAGACGCTCGGAGCTCATGATCATGAAGCACAGCCAGGAACACAATGTAGGGCTTACCCTCCCCTGGAGCTCCAGCAGGCTAATCAGTGCTGGGGAAGATGACATGGAGGAAAATGAAGTGAGTGCCTGAGGTCTGGCCTTAGCGGGACCTGGAAGCAGCAGCCGCTTCGCCCCTGGGAAATCTGTGCACCAGGCTGAGTCGGGAGCAGCCCCTCAAGGAGGATTGATGAAGATGTCATGCTGCTGCCGGGCTGTCTAATCAGAATGCTGCTTACGAAGGGAGACCCTCCGCTCTCTGCCTTGGCTCGCCTAGTGCAGTGGGAGCTGGGGCTCTGAGGACTCAGCCAGATCCTCTGCTTCGCCGGAAGGGCTTTAGAATTCCCATCCCAGAGCACCTCCCTCTGCTCCTCCAGCAGATCAAGTGCTGGAGGCATATGTCTTTTATCAAGATTTATTCTGTAAATCCGAGGACCGGCCATGGGGCCAGATGTGCCTGGTGCTGCTACCGACCTGGGTTCTTGGACTCTTTAATCAATAGAAATGGATAGGAGGCCAGACGAGAAATTCAGGCAAGGCTTTACTGGGGCTCGTGCCGTAGCAGGAGGGACGAAAACAAGTAACAGGTTCCCTTGCTCACTCCCTGACGGGGGACGAGCTGGTTCCTTAAATGGGGTGAGGCTGGGGCTGGATTGGTGGGTCCGGCCTGAGGGGTGGCTTAGGGGGTCTGCCCCCTGCCTCCACCTGCGTGGTGCTGTGTGCAGGGATCGTGCGCGGGACCCTGCTTTCGCTCCCGGCACCTTGGAAGTGGCAGTTGGGTTTTGGCCTTTTGGTGCCTTGTTCGTAATTTGCCCCAACTGTCCGCGTGTGCGGTTATTTTTAGTCCCTTATAGTTTCTTTGTATTCTGTTGCTGGAAGAGATGTTTGTCCAGGTGCAAGCACTGCAGCAAAGGGGCCCACGCCCCAGCCTCTCTCAGTGTGAATTCCAGCCACACCTCTTAGCAACTACGGGGCCTTGGACAGGTGTTCTCTAGGGGCTGTACTTCAGTGTCCCTCCCTGTAAGATAGATTTTTATAAGGCATGAGTGAATTAGGGCAGGGTGCCTGGCCTATATTCAGTGCTTAGAAAGTGTTAGCCCTCCCCTTTCTTACCTCCCAGTCCCCAGAAGTCTTCCCAGACCCTGGACCCCGTGCCCCTGGGCTTCCCAGACTCCCATTTCCCACTGCACCCAGCAGCCCTGTCCCAGCTGCCTTCCTCTTTGCTGTCTTGTCACTTGCCTGTCTCCCCGCCAAACTCTGTGCTCCTCAAAGACAGACCCGCCTTCTCATCTCTCTCCTCCAGCCCAGCACAGCCTGGGAGGGCGGAGGCTCCAGAAGGTTCTCCAGGATTTGAGCTCTGCTCGCGGGTCTGAGCGGAGGCTGTGCGGAGCTGCTCCGGGTCATGCTTTCTGTCTTGCTGCTCTGTCTTCCCCTCCATCCCTTCGTTCAGTCACTCCTTCATTCCGCAGAGGTTCACCTAGCAACTCCGAGGTGCCGGGGAGCAGAGAAGAGGAGAAAGAACTCCTGGGGGGGAGAGAGACGGCCCTGCAAGCAGGCTGTCCCCCTGCAGCGGGCCGTGGGGGGCAGCAGGGGGGTCCGACCCCACTGGGGGGTCAGGGAGGAACTCCCCAGGGAGAGCCCAGGACAGGCTGAGAACCCAGTCTCAGAGCTGAAGGGAACTCGGAGGCTGTGCCCTGTGACCGTCCAGGAGGCAGGGGAGGGGCCTGAGAACCAGTGACGTGCGGTGACCAGAGTGTGGGTCTTGTGCCTTCCTGTCCAGGGCTGTGTCCCATCGGCCAAGACACAGTCTGTCAGAGATGCTGGCAGGAGAGATACGGAGTTCAAAGAGCTGCTTGCAGAGTCGTCCGGAAGAGACAGCTGTTCTCACCCTCCCCAGGGCTGCCGGGTGGGGGGGGGGGGTTCTTTGACCCACTGTCTAACTGTGTCCTCCTGAGAATCCGCTTTCATATTTAGACCGCTATAGGGTCTACATAACATCTAAATATCTAAATATCTTCACTTTCAAAAAGAACTCACGGGGAGCCTGATTCCTCCACCTCCATTTTTTGTTTCTCAAGATGGCTTTGGCTATTCGAGGTCTTTTGTGTTTCCATACAGATTGTAAAATTTTTTGTTCTAGTT
Source organism: Balaenoptera acutorostrata (assembly GCF_949987535.1). Classification (NCBI taxonomy): domain Eukaryota; kingdom Metazoa; phylum Chordata; class Mammalia; order Artiodactyla; family Balaenopteridae; genus Balaenoptera; species Balaenoptera acutorostrata. Next base: position 107,645,712 of record NC_080068.1, on the reverse strand, counting down.
CTGTGAAAAATGCCATTGGGAATTTGATAGGGATTGCATTGAATCTGTAGATTGCTTTGGGTAGTATAGTCATTTTCACAATGTTGATTCTTCCAATCCAAGTACATGGTATATCTCGCCATCTGTTTGTGTTGCCTTGATTTCTTGCATTGGTATCTTATAGTTTTCCACGTACAGGTCTTTTGCCTCCTTAGGTAGGTTTACTCCTAGGTATTTTATTCTTTTTGTTGCAGTGGTAAATGGGATTGTTTCCTTAATTTCTCTTTCTGATCTTTCGCTGTTAGTGTATAGGAATGCAAGAGATTTCTGTGCATTAATTTTGTATCCTGCAACTTTACTAAATTCATTGATTAGCTCTAGTAGTTTTCTGGTGGCATCTTTAGGATTTTCTATGTAGAGTATCATGTCATCAGCAAACAGTGACAGTTTTACTTCTTTTCCAATTTGTATTCCTTTTATTTCTTTTTCATCTCTGATTGCCGTGGCTAGGACTTCCAAAACTATGTTGAATAATAGTGGTGACAGTGGGCAACCTTGTCTTGTTCCTGATCTTAGAGGAAATGCTTTCAGTTTTTCACCATTGAGAATGATGTTTGTTGTGGGTTTGTTGTATATGGCCTTTATTATGTTGAGGTATATTCCCTCAATGCCTACCTTCTGGAGAGTATTTTATCATAAATCGTTGTTGAATTTTGTTGAAAGCTTGTTCTGCATCTAAAAATTGGTACAGACGATCTTATTTACAAAGCAGAAATAGAGACACAGACGTAGAGAACAAACGTATGAATACCAAGGGGTAAGGGGGAGTGGGATGAATTGGAAGATTGGGATTGACATATACACACTATTGATACTATGTATAAAATAGATAACTAATGAGGACCTTCTGTATAGTAGAGGGAACTCTACTCAATGCTCTTTGGTGACCTAAATGAGAAGGAAATCCAAAAAAGAGGTGATATATGTATACATATAGCTGATTCACTTTGCTGTATGGTATAAACTAACTCAATATTATAAAGCAACTATACTCCAATAAAAATTAAAAAAAAAATTCACTGTCTGAGAAATAAACTTCTGATAGTGTAATATTATATAGGGAAGTGAACTTGAATGAAACGTAATTTCCTGAGTTGCCAGGGATTATTGTCAGGTTCTCAGTTTCCTGTCTGTTTTCCATCCACTGTGTGATCAGTGTTGTCTCAGTCTGTCCAGGTGGCTAAAATAAAATCCCACAAACTGGGGTCTTACAAACAGCATAAATTTATTTCTCACAGTTCTGGAAGTCTGAGATCAGGGTGCCAGCATGGTTGGGTTCTAGAAGGCGGGGCATCTTCTTCTGGGTTACAGACAGCTGACTCCTTGTTGTGTCCTCACGTGGCAGAAGGGAGCTCTGTGGCGTCCTTTTACGAGGGCACTAATCCCATTCATGGGGGCTCCACCCTCATGACCTAAGCACTTCTCAAAGGCCCCACTTCCTAATACTGTCACATTGAGCATTAGGATTTCAACCTATGAAATTTGGGGGGACACAAATGTTCAGACCATAGCAAGTGGCTTAGAGGCTGCATGGCTTCCTCTAGGTATTTCCCACCTCTTGTTTCTGGATGGGACTTTAAAGTTTTCAAAGTATTTCCTTGTGTATGCTCTTGTTTGAGTCTCCCGACAACCATACCAGGGATAAAGAAGAGGATAGCATTTTACAGATCAGGAAACTGAAGTTTTACGCATCTGCTCAAGGTCACAGAGCTGGGGTGAAGGGCAGAGGGTAGCTTTACTCCTACCTCCCTGCTCCCCGTGGAATGGAAAGAACACCGCATATACCTCCATATTACCCCAGATTCCACCTGCTGGTGCCTGGACATCAACCCAGAGGTGCCCCCACAGTAAAATCCAAAAATTAAGTTCAGGGATCCAAAATATGAACTGGGAAAACTTGGGGGCTTATCTTTGGAGTGAATGTAAAGAAACAAAATCATTAAGCTATTGTTTGGTTCTGTTGCGTTCATAACAGTTTTAGGGACCACTTTAGGAAGAAGCATGCTATGGGTGCTTTGTGGGACACTAGAAATAGCTGTTGCTACTGAGAGGAAAGAGGCTAAACATGTATTGAGTATCTATTCTGTGTCAGGCTAGAAGCTTTCCAGATAGTGCCTGAAAACCCAGGATAATATAATATCCTTAAAAATATGCCCACTGCCTAACCAAGCCTGGCATAGCAGCTACTAAGAAACATTTTAAATAACGATTTTTTCCCCTGCTTCTAAAAATTGATATATGTTTATTTCAGTAAGTTTGGAAAATACAAAAAATAAAGAAACAAAAACACATGGAATCCCACCATTAAGAGAAGTTCACTTTCAACATTTTGACGTTCGTCCTTATGCAGCCAGACTTTTTTCAACTTGAGATCATATTGTGTATGGTATTTACTAGTATCTCCCATTCAACCTTGCACTGTCATCATATTATTTTATTGGGGCAGGAAAGCGTGTTGGTTAAGATTGTGGATTCTGGAGCTAGCCTCTCAGGCCACTTACTAGCTGTGGGTAAATTGACTTAATCCCTCTGTTCCTCCATTGCCTCAAATGAAAAGCAGTAAGCATAGCACCTGTCTTATATATCTGTAGGAGGAACTGAACCAAATATGTAATGTGCTTAGAACAGGGATTGGCATACAAGCCCTCACTAAATATTGGATAGTATTATTATTTTGGGTAAAATTATTTAAGCCCCACACACTACTAAACTTATGCTGGGCATTTTCCAAGGCCTTTTTACACATGTTGCTACATTTAATTTGTGTAATGAAGCCAAGAAATCGGTATTGTCTCCCATTTTGCAGATGTTGAAACTGAGACTTGGAGCAGACAAGTCACTCTCCAAGTCATACAGTGATTGGCACAGGCGAGATTCCAACTGCTTTGGGTCCAATCGGACCCTCAAGCCCCTGGTCTGTTCTCGGACCGCCCCGTGCTCGATCTTAGCTCTGAGCAAACCAGATTGGTGCAATAGATGCTATTATTGATTTGTCTGGCATTGATTGTTGCTGCTTCCTGGGGTGCGGTGTGCAGAAAGGGAGACCTTTTCAGTCCATATGTAACCCACCCTCCACCCCCTATTATTTCAAACCAGCAGCCACCTCTTGTGCAGTTTTCTTAAGCAGCTGGACTGGGATTCCCCCCTGAGCACCAGCCCCTTACCCAGTGCCTGGCAGATGCCCAGCGCTCCATAAATGTGCACACAATTGAGCTGAAAGCAAGTCTTAAAAATAAACATTGGTGAACAGGAGGTTCTTGGGATTGAAACCAAAACATAAGAAGGACAAAGAAGGGAAATGGGGTCTTTAGTTTGGAGAAGACTTCGAGGACATCCATCCTCAAGGAGCTGTGGGTGGAAGAAGGTCTCATGGTGAGCTGGGGAAAGCCTAGGTCTGGGGTCAGGCCACCCTGGGTCCCAAGCCCTAGGTGACCTCGAGTGAGTGTCCTTATTCCCCTCAGCCTCATCTGTAAGAGGGGGATGGTGCTGTCTACCGCATGATGCTGCTGTGAGGACCCCACGAGAGAATGTGCTCAGAGTGGTGTATGCACTAGGCACGTGTTTAGCCTTTAAGAGCAGAGGTCTGGTCTACTGTGTTCTAGAAACTGGTATCCTTAATTTCTAGAAGAGTATTGGGCACCCAGCAGGTGTGGTGCATGTTATTGCATAAATGAATACTCAGTAAACAAATGTGAGTTCTTCCTTCCATGTCATTCTATACAGGCCCCAGAGGGAAGTTACGAGGAGGTGGAGAGGGAATGGGGGGTTGCCCGGGGTTGGGGGGAGAATTTCAGGATGAGAGAGAAGTAGTGTGGGCAGTGGCAAAGGATGTAGGAATTGGGGCCAGCATACCAGAGTTCCAATTCCTACTCCACTACCTGCTTGCTCTGCAGCCTTATGCAAATTGCCTCATCTCTTGGGGCCTCAGTCTCCTCATTAGCAATGAGAGTCCTTAACTCATAGCGTTGTTGTAAGAATATAAGAGCTTTAAACCTGTAAAACACTTAGAGCCTGGCACAGAGGAAGCACCCAGTTAACATAAATCATCATCGTCATCAGAACACTTTATATAATTGGCAGAAGGAAGGCTCATTAGTTAGATATTGTTGGGTAATAAACCACTCCCAAAGCTTACTGATTAAAACCATTACTGTTTCATTTGTTCACCTGTATTGGTGAGGAGTTTGGATTGGCTTGACAGGTAGATTTTTTGCTTATCTCACCTGGGTCATTCATGTGGCCGTGCTCATCAGACAGTTTGACTGGGGTTGGGTAGTCTAAGATGGGCTCAAACCTGGTGGTTGGCTCCAGCCAGAAGTCAGCTGTTCTGTTCAGGTAGGATGCTCATCTCTGCTCCACGAGGCTTCTCACCCTCCAGGAGGCTAGCTCAAGCTTCTGCACCTGGTGGTCTCAAGGCAGCGTTCCGAAAGAGAGAGAGCAGGTGCTTTAAGAGCTTCAGAGGCCCAGGCTCAGAAAACCCACAACGGTCACTTCTGCCCCTCTCTATTGCTCCAACCATGTGACAAGGCAGGGGAATCACATTACAAATGCATATGCACGCAGAGGAGGGAGAGATTCTTTTGACCAGCTTTGCCAACAGTCCTCCACAGAAGCAGCTAACATTTTTGAGGCCAGGCGCATTGGCTTCCATAGCCATTATGCACACAGCAAAATTAGCTTCGAGGACTTCACTATACTAGGAATATTCCAGCCACATCTGCACGTCCCTTAAAATGACTGAGATGGTGGGATCCAGGCTGCAGACTAGGAGCTGGGAGGAGGGCACTAGGGCTTTTTCCGTCCGTGAGAAATGCAGGATTTGAAGAAAATGCAGAATAGCCAGCTGTGTTACAGATGAGAGGTAAGATTTCTTTTGAGGGGTCAGATGGCAAAGTCATGTTGATTTTGTTGATGAGAAACATGTTAATATCAGCAGAGGTGTGTAGTTCTCCCTAGGCATTAAGGAAGAGAGAGGTGCATGGTTTTTGAGGGGCCTGAATTGACAGGGGGAGTAGAATGACCTAGCCACAATCTGTCTTGCGGGAGCTCTTGGTGAGGTCACTTTCTGATGTCCTGGCCACATAGTTCAGGGTACTTTGGACACAGCACTTCTTCCACAAGCTCATTGCTCCTGCCTCTGGACTTCTGAAGCCAGCAAGTTCGGGGTTAAAAAATGAGAGGCAGTCCTGGGTAGGATGGAGTTGTTAGCAGACAACCACTCCTGCCAAGAACAATGAGAAAGTCTGTTTTATATAAAATATAAAAGTTATCCGTTTAAATCCTCAGGGAGCCGCTGAAACAGTGAGAACTAGAGGGAACCAGGTTCTGGAGAGGGGAGAACTGTGGAGGGCCAGCTGCTGCTTTTTCTCTGGGGTCTTTTGCGACCTGCGGGCAAGGCCATGAGCCCAGGCCTGGTACAGTGGGTGCTGCTGCTAGGTACAGAGAGATGCCCACTCATGGGGCCAGACAGACAGAATTAGAGATGGGGGTAGGGGAGTCAAATACCCAGTTCATTTTCTCCTCCAGACGTTTGCCAGATTCTAAAGCTGTGCAGGGTGGGGAGTAGATAAACCAATAAGAAAGCCTTTGAACAATAGAGCAGAGTTTTCCATAGTCTGGAGGCTCAGAAGAAAAGGATCCCCATTCAGGCTTTGCCAGGGAAAGGACCCATTGAGCATGCTGCTGGGCTGCTGTAGGTATTTGAGCTCTTGGCTCCCTTGCAGCCATAGGGGAGCTTCCAGCAGGGGGACGACTTTGTGTGTTTCTGAAGACCGTTTTGGACCCAGTGTGGAGAAGGGATTGGAGGGGAGAGAACAGTGGAGACGGGACGGTGTGAGGATGCTGCCTGGTTTTGGACAGTGACTGAGGGGCTGCGTGATGACTGATTTGGTCTATTTCTTTCATGAATCAATAAAGCAGATAAACATGAGCGGACAGAGGAAGGCATGCTACTTGATGAATGGGCCACCTGTCTCAACAGCAAACTTGGGAAGATTAAGGTGAAGCCAAGCCGAAAGAGGCGTCATTTGTCTTAAATGATAAGAAAGAGAAGAAAACTGACATTATATTGCGAAAGGGATTTGACAGGTTTTTACAGTGAGAAAGAAGAATTTGTCTTGATCCGTGTGATATTTAGCAGTATTGAAACTGGGGATAATCTAAATTAAGTTTAAAAAATAAAGCAGTTATCTGAGACTTGGGGATGAATCAGCTCAACTATCTCATTTGTGGAAACTGAGGCCCAGGGAGAAAAATGGCTTGTTTAGGGGACCCAATAAATGGATTACAAAACCCCCCTAATATCTCTTTTACTTGTGGGGACTTGCTCTATTTCCAAGATTATGATTACTTCTTGCAAATGTTCCACGTGTGTTTGAAAATAAAATGTATTTAGTTATTATTAGTTTCAGACTCCTATTTATATCATTGTATCAAGCTTGTTAACTGTGTTCTTCAAATGTGATTTGTCCTGACTGGTGTTTTTGTATGCTTGATCTGTCAAGGTCTGAGGAAGATGTGTTTAAACATCCAACTATTGTGTAGATTTAGCAATTTCTCTTTCTAATTTTCTTAATTTTTGCTTTGTGTATTTTGAGGCTATATTATTCAATGCATTTAAGTCTAATATTTTTCTATCATGCTATCAATCTTTGTTTTACAATTAGGTAGTGACCCTCTTTATCCTTAATAACATTTTGTGTTTTCAGGTCTATTTTGTTTAATGTTAAATAGCTATATTAAGTTTCTTTTGGTGGTTAGTATTTGCTTGGTACAACTTTTCCTATTCTTTTAAAAGTCAATCTTTCTCTGTCCATATATTTTAGGTGTGTCTCTGGTAACAGCATGTAGCTTTATTTTAGAAATCCAATAGATGATCCCTGATCTCTAATGGAGAGTTTAGTCCATTTATAATTATTATAATAACTGATATATACATTTGATTTCCATCATCTTGTTTTGTGCCTATTATTTACCCTGTCTTTGCTATGATTCTTATTTTTCTCCTTTCTTGCTTTCTGTAAAACTGATTGTTTCCTTTATTTCACATTTTACCCCAGGTATACATTATATTTCTACTCTTTAAGTGACTACTCTTTAATGTTTCAATGTGCATCCTTGGATTAATATCTCTATCTTCCACCTGTATACAGGATCTTAGAAGACTTTAATTATGATATATCTTTTTGCATCTTTCATATTGTCCAATAATATATTTCCACTCTTTTTATACATCTCAAATTAGTCATTATTAGTTTATATAGTCATCACTTGTTTAGATTTACCAATTTCTTTGCCTACCATTCCTTCTTGTATTTTATGTTTTCCTTTTGGGTTCAGTTTAGTTCTCCCAGGAGCCTATTGATTGCTAGCATTTTATCAGCAAGGCATTTTAGCAGTTAACCTTCTCAGTTTTTGCCTGAAAATGTCTTTATTTTGTTTTCACTATTGAGTGATCATTTAGCTGGATATAGAATTCTAGATCCTCAGTTATTTCTTCTTGGTAATATGATGATGTTATTCCATTGTCTTCTGGCTTCTGTCAAAACACCTGCTATTGGTGTAATTGCTGTATATTTTTAGGTAATCTGTCACTTTCTCTCTCTGGCTGCTTTTGGGATCTTCTCTTTCTCTTGGGATTATAAAGTTCTGCTATAAGACATATTTATTTTTATCTATCCCACTTGGAACTTATAATTCTTAAATCTGAGAATTTATATTTTTCAGTATTTCTGTAAAATTCTGTCATTATATATTTGACTATTACCCTCCTTCCTTTTTCCTTTCTTTCCTTCTGAAACTCATATTAGTATTGTTGGACTACCTTATTTTTCCTCAGCTCATAACCTCTCTTTCATGTTTTCTAAGTCTATCTCTCTAAGTAACATTCTAGTTAATTTCCTCAGATGAATCTTCAAGTTGCTGTATTTTTCTGCAGCAGGAAGTCTGTATTCAGACTATTGGGGTTCAAATTTAGACCCTGTTATCTTTCTGTACGTCAGTGTTATCATGTTTAAAGTGGAAGTTACAATAACACCTAACTACCTAAAATTATTTTGAGGTTAAATGAGTCAATATATTTAAAAAAACTCTTAGAGCAGTACCTGACCCATAATAAGTGCTATATAAAAGTTAGACATTATTTTTAGGATCTACTTTATGGTCTCTATCCAATAGTTCTACTATTTGATGTTCTTGGGGAACTTAACTCTGCTGATTATGTCTTAGGTCTCCATTCATGAAAAAATTGCTTTCTTGGTTGTTCTGTAATCCTGGTCTGTGGGGCTTTACTGATGTGAGTCCTGTGTGTCTCAGCTTCAGCCATAGTAGTATTATAGGCTCAACGATATCAGGGGCAGTACTGGCCCAGGAATTTCTGGAATATCACTGGCCTGTGGGTGTTAGGAATATTAGGAGAATCATAACCAGAGTTTCACTGGCTCAGAAAACCTTTTTCTGTTCATTTACTGACTGGAGATTTATGGGCCATTTGGATGGTATGAGTTCAACACCACATTCCCATGAGATACAGGCCTGTGGTCACATGTTCTCAAGGGAGATATTTTTTCCTCACCTAGAGGTCTGGCTGAGAAAGACAAGCATTCCTGTGATCTTTTGTGCTAAAGGTAGAATTTCTCCATCTGATCTATTCTTTTGCTGAGGGACCATTCCTTCAAGAGTCCTAGCTTATGAGGTGGTCTCAGTTCCAGGGTCATGACTGTCTCTGCATAAGTGTTAAATCCCATTCCCCTAATTTACAGAGAACAGCACAGCCTTCCCAGGGCAGCATCTTTCATGTAGATTTCCTGGCTTGTGAGTTCAACCCTTCATGTAGAAGATGCTTTAAGTGCTTTATCCAGCAGGAAGTTATCCCATCTGCCATACTGGGGGAGACCAAAATCTTCCTTGGTCTTCTTCACAACTTCACAACCTCACACCTTGCACGGAGCCCAGATCAAGCTTGGACTCAAGAAATATTTGTCGAGTGGACAGACTGGATGACTGGACACCTAAGAGCCCAGGCCTTGGCCCAGTTCAGAGCCTTGGCCACCACTTGGAACCGCATCTCCATCCGCTCAGGAGTCTGGTCCTAAGCACAGGAGAGCACGCCTGGAAGGAGGACAAGAGGAACTTAATTGGAGGGTATGATATTCTTCCTGAGGTCAGTTAACAAATGTTTCTTGTTCAGCCTGATGCTCTCCATGCCCCGAGCACAGCAGTAACTGAGGTAGCCACTGCCTTACAGAGCAGTGAATGCGTGTCTCGCTGGGCACTCAGAGGTCAGAGTGCACATGATCACCTGGGGGTCTTGTCAACAAGCAGTCAAGGCAGTAGGTATGGGTCTGATTCTGCGTTTCCAGCAAGTTCCAGTGATCACAAATTGATCCTGTGGAAACATAAGAGCAAGAATCCAGTCAAGGCTGGCAATGCGGAGAAGACGTGAGCTCAGGCCTCAGGGTTAAACAAACAGGTCGAATCCGAATCCCGTGTGGTTCTTTCCCCCCATCCCAGATTGTTTCTCACCTCTGTGAGCCTTGGCTCCCTCTTCTGCAAAACGCTTTCCTTATAGAGCTACTGGGTGGAAAAAAATAACAACCTTTAATAACAGTAATCATGAGTCTAGAGCTTCTCTGTGCCAAGCACCGCTTTCAGCATTCATGTGTATTAACTCAGTCATCACAGCAACCATATACGCACACAATTACTAACCCTGTGTTGCAGCTGGGAAAATGAGGCACAGCACTATCACCCAGGGGCACAGCTCTGATCACCCAGCCAGAAAGTGGAGAGCTAGATTTGAACCTAGGTGGTCTAGGTCCAAATGCAGGCTATTAAGCCAACACTGTGCTGCCTCCCAGGCTATGAGAAGATGCTTTGCATGGTCTTTGGCCCATAAACATGGTTATACAACAGTGGCCATTAGCATTATTATTATAAATGTATTATTGTTATTACTACTACTATTATTGTTATTGTCATTATTTACAAGTAAATCCTGTTCCCAGGCCCTAGGATCTCATGGCCCGGAACCCCCAGATCCACATATGTAAGGAACGCTTGCTTCTCCCAGCCTGGCTGCAGAAGTGACATATGAGATGAGGATGAGGATAGAATTGGGGAGGTTGGGTGGCAGAGATGTGGCAGGTGATCTGAAGCTAAGGCATGGGCAAGGCATGTGCCTGTGATCGGTGTGGCTGGGAAGAGCATTCACAGAGGAGCAGCAGGACACAGAGCAGAGGCTGATTGGACCAGATCGCAGAGGACACTGGAGGCCAGACAAGGGAGAGAGGAATTCTCCTGCAGCAAATGAAGAGCTGAGAAAGTCCTTGTGTAGGAGAGTGGCAAATGATTTTTTTTTTTTTAAGTTCAATTCTGTGTTGAGTTTTCCCATAAAAGGAAACTTGCTGAAAATTTTGAATTGATGATATTTGGACAGAAAGATAATAAAGACAGTGGTGGAGTGGAAAGGATCAATGCGTTTGAATGATGCCTGATTTTTAAGAATAGCAGCTGACATTTCCTGTGTGCTCACTAGGTGCCAGGCCCTCATTACTATTTAGTCTTTTAATCTTCACAGCCACCCTGTGGAGTCCTGCGCTTTATTTAATTTAAAAAAATTTTTTAATTGAAGTATAGTTGATTTACAATGTTGTGTTAATTACTGCTATACAGCAAAGCGATTCAGTTCTACATATATATACATTCTTTTTTTAATAATCTTTTCTATTATGGTTTAGCATAGGATATTGAATATAGTTCTCTGTGCTATACAGTAGGCCTTGTTGTTTATCCATTCCATATATAAAAGCTTACATCTGCTCACCCAAACCTCCCACTCCATCTCTCTCTTATCCCCCTCCCCCTTAGCAACCACCAGTCTGTTTTCTATGTCCCTGAGTCTGTTTCTGTTTCATAGATAGGTTCTCTTGTGTCATATTTTAGATTCCACATATAAGTGATATCATATGATATTTGTCTTTCTGACTCGCTTCACTTAGTATGATAATCTTTAGATCCATCCATGTTGCTGCAAGTGGCATTATTTCATGCTTTTTTATGGCTGAGTAATATTCCATTGTATATATGTACCACATCTTCTTTATCCATTCATCTGTTGATGGACATTTAGGTCGTTTCCATGTCTTGGCTGTTGCGAAGAGTGCTGCTATGAACATAGGGGTGCATATGTCTTTTGAATTATAGTTTTGTCTGGATATATGCCCAGGAGTGGGATTGCTGGATCATATGGTAATTCTGTTTTTAGTTTTCTGAGGAACTTCCATACTGTTTTCCAGAGTGGCTGCACCAACTTACATTCCCATCAACAGTGTAGGAGGGTTCCCGTTTCTCCACACCCTCTCCAGCATTTGTCGTTTGTAGACTTTTGCTTGATTATCCCTTCTTACAGTTGAGGAAACTGAGGCATGGAGCGGTTAAGTGGTGGCTCAGGTGGTGAGGGGTTGGTTCTGGAGTCCACTTTCAACCCGTATACCACCTCACCTCTCCAGTTTTTTTTTTTTTAATTAATTAATTAATTTATTTATTTTTGGCTGTGTTGGGTCTTTGTTTCTGTGCGAGGGCTTTCTCTAGTTGCGGCGAGCGGGGGCCACTCTTCATCGCGGTGCGCGGGCCTCTCATTATCGCGGCCTCTCTTGTTGCGGAGCACAGGCTCCAGACGCGCAGGCTCAGTAGTTGTGGCTCACGGGCCCATTTGCTCCGCGGCATGTGGGATCTTCCCAGACCAGGGCTCTAACCCGAGTCCCCTGCATTGGCAGGCAGATTCTCAACCACTGCACCACCAGGGAAGCCCACCTCTCCAGTTTTAAAAGAAAGAGGGGGAGGCAGGCCTGGCCCCTGTCCTCGCTGCTCCCCCTCTCTCCCCTCTCCTTCTCCTCTGACCTCCTCCTCCCACCCCTCCCCACTGCAGCCGCGTCACCAGGATCCAGTGTTTTGGCTTTTCTCTGTCCTGAAGGGACCTGACCTCCATGCCTCCCAGGGCTGCCTGAGCACCAGCCTCAAGATTGGGTCCTCCGTGTGGGTCCAGGCCAGAGAGGACCTTGCTGCTGCCCCGGCCTGTTTCCCACAAGCGCCTAAGCACTGCAGGGAGAAGCCACTGTGGGACAGGACAAAACCAGCCCCTGCCTCAGACAGCCCTCTACCCGCTTCTTTCCTGCAGCAGACATTTAGCGAGTCCGGGCTGGCCGAGTGCTGGTGTTGGGGACACAGCGTTGAGCGAGACAGCGCCAGCCCTCAGGGACTCTGGTCACATGCGCAAGTAATTGGAGTGTAGCCTGATGTGATGGATGCTCGTCGGGAGAGTAGAGGTCAGGGAGGTTCCCGCCCGCGACAGATGGAGGATAGCGGGGTGGGAATGGGAGGAGGCAGGCAGGAACTGCCATTCAAAGAGACTGGAGAAGTAGAAAAAGCCCCAGTCACAAAGTTCTGGGAATGGTAGCCTCGGGAATTTGGATCTCCTCCCAGAATCAGTAGGGAGCCATCCGGAGTTTTTCAGTGGGGCAGTAACAGCATATATTTGTATTCTGCCAAGTGAATTTTAAAAAACACTTTTAAAAAGCGTTTTCATGTGCCTCACTGCATCTGATCCTTCCTCCACCCTCTGTGAGAGAGGAGGGCAGGTCCGACAATCTCCATTTTACAGATGAGAAAACTGAGCAGCAGAAAGACTAAAGGTCTCAAGAACGTGCTGGGCTGCTTAACGATCAATGCAGCACACCCAAGCTCTTCTCGCCCCAGTGCTCCTGATGCCTGGTTTGTGGGGTAGCTCTTCTAAAAGGAAACCTATCTACAAAAGCTGTAGGGCAGAGGTCAAGATGGTAACATTTAACAATAATGATAATGATATGTGTGCCATTTGAGTGCCCTGCTTTATGCCAGGGGGAGCTGGGCTGCGTGTCATCATTAACGCATCCTCTATACCAATCTATGAACTAGTGATATTCTCATCTTGCAGCAAGGGAAACTGAGGTTCCAAAGAGTTACTCTCTATCTGGTGGCAGATCTGGGAGTTAAACGCCGCTCTTCGATGGTTGGATTCTCTAAAGGAGCCCAGCTTCACTGCTCATGCGGGGGCCGCATAAATGGACCAAGGACGGAAGGTGCTAGAGTGAAAATGATACCCTCTCTGCTCTGAGGGGCGTTCAGTCAAGTCCTGTGGGCGTGGTCCCCGTGCCTGTGTAGACAGGTGGCCGCTGGGCTAATTCCTGGCAAGTTACTAAGTTACACCTGCCGTCCTGACCGGGAGGATGGGCCGAAATCCAAATATTGCGCAGAAATGAGACCCCATAAAGAGGCAGGTATTAGAAAGAGCTCAGTGTTTGGGAGTCATGTGGCAACTCTCTCTAAATTCACTGAGTGAACATACAGTCACATGGCTTCTGATCTAGCTTTCTGTATGGCTTTGCACAATTGGACTTCCCAGCCTCAGTCTCCCTTCCTCTAGGTGCTCTGTAAATTTTCTTGAATAAATGAATAGAGGGAGGAAATGACATCGAAGACAAGGACAACACAGGGTGGTGAATTCTGTGTTAAAGCCCAAAGGAAGAGGTCTGGTCCGGCCAGGGGATGAGTGGGTGGATGGGGGGAGCAGGCATGCGTAATCAGAGAAGACTTCCTGGAAGAGGTGGATACGAGGAATCCTCCTGCAGAGAGAGTGGAGCAGGGTCATCTTAGGAGCAGGGGAGGCCTTCTGTGTTAGGATGGAGAGAATAAGGGCAAAGCCAGAGCGTGGTGTTTGGAGAGTGGACTCAGGGTCAAAATGGGCAGGGTTTTAGTTCTGCTTGGCCTCTTAAGAGCTGCATAACCACAGAGTAAATAGCTCTTTGTTCCTAAGTCTTTTTTCTCCTCCACGAAGTGAGAATCCTGGTCAATCATTCTATCTCTCCATTGGGAGATTAACAGTGGAAAATCTTCACCAACGTGAGGGCGTGTTCCTCTACGCAGGAGACCAAATGTGCCTCCTCCTGGAAACCCTCTTAGAGCTGCTTCTGTTTTTCTCCTTCCTTTGCCCTGGCTACAAACCACCGAGGTCATGGGAACACACCAGCCAAGTGCCTGGATGGTGAGGCCCCGGGGGTTCATTGTGGGGTGTTACCAGCTCCGTCCCAGACTCTGGGAATGTCTTTTCAGCTGGGCCTGACAGAGACGGATTCCAGTGACCTGTGAAATCCCGGGCACCACGCTTTCATCCTAGTCTCTTTGGACCAGACCCAGGAGAACAGATCTCACTTCATTGCAAGGATGCCAGTCGGGCTGAACTGTTTGCTCACTAAGCACGAGGCATTGATGCCATCCTGCCCAGGGCAGTCCCCCATCCCCCTTTCCTTCCTTTGTCCCCTCCCCACCTCTCTCCTTCCACCTATGCGTTTCAACATCTTTTGGAGCATCTCCCAGGCCTGGACCCAGCACCATGAATGGCAGATTTGAATCTAAACATGGTCCCTGCCCTCAGGGGACTCACGTGCTCCCAGGGGAGATGGAAACTGGAGCTGATTGCACCCCTACTGGAAGGGTGGCCCAGGCTCTGGAGGAGCGATCTGACTTCCTCAGGTGGGCTGGGCTTGGGGGGCTCTTGCTCCGTGCACCCCATTACAAAGCTGCCACACCTGTCCACACAGTGTGACACTGGGGACGGGCCACTCAGATACGTATGCGCTGATTAAAATGATTTAAATTGTCTATTATTTCACAGTTTATGAAACCTCAATGTTTTGACTCTCGGGTAGCCCTATGAGCTGGTCAACTGAAAAAAAAAGCTCAGAGGAATTTGAAGATGGTTTGAGCAAACACTTGAAGCCAGAGTCAGTCTGAGATGATAGAAAGGAGAGCTCGGGATGGGACCAGGGTGTCAAGGGTTGGCCCCGTAGAGCTTTTGAGACTCTTGGCACATAGTAAACACCCAATAATGTTGGCTCTTATCACTAGTTGATATTTTCAAAGAAATGGAAGGCACGCAGAGACCATCCAATCTAAGGTCCTCACTGAAGGGGGATGAATCTGGGGCCAGGGAGAGGCAGCGCCTTGACCAAGGACCCAAAGCATGTCAGTGCTAGAGTGTCACAGCATTCAGAGCCCAGCTTCCCAGATTTTCAGTCCTGCACCCATCCCCCAATACAGGCAGCCTCTGCCAGGACCTCACGATATCCATACAACACCTGGTTGTCATCACGCCTGGAGGTGTCATCTGAGTCTATGAACACAGGAGCAGAAGTTAAAGGTCATACACATTCATGAGGCTATAAACCTATCATGTGAAAACCACCTGAAACTTCACTTCTTTGGTTAGCGCCCAATAAACTTCGTTGGCTGTGGGGTGGCTGATAGTTAAAGCTGCTTATTGTCACAACAGTTCTTAATGATCTAGTGTCTTCAACACTTAATTACACTTTATTAGATGATAGCAGAATTAGGTAGTTGGATCAGGCTCTTGAACTTTTAACTCTCTCCCAATTTTACAGTGGTCTCTATTTGATGGAAACTCCGGGTTTGGCTCAGAGAGAGCTCCGGGCAGCTTCTGGCTTGCTGCCACTGTATTTATTCAAGACGTGCTTAAGGGACAAAGGATTCATTTCCCTGAGTTTCTCACTTTTATTTTTTCTGTTTATAAGAAGTAAATTGTAAATTCCCCATCTCCTTTGCTTCCATCCTTTGGCTTTCAATGCAAGTCACTGTTATTAAAATACAATTCACATCAGAGTCAGTTCTCTTGGACTTCTCAAAGGTATATATTTCATATTGGCATTCAAGTCAAGAAAATGTAATGTTATTCCTAAAGGAGAATGCACTTGCTTTTGCAAAACACAATGTAAATTCTAGCTACCTTGGTGTTGGGTTTGGGATAAAGGAATATTTACCCAACTTCCAGTCTTTAAAATAAGGCAGATATTGGCTTGAAAAAAATGTCTGCTAGCAGAAGAGCCAGCAGCCTGAAAAATATTCACACCCTTTGACTGGGTAAAACCCTTTTAGGGGATTCTCTACTTGGTTGATCATTGACACACAGATATAATATGCACAATTTATCACAGAATGATTTATAACAGCCAGTTATTAGAAACAACCTCAATGTCCAACTGCAGGAAATGGTTAAGTAAATGGCAGTATATCCCATCAAAATATTGGCCATTTAGCCTTCATGCGACACATATCAATACTTATTAAGTGCCTACTGTGTACCAAGGACAGGGTTAGGAGGTGGGTATACAAAGATAAAACGGCAGATTTGCAGCTGTTTACAACGGCTGCTACAAACATTATGCTTTGAGGAAATCTTATAATGCTAAGTCAGAATGCGTGTGAAATTTTATAATCTTGATTCTGTTGAAAACACACACAAATGTGTTTTCTGGGAAGCTGACTAATTTTTTGTGTTTATTTCCCCAAATACCTTTGTTTCTTATCTATTTTCCCAAAAAGCACTAAGATGCACATAAAAATTATATAGTGGGGAAAAAGAAATTTTTAAAAAACATTTTGACATATTAATTTGGAGGTGTCACTCTTAGGAATTGTATGTCAGAAGTCACTGCCCCTTTGGAAATGACAGGAGGTGTCCTCCATGGTAAGAATAGCTCATGGCCCCTGGGAGATGTTTTATCACTGGGAGGTGTGGGGTGTTTGTGCCTCCAGTTAATGCTATGCCCACCCCTCTTCCTCCAGAAGCTCATGGAGAATCTCGCCTTCTCCATTTTTGTCCTGTCTCCGCGGACCTGCTGGCTGCTTCCCTACAGCTCCCAGTCAGAACAAACAAAGGTACTTTATCATCGGCTCCCCGCACTCCCTGGTGACCGAGAACTGCTGCTGTCTCAGGTAGCTGTCCGTGTGTGTGTGTGTGTGTGTGTGTGTGTGTGTCCATGAAAGGGAGAGAGAGAGCCAGCCCACCCGCCAAAGAGCTTTGTTTATTGTTTACTGCTTTTGCCTTTGAACTTGTAAGATTAAATACTCTGCGGTTCTTATTCCTTCACTCAATGAATATGAAATGAATTAAGACACATTGTTCAGGGAAATTTTGTGAAAGATTTTTTTTTTTTTTAATTATTTATTTATTTATTTATGGCTGTGTTGGGTCTTCGTTTCTGTGCGAGGGCTTTCTCTAGTTGTGGCAAGCGAGGGCCACTCTTCATCGCGGTGCGCGGGCCTCTCACTGTCGCGGCCTCTCTTGTTGCAGAACACAGGCTCCAGACGCGCAGGCTCAGTAATTGTGGCTCACGGGCCCAGCCGCTCCGCGGCATGTGGGATCCTCCCAGACCAGGGCTCGAACCCGTGTCCCCTGCATTGGCAGGCATACTCTCAACCACTGCGCCACCAGGGAAGCCCGTGAAAGATTTTTATTTCTACTTTTGACTTAATAAGCTCTATCTCAATTATTATCAGGTATATTATGAACATTTAATGTTTATAGAAGGCTATAAACTTTATGTTCCTTAATATTGCAAGTTCCGTGTATTAATTTCGCTCCATATTTGCAGACCTCTCCACCGAGCTGGAACTGGGACACAGAGATGACAGTCAGGTCTCTGGTCCTGGCAGAGCTCAGGGTCCATTCAGGGACACACGGCTGAAATCAAAGAATAGCGACGCTGTGTGATCAGTGCTGAGAGCCAGAGGAGGTGCCTGACCCTGGATCGGCAGTGTAGTTGAGGAAGGCTTCCTGGAGGAGGCCGCGTCTAAGCTGAAACACGAAGACTGGAAAAGTTACCAGGCAGAGGGCAGGCGTAGAAAGCAGGAAAGTTCTAGGCAGAGGAAACAAAGTGGACAAGGGCCAGAAGCTAGAACAACGGCGAGGCGTTGAGCGTGGCTGCAGGGGGGCGTGGTCAGTGATGGGCTGGAGAAGGCGACAGGGTCTGGAGGACTCCGGCCCTTGAGGCACGGGGGGCCCAATGGTGGCCCTAGACACGTGCAGCCAACTCATCTGTTGCCACGAGACCTGCTTTTGAGGCCCTGTTACCAAGTCACCCCTGAATGACCTGTCCTTTGGCTCCAAGGCACAGCTGGCTGCAGGGGAGACTGCACAGCAGTCCTCTCCCCACCCCTGACCCTCCTGGGTGGCTTCACAGCGCTCATGGCCATTGACCATGTGCATCGGCTCCTGGGCTGCCTTCCCCTCCACAGCTGAGATCCGAGAGGGCGGCACCACGATGCATTTCACCTGAAATGCGGGCACACAGAAAGCGCCCGTAAAATACTTACTGAATGAATGAGTGGGTAAATGAATGAACCTGAATGTGCGATGGAGGCACTGTGGTTCTTCTTAAGGCCCGTGAGCAGGCATCCTGGCAGGGTGGGAAACAGGGAATGAATGGTCATGGGGTGTGTGTGTGACATTTTCTACATATAAATTGGTTTATTTCTTTTTAAAAATTTATTTATTTTCTTTATTTTTTTGGCTGTGTCGGGTCTTAGTGGAGGCCTGAGGGATCTTTGGTTGTGGCTCGCCGGCTTCTCTCTAGTTGTGGCGTGCAGGTTTTCTCTCTCAAGTTGTGGCGCGCGGGCTCCAGGGCGCGTGGGCTCTGTAGTTTGTGGCACGCGGGCTCTCTCACTGAGGTGCGCGAGCTCAGTAGTTGTGGGTCTCAGGCTTAGTTGCCCTGGGGCATGTGGGATCTTAGTTCCCCGCCCAGGGATCGAACCCTCATCCCCTGCATTGGAAGGTGGATTCTTTACCACTGGACCACCAGGGAAGTCCCTAAACTGGTTTATTTCAATCAGCTTATTTAGCTCTTCCTCTGGATCAGAAATGTGGTCTCCAGGTCAGAGGGTACAGGTGATCTGCTGGGTCATCCATTTTTTTTTAATGGAGGTAAATAATGTAAAATTCATCTTTCTAATCATTTTAAAGTTTACAATGCAGTGGCTTTTAGTGCATTCCCAATATTGAACAGCTAACACCGCTATCTGATTTCAGAACATTTTCATCATCCAACAAACAAACTCCATACCCAGTAAGCAGACAATCCCCATTCCCTCCCCTCCCAGCTCCTGGCAACCACTCATCTTATTGTCTTTGTCGATTTGCCTCTTCTGGACAATTCATATAAACGGAATCGTAGCATATTTGGCCTTTGTGTCTGGCTTCTTTCACTCAGCATGTGGTTTCAAGGTTCATCCACATTGTAGCATCAGCACTTCATTCCTCTTTATGGCTGAATAATAATCCACTATGTGGATATCCCACTCTTTGCTTATCCGTTCATCAGTTGATGGGCATTTGGGAGGTTCCCATTTTTTGAATCTTACGAATATTTAAGTTACCAAATTAATACAGGCTCCTTATAAAAGTGTAAACCTGACAGAAATACATACATACGGTAAAGGGAAAGTTTCCTTGGGGCCCACCTCACCACAACCACACCATCACCTTTCCATCTTCCCTGTCTCCTCTTCAAGTTCTTCTCTGTATTGCTGAGAACTTTACCTGAGGCTGCCGCTCTTCCCAGCTCCGTCAGGCCCCAGCCTCCTTTGCCTCACTAGCTCCAGCTCACTTTCAACTCTTATTAGGTATTGCCACCTCTGGAAGTCATCCCTGGTTCCTGAGGAGGAGTCCGGAGTTGGCCTCAGTTTCCCCAGCGCCGTCCTCATCCTAAACCCAGGTGGAGTGTCTGTCTCTCTTCAGCCTCCCCGACAAGACCATGGCTTTCCGGGGCCGAGAGCACACCTCCTTGCCTCTGAGTTAGTGCAGAGCCCATGCTCAGAAAGTGCTTTGCTGGAGCTAAATGTCTGTGGGATATGCAGGTCAGAGGCAGGTTGCCATAGAAACCCAATTTGGGGATGCCTAGGAAAGGGACCCGTCTCTGACGCAGCCTCCCTTCTGTCAATGCTTCCAGTGACAGACTGGTTGCCTACGGGGTCGCTCGGCCCTTCCAGAACCTCCGTTGTTACAGCCCACCCCATGGGGTGACCATTGGCCTGCCTGGCCCTGTGGCCTTGGGTCAAGTTTGTTCATATTCTAGTTCTCAGGCTGCAGAAGGAATGGTGACCACTTTCTACACAAGCCCCTGTGCTCCCCAGACCCTCTCTGCCTGGAATAGTTCTCCACAAAGAATATGGGACCCTGGGTCTTGGAGGTCACCCACACCCCTCCCCAATGTACTTCATTTTCTTGCAGTTCCAAAGGAAGGGGGCTCCCTCTCTCCCGCTTCTGCCCCCGCCCCGTGCCTCCTCTTAGAAGCCCCGCCATCAGCTGTTCCTGTCAAGCATCCCCAAACCCCTGGTTTCTTTGCCTCCGGCTAAACACAAACCAAACAGACAAGTCCCTGCTTGCCTCCGCGTCCAGGCTCCCGCCCCGTGTCCTCTCTGCCGCTGCCCAGTCTGTGTTTGCAGCTCCTGCTGCTTCCCGGCTCGCCCGGCCCCCCACTCACTCCGCCCGGCTTCTCCCCACGCTGCTCCCTGCCCCACTCATCAGACACCACTTCCCCCAGGTCTCCATCTGGGCAGCTCCGAGACCACCTGCTGGTCTCTGTGTACTTGATCTCTCAGCCCACTCTGCTCAGAATTCTCTCCCTGCGCCCGGACCCCGCCCTCTCCTGCTCCCCTTCCTGCCTGTGGAGTCCCCAGCCTCTTCACCGACTTTCTCTTCCTGCCTCCCGATGCTCTTTTCCTGGGGGTATGCTCCTCGGCCTGGCGTCTGGCTGCAGCCCAGACCTCCCTCCGGACCTTACAACCTTCCTGTTCCTTCATCAGCCTCCTTCCTAGTCCTGCTCAGATGACCCACAGCGACTGATACTCAAGCAGGTCTAAAGGCGGGGGGGTGGGGTGGGGGGCGTGTTATCCTCATCTGTAACTCTGTCCCTCTGACGCTGTTTAAACTGGCAAGCGGACGCCCCCGTCCCTGCCTCCCACCTCACGTTTACACGGAACCTCTGGTTCCAGATTGCTGGCTGGACGCAGCCTCCGCCTTTCCTCCCTGAGGGAGGAGACCCGGCCAGTCAGTGGGCTGTTGTTTGGGGGCCAGGGCCTGCCTTTGTGCTGGTGGACGCCCCTTTTGGCCCTGCGGTGGGCTCTTGCTCGCCCTTCCCACATTCTCCTCTTACTGGCCCTGGGTCCTGTGACCCTCGGAGGCCGTTTCTTCCTCTATCCCAAAGGGGTGACAATTAATCTCCACCATTGGGCTGCCAAGGAGCTGCGCAGCCCCTGGCTCGTCGTCATAGCCCCCCTGAAACTCCAGACCCTACCAAACCCACGAGCACCCACCTGTGTGCCCCCAGCCTCTGCAGCGCAGTTTCTCCACCTTGGGCTTCTCATCCAGAAGCTCCTGCTTTCCATTTATATTTAGCTGGAAAGTCATGGCCTCCTGGAACTTTCTTCTTACCCCTGCCGCGTGCACACTCCATCCTCTCACCCCAGCTGTTCCCAGGGCCCCCACCAAAGACCACCAAGAACTCCCCAGCCACTGACCAAGTTGGGTTCGTTGCTTGGTGAGATGAAAGGACACACACCACTGGGAATGTGGGGCGTCCAGTTAGAACATGCTAGAAAGGCCTGATTGCAAGATGTGGGCTTCTAGGAGGTGGTTTGGGGGAGGTTTCAAGGAAGAAGGGCTTTGTTCTGGATTGGATGCTGTCAGAAAGCAGGGCTCGTCCTGCAACTGGGCGTCTCGTTAAATCTCATCTCAAAGCAGGGAAGCCTTGACTGAGCAAAGGTGCAGATGCACCGGTGGAGCAACAGCCCTCACTCATATTAGCCAGTGTGGAGGCAGAATAATGCTCCCCAAACATGTCCCAGCACCTGTGAACGTATTATGGTCCACGGCAAGGGGAACGAACGGGGCAAATCAGCTGACCTTCGGATACAGAGACCACCCTGGGTTATCCGGGCGGGCCCAGTGTCATCACGAGGTCCTTAAATGTAGACAAGGAAGGCAGGACAATACGTGTCAGAGTGAGACAGAATGAGAAGGACTCAACCCACCATGGCTGGCTTTGAAGATAGAGGAAGGGGCCACAAGCCAAGGAATGTGGCAGCTTTTAGGAGATGGAAAAGGCAAGGGAACGGGTTCTCCCCTGGAGCCTCCAGTATGGAACACATCCCTGCAGACACCTTTAATTTTAGCCAGTGAGGCCCATTTCAGGCTTCTGACCTTCAGAAGAGTAGGAGAACACAGTAGTGTTGTTTCAAGGCACTATGTTTGCGGTAATTTGTTGGAGCATCCGTAGGAAATGAAGGCAGCCAGCATAAGGGGTGTTTGGTCATTTCTGTGCTTTGCACCTACCCTGTTTAGCCTGTTCTTAAAGAAGATAGCAGAAAATTCTTGTTTTGGGTCTCACTTCATCACAGTCCCAGAAAGGCCTGGTCTGATATTGATGTTCTGCAAGGTGGAATTCACCTCCACCAAGGTGGAGGACACCTGGGCTGTGAGTGTTGCCAGCTGCCAGCACCAGCCACTGACAGCCCCTGGCCAGCTCCAGCTCCCAGGGATGCCCTTCTCTTCCTCACTGCCTTGTAAATATTTATACGCCTGTTTACTTGCTTTGGTGCTCCCCTTTCTGTGGAGAGACCAACCCCCCCCCGCCCCAGCACAGAACTGTTATATCCTGGATGTTTAGCTTTTTGCCCCCTTTACCTGGACGTCTCTGGCGACAGGGAGCTCACTATTGCCCCAGGCTGCCTAGTCCATTTTGAATTCTTAGAAAAATCTTCATTCTTTGGAGCTGAAGTCATCCTTTTTAGGGCCCATGAGAATAAGCATATTAAAACAAAATTCAAATACTATCAAGTCTAAAGGTACATTTCATTTATGCTTCTTGGGAGGAAGTCTCCCGATGTCCAGTTCATTTCTATTTTCCATACATTGTCGCCGTGCTGCATACTGAGCCCTAAACTGGTAGCACAAAGCACTAAACCTGGAGCTACTTAATGCCTGTGAAGCATCAGATAATAGCCCCCTATCACCTTCCCTGAAATACACAATCCGCAGTGCATCTGGCCCAGTAAAAGACACACCACGGATAACAATAGTAGCTACCCTATGGGATTGTCAGGAGTATTAAATTAGTGTTGAGTATTAAATTAATACTCAGTGAGTATTAAATTGAGTATTAATTTAATAAAACATATGAAGTGCCAGGCTCAGTGCTTGGCCCAGAGTTAGCACTCAGCAAGTGCCCACCACCACCACCATCATCATCATCATCATCCTCGTCATGTTTTTTGTCATTATTTCTAGACTTGGAATCAGACAGAACCAGGTTTGAATCCCAACTTGCTTGCTGTGCACACTTGGGGACAGTGCTTGACTTCTCTGAATATCAGTTTCTCACGTGTAAAACAGGAATTATAATTGCCTGGCATTGTTGCTGAGATAATTAAATAAGCTACATGTGTAAAAGAAAAGATAATAACAGCATGTGAAAGGCAAGCAGCGCATGAGGACACATGGAAAACATCGCTTCCCTTCTCTCCTGTGACACGGAAAATCACGAACACCCTCGGTAAAGTTGATCATTGCCCAGCCTTTCAGAGTTGTATGAGATCCCAGGGAGATGATGTGTGGAGAGTGGTTTGGAAATGCTAAAGTGCTGTAAACATGTTGATAATGATTAGGACTAATTAAAATTTGGGGCAGCCAGGAGAGATGCATGGTGTGAGATGAAACTCTATCCTCCTGCCTTCAGGGGGTCTTTTAGAGACTCAGTGAGAAAACATAACCAATTAAGAGATTGTGAGGGGCGTGTTACTTGGGGCATGGAGACTGATGACCAGCAAACTCCCTGGGTCCCTCCCCTCCACACCTTCAGCTCCTGTGGGTCCATCCCTCCCTCCATTCAATAAACACATGATATGTCCACCCTGTGCCCGGAACTGCTGTGGGTGCTGGTGCTGGCGGACAGCCCTGCTTCTGCCCTCAAGCGCCAACAGTCCACGCGTGAGCCAGGAAAGTGATGTACAAGTCAGAACTCTCCCCCTGTGACCTCTTCTATGGAGTTACCCGTCATGTGCAGTGCTAGTCCTTTTGTGGGTTCATCCCCCTCACCCCAGCCCCCAGACTATAAGTTCCTTGAGGCCAAGGACTCTGTCTTGTCCCCTGCGTTTCCCCAACACCCAGCACAGGACCGGGCACCTGGAAGATGTGGATGGATGAGTGTTGAGTTGAACTAACTTAATAAAAGCCAGTCTCTGAGCAGTCGGGGACCAGACGTGCATTACTCCGACCCACAAGGTTATTCATTTGTCTTCCGACAGTGCTGATGTCTGAGCTGGGCAGTCACCCTGAGATCTTTCTATTTGCATTTTCTCTGGGTTCCTGTCACTTCCCCCCTTTTCAGAAACCAGTGCGCTGGGGATCAAGCGCTGGGCTATTGCTGCTCCAGTTACCGGTTCCTACAGGGACGTCCAAGTGGGATCAGAGAGCTGCTCCGTTGCCTTTTGTGTCTGATGGAGGAGCTGAGCTCTTCTCCGCCTTCCACCACCAGCAGCCTCAGACCAGCTCCCCTGTCCCCATTTTCTCACCTCTCTGTACCAGCCAACAGACTGCTCTTTCTTTGAAAGAGCAGCACTTTTTATATCACTCCAGTGTGCAAAAATAGTTCTTGAATCTGTCTCACTGTTATCTGCAGGGAAAAGTCCAAACTCCTAAACTCGGCATTGGTAGCCTTTGCCACCCTCTCCAGTTCTCCCTCCTCCTCCTCTTATCTCCAGCCCCACCTGCCAACACACCCAACCCTATGGCTCCTCGAGAGACACATGCTGCCTTTCCCCACCCCATGTCTTTCTCACAGCTTACTCCATACCTAAACCCTCCTGCCCTTGGATGCTGCCTCAAAAGCAACTTCTTCCTCGAAGGCTTCGGCAGCTTCCATCAGCTGGAAGCAACCTCTAACCCACATTCCTCACTTTATCTGCACCATCTTACGGCATTCATCCCTCTCCCTGTGTGTGCACATGAAGACATGTGCGTTTATATACATTACACAGACACACATGTATGTATATTTCCCAGATGGCATGTATCCCAGGGCTCAGGCTCCTGTGTCCATGGGAGTCATATTATATTTCCCCAGCCCATGCTCAACTGGGATGAGCCCTTGGCTTCTCTCTGAGCCCCTAAAGAATCCCCTTACCCAGGCAGTACTGAGCAATGCAGAACTGCCTGAAGAGTAAGTACAGGAGATTACTTACCTGCATCACCTACTCTACAGTGAGCAATCTCATAGCCCCACTGGGACATTTGTCATCTCCTTGGATCCTCTCAAGATGAAAAAGACCAGAAATGGATGGATGGGGTCCTTTTGACCCCCACCCCAGCAGCTAGCCCAGGGCTAGAGGAATCAGCCAGATCAACAGGCCACATCCCACAGTTACCCTGACTTGTGGTCCAAGGGTCACTGGTGGTCATGGGGCACAAACCGAGATTTCCTAGTGGTTCAGCCTCTCTGCCCAAAGGGACCAATTTTTAGTCACCTGCAGAACTAACATCACATCTTTCTTGCTGATCAGAAGAAAGTTGTTTACTTTTGCTCTACTATCATAGTACTTGCAATTAAAACTCAAATTCACTATTTATTCTCCTGCCCTCATCACACAAGCTGAAACAATAGTCACAACTGTTATGGACTGAGTGTTTGTATCCATGCAAATTCATATGTTGAAGCCCTAACCCCCAATGTGATGGTATTAGGAGGTGGGGCCTTTGGGAGATGTTTAGGTCATGAGGGTGCGGCCCTCATGAACAGGATTAGTGCCCTGATAAAAGAAGCCTCAGAGAGCTCCCTCACCTCTTCTGCCGTGTGAGGACACAGAGAGAAGTTGGAAGTCTGCAAGCTGGAAGAGGGCTCTAAGCAGAACACGATCATGCTGGCATCCTGATCTTGGGCCTCCAGCCTCCAGAACTGCAAGCAGTACATTTCTGTGGTTTATAAGCCACCCAGCCTATGCTACTTTTTATAGCAGCCTGAATGGATTAAGACAGCAACTAACACATAAGTGCTTATAATGCTCCAGGCTGTTTTAGAAGCATTTTGCACACATCAACTCACTCCATCATCACAACCAAGGCTGTGAAGTAGATATTATTATCATGCCTCTTTATAGACATGGAAACAGAGAGGTTAACTGATTTGCCCATGATCACAGTGCAGTGAGTGCAGAGGCGGGATGTGAACTGGTAAGGCTGGCTCTGTGGCCAAGCTTCTAACAGCTCTGCAACACATGATGATGACTAGGGCATGAGCATTCCTTCTCTACCCACCTCCATTCCAGCAGCGATTTCATCTGCTGTGGTCCTTCTGGAGTCCCCAGGGCACCAAGCAGTGTCCCCCTCTTGCTCACAGCAGCAAACCCTGCAAAGGGGCTTCTGCTCAGCGCTGTGTTCACTGACCCTGGTTTCAGGAAAAACACAAAGGAGGCTCTTGGAGACAGAGCAGCCATCTTCACTGTCCATGCTTCTGTGGCTTGTCCCCAGGGAATGTTCCGGGGAACATCCTGAACCCAGCATCCTGGCAGGGGCTCAGTAGGGCTGCTGGAGGCACTGAGGCAGATGAGCCCCCCCAAGAAGGGACGTGCCCCCCACCCCTACCCCATCTGCACCTGCCTCAGTCCACAACTTATGAGGAGTGAGCAGGGCAGACTTGATGTGTCATCCCCAGTTAGCCCAGCCAGACTTTCAGAACCTGCCTGAGCTGCGATATCCACCAAAACTGCACACCAGATCTGCTAACTTGAAGAGCTGGGGCTTCCTCTGAGCTGAAAACAGGCCTCAGAGTCGGTGGCAGCACCTCCAGCTCCGGAAAAGGCACAGCCAAGGGACCCTGAACGAGAAAGAGGAACCCTGAGAGCTGCCATCAGCCCCGCCCTGCAGCTCACTGGCAACGTCCTCACCTGAGAAACACAGACTATTATCTGTCCCGACAGAGGCTGTGTTAACAAGTTCTCTTTGAAAACCACCAGGACAGGGCTTCCCTGGTGGCGCAATGGTTAAGAATCTGCCTGCCAATGCAGGGGACACAGGTTTGAGCCCTGGTCCGGGAAGATCCCATATGCCGCGGAGCAACTAAGCCCGTGCACCACAACTACTGAACCTGGACTCTAGAGCCTGCAAGCCACAACTACTGAGCCCGTGCGCCAGAACTGTTGAAGCCTGAGCACCTAGAACCCGTGCTCTGCAACAAGAGAAGCCCGCACACTGCAACGAAGAGTAGCCCCTGCTCGTCGCAACTAGAGAAAAGCCCGTGCACAGCAACGAAGACCCAACGCAGCCAAAAATAAAAATAAATGTAAAAATTAAAAAAAAGAAAACCACCAGGCCCCGTGGGCCCCTGAGTTAGCCCTCGGCATCTCCAGGCCCCAGTCTCTCCATCTGCCTGGAGAGGAATGTGGTCTGGATCAGGATTCCAGCCATGGCTGCACGTTAGAAACACCCAGAGGAGTTTTAAATGACTGTGATGCCTGGTCCCCAGACCCAGAGACCCCCTCCACTTGGTTTGGGAGGGGTCCAAGGATTGACACTTCTGAAAGCTTCCAGCCGATTCTGACATGAAGTCCGGGCCCAGGTGACCCCCGGGGTGGCCCACTTGGCCAGGCAGGAGCTTCTAGGGCTGCTTGCAAAAGAGACTAACTAAATTCAGAAGGGCCTCAGAAGCGGTCAGTTTCCCTAAAATGCCTTGAGCGGTGGCTGCAGGGAAAGTCGATTTACCAGCAAGCAGCTAAGCTGTGATTTGCTCTCGCGTTCCCCTGAAGCTTCCTACTGAGATCACGTGCTGTGTCCAGCCCAGTCCCAGCCCTGACTCCCCTCTTCTGTGCAGCGCCAGCCTCTGGGGGCCCAGCACGGAGCAGGAGACAAGTTCATTACCGATGACCTCGACTGCTGGTAAAGACTTAGCTGCGCAAAGAGGTTGGGTTGGGTTTTTTTCTTTCCAAAGGTGGTGATGTGAGTGGTTAGGAATGTGGCTCAGGACCCAAACTGCCCAGATTTGACCTCCAGAACACCGCTTTCTAGGCGGATCGCCTTGGGCAAGGCGTTCAGCACCCATGACTCCCTTTCCTCATCTGTGACGTGGGAGGGGAGGGCAGTGCTCCATCCTGGGGTGGTTGTGAGGATGAGCTGAGTCCAGCTCTCAGCACAGCACACCCTAAATGCTGCGTGACGATGACCATTATGACTATTAGGTCATTTCTTAAAGGAGAGAGGAACACTGGTGTTCATTGTCAGTGAAGAGTGCCAAATTCTTCTTATTTTATTTTGTTTCGGCTTTTTTGTTTCTCTGAAAAGAAACATGACTAACCATTAAAGCCCAAATGTGAATAAAGAATAGACAATTCCTTTGAAGGTCTTTTAACCCAGGATAACATGTTATCTGTCCAGGATAAGTGACGTTTATCTCTTTATTAAGCATTTTATTCATCAAATATTTATTAAATACCTCTGAGGTGCCAGGTGCTGGGCTTGGTGTGGGCGCTTCAGCCAGGAGTGAGACAGACTCACCATCCTAGCCGCACACAGCTTAGCACAGACTGAAATGGTACATAAATGATTCATTTCTTACACGAGAAATGAATCAGTTTCAATTCTTGTAATTGCTAGGAAGAGGGACATGAGGGCCATGACAGAGGACTCTGGGTGGGGAAACTTCCAGAGGAAGTACCAGCTAAGCTAAGATCTGGAGGATGAGTAGAGGCCCTCTGGGTATGGTGGGGAAGAGCATCACAGCAGAGGGAACAGCATGTGTAAGTCCTGAGGCAAGAAAGAACCTGGAGACTCAAGGGACGGCATGAAGGCCAGTGTCCCTGGAGGGCACTGAGTACGGGAATCAGTGTTGGGAGATGTGTTCAGGGAGACTGGCCGTTCAGGAGGCTGGAAGCGGGGGTGGCACTTTGCATTTTCTTCTAAGTGCTGCTGGAGAGTTTTAAAGCAGGGGTGTGACCTGCCCTGGCATTGGTTCACTGTGTCCGCTTGTTTGGAAAGTTGATCGCAGGGTCACAAGTGAATGCGAGAAAGACCAGTGAGGGAGCCCCAGGGTGCTGAACATCATGATGAGCTGAAAAGTCCAAATGACAAAATCATCACATTCAGACAGAATTGGGGCTTGGGGTGATGGTTGGGGAAGGAGGGAAGAGAAAGAAACCGCCAGTGATTGGACACATGCTATGTGTCAGGGTCACCTGCATTGCTTCATGTGAATTTTCACACAAGACATGAAAAAGATTCTAACCCAGAGCCGACCACCCTTTCTGCTCCGTGATACCCGATGATTGACACCCTTGCTATTGTGGAGAGGTTCGTGCCAGGGAACCCCTCCTCCTCTTTTGCTTCTTGCTGTTGAATTTTTGGGGTCTCCTGTCTCTGGGGGCTTCTTCTTGGAGCTTCCTGAAGACAGAAGTGACAGCGTGGTTTCTTTGTCTAATGTTGCCCTTTCACTCCATGCCTCACCCTCGGCCCTGGCATCATTTTTCTTAGTCATCATTTGCGTCCATCCGGTCCCTGGATCTCTGATGAATGACTGCGGCATCTCATTGCACTCTGAGCTGATTGCATTGCCTGGCCCTGGGCCTCTGCTTGGCTCACGATGATTTACAGGCATCCGAGGCTGGACGTCTCCGGGTGACCTGTGCAAACCGAGACCTGAGGCGACCACTGAAGCACTGGAGAGCTCGACAAGGAAATGTCCTCTGGGGTTAGGTGTGTGCCTCAAGACTCAAGGTAGAAACAGAGGGACTGAAACCCACAAACTTCCCTGCATCCTGGCCCATCGTTGTTATTCCTATTTTTTTTTTTAAGATCACTGAGATTTTTCAGTTATACTTTTCTGCATGTTTTAATTTTATTTTAGGTACATGCTAAAAATGTCCAGCTTTTGCAACCCAGGCTGGCTGAGCAGGGCTGTGTGAATGAGTCACCGTCTCAGAGACTCTCAGGCACTGGCTTTCCCTTTGGGCTGAACCTTTCTGGGGACAGCAAGGTGCTGTGTGAGAATCTGGGCTTTGTGGAGCAAGGCAGCTCTGGATTCGAATGCCAGTTTTGCCACTTTCCAGCTGGGTGACTTTGGACAAGTTACTTGACATCTCTGAGTCTTAGTTCTGTCTTCTTTAACATGGGGACAAGGAGACAGTAACGTTAGGATTACAGAATTTCATCCAAAATAATGTTGGGGGCATCTGGTGGGGTAGCCACCATGTAGGTGGTCTGGAAATCTTGGGTCCACTTTTTAAAAAATTTTATTGAAGTATAGTTTATTTACAATATTGTGTTCATTTCTGCTGTACAGCGAAGTGATTCAGTTATACATATATGTATATTCTTTTTCATATTCTTTTTCACTGTGGTTTATCACAGGATATTGAACATAGTTCCCTGTGCTATACAGTAAGACCTTGTTGTCTGGGTCCACTATTGTTTGGCCAAATCTTTACTTAGGTCAGGCTAGTTCTGTACTGAACCAAGGACCCTTCTAACGTCTAAGAAAAGGCAGCTCTGGAATTATACCCTCCTCTGTCTGTGTAGCAGACATGTTTGGGCCCTGATATGACATCTCCAAGCCTGTCTCTTCTCTCAGCTGCAGTGACTCATTCCAGGGCGCTCAGACCACGTTGTGCCCACCTCAAGCACGGGCTCCCATCCTCTAAGCAGAAAAGGGACTTCTGTGTGCTTCTTAGAAACCTCAGGCTCTGCTTCTGGGGACACCCAAACCAAGACGGTTTTTATGAACATGTCGAATAATGGCTTTTGCCCTTGGGTAACTTATGCTGCCCTAGGGTGACCGGTTCTGTGTACTGGGGACGGTGGGTAGGGACTGTGGTGTGAGGGACACCAACCTATCACCCGAGGTCCAGCTGAGCACAGAGCCTGCCCCACACCAGCCCTGCAGGGGGTAGAACCTATGTGGCTTTGCTCCACCCCCTCATTGTTGATTGGCCCACAGCTAGACACCTGACCCAAGCAGACCAATCAGAATTCTAGGATTTTTCACTCTGAAACTGAGAACCATTCTCTCTGGGTATGGGTTCCACAGTAACTTCAGGAGTTGTCAGTGTGTCAGTTCCCTGTCACCGTGAAGCAAGCCAGTGCAGAGTAAGAAAGAAAAAAGTCACAGCCAAGGAGAAACAGAAAGGTGGTGAGAGCTTCCTGGTG
Source organism: Balaenoptera acutorostrata (assembly GCF_949987535.1). Lineage (NCBI taxonomy): Eukaryota > Metazoa > Chordata > Mammalia > Artiodactyla > Balaenopteridae > Balaenoptera > Balaenoptera acutorostrata. Next base: position 107,614,604 of record NC_080068.1, on the reverse strand, counting down.
GCGCCTGTGTTGCTGGTGACAGCTGTGTGTGGAAACCACCCCGTCCCTGCGGATGGGAGGGATCCTTGCCATAAGGTCCCGTTTTTGCCTCAGCCACTTCAACTTCATTTCTGTCACAGGCAGTCAAATCATGTATGCAGATACACAACCTGGTATTTCTCAGTAAAATTTACAATTTGGGGTACAGTGTATTCCCATAAGTGTGGCCCAAAAGGGATACTAAGGAAGAAGAGAGAGGAGAATAACATGGATTGACCTTCTAGAATGTTCCAGGCACTGAAATCACCCCTTTGTGTACATTTCCTAATGTGAGGGAAGAGTGAGTCTGGTAGGAGAAATGTAGCTGCAAGCAATAGAACCCCTTATTCGCTCTTCAAGGAGTCAGAGCTGCATGGCCTCAAGGCTGATCTGGCATCTCAGCGATACCAGCAACCACTCAGCTGCTTTCCCTCCTTCAGATCCACTGTCTGCCGCTTGTTGGTGTTTCTTCCTGCTGATAATTGCCTCATGTCACAGCAGGGCTGCTCCAGCTTCAGGCTTTACATCTGTGTCCTAAGAGGAAAGGGGAAGGCAAACCTTTCCCAGATGCCTCCAGCAGACTTTGTTTTGTACCTCATTGGCCAAATCTGCCCATAAATATGTCCCATGGCCATTCCTACCCGAAAGCCAATTTCCACCTTTCCAACCTCTAGGCTGGGAGGTGACAAAAGAAAAAGGGTTTGAGAAAAGCTGTGGATTGGCCAACAACTTGTGTCTTTCCCTAGTTGTATGAGCACCAATAATATGCTGTGTCTAGGAATGGTAGGAACTGGATGTGAGTGGCCCTTAGAGGGTGGGGGAAAAGGATGCTGACAGGCAAGATGGAGGAGGACCTGACATGCCCATGGGAGCCACTGAAGGTGCTTAAGCCAGGTGGAGGAGTGTCAGGACCAGAGTTACATCCTAGAAAGATCACCCTGGCTATTACCTGGAGGGCGGCTTGGAGGGGAATTGGACTGAAAGCAAGTTAGAGGTGTTCCCAGTGCCCATCCTGTGAATTGAACATAGTATTTACAGGCATAGAATTTAGAGTAACTCCTTCCTGAGCTACTTATTGGATCAAGGAAGTGACTGGACAGAAAAATGAGACTAAACTAAAACTCTTGAGAAATATAGAAGAATTTATTCTAGTGGAGAAAGAGACTATGATCTGGCGCCTACATCTGATTTTTCAGATGATGAAAGTGGCTTTTCTTTGCATTTCTGTGTGCGTAAGCAAATTCCAGGCCACATTAAGTTACTGACTCTGCCACATAAAACGAACTCAAGGTTGCATCCATGGGAGAGTGAGTACAAATCACATTAACACTATAGAATAGGATATTAGACTAAGTATTTCCAACAAGCGAAAAATGGGAAATACTGTTGTACATGTTCCTTCATATAGATCTGCTGACCACATTAGAAAGGCTATAGTGTACTTATATATACTACTAAAAAATTCAAATTGTGAAGATTAATATCAAGTGAGGTACGCTTATTACAAAAAAATGTATAAAACGGAGAAAAATTGTTAAGAAGAAAACATCAAAAACCATAAAAACAAAATCACTGTTGCTATTTTGGCCCATGTCCTTTCTATCCCTATGGGTAAGTTTCCCTACAATATTCATAATCATAATCAATGTACAATTTTATATGCTGCTTTTTTATCTAATCTCATCTTGTAGGCTTTTTCCCCATGCTAACATAGTTTTTGTAAACTTCACTTCTCACGGTTACATAACACAAAACTTTCTTGACCCCTGTTATTGATCATTTGAGTGGCTTCCTTTTTTCTTCATAATAAATAATGTGATGCTTATGACTGTGTATAAAATTTTGTCTTCATAGAAAACTATTTCTTGGATATTGATTCTCAGAAATGGAATTACTATCTCAAAGGGAACAAACATTTTTAAAGCCATTGATACCTATTGCTGATTCAGAAATTCAAACTCGTGATAAAAGTTCAGTTAAAGACAGACAATGCAGTGAGGAAACCTGCCTCTGTATTCTCTCCCTTGGCAGTGGGTTTGGTCATTATGTCTGTGGACAATTTATTGCCTTATTTCTAAAGAGAATCAATACGCCCAGAAGCCCTAGTATAATGAAATTCAGCGGGGCCTCAGCTCAGGAAGGAATCCATCAATTAGACCAGAATGCTAAGAACAGTGAAAGTGAAAATAGTCCCAGTGAATCTTGATATTGAAACACAGATTAGGGCATTTTTGGGGGAAAAAAGCATTTTATCTTTATCTATATTTTTTGTATCCCATACAATTAGGAAGCTCATGGAAAATGAATAGAGGTTGTTTCATAGTATATGCTCTTTCCACATTACACACTAGCATGCTGACCCCCACTACCCTTACTCCAAATTTATTTCAAGAAGAATCCTTGCATATCTGCCATTTTCCAGGAATTGTGCAGGCTGCTGGGGGTATACTCATCCTCTAGGACGTAGTCTGCACCTCAATTGTTTGCCCAGGCTCAGATGCTAGCTCTGCCATTTGGTAAGGCCTCTGCTTGGTGCCTTCGTCATACTAGCCCTGTGGTGGGTATTATTGCCCTCATTTACAGATGGGGAGACTTAGAGAGAGATTAAGTATCGTGTCCAAGGTCACAGAGGTAGTAAGTTATAAAGCTGGTACACTTTGTCATCATGGCCCTTTATGAAAAAACAGGCATGATTCTTTGAAAGTAATTTGGAAAAGCTGTTTAAGATGCTTTTTACGCTGATCCTGGCTTATTTTATTTGTAAAGTCTATTTACTGCAGTTATAAAAACATCCCATTCATTCCAGTTCTCTCCTATCACTTTTGCAGAATTGGTATCTCTCTCTCATTCATTCACTCATGCATTCTTTTATGCATCCACTCTCCCCAAATACACACACACACACACACAGTGGTGTGCTGGCGATGGCCCCTCCTGGCTGGCCAGAGCTGCTTGTGAACATTGTCTACCACTCCTCAGTGACATTATGATTTATAATAAGAAATGTATATTTGATCTCCATCCACTGTTCCTGGCACATAGCTCCTAAAACCCTTGAAATTTCCTAACTGTTAAGATAAAGATGGCCGTGTTATGTTAATGAGATGATTTGGGGGAAGCCCCCAGGTAACCTGAAGGTGGGGGCTGGTTGCCAGGGGAACCAACCACGTGATTAGAGGGTTGGAACTTTCAGTCCCACCCCAGAGATCTGGGGAGGAGAGAGGGGCTGGAGATTCAGTTCTATCACCAAGGGCCAATGATTTAATCATTCATGCCTATAAAATAAGCCTGTTAAAAAACACAATTCAACTGAGTAAAGTTAAAGATCCAATTGGCTTTATTCAAGGATTCATGAATCAGGCAGCATCCCATCTAGCAAGTAGAAATGAGCTCCAAGGAGCTATACAAAGTAGAAGGCTTTTACAGACAGAGGGGGCAAGGACAAGGAAAAAGTGGATTGCCTCATCTTTTGGGGGAGGGATGAAGGGGTCTATCAGGGGGATTACCTCACTACTGCTGATCAGGAAATTCCAGACTGACTGGTTAAGACTACATTACTGGGAGAGGCTGAGACTGCAGTCAGGCTAGGTATGTAGTCTTGGTTTGCTGACATGGGGCTTAGCACAAGTGACTCCATTTGGGGCCTGTTGTTTCTTTATAACAAGGCCTTATAAAAAAAGATGGGTTCACAGAGCTTCCAGGTTGGTGAACCAGAACTCATCCATGTGCCTGGAGGATTGTGCACACCAAACTCCATGGGGACAGAAGTTCCTACACTGGGGACCCTTCTGAACCCAGCCCTATGTACCTCTTCATCTGTATCCTTTACAATACCCTTTATAATAAACTGGTAAACATAAGTAAATGTTTCTCTGAGTTCTGTGAGCCCCTCTGGCAAATTAATCAAACATAAGGAGGGGGTCATAGGAACTTCCAATTTATAGCCAGTTGGTCAGAAGCACAGGTAACAACATAGATTTGCAATTGGCATCTGAAGTGGGAGTAGTATTGTGGGACTAAGCCCTTAACATGTGGGATCTGATGCCATGTTAAGGGTTAAGGGACATGGTACTGCTTTCAAGTTCAATAAGGAGGCACCAAAAAAGAAAAAAAAAAATGTGAGCAGCTTGAGGGAAGGGACTTTATTTCATTTTTCCTCTGACACCACAATAGGTTCTTGCCCAATGCCAGGCACCTAGAAGTTTCTATATCAATGCTGGCATTAGTTAGGGGACTGGGAATCTAGTCCAAGCTCACCCTTATCCATCAAGCTGCGTGATTACTGCAGGGTCGCTTTCTCTCTGGAGGTCTGTTTCCTCAAGTAATTATTCAAGGCTTATTTTAAATGACTTCTTGAGAATAACTAGTATTCTAATTAAAACACCAGGATTCACACCAAACCTGTTTATAGCATAATGTGTATCACAAACAGACATCATTTAAAATACAAAAATTAGTGGCCAGATGGAGCAGATTGAGAAGGTTCTTAAATGTTGAAGACTTTTGTTTGGAAAAAAAATCATGAATTTTGCATTTGATTCCCTTTACCTGCAAGAAAATGCTGAATGTTCCCTGAGGAAATATGTTGGAACCGGTTTGCATTCAATGAGAATCACATTAAGTTGATCCACATTTAATCTGTTCCTTGTCAGCATCTGCTCTGTTCAGCCACAGTTTCTCATCTGCTTGGGCCATTTCACATGCCTTTCTCTGTGGGCCCTGGAGTCTGGTAGGTCTTGTTTAAAATCCCAGCCCCACCACTTACCTGCTATAGGATCTTGGGGAAGTTTCTCTCTAAGCCTCTCGATGTCCTCCTCTGTAAGTGGGGAAAATGATAAACGTGGATCATGGGGAGTTGTGAGGATTCAGTGTGGTGATATCTGTCAAGGGCTCAGGGCAGTAGCTGACACATAGTAGGTGTGGTCCAGGATTGCTCTCCTTGTAACTCTTGGATTATCAAGTTCTGCCCCTGCTGGTCCTCCTACCTGGAGCACTGGCTCCCCAGGGAAGATGCCCCCCACAAAACCCTCCTCACCTCCATTTCCCCAGACTCCCTCCTTCCTGGTCCTGATTGTCTTGTGGAGGCTGCAGGTCCTTCTGTCTTGTCCTGCAAGCTCCTGAGAGCACAAACTTTGCATTTGTGGAAATCTAGAGCATTCAACCCACTGTCTAGCAGGTCCAGGGAGCTGAGCACCTGCTTAATTGACCAAGCTGGACTTGACATTCAGATGAGAGACACTTGAAAAAGGGAAACGATTTCTGGCCCAGGAACTCCTCCTGATGAAGTGTTGGTGGAGTGGAAGCTCCTATTCCCCAAATACCCAGAGGAGAATAGAGTTGAAGGGAGAACCCACTGAACGTGCCCATCAGTGCCAGGAGCACTTGCCATCAAGCACCTACTCATTCATTCCAACCCTGGGCACCTAACACTGCTTGTGCGACCAAGACAAGCACACTCGGTGTGCAAAGAGCTTGTGTGGCTGCTGTGTGAAGTGGAAGGGTTTGCCTTTCCACAGATGAGATAAGACAGGTGGGCGGGGCTAGACATTACAGTGTCCTGGAAGTCTTGCTAAGGAGCTTGGTTTTATCCTAAGAGCAGAGAAGGACAGGGAGTGGAAGCAAGGGAGTGATGTGACCAGCTTTCTAGTAATTCTGGCTGCTGTTTAGAGAGTGGATTGGGGTGGGGCCAGCCTGGCAGCAGGGAGCCTGCTTAGGAAGCTGTTTCAGTGATTCAGATAAGAGATGGTGGTGGTCTGGGCTGGGGGAGAGGAGGAGAGGGAACAGAGAACACCAGTTCTGTACTTTCCAAGTCTCTTTAATCTGTGAAGTAGGTCAGTTCAGCACTGCTTTGATTTACAGATCAGAGCAAGAGAAAGGGCAGTGACACAGTGGTCCCTGAGTATGACTTTCTCATCTCATCTATACATCCCCCTAAAAAAGGCTGCATGACCTTGGGTGTTAAGTGAATGGTGTCAAGGACAGTCACGTCTGTGTTGGCCCCTCTTGTCAGAGTGCATTCTCTCATTGAGGAGCTCTTGTCTTCACAAAGGTCTGGAACTAAGTAGGGCATGAACTAGTGTCCCCATTTTTGCCCTCATTCTCTTATACCCAAGGGCTTCCCCTCTCCCCATCATGTGGTTGTCTCCCTGCCTGGGATCTCCGCCATTATCTGCTCAGACATTTGCTTCCCCCAACGGACTAGGAGGTGAAGCTGCAGCCTAGTCCTCTCCAACTGCCCTGAGCATGTAAATGCCTGCTGTTGTTTTATACAATCATCGATTCTAGGATTGGAAGGGAACTTAGGGTCTGCTGGTTAAGTGTTCCTCCAAGTGCAGTAGTCCCCTCTGATATCCACACATCTGCAGTGCACTGAGCACACTCTTCCCCCAAGAGGCAGTCCTGGCATCTCAGGTGGATCACCTTCGTGACTCCTTTCTCTGACTCTCCACAGCCACTGATATTTCTGTGAAGCCAGCATTTCATTCTGTCTGACCTTACAGTTTACCTGTCTGTTTTACACACTCAACTGTGAGGCTTTTGAGGACTAAGATGCATGTGTTTTATTCATCTCAACATTCCCCATAGCCTTGTACACAGTGTCTGGCATAAAGTACGTACTTGATAACAAGTAAATGACTGAATGAATGGATGAATGAGTAAATGAATGAGTGAGTGAGTGGTTAGCTCTCAGTGTCAGAAAGTTCTTCTTTACCCTCAGCTGAAACATGCTTCCTGCTAACCACCACTTTCTGAGCTGAAGTTCACGCCACACAGGATCACACTTTCCTCTTCCCCATCGTGGCTTCTCACCTGGCGGAACGACGGCAACCTGCTTATGTTCTTCAGACATACCAACCTGTTCCTGCTAAGCTTTCTCCCACTTTAAGCATTTTATACATCTGCCCCTTCTGCCTAGGACCCTTGCCTCTCATTTCTTTAATGGTCTTCTTGTCATTTGGGTCTTAGCTCAAATAACACCTCCTCAAAAAGACCATTTCTAACCACTCAATCTAGAGTAACTCCCTTTGCCCCTTCACCTCTTTATCTCTCTGTGCTGAATTTGGGGTGATTTCCTCAGATTCATCTTTTCAGTTCACTAAATCTCTCTTCATCTGTGTCTGTCTAACCTGCTGATTGAGGTCTCGTATCAGTTACTCTACTTTTCATTCATAGAATGTATATGTGAATATTGTAAGCATTCTTATTTTAAAATCCTTTTTAGAATCTCTGTGTAATGCCCCAATAGAGATTTCTCCAATTTGTTGTATCTGATCATCTCTCAGGACTTGAGTATCTTTGTAATTGCTGTAATTTTTAAGATGTAACTTTATCAGGAATTATCACCTATGAGTGACCCACATGGGTTACAGAGGTGACCTATCATGTTTATGAATCCTGAAAGAGTTGTTAATTTCTATTTATTTATTTATTTGTTTGTTTATTTATTTATTTAATTTCTGGCTGCGTTGAGTCTCTAGTTGCAGTGAGCAGGGCTACTCTTTGTTGTGGTGCATGGGCTTCTCACTGCAGTGGCTTCTCTTGTTGTGCAGCACGGGCTCTAGGCGCACGAGCTTCAGTAGTTGTGGCACGCAGGCTCAGTAGTTGTGGCATACGGGCTTTGTTGCTCTGCGGCATGTGGGATCTTCCCGGACCAGGGCTCGAACCCATGTCCCTGCATTGGCAGGCGGATTCTTAACCACTGAGCCACCAAGGAAGCCCTACATTAATTTCTTGATGAATGCAAGATCAGTGCAAGAATTTGGGCACCAACCCTGTGCATGATGTAGGCAAGAGATGATGATTTCTTGTGTTTGGTCTCCCTCACCTGATTCCAGCGACATTAACTTTACATGTCTGCTTTGTCCTCAGACTGGAGCATCACCCAGTTCAGTGATACCCAGATGCCAGGTTCTTAATGCATGTACTTAATGTATAAAAACCACCCAGCTAAATGCATGAGCATGGGACTCAGTGAAAACACAGATTTCTGAGCTTCATTTCCTGGGTACTGATTACATAAGTCTGGGCTTGAGCCTGGGAATCTGAATTCTTATACAGCTCTCCATATGATTCTGAGGTACAGTGAAGTTTGGGTACCAGTAGTCCTATAAGCTTTAAGGATTGTAGTTGGATTTATTTTTGTCTTGTTTATTTCCTTTAAATAAAAGGATTGAAAGCAGCTTACAAGATATTTGTAGATACATTTTGAAAAGCAGACTTAAAAACCACCTACACAGATAAACAACCTAAGCAAGTGAGGTCTGACTTTACCCCAAGGCTGGAGACACACAGGGTGATGCTGTGCTTGGCGTCCTCACCAGAATCCTCATCCTGGATGTGGCTGTGAGCGATGTGTGAGCCATTATTATCCATCTCTGGAGACCCTCAACATTAAAAGCCCAGCTCAGTGAAATCAATTATGGAAGTAACAGTAGAACTGCAAAGGGATGCTGCTCTTTGATAGGGTTTTAATGTTTCTGGGGTCCCCTTCTGCAAACTGTCAGATTGCTCAAGTACACTTATTGGTCTGGCAACACCCAAGAAGACTCCTCCTGGCAAACTGATCTGCCTTGCTGAGTCCTCCCAGCCCATGTTCACTCAGAAGCCAAGACACCTCTTGGCTTCTGCCCAAGCTGTTTCCTCTGCCCAGAGGACTCCTGTACATCTCCAAGGCGCTACTCAAATATCACCTTCTCCAGGCAGTCCTCCTCCTCCACCTTCTTCATGTCCTTCCTTCCTTTTGTCCTTCATTAATTAAGCCCTTATCATGTCCCAGCACTACACCAGAGCCCCCCAACTTCCCTCCATCCCAGTATCTGCCACACTGCAGACCTTCCCAGCCTCATCTCCTGTGATGCTTCCCCTCACTTCTCTGGTCTGTCCACGCTGGCTTCCTGTGCTCCCTTCCTCTCTCTGCAGGACCTTTGCACAGGCTGTGTCAGTCTTCTGCCTGGAATGCTCCTCTCCCCTCACATTCCTGCTGTCCCCCACCTAAATTGTTCCTTCCTGGCACGCTGCAGTTGTCTTACTCTGCCCTCCTTCACATCTGGGATATAACATTTCTTTTGTGATTCCTAGGTTACCCTCTGTCTCCTTGACCACAAGAGAGCAAGCACTGCAACCTCAATGCCTAGCACCGAGCCTGACATACAGCAGGTGCCTGATAACTTTGTTAAATGGGTGAAAGAAGACAGCCCTGAGAACCTCAATCTCTCTCTTCCTTTGGATCAGTCGTTCTTAAACTTCTTTTGGCCATTGGCCCCTTTGAGAGTCTCATGAAACCTAGAAACCCTCTCTGTACAGATATACATGAATACTTCTTCACATAAAACTCCCATATTGTTTCAAGGTTCAAAAACACCCCAGATAAAATGCTTGCTTAGGCAGTACATTTACTAAAATCGGAACAATACAGAGTAGATTAGCATGGCCCCTGCGCAGAGATGACATGCAAATTAGTGAAGTGTTCCATATTTCTGTTTGGGATTAGCAGAAGCAAGCTATTATATATAGGATGGATAAACAACAAGGCCCTACTGTATAGCACAGGAAACTATATTCAGTATCCTGTGATAAACCATAATGAAAAAGAATATATATGTATAACTGAATCACTTTGCTGTACGGCAGAAATTAACACAACATTGTAAAGCAACTATACTTCAATAAACGATTTTAAAAATTCCAGATAAAGAGGGCATTGTTTATTAATTCCAAGCTAAGGTTCTTTTCTAGAGAGAGCAGCTTATGAATTGTATACACATATCATGATTTAAATCCAATACAAATTGAGATGAATGTGAGACTCCCAGCATCTTAAAAGCTTACGTGTTCAGATGGCTTCATGTAGATACCATGCTGGTTGGTACGTTCCCTTTAAGAACTCATCTCCCTGGGTTTTTTGTTGTTGTTGTTGTTGCAGGAAAGAAGACAGCACAGAGGCAAGCACACCAAACTGGAAAATATTTACATCCCTCCCAACTGACTAGCGGAGCCGAGGTGGCCCCATGATTTGCGATCCCTCCCAGGGAGCTGAGCTACAAGCCAAACGACCATCTTCCTATTTCAAGTCACGCTTGACAACGTCTCTACTCTGTATAATACCAACCAGGGAACCAAAGAGATGGCTGGTTGTCAGAAGCCCGTATGTATTGGCACAGAGTGGCGGAAGGAGCCCGGGGCTGGAGTCCCAAGGTCCTGGCTGGCTCAGCCACTCCTAAGCTTTGTTCCTGCACAGATTACTAACCTTCTTAGAATTTCCACTTCTTCATCGGTTTGAGGGGCCTAAAGCCTACTTGACGGTTTTGTTCCGACAACCTAATGAGCTAATGGCTGCGAAAGTGCCCTGAACACTAAGATGCTTCCCATGTGTCAGGGATCATTGTTGTTGGTAAAGTGTGATTCCATATTCTCTCACTCATGTACTGACGTCTGCTCAGGAGGGCTGTCTGCCGTAAGTACTCATTATAGTTCTACGTAGCTGCCACCCAAGATGGGTGATGTGAGGCCTGGCAGCATGATGGTTTAAGAGACATCTGAGCAGTCATCTTGCTATTCTAGAGCTCCTGCAGGGCTAGCCTGTGCAAAACATTGTATGTGTGTGAGCACTTTCCTTGGGAGAAGGGCCATGGATTTCACTAGATTCTCAAATGAGACTGGGACCCCCGAGGGTCAAGCACTGCTAGTCTAGGGGGAAAGGACTCTTATTAAGGAACCTGGAGACGCAGCTCTGCCTCTAACTGGCCAGTGACTTTGAGGCCGTCCCTTGGCCTCTCTGGGCCTCAGTTCCTCATCTGTGAAATGGGTGTGACCGCGTGCCCTCCAGCATCCCTCCCTGCTTGGACCTCTGATGAGTCTGCAGCCCCTCCGTGCGTTGTGTCCTCCCTCAGAGGAGGCTCGTCCCGCTGCAGCAAACATCATCTGGGTTCTTTCTGTGGGGCAGCCTCTGGTCAGCTGGGAAGGTCCCGAACCCAGCCTCCTTGCTTCCAGAATAAGCGGAGATTTCTTCTTTTCTAAACATAAGTCACTTCGGGCCACTGTGTCTGTGAATTTCCACCCCCCACAAATAACCAAAGCACCCCAAAGTGCCCGAAATACTGCAGCCCTGTTTCCGCTTGTCTGGCCCAGCAGTTAAAGAGCATTGTGGCCCAGTGGCTGTGCTCAGACCGAGGGGGTTTGCTCCCTCTTAAAGACTTCCCTGCAAACTGAAGGGCTGTGAGGCCACCTCATTCAGCAACCAAGGGGCTAACGGGGACAGCTGAAACCTTAGCACCCCGAGAAAGGCCGAATGAAAAGCAGCCTGTGCATGGTGCAACCTGATTAGCTGAGTTCTTTCTTGAGGCAGAGGTTGATGGCAGGAAGGCAGCTGGTGGGGTCTGCCCTCATGTCTGGGACCTCAGAAGAACCAGGGCTGGGCTCACACAGGTCCCACGACCCATAGGACAGACCTCAGAGAGTTCCTAGTCTACAGTCCTCAGGCCAGATCTGGCTCACAAACATGTCTTGTTTAGCTTATGTTTTTGTTTTGTTTTTTAATTGAGGTTAAAACATGTGTAGCATAAAATTTACCATCTTAACCATTTTTAAATGCCCAGTTCACTGGCATTAAACGCATTCACATCGTTGTGCAACCATCACCACCGTCCATCTCCAGAACTTTTCCATCTCCCCAGATTGAAACTCTGTCCCCATTAAACACTAATCCCCTATTTTCCCCTTCCCCAGCTCCTAGCAACCTCCCTTCTACTTTCTGTCTCTATGAGTTTGTTGACCCTAGGGACCTCATATAAGTGGAATCACACAAAATTTTTTCTTCTGGGACTGACTTATTTCACTCAGCATAATGTCCTCAGGTTTCATCCATGTTGTAGCATGTGTCAGAATTTCCTTCGTTTTCAAGGCTAAGTAATGCTCCATTGTGCGGGTAGATCACATTTTGCTTATCCATCTACCTGTCGATGGACAATTGGGTTGCTTCCCTCTCTTGGCTATTGTAAATAATGCCATGAACATGGGGGTACAAATACCTATGTTGTATTTGTTAATATTGGAATTAGCAAATGACATTTAAAAGCCAAGAGATTTCTCATTAAAATCTGGATCTCTGGCTTCTTTTGGAAAAACAGTCAATCTGGCAACTCCGGGCTTCTAGCTTCCTGGCCACACTCAGAGCTGAATGAGGCCAGCCACTCCCTCCCCTGCCGACAGGCACACAGTCTGGGGGGCCTCAGGCCCCCACTCCCTCCTGGTGTCCTCCTCGCTCTCCACCTCCCCTGCCTGGTCTGCCCAGCACCCTCCGGTCATGGGTAGACACAGAGACCAGAGAGGCACAGTGAGTTGTGCCCAAGGTCCCATGGGCGGGACTGTGATGTGACTGCTGTCATCCAGGAAGGCTTGGACTGAGGTCTGGTTGCAGCTCTGCCACTTGCCTGCCCCTGTGACCTTGACCTTTCTGAGCCTAAGATTCCTCTTTTGGAGGGAAATGGGAGAGACGGAACCTTCTCCGACATCCTTATGGAATCGTTGAGACAGAAAGAAGGGGATGCGTGGTGACTGGAATGTGGGGTTGGGATATGAGGGGCTTATTAACAGCACAGACGGGGCAGGCAGCTTAGGGTTTGGGGGTCTGTTTCTTCATCTACAAAATGGGAAAAGGGACCATGCCTCCCCCACGGGCTTATTCTGAGGATTAACTGAGACAGGGAAGCTTAGAGCCCCAGCAGAGGGCTTGGCACACAGCAGGTGCTTCACACAGGTTACTTTGGAACAGGTGAGGGCTGCGTTCAAGGGTTCCAAATCCCCGTGGCAGCAGAGCAACACCCAGCAAGAGATGTGATGTCCTGGTGTCACCGGGACAGCCTGGCTGCCGAGTCCTTCAGCCTGATTTCAGAGCCTACCCTCTGCCTTTTACCTGCTGGGCGTCCTGGCAGGTCAGCTGCCTCTCTGAGCTGCAGACCCCCAGCTGTCAGATGGGGCGATGTCCTGGTCCTCACCAGCACAAGGTGGGTGAGAAACATAAGGTGCCTGGCACAGAGTTGATGCTCAATAGAGTTTAGTTCCCCTCCTTCCCTTCCCAAGCAGAAGTCTCTCTCTGAGGTGAAAATGATGGCATGTTTTCCAAAAAAAAAAGAGGAAAAAGTGTAGTTTCTAGCCTCCCACTGGAGCACTCCCGGGTTCATGTGTTCTTGGGGTTGAGGTGTGTCGCTCACTGGGGTTCCTTCCTTCATCCAACCAGCATTAAGTGCCAGGCCCCGCTACAGACCTGGAGTTACAGCAGAGAACAAACAGACCAAATTCCTGTTCCTGTGGGCAGGTTTTATATCAGTCAATGGATTAGTCGGCCGATCATCGCTCATGAAGTGCTTCTTCTGAGCTGGCTTTACGAGGGGCCCTGGCTTCACCCTCAAGGCTCATCTCTGTTGCTGCATGTGCTTTGCCCCAGAAGGCATGCTTGTCCTGAGCCCCTACTGTCACCCACCACTGGGTCTTTCTACCCACCGTGCTGTTTCTGTTACCTCGGTCTATCTCAGAGTCCCTGCCAGGGGCCTCTGAGTCACTTCAGGGCCAGTGAGACTCTCCTGAGGGGAGCCGTCCATCCCACTGTACCTGGGAAACCTAAGAGGCCAGGTGTGGCCCTGGCAGAGCCCCACCTCTTTACCTTTAGGCTTTGGATGGATGAAACGGGAAGGTGGATGGAAAAAACCCTTGGTCAACTCTTAAGTTCTGCATAAATATATAGGATTTGACCTTCACATGCTGGAGAGATGAGAGATTACCTGGTGAAGGAGAGAGATTAGGGTTTAAAATAGAATCACTGGTCTGGAGTCTGGGTTCTGCAACCTCTTAGCTCCGAGATCATGGGAAATTAACTTCCCCTCCTCAGTTTACTCACTTGGCAAATGGAGCAATAAAATACCTGCCTTAGCACCTGCTGGGAGCGTTAATAGATACACTGCATGGGAAAGCACTTTGCAGACTTCAGTGTGGTGCATACACTTTCATGTCATTAATTCACATCATTAATTAAATGCACACCCATTATGTACCTACTGTGTGCTATTATGAACAAGGTGGTCTGTCTTATGACAATTTGGAAGAGGTATCCAGGCTAAGGAAGAAGAGAATTGCTTGTCAGATGGTTGTACTGCACATTCATAGATCGTGATTAGCAACAGCCAGCGAGTTGGCATGGCAACATTACCCCATGCACTGCTAGGCAGTGTTCTTAAAATAGGTTCACTAGAGGTGTGGCAGAAGCGAAGACACACAGAGTCCACGTGGTCTGATGGCTCTGCCCTTCCCAGGCAGGTCAGTAGTGCAGTAATTAAAATAACAGATCTGGAAGCATCCATAGTTAGAGCTAGAGACTTTAGTAGTAGCACCTTGCCTTTTCCCATTTGATAGGTGAGGAAACTGAAGCCCAGAGAGGTTAAGTGAACACCCATAGTCACACAGCCTCTTGATGGCAGATGGAGCCGAATCTGGTTCTGATATCTCATACAGGGTTCTCCAGCTGTGCCACGATGCCCGTTCTTCTGATTTGGAATTTTAGATCTGGGTCTGATGCAATTAATTTTCTAATGATTACAATTCACATGTCATCACTTACCAACATTTATTCTATCAAAGAATTTTCCCCACGTTTCTCCCTGGGGAAGCCCTGAATCCCAAGATATCACGAAAACTCACTTACTTCTTAGCTAGGCTGAGATGATTGTAGTTTAAATCCACCCCTCCACAGCCTTCCCTACCTTAGTTTCCCAGTGTGAAAATGAAGCAGCAAGGCTGATCAAAAGTTTATGAATCACTCTGTGATGAGATTACTGCATGAGCTTACTTATCCATCATTGCAGAGGACGGGGAGCCCAAATCCTTTAAAAGATGAGTTTCCTTCTTTCTATTTGTGTTACTCAGCAATTTGTTGAGTAAACTTCGCAAACTTGAGTGTGGCTTTTTACATTCAGGCTGGTAAGCTTTTTTAAAAGAGATTCACAGCTCTTGTTTAATTCCAGGGTGAAATTCCAGGTCTGGAATGAGAAACTTCTTGAGAACTCAGTCCACATCGGAGAATAGGGTGCTAGACATTTCTGACATATTTTAGACATTCAGCCTCTTTTTCTTTATTCAGACAGTGCCTTGCAGTTGGAGGGGCTCTGGGCTGGGAGTCAGGGGACAGGTGTGGCATGAACCCTGCCACGCCCCCTCTCTAGGCTACCAGTAGAAGATTGCCCTCTGTAGTGATGATTCTTCACCCTGGTTGCATGTTGGACTCACCTGGAGAGCAGTTAGAAGTCCAATGCCCAGCTCCCTCTCCAGGCCACCCAAGTCAGGTTGTCTTGCGTGGGTCCCAGGCAGGGATCTTTAAAGAGCCCCCCAGTGATTCTAATGGGCAGCCAGGGGGAGAACCACAACACTATAGCCTCACAATCACTTTTCGTTCTCCCATCCCCTGTGTTAATTAAATTCCCAGATGCCATTGCGTGTTTCTTTTGTGTCAGACTCATTTATTTTTGTTCCTTGCTAGGAAAGAAATGTATCCTCAGAGTTGACAGGAGGATAGTTCTCATCTTTGGAATATTTTGGACCATGAGTCAGCATGGTAACTTCACCTTTTAAGCAGCTAGTGGACCTATGAAAATGAAATGCGTAGCATGCTGTAGCATTCAGCTCCACCGTAAGCAGAACTGGATGCCAAGTGCTTGGTGGCTGATCATGGCATGGTTACACGAAAGTTCAGATTATACAGCTGAGTGATGCAATAGGCACACAAAGCAGATTTCTTGGGTACAGTTGCTTGAATCCTGAAATCTTCCAGAAATAGGTATTCTAAGTCCAGTGTGATATATAAATTGACCAGTTGTGTAAGCAAATAGAAACAGATTTCTATTCGGCATTTGCACCAATGGCCAGCTGGGTTCCTACCTGGCTCTGAAATAAATTTTTTGGAAATTCTCTGGTACTTTAATGGGCAGAGAAGAAGAAACCCCTGGGGTTTGTGGATGTATTTAGTCCTCTTTCCTGTTTTATGAGAATTTCTAGAAAAAGGTAGTATATGCCTTGGATCTAAAACTGCTTTTAAAAAGTCAATAGGCTTAGGATGGAAGGATTGGGCTTGCTTTATCCCGATTCCCTAAATCCTACTCTTGTTTCAGCAAGCACGGCTCCCGTCCAATCTGACGTCTGCATCCTTGGCATAAATGTATTACATAGAGTCATGGGAAGACTAATGCGGGAATTGATACCATCAAAATAAGGTTTGCTTTAATAACAATCTTTTTTTTGTCTTTGAAAAATATCATCAGGCTATGCCCAAAGGTAGACTGATGATACCTTTATATGGTGGTAGAATAAGGGAAGAGAAAGACGAATGTGCTGAAAACTCGGTATCAACTCTATCAATATTTTCTTTTTAAAGTAAATTAATATAACACATTGTTTGCAAATATGACATTGAAAGTGATGGGGACAATAAATATCTATGCAGCAATGTTATAACTATTAACTATTAGACTTTGCATCGGGACAAGGACAAGTTCTGCCTTTCACAGAGATTGGAGAATGGGCTATGGGCCAGCTACATGGGGTTCGAACTATGACCCTGCCACCAACTGGTTGTGCAAACTTGAACGGAATACTTACCTCTCGCAGTCTCAATGTCCTCCAGGGAAACATCAGGGAAGGTGTGAGCCTTAATGAGAGAGCACAGGTTTTTTTTTTTTAAAAAAGCACTCAGCACATATTAGTGCTCTGTGAACATTGAGAACCTTCCCTCAACATTTTGGAAATGGTCCAGACACATTTCAGTGCCGTGGTGGGACATGCACCACCAACCTCAGCTGGGTGACTAAGATGATCTCCCAACGTTCAGATTTGCACAACCAACTTCTGCTGGTGAAGCAGGAAAGGGACTTGGGTGTCACTGGCAAAGGTGACGAACATGGCTTGTGAGTTCATTTTGGCAGAAGCTCCTCGGTCTCCTCACTCTTCCAGGTTGAATCCTGGGCAGATATCACATGAAAGCTGTGAAGCACAGACATCAGTTTGGAAACTGTGTACTTTCCTCCTGGATCCCAAATGCACAACAACTAGACACCTTGCAATTGCATGAATCTAAAAGGACTCCTATATTATGCACCTCTATTAATCAACACAGGGTTAGAATTTTGGCAGTCCATGCTCTGCCCCTCCCCTCGGTTAGAAGCATTGGTTCACATGGAAGTGGTCTGGCAACATAGGTGGACCCCGCTTCCTTTTGGATGTTCTGCAGTGGGACCCTCCCTTGGGTCCTGAAGCAGTGGCTGTCCCCAAACTCCTGCCTGCAGTGAAATGAACAGAGCAATCAGTCATCGGAGATGCCCATCAGATTCCTGACCAGTTGTGAATCGGACTCAATACTCCTTTCTGTGTTTTCAAGATTTGTAATGATTGCTCAATCTTGTGTAAAATAGGCTGGCATTTTCTCTTGTTACCAAGATGTATTTTTCTATGTTAGTTAAATGTATAATTTGTGTAATTTTGTACATTAAAATGTATCCTTTTTCACAGTTAAAGTTTTTTTTTTCTTTTTTGAATGTTTAACTTATTGATGGTTCCTTACATAGTGTTGTAGACCCTAACACAATACAAAAAGGCAACGAATCCAAGACTCTTGATTTTTGGTGGGGAATAAACTATCTTCCCAGAAGTCAAGTCCACTTCTCACAAGTAATCAGGTGATGTCCTGTATGATCCATTATATGCCTGTATTGGTTTACCATTTTTGCTGTAACAAATTTCCATGAACCTAGGGGCTTAAAACAACACATATTTATTATCTTACAGTTATAGAGAAGAGAGGTCCGAAATGGGTCTCACTGGGCTATAAATCAAGGTATTGGCAGGGCTGTGTTCTTACTGGAGACTCTAGGGAAGAATTGGTTTCCTTGCCTTTTCCAAATTCTGTAAGCTTCCTGCATTCTTGGGCTCGTGCTCCCTTCCTCCGTCTTCAAAGCCAACAGCATTCCATCTTCAAATCTTGCTCTGGCTCTGGCACCTGCTTCTGTTGTCACATCTCCTTCTCTGACTCTGACCCTCCTGTCTCCTTCCCTCTTTCACTTATTAAGGACTCTTGTGATTACATTAGGCCAACCTGGATAAACCAGGATAATCGCCCCATCTCAGGATCCTGAGCTTTATCACATCTGCAAGTTACCTTTTGCAATGTAAGGTAACATATATACAGGTTCTGGGATTAGGAGGTAAACATCTTTGGGAAGAAGACATCATTATTCTGCCTACCACAATCCCCTATGAACTGATTTGGAGGCAGCAGAGGAAAACAAACATTTTAGAATCAAACAGGCCTGCATTTGAACTGGATCTCTGCCACTTTCTGGCCATATAACTTTAGGGAGGTTGCTTTACTTCTCTGAACCTTTTTCCTTATTTCCACAATGAGTGCAAAATCGATTACTTGCCTCACAGATTTGCTGAGTGTTATGCACCTAACAAAAAACTACAATTCCCTTTTTCTCATTTTTATAACTTATGAGGTTTTCCAAAAAAATCTTTTGTATGTGTGTGTTTGCCAAAAAAGTCCTGGTGGAGAATATGCATCAGAGCTGAGTGGTGTCTCCTGTCCTCTCCCTGCCCACTCTGTTCGCTGCCCTCACCCTGAAGCCTTCCTGGTCTGACAGGATGAGCTGGAGGCTTGTCCTTCACCAGATGTCATGGTTTAATCCACTTATGAGCATTCCTTCCCTGGAGGACTGAGAGCCATCAGAGGACAGGATGGGGAAGGTGACAGCCATCCTCTGGACCAAGTGCAGTTTGCTCAGGTTTCCTGGGCTTTCCTCTATTGGCCTCTGCCAGACGCTGCTCCCCTTGGTCTCCCTGCAGGCTGGTGGGTGCATTTCCTAACTTATACCCTGGCTTTGTTTCCTGCCTCCCTCCTTCTGTTACACTGGGGTGACTGGTCTTGAGATGAGGAGACGTTGTAGAAAGAACTCAGACAAACCTGAGGTGGAATCCCAGCATGGTCACTTCCTGGAGGTTAACTTGAGCAGTAGGTTTAAGCTTTGTCATCCTCAACATTCCAGCCTGGAAACAGAGGGGGCAACATCTGCCAAGGGGGCTGCTGAAAGCAGGATGTAATGTGTGGAAATAAACAGTGTGTTCATAGACCCTGACATATGGTAGGAGCTCAGTAAAAGTCAGATCCCCCTCCTCTAGAAGACAGGAGAGATGAGGAGGAAAATAAAGTCAGATGAGGAGGAAAATAAAGTCAGGAGGGAAATAAAGTCAGTGACACAGTGGGTGCCCAAGATGTGTGTTGGATGAATGTGGAATGATTAGTTGCCCAAGGTTGCATGGAGGACAGGATTCAAACTCAAAAATCTAGTCTCTTCTAACTATGCCAGGTTCATGCCTTCTTCCCCCCTTTCCCAGTGGGAGCTCTTCAGCCAGGCTTCTTGGGGGAGGGAAAATGATACTGGTTAAGATGCAGACTCTGGGACCAGACTACTGTGTTTCAATCCAAAGTGGCATCATTTACCAGCTGTGACCCTAGACAAGTTACGTATCTCCCTGAGACTCAGTTTTCTCATTTGTAAAAGGTGGCTAAAACGGTACATATCTCAAAGGTTGCTGTGAGCCTTAAAAGAGTAACTGTATGTAAAAAGTCTACAATGGTCCTTGGCCTGTAGTAAACTCTGTAAGTGGGAATTATTCTTATACTTTCTTGCTTCTGCACAAAGACAACTCCTTCTCTCCTCCCTCTGTGTTACTCCCTCCTAATCTTGACAACTGCCTAGCCCTTTCTCCCAATGAAAATGGTTTTCTTGGAAAGTAGTGAGATCTCCGTCACCAGCGGTATTTAAGCAAAGCTGGAGAGACAGTCTCCTCAAGATGTGAGAGCAGATTCAGACATCCAAGTATGAGGATTGACCTCAAAAGTTTCATCTAACTCAGATTCTTGGTTTCTCTGATGTTTCTATGAGTTTGGTCACCACAAATAGTTTTGGAGCTTTAGAAGAAGTTTCTATGTGGTCTTCAACAGGAAATTTCCTTGCCTGGAATGTGCTGGGAACAGTATTTCACAGGACAGATAGAAGGTTTCATTAAAAACACACTTGCACTGCACCCCAGAGTCTTGCAGAGTCTGGGACTCCTGGAACCAGTGAGGCCGAGTACTGAAGGGACAGTTCCCAGCACTGGAAGCTGGCGGGGCGAGAGGTGGGGTGCAGCACAAGGCACTGAAGTTCCCAGCTGGGTCCCCACCCAGCCTGTTGCCGCATGTCTGAACTTGCTCGAGGAGCGGGTCGGCAGCTGGTGATTCCACCCATCCAGAAAGAGCAGCTGGGACCACCATGTCCCTGGAGACTCTTAGGACTCTCTGCCTGATAATGATCAGGGAGAAATGAGCGAGGGTATCTAGGGAAGGCACATGGCACCTGGCTTTGAAGAGGGGTAGATGGGAGCCCCAGCAGAGTGACCCCGAGGCCCCTCGCCCTTCACCCTGCCCCTAGTCAGAGGAATCCTGGGACTCCCAGGCTGCAAGCTCCTAGCTCAGCAAGGGTACGCTGCATCAGTGGTCATGGGAAGTGACCCTGGAATGGGGAATATTTGTCTGGGTGACTGACAGGAGTGTGTGCATGTGTGTGAGATGATCTATCTCTTTGTGTGTCTTTTTCTGGGGCGTTTCTATTTAAGCTCCCAACTACCCGTATTTCTGGTGTGGATTTGTGTGTAGGCGTCCTGTCGGGGTTTATGCGTGTGGAGTCATCTTGTGAGTTTGCCTTTGGCGTGAAAATCTCTTTGTTGTGTGGATGTTGCTGGCATGAGCCTCGTGTACATGTGTGAGTCATTGGTTCACATGCAAGAGTGTTTTCTGTTGTCTGTCAGTGTGAATGTGGACCCAGCACATCCCTCTTGCCTTGCTGTTTCATCCTTCCTGGCGTCCAGCACTGGCCGGTACACTATGTGTGTGTTTGTCTCTTTCCTCCTTAGAATGTCAGCTCCCAGAGGGCAGAACTCGGTCTATTTTGTTCACAGTACTGTTCCCAGTGCCAACAACGTGCTAGGCACCAGCAGGGCACTCAATATAATAGTGCTGAGTGAATGAATGCAGTGTCCAGTGTGTGAGAGTCTCTCTCTGGTTGTGCAATCAATCTCAGTGTGATGCTGTCTATGCACTGGGTTGGGTGACTGAGAATTTCTGGGGTGTGTGTGTGTGTGTGTGTGTGTGTGTGTGTCATTGACTAGGAATATGTACAAGCATGTATGTGTGTGCAAAATTGTCTCTGATGTGGGTGAACGAGCCTACGTATGTCTAGGGAGCGTGTAGTGTGATCGACTCTTGTGTGTGCCAGCATGTTTGTGCATTTCTCACGTGTTTGTGTGGCATAATTGTCTGGTGTACTAGTACCAACCTGCGTGTGCCTCGGGAGCGTGTGTGTGTGCGTGCTCGCGGTTAGCACCCCTCGCTCTCTTCGCGCCCCGCGCTCAGCCTGTGGGCGGGGAGCGGGGGGCGCGGCGAGGGCACTGCAGTTCTGCTGCCCGCCCTCGGCGCTGCGGCGAGGGCTCGTCACGGTCCCTCCCCGCCCTCGCTGCAGTCCCCGCCTCCCGGTCCTTTGTAGCCTGCCGCTGCGCTCTCCGCCAGCCGCCCGGAGGCCCCGCCCCCGCCCCGCCCCGCCTCGCGCCCCGCCCCGCCCCTCCTCGGGCCGCAGTCTCTCCTGGGCAGACTCGGCCCTCACGGAGCGCTGAGCTCGGCGCACAGCGGTGGCTAGGGCAGCGGGCGGGCGGGGGCGCGGGCGGGCGGCCGGCCTTGGACCGGTATGGCGGACCGGCGGCGCGCGTGGAACACGGAGGATGACCTGCCCGTGTACCTGGCGCGGCCGGGCAGCGCGGCGCAGACCCCGCGCCAGAAGTACGGCGGCATGTTCGCCGCGGTGGAGGGCGCCTACGAGAATAAGACCATCGACTTCGACGCGTACAGCGTGGGCCGCCGCGGCTCCGCGCGCACACCGCGCAGTGCGGGCCGGCTCGACGCGGTCGGCCTGCCGGGGCCCGGAGGCAGCGAGGACACGGCCAGCGACGTGAGCGATCCCTCGGGCTCGGCAGTCAGTTCGCCGGGCGAGCGCGACGAGCGACCGCCTGCGCTGCGCATCCGCTGCCCCGCGCCCCGCGACCTGCCACTCGGCCGGGACAATGGCCAGGTACCCTCGGGGCGCGCGTGGGCCGGACGGAGGGGACGGGACCCTCGGGTCGCTGGGCGTGGGGCAGTGCCCGGGCGGGAGTGCTGGGGCCACTGCGGCCAGGCTTGGGAGAGCTACGGAACGCCCCTCCCCCACCCCATCATTCAGGAGGTTCGGAGAGGTTGTGCGACTCGGTCAGCGTTGGCCAGCATAGTCCGTGAGACTCCAAAGGGTCTTTCGAGATCCAGCCCCCCCGCTCCTCCACTGCAGAAAGGGAGAGCGAGGTTCTGAGAGGGGAAGTAAGTTGGCTAAAGCCGCCACATGGTCCCTTAAAGCGCAGAGGGACCTCTGGGGTTAATTTCATCCAAGGATCCTCATTTTCTGCTTTATGAAAAGACAGGGAGCTCTGCCCCGCGTTCATCCCTTCATTTATTCACTCACTCATGAGGAATTATAGAGCACCTACTATGTGCTCTATAGTAGGGCCTTTCCTGAGTGCTCCCTCTGTATTTTCTGGGGAAGGATTTGGTTAAAGATTTAGATCGTGGGGCAGATAGAACTGGAAGCCGCTAGCCGCAATCACCAACATCTTCAGAGGATGTCCTGAGTCCCACAGCACAACGCCTGTGTTCTCACTTCACAGAGCAAGTTGGAGGCAGAGAGGGGGTTTGAACCGGGGTCAGTAGCTTCCTAGACTTGGAGGTTCCCCCCCACGAAAGTGGGGAAACATCAGGGAGAGGGAACTCCAGGCCGTGGGCCCTATGGCTCATCTCCCTTTAGCTGGGGTCGCCGGAGCATTGGGGGAAGATGGGTAGACGACCCAGCTTTGGGATATATGTGTGAGGTGCTTGGAAAACGGAAGTTGGAGCACTCGAGGGCCGACGAGCTGTAGCCTTACCCCAGAACTCCATGTCTGAGCACTGCTCAGGTCCCAGACCCCTGATAGGTGCTGGGTTCCCTGTTTAGCACTCCGGCCCCACCCTAGGCCAGGGTGGGTGACAAATTCATTGTGAAAATTAAATCAGTTAATGCCGCTAGGTAGTGAGCATACAATAAATGTTCGTTGTTTATTATGAGTTTGATCATTATCATCATTTTTATTAACCCTTCTCCCCTTAAATGCTCTGAGAGGCATACAGTGAGCCGGGAGGAGGCAGAGCTTGATCTGGACAGAAATCTGGGAGGGCTTCCTGGAGGAGGGGCGGGGATGCTGGGCCGGCCTGTGGCTGCTACGACCCAATAGTGGGTCTCCTCCTGCCCCCACCCCCACGCCCCGGGTATTCTGTCTCGGTAGCTCGGGAACTCTCCGTGGTCCTGAATCCGGAGCCTCGCGAGAGGAAGGTCTACAGCGAGGGGGTGTGGGGGGGGGCAAGGAATGGAGATATCGAGAGGGTCCCGTCTCCTTGTCCCTATCCCTTCTATATCTTGCCCTGCCCACCTCCTTCCCTAGTGTCCGACCTCGCTTGGGATCCAGGCTTCACAGCCCGAGCGGGAGGCTTCGGGGCCGCGGACCAAGAAGCCGGGGCCAATACCGGAGAATACTAGTTTCCAGTCAAGGCTCTGCGTCCTCTTGAGCCTCAGCTTCTTCATCTGTGAAATGGGGGTGGCATCTCCCAGCCTCCCTCAAGGCGTGGTGGAGTATCAGGGAGGCGAGAGAGCTTTGTGCACGGCCGGGAGCTGTGGAAGAGCGTCCCTGATGGAGCTGCAGTCAGTGTCACCAAAGCCAGCATCGCCCCTGGGCTCTGTCTGGGACGGCTCCGCAGCCGCGCCTCGGCCCTTGGGGACGCTGATACCTTCACTTCTCCCACTCCTCTTTCCTCTCCCCCCTCTAGCCTTCTCTTTCTCCATGGCTTCTCGGGTACTGGACAAAAGGCAGCGCCTCCGGCGCGCCAAGGGCTCCAGGAGCACGCGAGGTTCGGGACTGTGGAGCCTAGGTGCTCGCGGTCTCCCTAGGGGGGAGAGTTTTACTTTCTGCGGACCGAGCAGCCACGGGGTTCGGGTTCGGGGGCCGGCGGGCCTCGCTCCTCCTGAGCTTTGCAGAGGGTGCCGGGGCCCTTCCCCCCCCCCCCCGCCCCCCGTCCGTAAAGCTCTTTCCCGGGGAGGGAGGAGGGGTTTCTGCGGCGCAGGCGCAGCGTCTGCAGAGGCCCAAGGCTGGGCAACTGCGGCGCTTTTGTACCCGGGAAGTCCACTTGGGAGCGGTGGTCTGTTTGGCCAATAGCAGACGCGTGCCCCTCCCCCGATACGCAGGAGGTCTCCTCTCCAATCCTGGAGCTTCCCTGCCCAGACTGAAGCCTGGGAGGGGCCCTGGTTCGTGGAACCTAGCCCTTAGCAACGCTGAGGAAGGGGATGTAGAGTCAGAGAGGGAGACCTGCAATTTCCGGTCAGCAACAAGAATTTAGGACCCAACTCAGAGCCGAGAATGAGCTCTAGACAAGTTGTGCCGGAAACTGGCTTCCAGATACTGCTCTGCTGCAGCTAACATGCTTTGTATCTAAGATTTCATTCTATCTCTGTAAGCCTCAATTTCGCACCAGTGAAATGGGGAACTTATGGCCTAATGTTCCTGGAATACTAAGCCGTTTCTATTTTATGAACATACAACCCTATCTCCATTTTAAGGCCCAGGCATCTCTGGCCTTCCGTCCTGGACTGGAGGACTGGCCTCCAGGTGGCAGTGGAGGTAAAGGCTTCAGGCCCTAACCTGAGTGGTGGGAGCTTTACCAGGCCTGGCACCCCTCCCTCTGGGTGGCAACTGGAAGTAAAGAAGGTGGGGTCTTTTTACCGAGCCTGTGGGTTTGGGTTTTATAGGCAGAAAGTAGAAGGTTGGCATTTTAATCTGCCTGGATTTGGGAGGCACCTGTCTATTCCTATGGGGGCTTGCTAGGGCTCCCCCCCTTCCCTCTTCTGTCAAGAAGTTAATCAAGCTAGCCCAGGACTCCTGCCCACCTCTCCCCAAAGCAACACCTGGATTATGGGTGCTGGGGCTGGTGTCCACTCTCCACTGGGAACCAGGACATCCTTTTCCCCCTCCTGACCGCTAGCCTGTCTGGGGGCTCTGGGCTCCTTAGTGCCAATGGTCTGGCTCTGCAATCATCAGTCACTGCCTGGTAGACAAGGCTCTGGGAATAAGCCGGTGGCCCCAATGGCAGGGGGCCCTGTGATGAGAGAGGGGCTGCAGGCGGTAGAGCAGGTCAGCCACTAATTAGGGCTTTGTCTCTGGGGTCCCTGCTGCAGGGAGGGAGGGAGGCTGGTTCAATGATGGGGGTGGGAGGAGTGGTAGAGAAAGGCTTTATGGAGAAGCCCTAGGAGGTGAATCTGGGAGAATAGATAGGCTTCTGTCTGAGGTAAGATATTCAGAGAGAGGACACAGTTTGAATAAAGGCTTGGACTTAGGCTTGGAGATGTGCTTGGTTTATTCAGGGAGTGGCGCAGCAGAGGGACTAACGCAGGCTGTGGAACGAGAGGCCTGGGCTGGATCCTGGAGGGCCTCGAGCGCACCAGCAGCCGGGCGGGTTCTGGACACACTCCCTCCCCCACGCAGATGTTCGGGGAGGCCTGCAGACGCAGTGCTGCACACCTGTGGCGCTGCCCACGGCCTCTGCCTGCGCACCCGAAGTTTATCTCTGGCTTTTAAAGGAGCCCTGAAAACCAGACCTACCCAATCCGAGAGCGAGGCCGGGGCCCAGCAGAGGGCGTGTGCGCAGGGCGGGGGTCGGCGGGGCTGGGCGGTTGGGGAGGGGGCGGGGGGCGGAGTGGGGGGGATATGCGGGGAAGCGCTTCCTGGTTCGAGCTGAGAGGGGCGAATCGGGCTCGCCTCCGCGCCGCCGGGAGGAGCTGTCTGCCTGCAGCCCCCTCCTCCCGCCCTCGCCTCTCCCTCCTCCTCCCGCCCTCCTCGCGGAGCGGGGCGGTGCTGGCAGCCGGAGCGGCAGCGGCGGCGAGCGGGCCGAGCAGCCGGGGCAGCCGGGCGCGTGGGCAGCCGCGGGCGCCGAGCCTCCGTCCCTGTCTTCACTGAGCTCGGGTCTTTGTCACCGCGCCCGCGGGGAGCGGGACCGAGAGAGAGCCGGACAGAGCGAAAGCCAGCCCCACAGGTCCACCGGCCGGGCGGAGGGCGCCAGAGGGGGGCCATGTCTTACCAGGGCAAGAAGAGCATTCCGCATATCACGGTAAGCTGGGCCCCCGACCTGGCCCCGCCGCTCTTGGCGAGGTGGTGGTGGTCGCCGCCGGGTTCGGGATCCGCTGGGGAACCTAAGGGGCGGCCCCCGAGGGGCTTCCTGCGTCGCGGCGGGTGGGGCGGGGCCGGTCTCGGCCTTGCAGCCTCCTCCCCCCAGCCTCTGGGGACAATGGGGGGGAGGGCAGCCCGGCGTGGCGGGGCGGGGCGGGAGCCTCGGGTCCCTCTCCCCGCGGGCTTGCAGCGGATGGCGTGGACCCAGAGGATGCGGAGCTGAACAAAAGAGGGAGGGGCGCGGTGTCCAAACCCCCTCCCTCCGGTCCTGGAGCTGAGCCTCCAGCGGGCGGCCTTTGCACTGTCTAGCTGTTGCACCTCGCGGCAGCGTTTCTTCCCCGCCAGAGTAAGGAAAATGATCGACCACCGCCCCTCCCCCCCCCCCGCCCCCTCACTCCCCGCCCAAACCGATGAAGTGGAAGTCTGGACCTAGAGACAGCGCCATGATGGAGGAGCCCCTCCCATTCCTCACTGCAGCTAAAAATAACCTGATGGGGCGGCCCTGGCGGCTGTGTCCCGGGAAGGGTTAACACCGGGGGGTGGGAATGGTGGCGGTGGCTGAGCAGTCCTCGGTGTCCCTGGGTGTGGCCGGAAACAAAGGATCCCTGGTCTTTATGCTTTGTCTCAGGGTGGGGAGCTGAGGACACAGCGGGTCCAGAGACCTGGCCTCCACCCCATTCCCTGCCTGGCACCAGAGTTGAACCAAACCATTCCTGAGGGATGTGGACCACAGGTGCTGGTGAAACCCATGGGCCTTGGGTGGCTGATATCTGAGCAGCCAGGAGACCTAGCATCCGCCTTTATCCAGAATCCAGGTTCAGGGATGGTCCCAGAACACCTTGGAGAGGGCAGCCTTGGGTAGGGGGGAAGAAGCTGACATTTCCCACTTGCCTGCCCAGTGTACTGTGGATCTTGTTTTCTTGAATCTTCTCAATAAATCTTTCGAAGGAGGTATTGTCCACATAAAGTTCTCAGAGGCTGGAGCTCTGGTTGGGGGCGCATTTGAGAGGAAGGTTGGGAAAGAACTGGGACCGCTTGCCTCCCCAGAACAGCCCTGCATTCTGCCCAACTCTGGATTGAGTCTCTCTTAGAAAACTCCTCTTCCGCCCAGCTTCAGGTCTTGTCAGCAGGCCTTTGCTGAGTTACCATCCAGAGATGTGCCCCCGAGGGTGGGGACCACCTCTTGCCCACCCCTAATCCTTGCCCTCTGAGACACAGCGGTATAAGTGACCAACCCCTTAACACTGTAGTGGCTAAGAATCAATGGAAGGGATGCGGTTGCCCTGGGCTAGGCAGTGTGGGAGGAACGAACTGGATATTTGCATGAGCCAGTCCGGGCTTTCTGACTCTCCAACCCTGACCCCAGGGGAACTGAGGCAGGAGATGGAGGTAGAGGAGATGCAGTGACTGATGAGTCAGGAACCCGGGGTACCTTTGTGGCTATTGCCCATGGCAGGTCTGTGCCCCATTCAGGATCCCGGTTTCCAAGAAGCAAGTTTAGCCAGATGGTCTTTGAGGCAGGTGTGTGGGAACAGTGCCTCCGGAGTTGTGTAGTTCTGCCTGCAGAGCCACAGCGGTCACCCTGCCTGCGGGCTGTGGCCCTCTGGAGTGGAGATAAACTGCCCAGGCTTTTGCAGCAGACGGATCTGGGTGTGCATCCCTGCGGTGCCTCCTTTCTGAGCCTCCGTGCTCTGATATCCAAAGTGGGCTTAGCACTGGCCATTTCACAGGACCCTTGAGCATCTGAGAGGACACTGGCAAAGTGCTTAGTGTTTGGTAGGCACACAGTAAGGGCTTCAGAACTGCTGGCGGATCCCGCTGCTTTAGTCCTTTGTGCGAAGCAGGTAGTCAACCCGTGTGTAAAAGAGAATCACATGGAGTGGATCCCACAGCTTCAATAGCATGGGGAGGAGAGATGCTGAAAATGCCCCGTATTTCCTGGGAAAGCTGTCCTTGATGAAACATTTGTGTTTAGTTTGGCCCACATAGTCCACTCCAGCTAGAAAAATGTGTGGTTTAAAGGAGACGCCAGAGAGGATGGACTTGGATGGAGCTCCTTTGTAGGACCCACAGCTTCCTGAGGACCTTTTGCTGATAATGTACGTGGTCTGACAGGAACCAGACTGCCATTAAATGAATGGATAGGCGTTGTGGCTTTCCACATGCTGCACCCTTAACCTGTTCAATCAATAGAACTGATTTGGTAAGTTAATAATAAGCACCTGGTCTGTGCCTGCCACTGTCTGGGTGCTAAGGAAAGTGGGCATGAGATGGGCATGCCCTTTGCCTTCACAGAGTTTAGCAAAGACTGGCATTTCAGCCTGAAATAGCAACAAAATGTTGGTGGGGGGGTGTTAAAAGGGGAAGTACAGGAGGCTGAGGAGACCACAGCAGGGACACCCAGCCTAGTCCTGGTGGGGGAGGAGGGAGGGGTTCTGTGGCAAAAGAGTGTGGCCCGTTGGAGAAACTGAAGGAAAGTCAGCATTGCAGGAGCCCGACCTCTGTGACCAAGTGTGGCTTCTCTGTGCAGTTAGAGCGAATCCTGGAGACGGTTAAGATGTTTTTGGCAGCCACGGTATGTGTGGCCTGTGGAGGGACCCGGTGGGGCTTAAAAAAGGACCAAGATACAGCTGTCAGCTGCATCTCCAGGTCCCCACCTGCTTGATGTTGGGTCACTGTGCTCCTGTGGGCCTCAGCTTGCTCATCTGAACAAAGGGGGTAAGGTCTCAGATTCGGCAGTGAAATCAGAGATAGGAGAGAGAGTATGTGAGCAGAGGACGAAAAGGGACACTCCAGACAGGGCACAGGGTGGACAAAGGCAGGGGCACGGCTGAATCACAAAAATGCTCTACTCATGTGGACTGTGGTGTCTTTTCCTCTTTTCTCTGCCTCAGCCTTTTTCTGAGATGCTAGAGTAGCCTGATAGGGAAGAGGGAAAAAGCCAAAACACTTGACTTCAGCCCCCAACGATTGTTTAAAGCATTAATAAAGCTCTCTTTCATGTGTGGCTTTTTTTTTTCAAAAATTAATGGCATAGCGGGATTAATTTAGTTAAAATGGTTTTTCGGTGCCCACTGCGGTGGTTAAGTGAGTAGGGCATCCTGGGCGTGGCTCTGAGCAAACAAAGGCACAGGGCTCGTGGCCCTGCAGACGCAGCTGTCCCAACAGAGCCACTGAAGGGGGGGCCAGGAGTGTCCACCACGAAGGTTGTGAAGTATTGTTATTACAGATACGACATCATGAGTTTGCAGACCATTACAGCATTCAAAAGGATTTCCGTGATCTTTCGTTGGGTTTTCAGAACAGTCCTGTGAGGAAGGCAGCCTGTTTCCCAAAGAGTAAACTGAGGATTATAGAGACTTGGAAGCTTCTTCAATGGCTTGTGGAGGAATGAAGAGGTCCTGTTCAAGCAGGGAGGGTAGATGGGCTGGTCTGCCTGGTAAGATAGTCACTGTCTGATTGAAATCTCTGTTTGTGTGTGTGTGTGTGTGTGTGTGTGTGTGTGTGTCTGTGTGTGTGTGTGTGTGTGTGTGTGTGTGTTAGATCAAACAGTAAAACAGGAAAGATGAGCAGAGAAGAAAGAGATCATTAAATAAAAATTACATTGGACTGAATTAGTTATTCTAATGGACAAATATGCAAAAAACTTGCTTCTTCCTGAGGATGGCATTCAGTCTACCTATAAGTATTTAGTTTATCTCGTTGCCTTTTTATGCAAAGGATTTGAGATGCCGAGAGTGATTTATCCTGCATATAGTGAAATCAGAGGGAAGTAGAATAGCAAGACTGAGGCTCAAGGAAGAGCAGAGACCAAACCTGCCAGTGATTTGGACCACTGCGGGTGTGCTTCTGGACATATGGTCCTGACTCAGAGCTTCTGTCATCCAGGGCAGAGAAGCAGACACTCTCAGTTAGGTCAAGTTCATGATCAGACAGGAAGAAGTGGGCCATTTTCTTTGGGGAAGAATTATTTTAAATTAAATTCTTAAAAAGTGTTTGTGAGCATGCAAGTGATACTGAGTTGTGACATCTTCCATAACATAATGATGCCAACTTAGCCCTGATTGCCTGTGTCTTGTAATGAACTTGGCCAAGACTGAATACCTGGAAACACATGATATGACATATGTGAATGTACCAGGCACATAGTAAGTGGCTAACAGATAGACGATAGTTCCCTTCCCTGAACTCAGGCTCTCTTTGAGGAGATGAAAATTCAGAATGGCAGGTAATCAACGACTGTTAACTGCATATCTTAACCGTTTTGTTCCTTGAACTGTGCAAGGTGTCATGAGCAGTTAAAAAATACGTATTTCATGATCCTGACCTTTCCATCTAAGTGAAAAATTGCACATACATGGAACGACTTAAAAATGACCAAAGGGTAAGTGTGGAATAGAGCACAGGTGTTAGAGAAGTTCAGGGAAGGGAGGGCTCAGCATTGGCAGAGGCAATAAGAGGTGCCCTCTTGGGGCTTAGGGGATGACATGAGCTAGGTGTTGAGGGATTTGATTGGTGGAGACAGAGGAAGAAAATGCAAGGCAGGTGGAACAGCAGGGTCAAGACCTGGGCTGGGGAATGAATGTTGTCAGAAGAGAGTGAGGAGTTTTACGTAGCTAAATCCGAGGGTGAGGATCTTGAAATAAATTTGAATGGCTGGGGGATTGGGGAATTCTACAAGGCTTTGGGAGTCAGGCAGCATTCACCCGAAGTGATGGAAATAGCCCATGGATTCTAAGTCTGGCTTAAATGCAAATGGGGTATTTGATCTTGGACAAGTCAGTTCTCTGGGCCTCAGATTCCTTTTCTTTACAGAGTTAGATTAGATAATTCAGCTCCTAGTTATAGGATATTCTGACTTTATTCTGTGGGTAATAGGAAGCCTCTGGAAGTTCTTGAACTGGGAGGATGGTATAATAAAGGCCACATTATATATTAATGTGGATTCTGAAGCCAGACTATTTGGATTTGAATCCTAGCTGCTCCACTTACTTGCTGTGTAATTTTGGCAAATCACTTATTTTCTCTATGCAGCAATTTTCTAACTTGTAAAATGGTAATAATAGTAATACTCCATAGGGTTTTTTTCCCTTGAGAATTAAATGACTTAATATATGTATGTGAGATATTTAGAATAGTACCTGCACATAGTATATGCTCTATGGGTTAGCGGATATTATTCTTACTGCAAGATGGTGTATTAGTTAGCTTTGTTCCATGGCAAACAATCCAAAGTCTCAATGGTTTTCAGCAACATACATTTATTTCTTGCTCATGTTGCATGAGGGCCTGGATTGGCTGTAGCTTTGCCCCTGGCTGTTGTGAACAATGGGTCTGCTCCTTGTATCTCCTCACCTTGAGACACAGGCTGAAGGAGCAGAGGCTTGAAGCACAAATGCCTTTACGAGCTCCTGCTCAACTACGGCACATTTCATATCTGCTCATAACCATTGGCCAAAGCAAGTTGCATAATCAAGGCCTAAATTGATGGTGAGGAGCACAGTGTCAGTCTTTCCGGAGCAGATACGAGGATTAAATGTGAACAGCGTGGCACATTAGAGATGCTAATAAACACCTGTTGGAGCTGATAACGAGGTGGTCAGGAAGTTTAAGGGGTGAGTTTGAAAGAAAAGGCCTGCATCGTTTCCTAGGCTGAATTAGAGTTAGGAATGATCACCAAATTGAGGCGTCTCACTGGGCAATTAGAAACATAGAACGGCACGGGGGTGAGAGGCAAGGCCCAGAGATAGAGATTAAGGACCCATGTACAAGAGGCACTGGTGGAAGACAGGAAAATGCAAGATATTCCAGCAACCAGTGGTTCTCAGCCCATGTGCTGCGAGCACAGTGGTGTACTGAAAAAATCCTGTGTAGATGCGCTGCTAAATTTTGATCAGCATTTAAAGTTTATGTTTACTACAACCAAGTCTACAAATTGTTCTAGTAACATCTATCAGGTGGATCCCTGAGCACTCACGAACGGAACAGTATGGAATAGAGTCTAATTTTTTTGTGAGGAAAAGGAAGCTCTTGTAATGGAAAGGGGACATCAGAAGCCTTTGCCCCTTGAGCATATAAGAGAACAGGGTCAGGGCAGTGGACGGCACAGCGCCATGGTGCTGAAGAGTCAGCAAGTTCAATTAAGGAGACACTAAAGGCCCTCTGAGATGGACACAGTCACACTGTAGTTGGGATGACATGGTAGTGATTGCCGCTGACTCATTTGGTGGTGTTTTATTTCTTTAATCCCTTCAAGTCTGCTGCAAATTTTTATACCATTTGTAACTATGTCCTGAACACAGAAAGGTTGAGATTCATTGCCGTAGAGAGATGCAAAGACCAAATCCTAACTTTGCTCTTAGTGAGAAAAGACAACTCTGAATTGGTGGTTTAGGAAATGGAATGGGATCTAGGATACTTCACAGAGAGGCTGGTCTAGAAAACAAGAGTAAACAGGTAAAAGGATGGAAGTGATGGCTATGGACATACGAAGTTTCCGCTTCCTACTCCTTCCTTGGGCCTGTGCCCCAGGTGCACTCCCACTTGGGTAACTTTGGTTTGTCCACTTGACTGTGCACACTTGCAGGATTGGGACAACATCTACTTTTCCTCAGCATCTCCTCAGGAGCACTCTTATGCATTGCTGACTCATAGCAGGGACTCCATATTCTGTGAGTGGATGAATAAAAACTAGATTGCAAGCTGTGCATGTTTGCTGAGTGAGGTCTTAGACACTCTTGCATTTGACCTTAACAAATGTCCTATCCATAGATTTAGCATTTAGGTAGTTAACCATCCAGAAGGAGATGAGGGTGGCATGAAGGGTTTCTGGAGGTAAAAAATAAAGACTTCCCAAGTGGTACTTTGGCAGTGGGGAGAAGGCAGATCTGGCATATTAATGGGCTTCACTGCATTTCACACTGAGAGCAAGCTTTTACAAGAGACATCTTCCATGTATATATGTTGAATCATTCAAGTACATGTTTCCCCAGGGTCTTGACTGAATAACTACTTGGTGTTAGAACTTGGGGTCAGTTCCATGGGAAAACTCCATGGATCTGATGCAGAATTGCATAAAGCAAATACGTGGCTGTTCGAGATTTTGTACCTGTCCCCGAATTATGCTGCCATGTACTTTATATCAGCCCATATTCATAGCCCCTTAGGGATTAAATCCGAAGCAAATATGTGACTTATACAACCTCACAGTTGAAAGGAACCTTTTAAATTATGTAAATTTTTCAGTGTTTGTGCATTTGAGGCGGCAGAAAAGAGTGTCCATTGCTTCTTCCCCACCCCCAGTCTCCCCTCTAGTGTAGGAATTGCAAGTACCCTCTCCTTGCCCACCTCCAGGGGCAGGGAGATCACCACTTCACACAGCAGCCTGCTTTACTCTTGGACAGCTCTGTTGTTGGAAAGTCTTTTGTGCGTAGAGGGAGAGTCTGCCTTTTGCCCTCAGAATTTTTCACAGGTTTCTTCCTCTTCCACACTGATATTCCTAGAGGCTCTGGACGATATTTCTCAGTTACTTAGGACCTTCTCTTTTCCAAAATAGCCCCAGTTCTTTACTGCAATTTCCAAGTACAGTGTTTGGATTTTTCTCTCCTTTTTTCTCTTTTTTCCCTTTCTGTTCTGCTTTTTTTTCTTTTTGCTGTCCTTTATATCTGAGCATGTAGAACAAAATGGATCCAAAATAAAACTTTAATTATTGGGCACCTTTTAAACTGGTTTAAATACTTTCTGGGTCCATAGACTCCTTTGAGAAACTGATAAAAGCAATGGAAACTTTTCCCTGCTTCCTCAAATGCACAGACACAGAACATTCAGCATAAAGCATTGGGCTTCATAGGCTGGTATTCACTGTGTCGTGAGCTTTTACTTATCTTAAGTAATCCTGTGAGTTGGGTACTTTGATTAGCTCCACTAATAGAAAAAACAAAAAACAGCTGAAACACAGAGATTAAGTTATTGCCGCAGGTCACCCAGCTAAGAAGCTGTGTGGGAACAAGCTGTAGTCTCTGGGGTGAAGGATCTCATGGTCTCATGCGGGAAATGGACATATAAAAATGAGCCAAAAGATGAAGTTCTGTGCAGTTGTGAAACAATGCTAATAAGGGTGCAAGCCTTACACTTTAGGGACTCCAGGAGGTAAGCACATGTTCCTGGAAGCAGGACACTGCCCCTGACAAGGTGAGCTGGAAATCAATGGGCAGAGCAGGTGTGGCAAGAAATCCAGGTAGCAGATGCCACAGACAAAGGCACGGGGTGTGAAAGTGCAGCTCAGAGAGCCAGAATATGGTGTGAGTATACGAGTATAGCGCAAGGCCAGGAGAGGGCAGGGGTCAGGCCAGAAAGAGCCTGGGAGGGCATACTTTGTCCTATGTGTGAGGACAAGCTGGTGAAGGGTTTAAGGAGAGGCACGACATAGTTGCATTTGTGACCAGAAAGGTCACTGGCTGTCGTGTGGAGGGGACAAGGCAGGCAGCAGGGAGACAGGTGGGGAAGGCTGACCTGGAGCAGGTGCTGTGCGAGGTGGAAATCAGCAGGGGGGTATGAGGACACTTCTGGAGCAGATGCAACAAGATCTGCAAGAGTTGGGTTTGGGGTGTGAGAGGTTAGAGAGAAGCTGAAGATGGAACTGGGCATTTGAATGAGATTTATCTCCCCACAATGGGAAGAGTTTAAAAATCAGGCACTAAGCTCTGTCCACACATTAATTCATTTAACTTTCAAAACCACTCTCTGCATTATAGATGGAACACTGAAGCACAGAGAGGTAAACGTGCCTAAGGCACAAGGGTAGTAAGTGTGGGACCCGATTAGAACTCAGGCGTTCTGGCCTCTACTACCATGTCCTTAACCAGCAGACAGCACCGCCTCTTTGTTAAATGAGTATTGAATGAGATAATAGGTGTAGAAGCATCTGGCTTACAGGAGGCATTGTCAGTGTTTATCAGGTGAACAGGGCTCTGCCTTTAATGTCTTACTACTGGAGAGCCCTTTCCAACTTCCAGAGCCCTTTAATCTGCCTTACTCCCTTTTGGCCACAGTCGCAACAATCCTATCAGAAGGACCAGTGAGGTGCGTGGCATTGGGAACGGGCTTGAGATGTATGGTCTATTCCTGCTTATTCCCGTTTTTCAAAGGAAGGAACTGAGGCTCAGACATCTTAACTAGGTAGAGTGAGGAGAACACCGGGATAACTACCACGGGACGCTGGGCTGTCACTCTGTAGGTACCAGGTGGTACTAGGTTCATATCTGACTCCACCATCTCCTGGCTGTGTGATCTTGAGCAAAATCACTTCCCTTCTCTGAGTTTCCTTATTTGTAGCAATGATACCCATTTCTTAAGGTGACTTCAGAATTAAAAATGAAAACCCATGTAATGCAGAACTGATACTTAGTGTGTACTCAGGAATGTGGTTTTCTTGAAGGCAAAGGATTTCTGTTCAGATTGCTTTATATAAGATAAAAGGCAGAGACGGAAAAAATGCAGAAATGGGTCTACACATATATACAGATTTAGCTAGCATCATCCTTCTATAGGGAGCCTGAAGACCTTGCCCACTCCTGGGGTCATGACAGAGGTGTGTTATTTTAACGCCAGATACTCCGTCAGGGAATATTTCCTGAATGTCTGTCAGGTACAACGGAGCTTGAAATCTCGCTGTTAAAATTGCAGTTGTCATGGAAATGGGCCTGAGCTCACAGAAAAGGCCTGCAATCCATGGGGACCACCTGTATTTCTGATTCATGAAGGAGGAAAATGCCACTGTGTCCCTGACCCATGCGGGTGGGAACAAATGTGTGCTCGTTATATTCAATCTCAGGCCTGTTGCCACTTCCAGGGTTGCTTTCCTGAAAAGTGTGGCAAAGCTCCACCGGCTGACAAGCCGTCGCCTGAGGCAAAACCAAAGGCAAATGGGCTGGGTTTCTGTGAATAAATATGAGTGTGCAGCTGCACTGCAGACAGCACTTGCCACTCACTGCAAGGAGGCTGGTTGGGCGATCTGTGAGGGGAGCCAGGGAGGAAGGGGGCTCTGGTCAGTAAAGGTAGGAACAGAGTCCGGGGTTTATGAAGTATTTGAGCTGGAAAATCTCTCAGACAGCAATCACTGTGGCTGTGACTCCCAGCACAGAATTTGGATGGTGTATCAATTTGCTTTGATGCGATAATGCCACGTAACAAACAACCCTGTAATTCTGTGGCTTACAATAACAAATAGTTGTTTGTTGTTCACAAGTCTGTGGGTGGCAGAGGCTTAGGAGGGCTTAGCTAGATTTATCTTCAGGCTTCTTTTTGGGTCAGGCATGCTCCTCATAGCGTCTCATTCTGGGACTCAGACTGAAGGAGACAGCATTCCTTGGGTCCTGTGGTTTTCATGGTGGAGGATGGACTCTCAAGAAATGGAGCTGGAACCCACCTGCCTCTTAAAAGCTTGTGCTCAGACTGGTGCAGTCACATCCACTCTCATTCTGTTGGTCAAAGCAACTCAAGTAGGCACTCCCACAGTCAGTGCGGCTGGGAGAGCCCTGCACCCACATCAGAGCATGGCAATGGTGGGAAGGCAGGAAGGATTGTGAAAGAAATAACACAATCTACCACAGAGGGTCTCCATCAAGAATATCCTAGATGTTTGTTAATAGCAAATTCCTGGCCCATAAACTAGATCTGGCAAATGAAAATCTTGACAAAAGCACCTGGATTGGAGTTTTTAGCAGACAGTCCCAGTGGATTTTCAGGATTATCTAGGCTCTGATGCCATGTTGTGAGTTGTACTTGCATGAGTGAGGGGTGTGCCTACCTCTCCTACTGAATGTTTGAGTTGCAGTGTGAGCCTTAATGTCAGTGACTTGTAGAGTCTGAAGGACTAATAACTTTCAGAACTCACCTTGACATCTCCTCGCCTTACGAGAAAGCCGTTTCACCTGCACTCAATGCATGGGCAAGCACATTTCTACCAAATGCGGTTTCCCTTATCTTTTTGAGACTTGTTTTCACGCTTGCCCTTTGGAGAGGAAGGTATTCTTCATCTTTCCAGGAGTAACTTTTCATTTAGTTTCTCTGAGCCCCTTCCCACGGATAAATCAGGCAGCCTCATCAGAATCTGTGTGCACCTGCAGCCCCGGATGAAGCTGCCCTTTTCGTATGAAGGCCAGACCTCTGAGATCCGTTTTTGGCACTCACTCATTCACTCACCCCAGATTCCGATGTGTGTATTAGTGAAGCACTGTAGGAGAGGGGACATGGGAGTGTCACATGCCCTCCCCACAACTTCCTGGGTGGGATAATTAAAGTATTGATAGGGTGGCACTCAGAGTGAAATGTATTTGAAACCAGCTACATACATTGTGAAACATAATCTATGATTGTTTTTGTTCCGCGGCAATGTAAAGATTACAGATATGCCTGTGAGCTGAGAAAGAAAAGCAGTGAGGAACTCCAAGCCTGGGTGAGGTAGGAGGAAGAGGGATCTTCAGGGTCCCAGGGTTTGGAGAAACCTCGCTGTCCCAGTGCCCAGTGGTGTTTCAGGACCACGGACAGCACGACATTCCCCTTCGCTTTCCTCATTTACAGCGTGGAACCTGGAAACTGCAGAACGCTGCTGTGTATATACTGTTTATTTTGCTGGACTGTTCTCCTTCTCCTCCGTTTTTCGGCTTCATGAACTTCTCATATTTCAGAACCCGGATCAAACATCTTCTCCTTGATGATACAGTCACTGCCTTTCTCTGTCTCTGTAATAACAGCTTTTGTTCTCTGCTGTTTTTCAGATAGCCAAGGTTGCTAAACTAGTGATTTTGGGGTAAGTTGTTGGTTTGATGAGAGTAGCACCTCTTTTTTCTTCCGAGGCACCCCAGACCGTAATGAGTTTTCTATTCCTCTGACTTTGCATTGGAAACGACCAACTTTATTCCCACCATGCAGGAAAGGAGGGAGAACAGAATGCAGGGAGGCGTCATGCTTCACTCAGGGACAGACAGTGATGCAAAAGATGTGCTGTGATCCAGACCTCCCCTCCTAGTTGAGGCTGACTGTTGTTAATTTTGCTGTTGGGTGGGTAAGAATGTCTGAAGCTTTAAAGGCTCATTTTTGTAAGCGGCGCTCAACATAGCAGTTAATGTTTGTGAAGAGAGCAAAGGCATCCTGCCAACACCAGCTCTTTGCTCCCGGTTGGGCTGGAGTGGAGATGAATGGTAGGTTTGGAGAAGAAGACCTTCCCTTCTCTGGGATACTCCTCTGACTCCCAGGATATTTGGCAATAGAGAAGTGATGACAGCCCAGCACCGAGGTTTAGGTGGGCCCCTTGTGAGAAGGCCTTCCAGCCTCATCTGTATTAGACAGGCTTTGCATTAAGCAGGCTTCTATTCCCAAGCCACAGGGTTAGGCTTTCAGGGAATTCGAAAAGCAGAGAAGAAGGGTTTCTGATCTGTCAGTCTACTCTTTCCTCCTTTTTTCTTTATTTCTCCCCTTCCCCTTTCCTCCCTTTCGTTCTTCCCTCTTTCCTTCATATTCCCTTCC
Source organism: Balaenoptera acutorostrata (assembly GCF_949987535.1). NCBI lineage: Eukaryota > Metazoa > Chordata > Mammalia > Artiodactyla > Balaenopteridae > Balaenoptera > Balaenoptera acutorostrata. The sequence continues at coordinate 107,575,667 of NC_080068.1, read as the reverse complement.
CTTTTATCACTCCTTTATCTCACTTTCCTTTTCTCTCCTCACTCCCTCTGCCATTTCAAACACTCTCTTTTTCTCCCTCCCTCTCTCCTTGCCTCCTGGCTGTCACCCGCTCTCCTCCCACTCAGCAAACACTTGCTAAAAACTGTGTAAGGTTTATGCCTGGTCCCTGGGGATTTGGAGATGACTCACACAGGGCTGTCCTGGCCGTGGAGGGGTGTCCAGCCCAGCAGGAGACGGGCACTTGAACAGTGACCGTGGTGTGATGAGTATCGTTGGGGAGGTGTGTGCAAGGGGCCACGGGGACATAGGGAGGCACCTCAGGTCAAGAACAGAAAGATCTACCTTGTGGAGAGTTTGGTATTTTGCTTTCCCACCTAACATTTTATGGTCTAGCGCTGTTGTTTATCCTTAAATATCCCTGGGGAATATTTTAGTAGCTGTATGTCACCCCATTAGTGGTGTGGTTGCAAGATTGTCATTAATTCTGGTTCACCTCTTTGTGTATAATTCTTTGACTCTGTTTGGGATATTTTCCTGAAGACAGATTCTCAGCATTAGATTTCTAGGTCAAAAGTCGTGAACAATTTTAACACCCTTGATACGTTTTGTAAATGTGGCCGACGCTTACTCTTATTGAGAAATCCCTGCTTGGAGGAAAATGTAAAGGTTATCAGTTTCTCTTCTTCCACTTCTGCCCAGTTTTTGGGTGATGCTTCAGTTCAGAAACTTTTGTAGGTTTGAGTTCTTCCGTGATGAAAGCCCTTTCGTTAGCATCGACACCAGCCTAGCCTCGCCTCTGCTCATGGCATTAGAGTCCCATGAGCCAGCACCTGCTTGCCTCTCCAGCTTGCCCACCCTGAGGTCGTACTTCAGCCGAGGAAACCATTTACAGACCCCCAAGCACACCAAGCTCCCCCAAACTCGTACCTTTGCCCCGCCATTCCCTCTCTCTGCAATCTCTTCTCTCCTTTGCCATGTGGCGGATTCCTACTCATTCTTCAAGCTCAGAATAAGCATGATTCCCCTGGAAGGGCTGGAGTGGAGGCCTCCTCTGCTCCCACCACCCCTCTGTCCCAGCCCTTCCCACACTGGAGTGCAAAGGTCTGGTTATGACTCAGTCTCCCCCACTGGCCTGAGACCTCCTTAAGGACAAAAACTATTTCTTTTAGCTGCACATATTCTTTCCTTAAGCAAATATTTATTGTAGTTCCTGCTACAGAAAATGGCGCAGAATAAACAATGTGTAACTCTGCTGAGTAGTCACCACTGGTGGGCCTGGGCAAAGCGCTTTATATATGTACCCCATGGGGTTCTCCCACAGCCCTGTGAGGCAGGGACAGTTATCCCCAATTTATAGATGAGGAAACTGAGGCTTGGAGAGGTTAAGTCATGTGGATAGCAAATGGGCAAGAATCGGAAGCTGCATCTGTCCGACTCTGGACATTTTGTTGTTATACAACACTGATCCAAGGACGTGAGCCAAGCTGAGCATAAGTCTCTTTAGGTCACTGCTGTCACCCTGGAAGGAATGGGCGGTCTCTGGCATACCCTTGCTGTTTGATTTTTGTTGAATTTTTAATGAGATGGTTCATTTTCTTTCAAACCATGAATTTTGTACAGAGTTTGTCATTGTTCATATCTGTCGACTATTTGCTCCTCATGGTAATCCTGGGAGAGGCAGGGTATTTTTTTTCTTTTAAATGTGTGACTTTTGTTAAATTCTTAAAAGTTATGTATCATAAAATTCACTGTTTTGGGAGGGGATGGATGGTTCTTTAGGCTTTCACACTCACTTCCTGCATGAAGAGAGGGAACCCTGGAGAGCTAGGTCCTCAGGTTCTCTCTAAATTGCATCTGATTATGGGGTGTCATGGATTCTACAGGGTTAACATGTTTATAAACGTGACAAAAGTGTGTTTGCTGGAGCGAATGCTGGACAGGAAGTTAGGAGACCTTGGGTCTAACCTCCACGCATGTTGGTTGTGTGAATTTGACAGTTCAGCTCATCTCGAGCCCCATTTCCATCTGAGGTTGACTAGACCTCACATTCCACAAGAACCACTCAGCACAAACAGGCATGGAGAGCGTCACTGTCTTAAAGCACATTTCCTAAGGTGTCTTCTCAGGAGGAGTCTCTGTCAAATGTCTCACAAAATGAAAGGGTCTAAATTTGGAAAAGATCAAACTCAGTTCCCCTCTTGAATATTCACATTACACATCAGCAGAGTAAAGGATCTGGGAATTCCTGACATAAAAACGATCTTTGCTTCTCTTTCACCCAGAATTTTCTAAACTCACTACACCTGGGAATATCCTTTGGGCTCAGCCTCTAATAAAACCCCTCTGGGCTAGAGTTCCAAAGAACACCGGTTTTGAAAGTGCCAATTAAAAGGCAAACACAGTACTAACTTTAAGGAAGAAAAGAAAAAAGTCACATCAGCTCTTGCCTTCTGGTGGGCTTACTTTTTAGAAAAATGCTGGCCCCTGAGAACAGAAAGAGCCGGGACCCTGGCGGTAGCTGCCCACAGTATCTGCTGGTAGTTGGTAGGGAGGGGCGTGGATTTGAACATCTGATTCTGGGAAGGGCAGAGCAGGGTGGGGCTGATCTTCTGGCGTGCAACGCATTAAATACCACCTTTCAGGATTAGCCTGAAAAGCCCTCTATTAAATGTGACAAGGCAGACGGCTGCCTGTGAGAGGCCATGTTCCAGAAGCCAGGCACCAGCTGCCGATGACTCACATTTTCCTGCTTTCTGGTGCCCGGGGAAACCTGCACACCAGCGTGTCTCTGCTTCTGGATATGCAGAGCCCATTCCTCTTTCCCTAGGTCCTGGCTTCTGTCTTATGGCTAAGAGGGAGGTTGTTGGCCCTGGGAGTGTCTGAGCTTGAAGCCCCTTCCTCCAGAGACCCTTCTCCTCGAGAAAAGGACATACTTCTCTTCCTTGGCTCGTGGCTCATAGTTCTTTGTCTTACGGCTGTGATGCCTTTTCTCTCCATCTTCAAGCGTTCACCCTTCAAGAATCAGTTCAGGCATCCATCCATCCATCCATCCATCCATCCATCCATCCATCCATCCTGCCAGGCTGTGTCCAAAGTATCAGAGATGCAGCAATGTAGAAAATAGATGAAATCTCTGCCCCCGTGGAGCTAAGTCTCTTAAGGAACTGCAGGGAGAACTCTAGGAGGTCCCATCCATCCACAGCAACGTGTCTGTGATTGGTCCCCTGTGAGTTGTGCCTGACACAGCCAGCGGGATAGCACACCACAGCTCTGATGTCAGTGGGACAAGTCACATTTTTAAACAAACTTGTAAATAGAGACTATGTCAGATATACTATATTAAGTACTATGTAAACATAAAGTGGGTAAGAGGTGAGGGGTCTGCAGGCAGGGCAGCGGTATAAGGTGTCCCAAACAGGGCAGCCAAGGGGAGGACTGTCGGGTAAGTGACACTGAGCAGATGAGAGAGTGAATTTTGCCTACATAGTAGGATTCCAGATTAAATAGGGTCTCGCTGACTTGGCTTTCACTCTGGGGAAAATATACTGCGGCAAGAGCCCACTGGAGGGTCCTGAGCCACAGGCTGCGTGCTCTGTGTCTGCTCAGCAAGCCTTGCCTGATTCCTGAGTTTGGGTGAAACGCTTCTTTTCCAGGCTTGCACAGCATCCTCTGCCTTCCTCTCATGGTCAATGCCGTGGGACCGCTGGCACCGATCTGAGGCACATTCTGGGATAGAGAGGTCCTGGCAGGATCAAGCCCCAGTTGCTCACAATGTTAGCCAGATCAGTGCCTGCCTCCCTCACTCCACTTTGTGGAATCACCTCCCAGAATCACTGCTTGCGTCTAAATCCTTGTCTCAGGCTCTGCCTCCAGGGGAACCCATGCAAGGCGCTCCTTCTGAGGTGGCTACCCTGAGTCGTTGCTGTCTGTTTCCTGTCTGTCTTCCTGCCCAAAGGGTGGGGCTTAAGGGCGGAAGCTGTGTTTTATCCATCACCCCATCTCCAGCTAGGAGATAATACAAATAGTAAATATGCACGTGGCAAAAAAATTCTCAGCCTCCAAGAAATGCAAATTAACAAATATTAATGACAACCAAGGGTGTTTTGGTGGTCTCGGGATGGCAAATTGGGGAGGTACTTTTGGAAAGCAATCTGGTCATATTTATCAAGGGCTGAAAGCAAGGTTTATACTGTTTGACTCAGTTGTCACGTTTCTGAGAATTTAGCCTAACAAATAGTACAAATTCAGGGAAAAGCTTTGTGCATAAAGATGTTCATTATAGCAATATGTATCATTGTGAAACATTGAAAAGAACAGTGGGGGAAATCAACAATCTATTGTGCATCCATAAAGTGGAATATTTTGTAGCCACTTAAAAATTATGGTTATGGTACAATGCAAAAAAGGGCACAATCGTGTTTTCTTTTTAGCTCCTAGAATTTGCTACATCCCTTGCTGCCTCTGGGACCTGGCACACCATTTCTCTGCCCAGACACTCAGCACTCACCACACTGGCCTTCTCCCCCACCCTTTGTTTGGTCCAGCTTATCTAGAATTATCTTCTCGATCTGAGCTTGCCTTACCTGACCTTTAATAAGGTTGGCAGCCCTTTTACTTTGTGGCCACGGTGGGCACCCTATACTTCTCCTCTTTTGGAACTCCGCCTACTCCCAGGATTTGTTAAACCTCTGTCTCTCCCTCCTCAGCTCCACGAGAGCTCATTCTACCCTGGCTCATCAGGGCCTGGCCCTGGGCTTGGAGCCGAGGCAATCGGCTGGTATCTAACGGGTGCACGGGTGAGTGAATGGCTATGTGTGCTAGGATCACAAGTATGGAAAGTAGAGGGAAATCGGAGAAAAACATCAGAACATTGATTGGAGTTGTTCTGGGGGAGTTACATTTATTTTTTGGTCATTTCACTGTCTTTTAAAATGTCTCTAAATTGAGTTTTATTATATTCAACAGTTAGAGATTATGTACTAAAGTATTTATAGGTGAAATTATATGATATTTGGGATTTGCTTTATAATATCTCAGCAAAAACAAAGCCAAAGTGTTTGGAGGGGAAAGAGGTGAAAGGAGAATGGTGAAGTATGTAAAGAATCTGGGTGAAGGTTCTCAGGGGGCTTTTTAATACCATTTCTTTACTTTAGAAAAGAGTTGAGAATTTTTATGTTAAAAGTTAGAAAGAAAAAACACATTTCCTGGCTCTTCTCTAATGACATTTACTACTTTGCTTGGCTTTTCAGAGTGACCGACTCCTCATCAAGGGTGGACGAATCATCAACGATGACCAGTCCTTCTATGCCGACGTCTACCTGGAAGATGGACTCATAAAGTGGGTTGACCAAACAGACCTTTTAAGAAGCGCGCCTCCCTAGGCTGCCGGGCCCTTAGAGGGAATGGAAGGCTGGCGTTCTGCCAGTTCTTGTGACTCTCAGGGATGGAGAGATGTGGGGAGGTGCAAACCATGGCTGTAGAAGGGGCTCGTGTTTGTTGAGCGCCCCGTGACCGCACCAGGCTCCCTGCCACGGCGCTCACGCAGGCCATGATGTCCACAGAGGCTGTGAAGTACACATGCTGGCCCCTCTTCTGTTCTTGGGAGGGGGGGCCATGGGGTTAAGTGGCTGTCCCACGTTGCAGAATGAGTTAGGGGCAAGACCTCGATTCCAACCTAGCTCATCTGACTGATTCACAGCTCTTTTTTCTACCTGCCCAGAATTTCTGGAATTGGGTGGAGGGGGCTGGGAGAGAAGGAGTCATGTTTAGCCCCCAGGCAGAGCCTTGGCATTTAAAGGGAAGACATGCCTTGGGACTGGAGCTCTCCTTTGCCTTCTCCCCATTGGCTGCCCCTTCAGCCCTGCTAGGACATCCCAAGTGTGTTAGTCTGTCTGGGCTGCCATAACACAGTACCCCAGATGGCATGGCCTACACAACAGAAGTTTATTTCTCCCAGTTCTGGAGGCTGAAGGCCAGGATCAAGGTGCCAGCAGGATGGTTTCTCCTGAGGCCTCTCTCCCTGGCTTGCAGACGGCCGTCTTCTTGCTGTGTGCTCACGTGGCCTTTGCTCTGTGTGTGTGCCTCCAGTTTCTCTTCCTCTTATAAGGACGTCAGCCCTATTGCATTAGGACCCCCGACCTAGCAGCCTCATTTTAACTTAATTACCTCTTTAAACACCTTATCTCCAAGCACAGTCACATTCGGAGGTATTGGGGCTTCAGTATGTGGATTTGGGGGACACAATTCAGTCCATAACACCAGACAGTGGTTTTTACGTGGTTTCCACATTTTACCATCTGCTGCTCGGCTTCTTCTTCTGAAGTCTGGAAGAGTAGAGTCGGAGACCATCTCAGGATCCAGCTTGGGCAGCTGGCACTGGAAGGAAAGGCAGAGGGGGTGTGAGCAAGGCCAAGTTCAAACAGGAATGGGGTCTATTGGTGGGCCCATCCCGGGGCCATGTATGCTCTGATGATGATGATGATGGTGGTGGTGAGGAGGAGAAGGAGGAGGAGGAGGAGGAGGGGGAGGAGAAGGAGGAGGAGGGGGAGGAGGGGGAGGAGGAGGAGGAGGAGGAAGAGGGAAGAGGAGGAGGAGGAGGAGGAAGAGGGAAGAGGAGGAGAAGGAGGAGGAGGAGGAGGGGGGAGGAGGAGGAGGGGGAGGAGGAGGGGGAGGAGGCGGCGGCTATGGATTGTCATGAGCATTAACAGACCATCTGTGCAAAGGCCCTGTGAAGAGGAGGTGCTCAAGGCAGCACTGAGCCCTTCCCTGCCTCCCTCTGCCTGCCCCCACCCCTAGTTGTGGATGCATCTGACCATTTCTGGTCCAACTCAGGCCTCATCTCCTCCAGTTCATTCCCCGCCCTGCCCAGCTCACTCCTTCCAGCTGCACTGAAAACTTGGTGTTTGCAGAACTTGCCAAGCACTCTCACCTGGGAAGAACCTTGCACCCATAAATTCTCCGCCTGAAATGCCTTGCCCCTCCCCCCAACTCCCGTTTGTCCTATGGGCCCAGCTTGTGTGGCTCCTCCTCCAGGAAGCCTTCTGGAGCCCAGGCTCTTCCTCTGTACTGGCTACCGCTCCCTCTGTGCTGGCCGCCTCTTCCCCCCTTGGTTGTGCATTTGCCCCTGACGAGCGGTCTTGCCTTATTGCCTCCCAGCCAGACCTGGCACAGTGCCAAGGATGGATGGGACCCTGGAGTGTTGAAGGGAGTGTAACATACAAACACTGACACATCAGTTGGTGGGGACCTCGATCTCAGCCACGGTACAGCCTGGAACCAGAAAGGAGATAAAGGCAGATGGTGGGGTGGGGTGTGGTGAGATGCATGATCAAGTGAGGTTTCTAAGGCACCACTGCTTAGATAAGGCACAACCAATCGGCGCCGAGCTCCCCGCTTATGTGGGGCCTCTGGGGTCCTGGGGACAAAGAGACGCGGAGAACCCTTTCATGGGACCACCATTCCCACCAATGACACACAATTGGAGGTTGGAAGGCTTGCAATCCAGGACATCGGCAGATGGAGCAAGTGCTCATCGGTCGGGTTGCATTTATTAAATGTTGGCTGTATGTGTGAACACCTGGAGACTTAGGACTTAGGCCGCCCAGGGTATTCAGGAAATAGGCAGTTTCCATAAATTCAATATTTGTCCACTCCTGTTAGTGGGAGACGCCTTTTACTTTTAACCCTGTTGCTGAAAAGCTTTCTAAGCACTGGTGCTGCTTTTCCTGCCTTATTAAGCAGAGCGAGTGTCTGTGTCTGAATGCCTTGCAGGGTCTTCAGATGGTCACGTGGGGCACGGGGAGGTGTGGAAGGGGGGGAGAGCCTGAGGGACCGCTTGGCATGAGGAGGCTCGGTTATTTCCCTTCACTTTGATTAAACCCCAAGAATCCTTTCATTTTGTGGCCATTCGCCAAGTTTTACTAAAAGCTGTTCAGCTGGGTTTGTGCAGAATCCGTTATGATTCATCGAGGGCTCCATCCAATTGGCTAAGCATTGGCGAATCAAATGCTGATGGCGCAGGGCTTTTTTCTGCGTGGTGGTGAGGGTGGCGTTGGGGTAAGGGCAGGTGTCTGCTTCTCCGGCTTCCTTCCTCTCTTCCCTTTCCTTCCATGCACACTGCCGCTGAGAACCATTCAGGGAGTCTTCCTCCTAATTCATGGGGGGCGGGGTTCCATTTAGTTTAATCCCACTTCGGGGAGGATCTGCTGCTTCTGCAGAAGGCAAGCAGGGAGACAGCCGAGCTTGGTGGGCAGAGCCTGGTACTAGACTTGGGGACACTGGGCTTGAATCCAGATCCAACGCTGACTTGCTGTGTGGCCTTCGATAAGTCACCGCCCCGCCCCGGGTTCCGTTTTCCTCTTTTGCAGAATGTGAATACTTCCTCCCTCACAGGTTGTTGGCAGGGGATTTGAGAGGGTTTGTTAATAGGCGATGATCTGCCTGCTAAGAGTGGCCCTGAACTGGAGAACTTCTGGGACCGCAGTGTGGCGGCTGAGTCACAGACCGGGATCAGATGGGGCTGTGACGCCACGGGTTCCCACTGGAGGGCTGTGCCGAGCGTCTGCGCGTGCCCATTCTGATTGGGCTGAGCCCCTTCCTTTGCCAGTGCTACGCATTCTGAACATCCCCCCCGCCCCGTCTTCTTTAGAAGCTAGTGTGAGCGCAAATGAGACCGTCGGTGAAGGGCTTATCAGAAGAGAATCCTATAGTTGGTGCTCAATAGTGGTTCACTGCCCTTGTTGTAAAGCGTGGGGGTGACTTCTCTGAACCCCCTTCCCTTCAGCTCCTGGCACATGGCCATGAACTTGGAGATGGACGGTGGGAAGATTGGACCAGGCAGGATTCTGTACATGACGATGGGAATTACGGAGGGAGTGGGGTGGCGATTAGAAGCAGCAGCGGCCGCAGTTGTAGTGCTGGTGGAATTGGCAGAAATGCTGACATTTCCTGGGGGCTCGCCGTGGCCCTGGCACTGCGCTTGGACTAGACCAGTTTCTGGTTTCAGGGTAGACAGTGTACGATGCTCCAGTTCTGTGGAAGAGCCCCAGGTAGAGCCCCGTCACTTCTGGGCCCGACGTGCCTGGACCAGCCGGCCCAGGAGTCCAGAAAAGCAAGGAGCTTTCGCACCTGCAGGTGGATTCTGTTTGGGGCCTGACATTGTGGTCACTGAAGGAATATTTTCCTATGTCTTCATTACTGGTGTTTTTAGGTAACTTAGAAAAACTAATATTGGGGCCACATCCCAAGAGTTTAGAACAACTGGATTTCTTTTTTAAATAAAAATTGCTCGTGGTCAGATGTGGTGGTCTCAGCCGGGCACTGACCGTGGAGCTGTTGAATCTATCCTGGTCTGGTTGAGCCTCCCTCACCCCACCCTGGTGAGGGATACGTCTCCTGACTCTGGCTCCAACACATAAGACACAGCTGACACCGCAGGGGCAAGGCTTTGAAATTCCTAGGCTCTTCTTCCTCCTTTCCGAGCTTTTGGAATTTGCCCTCCTTCTAGAGGAAGTTTCCAGGTACCAAGCACATGGGGAATCAAAAGTGTTGGTCAGCCTGCCTAGGAAAGCTCTGCCACCCGCCGTGTGATTCCCTCATGGCGGGTTTTACGGTGGCTTAAGAAGCTTTCCTGAGGCTGGTGCTCATGACTGTTTCAAATGAGAACCCAGGTTGCCTGTCAGTATCAGTTTGCCGGGGCTGACATAACAAAGTCCACAGACTCGGAGGTTTAAACAACAGATATTTGTTTCTCACGGTTCTGAAGGCTGGATGTCTGAGATCAGGGAGTGGGCAGGTTGGTTTCTTCTGAGACCTCTCTCCTTGGTTTATAGACCGCTGTCTTCTCCCTGTGTCCTCACATGGTCCTCTCTCTGCATGTCTGTGTCCTAATCTCCTCTTCTCATAAAGACACCAGTCAGATTGGGTCAGGGTCCACCCTAACAGCCTCGTTTTAACTTAGTGACCCCTTTAAAGGCCTTCTCTCCAAATTGAGTCACATTGTGAAGGGCTAGGGGGTTAGGACTTCAAAATATGGACTTCGGGGAGTCACAGCTCACCTCACAGCTCTGTCTCTGAAGACTTGCAGAGCTAAGGAGACTTTTCACTGCCTCCCCCCATCGCTCACCTTTGTGTCCCCAAAGCGGTTGCCAAAAGTGTGTGAAGTGCTCTGGAGTGTCGGGCTGTTCAGAGAACCCTTTGCCACTCGATACCAATGCTGCTCTCACTGCTGTTGGGTTCAGCTCTGCCACTGCCTCCCCCTGGAAGCCCTCCCAGATAACCAGGCTGGTGAAATGGCCCACCTTGTGCTCCCCACACCCTGTGTGAACTGGATTGTAACCATCTGCTTTACATGCCTTTCCTCCTCATTAGGCTGTGAGCCCCTGGAGGGCAGGGACCCTGCCTGAGTTATCTCTGTTCACCCAGTGGCCTGCGTAGGACCTGCCTCAGAAATGTTTATCTAATGGAACTGAAGCTGCACGGTTGACAGCCATTTTGTTTTTCTTTTAAGAACCAAAGTCCGTCTCTGTTGTTTGTGCCCAGGCAAATAGGAGAGAACTTAATTGTTCCTGGTGGAGTGAAGACCGTTGAGGCCAATGGGCGGATGGTTATTCCCGGAGGTATTGATGTCAACACGTACCTGCAGAAGCCCTCCCAGGGGATGACAGCCGCTGATGACTTCTTCCAAGGGACCAAGGCAGCACTGGCAGGAGGGACCACAATGATCAGTGAGTCGTACCCCTGCCTTAGGGCATAGGCTGTGACTTCTCTTCTGCATCCTCAGCATCTTGAGTAACACCAGGCACTTTGCTCAGGGTACCTGGTGCGCAGGTGGCTAAAGTTTTGAAACCAGTGATAATAGATGTTGTTATGACAGATGGGGCTGTAAGGGCTCAGAGAGGTGAGATAAGTTGCTGAAGGTTACACAGCTGGGAAGTGGTTGTATTAGTCAGTGTTGCTGCCGTAATGCTGTGATAATGCTGCATAACAAACAGCCCCCAAACTTCAAGCAAACACTTGTTTTTCTTATTCAAGGGTCCACAGGAATAGGAGCAGGACTGGTGTGGGTCTGCTTTAGGCTGTGGGTTGGGTTTGGGGTGGGGGTACCATGGCTCTCCCATTCTGGAACCAATGACCAACTCAACTATGCTCTTCTCCAAGTGGAAGGCAGAAGTACAGGAAGTGTCTGGCAGAAACTTGCTCCTCCTCCTACCACCTCATTTGTTCACCTACACACTGTGACTTCAGCCCTCTGTTCTGTTGGCCAAAGCAAATCACACGGCCAAGCGCAAAGTCCCTGAAATTGCATTCTGCCCACGGTGAACCATGGTGAGGGTGGGGAGGGAAAGAAGAATTGTGGACAAATAACGCCATCTACCACAGTGGTCTGTCTGGGATGCTGGACTCTTCCTCTACTGCCCTTTGCAGCCAGATTGTTGTATTTTTTTTTTTTAATCCAACAGTGCTTTTGTTTGGATTCCATTTTAATAAGCAATTTTGATTAAATAGGCAGCAGTGTATTTGAAATGTTCTTTCAATAGTTAAACTCCACGTCTAGGTGACCTGTCCCTGAGCTGGCCCCAACCCTGCCCATCTCTCCCCATCGAAGAGTTCCTCTGGAGGTGCACGCTGGCTGGAGTTGGCCACCGTGAGCAGAGCTCACGTATCAGAGTTCCCTCCCCCTGAGCCAGGAGCATATGGCCCAGCTCACGAGGCAAGCACCGTTCTGATCTCTTTTCCAAAAAGCAGCCCTGTGTCTGCTGGTTAGGAAAGTGGGAGGAGCCCAGATTTTGGACTTGGATCCTAGCTGCCAGGGTTTGCACTGGTCACGGCCACTCAGCAGCTGCACCACTGGGCAGTATTAAGCCTCTGTGAGGCTCAGCTTCCTCGTCAGTAACATGGACTTTATAATGTGCCCCCCAGCTCATACATGTGGTTCCTTAACATAGTGCATGGCATATGGTGGTAAGTGCTTTGGGAATAGGAGCTGGGATATTCTGAGAGGTGGAGATGGAAGTTCCAGGCTCAGGGGACCTGTGTGAGGTAGAGGACAGAGCCCTGGATGAAGAATCGGGATCCCTGGAGTTCCCCTTTGCCCTTTTCCCATCACCAGCTGTGAAACCCCTGGGGGACCCCTCCACCAACCCCATGGGCCTCCTCTTCCCCATCTATAAAAGGGTGCTTTTCAAAGTATGTTTCATGGAGCACCAAGAGCCTATGAAGGCACCATGAGAACCACAGTTAGGAGGTGTGTGAGAGGGGGCAGGGAGTCCTGAGTCCCCACCCCATTTCTTCATTCAGCAGATATTTATTGCGGGTTGCTCTGCACCAGGCACTGTGCTAGGTGGTGGGGAAGAGCAGGAACAAAGCAGACATGATGCTTATTCTCCAGGGGCTCGTAGTTCATGGGGAGTCACTCATCACCCACACAAATGACTGTAAGCGGATTAGTTCTACAGAAGAAAGGGGCACAGTGCTTTGAACTGTGGGGCAAAGGGCTCGGGGAGGCTTCCCTGAAGAAGTGGCATTTGTGCATCGATCTGAAGGATGAGTGGGAGTTAACTGGGTGAAGAGGGTATAGGGGAGCAGAGCTCCAGGAAGAGGGAACAGCACATGCAAAGGCCCTGTGGTGGGGGAACACAGCTTGTGTTTAAGAGATTGAAAGAAGGCCTAGGAGGCAAAGGTGCAGAGCGTGAGGGCTGGAATCCTGTGAGATAAGGCTGGGAGGAGAGGATGGTACTGGGCCTTGATGGCCAAGGTCAGAATTTTGGTCTTTTTCGTATGTGTGATGTGCAGCCATTGAGCGATGTGAAGCAGGAAGTGATGTGATCTGTTTTAAAGAGACCTGAATAGAGTGGCCTAGGTTGAATGTGACGAGACCAGTGGGAGGTGATTGCAGTTGTTCAGCTGAGAGTTGAGGGTGGCTCGGACTAGGAGTGTGACCAGGAGGTGGACAGATGTGGACAGCTCCAGGGACATATCAGAGGGAAATCAACAGTGGTGATGGATCAGCAATGGAGGTGCATGAGGGAAACGAAGGGTCAAGAGTAACCCCTTGGCCTCTAGCTTTTGGAATGATGAGGCGATATCCTTACCATTCTGGGGCGGGGGTGGGGGACCAGCTTTGCCAGTGGGGAGGGGACAGTGTGGCATGAGGTTCTGGACATTCTCATCTTGAGGCGCTCTTGAGTCATCCTAGTGGAGAGTTCAGAATCCTGTGGCTGAGAGCGGGGGATGCATTTGAATGAGCAGCCGCGTAGAAAGAAAAGTTCTAGGGCCTGGTCGTAAGGAGTTTGATCACTTAATGGCCAAGTAGAGGAGGAAGAATCTTCAAGGAAAAAATGGCCACAGAAGTGGGACAAAAAGCCAGAAAGCCGTTGCCATGGAAACCAGGGAGGAGCAAGTTTAAAGGAGGAGGGAGTGATTCACTGTGTTCTGAGAGGTCAAGTAGAGTGAGGACTGGAAGGGCGAATTAGCAAAGGCTGATGCTCTGGGTGGGTGGACGAGTGAGAGGGAGTGGGGAGCAGAGACTGCTCTTTATAGACGTCTGGCCGTGATGGGTGGATGTAGGAAACAGGGTGGGAGCTAGAGGGATGTGCGAAGCCCAGTGAGGTTTAAAAGACAGTTGTCTCCCCTTTGATCTGCTTTACATTTAAGGCTTTATTTGAAAAAGGGATGATGAAGTTCATATTCTTTTAGGTCCTTTTCACCTTGTCGTTCTGTGCCCACGAAGGCAGCATGGAGTAGCGGGAAAGGGTCCAGACTCTGCAGCTGACAGGACTCTGGGAGTCTTCTCCGTACTGCTTACTAGTTGTGTGATCTTGGACAAGTTTTTCACCCTCTTTGAGCCTAAGTTTCCTCATCTGTCAAATGGGGATATTTTTATTCTTTTTACAGAGTAGTTGCGAGGATTTAATGAGATAATTTATATAAAGCCTTTGTGGCGGTATCTGACCCATCAGAAACATTCAATAAACAGTCATGATAATGATGGTGAAGGTGATGGTGAGGAGAATGATGAAATGACGGTAACAATGGTGGGGACAGTGGTGGTAATGAAGACTAAAGAGGGTGGTGACCATGTCACTGCTGATGGTTATTATAATGATGGTGACAACGATGGCAGTATTGATGTTGATGATGGTGGGAATGATGATGAAGAGGATGGTGATGGTGAGGATGCTGATCTAGGTGATGTAAGTGGTGGTGATGATGATGATGATCATGGTGATGGTGGTGATGGCGGGGATAGGGAAGGTCACGATGATTATGCTAATACTGGAGATAATGACGGTGATGATGGCAGTGAAGAGGCTACCACTGGGATGACTTGGGTCCTAAGCATCTTGGAATGTGACACCTATTTTTCTGTCCCAGTTGACCATGTTGTCCCTGAACCTGGGTCCAGCCTGCTGACCTCCTTCGAGAAATGGCACGAAGCGGCAGACACTAAGTCCTGCTGCGACTACTCCCTCCACGTGGACATCACCAGCTGGTACGATGGTGTTAGGGAGGAGCTCGAGGTGCTGGCGCAGGACAAAGGTCAGTTAAAGCCCCAGAATGGGGGCCCAGTTCTGGAATCCCTGTTTTGTTTGTGGGTCTGACTTGTGGAGTTAGAATCCCTTTATCTGCATCTGCTATGAGCCCAACTGTAAGCTGTGCCCTGCCCCATCAACAGTGGAAAAATTAGACCCTCCTTAAGGAGTCTGTCTTCCTCTGCTTCAGGCCCTTTGGAGGTTCCCCCTGTTTATAGAAGAAAGCCAGATTTCCTTAGCCTGGCACACAAGGCCCCCACTGATCTAGCCTCACTTTTCTTTCTCTACCATAAACTCATCTGGGTGCTTCTTATCCTGGACGCCATCCCCTGAAACCTGCTACTCCACTGAGCCTTTGCTGTTGCAGTCTCTGCACCCCCTAAGAGGGATGCCCTTTTTCTACTCTGCTTCCCAGCTCAACTATCCCAGTTTCCCCAATCAGAACTTCAGAACTGCTTCATCGCTTGAATATCCATAGAAGGTTACTTGGACCTCTTTGAGGGCACCTTTTGCATTATTTCTGGATTGCGGGACACTGGTTGTCTGTCTGGCTCTTCTGTTAAACCCTGAGCTTACCAGGGAGGGAATTATGTCTGTGCATCTCTGTATCCCACCCTCTCTCCCCTCTGTGTGAGCTCAAACCAGACATCTCTGCACAGTGTGGGTACTTTACAGTGTGCCTTACACCAAATGGAGGTGAATTGAACTGAACACCCACAAGAGCAAGAGAACAGAATAAACCAGGCGTGAGTGGTCCCTCGGAAAGAGGCAGTTCTGAGACTCTCTGAGGAAGCACCCTCGAATGAAATGCTTCAAGGAGAGATAGGGGGGATGTTTTCAATTTTTTAAATATATATGCTGTGTTTTCTCATAAAAGTATCATCACCCAAATACAAAAAAAAGTCAGAAAATCAAGAGAAGGAAAAAGTTTTTCCCTCTGGTCTTACCCCCCAGTTGCCACTTACCATTAATATTAAGGATTATTACTTTCTGTTCCCTATCTATTTAGACAATTTTCTCCATATATAGTTATATGATAGCAGTTATTTGGAATCCTTTTTTCACTTAACGTTTTATGAGTAATCATTACTCTTCATTAATAACTTTTTAATGGCTCGTAATACGCAATGTAATGGTTAATTTGTTTAGCTGTTTCCTTTTTATTGGGCATTTAGGTTTTCTGTTTGCTTTACTGTAAATCGTGTTTGGTGAACATCTTTGTATATAAACACTTGTTTGCGTCTCTAATTGTTTCCTTAGATTTCCAGAGATGGCATTACGGGGTCAAGGTTTTAACATTTTTCAAAATCATGACACTTACCGCCAAATTGCTTTCCCCAGAAATGCACCCACTTGCATGCCCACAGCCCATGTCTCTCACTCCCTGCATGTTTGCACCATTGGGTGTTATTACTTGTATGAAATCCTTGCTAATTTGATGAATAAAAGTCAATCTACCATTGAACATTGCAGTTCTCTAACTGCTAATTACATTAAACATTTTGCATACGTTTTTCCTTTATGTGAATGTCCGACTGTGTTCCTTGCCCACTTACCAGTTTGGGTCTCGTAAGTCTGAGCTTCTATATCCAGATGGTTTTATCCCTTCGTTGAAGTTGCTGTGAATCACACTCTTGTTTTGTACAGAATCAGGGTCCAGGTTGTAGAAAGATCCCAGCAGTGGATCCCAGCAGAATCTGAATCCTGCCCTCACACTTCTTGGCCTTGTGACACTGGGCAAGTCACCAAGCTGACCTCTCTGAGGCTTGCCCGGTGACTCCCCATACGTAGTGTCAGAGCTCTGGTACCAGGCGGGAGACTCCTGGTCTGAACTCGGTGTTAATTCTCCAGTCAAAAGAAGGAAACAACCCCAATGTCCATTAAAGGATGATTGGATAAACAAAATGTGGTCCATCCTTACAGCGGAATGTCTTTCAGCTTTGAAAAGGAAGGGAGTTCTGATGCCTGCTACGACGTGGATGCACCTTGAGGACATTATGTCAAGTGAAATAAGCCAGTCACAAAAAAGACAAATGCTGTATGACTGTGCTCATAGGAGATGCCTAGAATCATCTAATTCATAGAGAGAGACAGAGTAGAATGGTGGTTGCCAGGGGCTGGGGGAGGGGCAATGTGGAATTAGTGTTTAATGGGGACAGAGTTTCAGTTTTAACAAGGTGAAGCGTTCTGGAGATGGAAGCACAACAATGTGAACGTACTTAATGCCACTGCACTTACAAATAGCTCCGATAGTAAATTTCATGTGAGGTATATTTTACCACAACTAATGAAAAGCAGCAGTTATTTCTTTGCTCACAACTCTGTGGAAAGGCACTTTGGTTAGGGCTCAGCTGGGCGATTCTGCTCACCGTGGCTCACTCATACCTTGTGCCCCAGCTGGGAGGATGGGGCAGGTGGGACGGCTCTCTACACCCTCCCTTCCCCAGCAGACTCTCATGGGCTTCTTCCCTTGGTGGCTCCACAAGGGTGAGTGGAGCCCAGGCTTGGAATGTGTCCACTGACACTTCTGCTTTGTTCTGCGGGGCGGAGCCAGTCTCGAGACCAGACCACGCTCAAGGAGTGAGGAAAGAGGTTCTACCTCTTGAGAAGGGTCACTGCAAATGTTTTGTGAAACTTCAAACTATTTACCAACCTGTTTAGTCTCTTTCTGCCTCCTACTTCTACATGAAATTATCTTATTTGTTTGTTCATTGCTTATTTCCACTAGAATGTAGACAGGGATCCTTCCTACCTCGTTCACAGCTGTATCTCTAGCTTCTAGAACGGTGCTTGTACATAGTAAGTACTCAGTGAATATTTGATGAGTGAGAAAATAAATATTCCATGAAAAAGGACTTCTGGGGTCTCATAAGTTTTGGAAATGCTCCCTGTTTATTCTATTCTTGAATAGTCTTTTATTTATATATTTATTTTTTTAACATCTTTATTGGAGTATAATTGCTTTACAATGGTGTGTTAGTTTCTGCTGTATAACACAGTGAGTCAGCTATACGTATACATATATCCCCATATCTCCTCCCTCTTGCGTCTCCTTCCCACCCTCCCTATCCTGCCCCTCTAGGTGGTCACAAAGCACCAAGCTGATCTCCCCATGCGATGCAGCTGCTTCCCACTAGCTATCTATTTTACGTTTGGTAGTGTATATATGTCCATGCCACTCTCTCACTTCGTCCCAGCTTACCCTTCCCCCTCCCTATGTCCTCAAGTCCACTCTCTACGTCTGCGTCTTTATTCATGTCCCACCCCTAGGTTCTTCAGAACCATTTTTTTTTTAGATTCCATATGTATGTGTTAGCATACGGTATTTGTTTTTCTTTCTGACTTACTTCACTCTGCATGACAGACTCTAGGTCCATCCACCTCACTACAAATAACTCAATTTCGTTTCTCTTTATGGCTGAGTAATATTCCATTGTATATATGTTCCACATCTTCTTTATCCATTCATCTGTCGATGGACACTTCGGTTGCTTCCATGTCCTGGCTATTGTAAATAGAACTGCAATGAACATTGTGGTACATGACTCTTTTTGAATTATGGTTTTCTCAGGGTATATGCCCAGTAGTGGGATTGCTGGGTCGTATGGTAGTAGTACAGTACTGAGGTTTTCATCTGAATTACTTTGATTCCAAATGAGACCAAATCTTATTCTCATCTTTATTTGTTAGGCATTTAAAAAAATTGTTTAAAAATTCTGTTTGCCTTTTTTGCTTCATTGTTTTCATTTTAAGCATTTTAAAATATAAAACGAAACATACAGAAAACCACACAAGGAAAAAATGTGGCTTTGTGAATTATGAGATTACCCTTTCCAGGTAAGAAATAGAACTTTGCCCCAAAAAAAGACCCCCAACAAACCCCTCATGGCCCCCCATTGTAGTCACAACTCCCTCCCCCCCCCCAAAAGTAACCACTGTCTGATGTTTTTTAAATAAGAGGTTTTTTAAAAAAAACCTTTGTTAAATTTGTTGCAGATATGTTCACCATGTTGGTTGTTTGCTTTTTATTTTGAATTTTTAAGAATTAACTTACAGACATTTTCCATTTATAACAAGTCAAATCTATCATGATTTGAAGGAAAGCTTCTAATCTGAGATAGCTTTACCCCATCCACCCACCCACAAGAACCATTTCTAGGGCATATTTATCAATTCTGCCAATTCATTATTTCTGCTTTTATTTG
Source organism: Balaenoptera acutorostrata (assembly GCF_949987535.1). Taxonomy (NCBI): domain Eukaryota; kingdom Metazoa; phylum Chordata; class Mammalia; order Artiodactyla; family Balaenopteridae; genus Balaenoptera; species Balaenoptera acutorostrata. Next base: position 107,556,931 of record NC_080068.1, on the reverse strand, counting down.
TATTGTTTACTTCTAATTTCTGTTGAATTTCCATTTTCTTTAAAGATTCTTATCATAGACGCTTACTCAGTTGATGTATGCTCCCCCCTCCTTCAAAAAATAATGAAGCATTTAAGGCTATGAATTTACCTCTCACTATGGCTTTACCTGTTTACCCACTGATTGTTCTTCTGTGTCTGTGTATATAACTGGGTTTTTGTTTTTGTATGTAAGTATACTTGATTAAAGAGAGATTGATACTTTTATGTTAATCTCTGAATATTATTTTTTCTTTTAATTTTTCTTAATCTTTTGGGAAAAGAAATTTTTGTTGCCAAGGTTTTCTAGACCAGAAATGATTTTTGGCTTGTCTTCACTGTTGCTTAGTATAAAAGAAGTCTCAATCCCATTTAGTACTTTTGCCTGAATTTCTTCTTTTTCTTATCCAAAGAATTCCTGATTCCATCAACAAACATCAATGGCACAGCACATGCTGTGGATGTGCAAGATGAAATAATATATAAGATGTGGTTCCCGTCCTCAGTCACTTGAAGGCATATTAAGAAACAGTCCTCCCCCCACCTCCTCTGCTCCCCGCTGGCTGCACAATAAGTCCTGTCATCTCAGCCTTTTTGCATCCTCCCGCTCAGAGCCTCAGCCCACCCGTCTCTTTTGCCTTCAGCAGCCTCCAACTCTATTTCTCCATTTCTCCCTGCTGTTCTGCACACCCATCCGCCTTCCAGAACTGTCCTTCTGAGACAAAGTCTGATCGTGTCATTCCCTTGCTTTAAAAGCACATGTTCTACCAGATAGTAGTGATGGCTGTACAACGTTGTGAATGCTGTACCCGCATACCTAATGTCTTTTTATCCTCCGCACTGTCCACGCCATGCATACCCATCCCTCTCAGCCCAGATAATTGCCTTCCCCCGGCTCCTCCCCCTCCCCTTCTTCCTTTTCCCCCTCCTCTTCCTTCTCCTTCAGACTCAGCTGACATGTCGCCTTCCCTGGAGGCCTCCTTAGACCCTCACCCACACCCCCAGGCTGGCTTAGGTGCCCCTGCTGTGAATTCTGATGGCACCCTTCTGTCTTGGTTGTTACCACCCTGTGCAATGCTTGTCGATTTACTGGAAAGACATGTCCTTTCTTCTTAAATGCATTTTTCCACTCTCTTTTTTATCTTGAAACAGGTGTCAATTCCTTCCAAGTCTACATGGCCTATAAGGATCTCTACCAAATGTCCGACAGCCAGGTAGGTCCTTGCACACCCCCCGCCTCCCCTGGGCAGGAATGGGCCTGCCTTGTCAGGCAAAGCAGCACAGGGCAGAGGAGATGTCAGAGCAGGCCAGGGAGGGCTCTGGGTTCAAGTCCTGGTTCTGACACTGAACTGTCAGTCATCGCCCTTCCCTGGACCTGCATTTCTTTCTGCCTATAAGAGTGGCGTGGAGCAGGGATCCCCTGCTTGGTGGTTCCCAAACTCGGCTCGTCTTCAGCCTCATCTAAAGAGCTCACTAAATACACAGACTCTTATATTCCATCACATACGCTCGCGGGTAAGGTTCAGGAGTCTGTACTTTCTGAAAGCTCTGCAGTTGATTCTGGGGCTCAAGCGAGTTTGGGGACCATTACCTTAGCTCTGCCCTGGAGGAGAGCCCTGGCTATCCCTCCAGCCAATTGCAAGTCATGTCCTTTCTCAGTTTTCTCATCTATACAACGTGAGCATCTCTGGCCCTGCCAACCTCAAACAACTGTTCTGTGGGTGAGATGAGTCAAGGAAGAAGGTGGTCTAAGGAGTACAGGTGTAGGGGGTACAATTTATCGGGCACCTGCCCTTCTTACACCACTGGGACTCTTGGTTTGGTTTTGTTATTATTGCCCTGCCCTCTGCTCGTTAAAAAGGTGGGACTGTGCGGTGGCAAAGGGCATGGCTGCTGGAGCCAGACTGCTTGGCAGCAAGCCCTGACTTTGCTGTGCAGCCTGGAGCAGATTTCCTAACCTCTCTGTGCTTTAGGCCCTTCATGGCACTTGCCTCAGAGAGGGTGTCGGAGGATTAAGTGATTTAATACAAGGAAAGCTCTAGGGCAGTGCCTGGCACACAGCAGCTGCCATACGAGTGTTAATAAGCTGGTTTTCATTATCCCCATGGGGTCTCATGTGCAATGGAAGAAGCACCCGTGTCTTACCTTTCAAAATAGACACTTGGAGTTACATAATATAACTTACCCCGAGATGGCCTGGAAACCAAAAGGCTGAAAGTTTGTTCCGTTTCATGGAAAAAATAACGTGTGTCTCTCTAGCGTAATTGAAATTTTCACCTGTTTCATTCTAATGTCTGTTTCACTGAAGCCCTGGTTAGAGACGGAGTTGAGCAGACTTTGGGTGTGGGTCCTCAAAAGTGCTTCATGCCTCCAAGTGCCTCCCCCACCTGCTGTCTACAACTAAAAGCACACATCCTGGGCGAGGGAGGTGTTATCTTGTATGCAAGGAGGACAAAGTTGAGATTCAGGAGTCCCTGGGGACGGAACATGTGGCTTTGGTCCTCACCGGGTGCAAATGTCTGATTGCAGATCCTTTACAGGTGGGAAGAGGGCACTGGACAGTGGACAGGGCCTGGATTGGCGAAATAAGGTGATGCTTGGCAGGATGTATGTTATCTGAGTATTAAAGTTATTAGAGGATTTGAGCTCTCTACCCCAGTTGGTCTATAAAATGACAGGGGTTGGAATTTTTGTAAAGATGTACACATGCCCTGTGATTGGTGGTGGCTACAGTACAGGCTTAGCAGGTTTAGTTACACAATTTCAGTAAAACTGAAAACAGCTTCTCAGCTGCACTTGTCACCATTAACAACGTCACGCTCCAGAGGAGCAAAGCCACAAAGAAAGCAAAGGCTCGCATGGGTATAATCGTGGATATAATCACACCTTGGTGTCACTTTTATCAGTTATGCGCCTCTCCCCCACCCAAACTTTCTGCTTTTGGATCTGGAAGGTGTCAGGGTCAAGGGAAAACCTTTTCCAGTTCTTACTGGTTGAGCGACGCATTCCATTGATGTGGCTGGAACATCCCGGCAGGCGGATGACTGTGTGTTAGTAGTAAGAGCAGGCTTTGCAAACGCTCGTGCTGTGACATTTTTATCTCACCCCAACCCCCCTTTATCCCTCCTTAGCTCTACGAAGCCTTCACCTTCCTTAAGGGGCTGGGAGCTGTGATCTTGGTCCACGCAGAAAATGGAGATTTGATAGCTCAGGTGAGTGGTGTGAGTTTCCACCCCTTCCACCTCAGTCTCCTTCTCCTTGTAAAGGATATGAGAAAAGGGGGGTGGAGGCATTGATCAGCCAGGTCACTAGGCAATGAAGGGTCAAGCCAAGAACCGGATGGCATGTCAGACACTCCAGGTGTGAGGCACGCACACACTATCTGCAGCGTGTGGCCTTTGGCAGGTCATAATTGCCTCCTCCTTGAGAATCTCGATTTTCTCACCTGTACAATGGGGGTAATATTACTGCCCTGTGAACCATGGTGGGTTTGCATGAGCAACAAATAAGGATCTGAAAGAAAATGCTTGGAAGCTGGGGTTGCTTATCATCTTCCACGACTTGAGAGCGGGGATAATGGACAGAGCTCAGGCTGGGAGCAGGTGTTCCAGTCTGGCCTCCTGACATTGGGCAAGGAACTCTACCCCACGAAGTCTCCTGTGCTTCATTTAGAAGCATCTGCCTTGCAGTGTGGTTGTGAGGATTACATGATATCATATATGTGTAGATCAATGTCGGACATGTAACAGGCTGTAGCCATTCAGAAGTTTTGGGTAGTGTGAGACGTGAACCCATTTTGATCATTCTGGCCATAGGGTGGATAATTTGATAGGAATAGAATAAAGTCAGCTAGGTTTTAGTCCAGCAATTCTCATAGGAAATGAAGAGAGGAGACAGAGCGGAGGTGGAAGAGGCAAGAATATGCTAGGGAAGGTGCACAATCTACAGGACTCATCGATTGATTGGATGGGGGAAGAAGAGGAGGAAGTCAAGAATGGCTGCTTGGTCTGTGTGCAGGGCTGATCATGATGCCACAAATCAAGATCAGGCATTTGGAAGATTTGGATGCATCCAATGAAAGTAGTTAATGCCGTGCGTGATGTTAAGGAGTATGTACATCCTCATTTCATAGGTAGGGAAACTGAGGCTCAGACAGTAATAACTTACTCACTGTTACATGGGGCATCGGAGCCAAGGTGTGAATACAGTTCCATCTGGTTCCAAAGCCCAGTGGAATTGCAACATGACGGTTAAGGGCATGAGATCTGAAGCTTCACTATCAAGGTTAGCTATTGTCTTTATTTCCTATTATTTGTGTTCTTGCAGTTTTTTCTGTAAAATTGAAATTCTTTCAAATTCAAAGTAAAAAAGAACAACTCAATACCATCACACAGCAGTATTCTGGTCACTGGCAAGAAGTCACTAAATCCAGCCCTCACCCCAAAAGATGGGATTGTACAAAGGAATGAATGCCGGGAAGTGAGGATCACTGGGAACCGTATCAGAGGTTGTCTGGCAGTCTCTCCTCTGGCCCCCAGTGACTGATGACCCTCTCACACGCAAAACACATTCATTCCTTTCCAGGGTCCTCCAAACTCTCACCTCATTACATCATCAAAGACTGGAATCACCTAAGCCAGATCTAGGTGTGGATGAGGCTTCTTGGGTTTAGTCCCTACAATCTATAGGTCTTTGAAGAAAATAGGCAAGTTATCTCCCCCCTCCCCAGCCCCACACACACACTCAACACACGACATGTAGTGGTGGGGTGGGCATTCCTATTGAAAAAGGGACAATGGAAAACACCAGGAGTCATTGGTCCATAGCAGTTCTGAAATCCAGTTAGACAGGTGTTGGCAGTTCCTTGATTATGTCTTGAAGCCTGAGAATAATCCTCCATGGCTCTTGGCTCCACCTTCTGGGCTATTGGTTCCATCCTTCCTTTTCATGAAAGGTAGCCCATGCTTGCAGCTGAGGAATTTTCTCAGCCTGCTTCCTGCACAGTGGAATTTTAGGAGTCCAACTGCCTCCATTCATTTTGTATGTCTTATCCCGTCCAGTCCAGGCTGCCGGTGTTTTGCTAAAATAATCCTCCCAAAACCTTTGTGGGCCTCCTCTGAATCTCACTGGAATTCACCCCATTAGACAAAAGACACCCACAGATTTCTTTTCAGTAAGCCCTCCTCCTCCTGGTCAGACAGCCAAGAGGTACATCCTTGAGTTTCCTAGAGGCCTTAATTTGATTGAGAGGATCTATGGGCACACCCTCAATTATCTGTCCCTCTCACATTTTACTATTTACTATGAGCAGCAAGAAGAAGCCAGGCGGTACCTTGACAATTTGCTGGGGACTCTCCTTAGCTAGATCCCTGAGTTCATTAGACACATTTGCCTCTTTCCACATCACTGCAGGTGACAGTGTTGCCAAGCTTTCTGCTACTACATAACAAGATTCCCCTTCCTCCAGTTTTCAATAACAGACGCTTCATTTCCTTTTGAGCTCTCGCTAGCAAGGTCCTCAAAATCCATATTTCTACTAAGAGTCCATTTCAGACTAGCTTTCTCTAACACATGCCTTGAAATTCTTCCAGCCTCCATTCACTGCCCGGTCCCAAAGCCACTCCCACATTTTTAATTAATTGCTATGGCAGCACCCTACTTCTGAAAACCAGAATCTGTTTCAGTTCTCTGTGGCTGCATAACAAATTACCCCCTAAATTTAGCATTGTCAAACAAAACACGTTTTCTACATCATGGTCCTGTGGGTCCGGCGTCCAGATGCGGCTTGGCTGGGTTTTCGGGCTCAGGGTCTCTCACCGGCTGCAGTGAAGGTGTCAGGCAGGGCTGCAGTCATCTCAGGGCTGGTCTGGGGCAGGATTCCCTTCCAGAGGGTTGCAGGATTCCCACTCAGAGGGTTGCTTCTAGGATTCAGTTCCTTGCAAGCTATCAGACTGTTGTCCTTTACTCTTTGCTGGCTGTTAGACAGAGGCCCCCTTGGTTCTCTGCCACATGGGCAGCTACAGCATGGTGACCTGCTTCCTTCCAAGTGAGAGAGCAAGAGAGCATGAGCAAGGGAGAAGTGGGAGTCCCTTTGTCACCTAACCTCAGAAATGACATCCCATCTCTTTCCTCGTGTTCTGCTCATTGGAAGCAAGGTGCCAGGTCCAGTCCACGTGCAAGCAGAGGCAGGCTCACTGGGAGCCTCTTAGAAGCTGCCCAACACATGTATCTTAGGTTTGCCTGGTTTTGAACTTCATAAACATGAAACCACACAGTAGGTACTCTTTTACATCTGGCTTCTTTTGACCAAAACTAGATTTGTGAGATTCATCCCTCTTGTTACCTGAAGCAATAGTATTCTCTTTGTCATCATGGTGTAGAATTCCACTGCAGGGATAGGTCACAATTTGTTCTTCAGTTGATAGATGTTTGGATAGTTTCAAATTTAGGACTACAATGTATAAAGCTTCCTTAAACATTCTTGTTCAGTCTTTTGTTAAACATATGTTCCTATTTCTGTTGGTAAATACCTAGGAGGGGGATTTCTGGGTCTTGGGTGTGCACATATTCAGGTCTTACAGTTACTGCTACCCTGTTTTCCAGGGTGTACCAACCTATATCCCACCAAATGTGTGTGAAAAGTTGAGTTTGGAGTCCCCAGTTCTTAAGCTTTACATCAGGGAATTCTTAGCTTTCCTCGCTGCCAACTTAAGATTGAGTTTTCTCAGCTCCAGTAAATCTGTTACCTTTTGTACATCTGCTTCCCAGCTTCCAAAATTTTGTTTCTGTTATCTTCTCTGCATTCTCTTGGTTCTTGTGTACCATTTCTGTCACTTTAGCAGAGTTTCAGGATGGAGTAAAAATGTGTGTGCTCAGCCCATGATTTTTAACTAGAAACCCTACTCTAGTCTTTTGTGATCTGTGTTTTTCCCCCCTTACATCATCTTTTGTCCTCCCTCCCTTTTTCTCCTTCCTTCCAACAGAAATAGTAACTGACATTTAAATAGTCTTCCAGAGGGATGTCTCCATGTCATAAATCTTGTTGTAAACAGTTTACAAAAATGCCTTGTAAACACCATCTTCAATAGCTGACATCATTTCATTCTTTACTTAAATCCACCCCAGCTGTTAGATCTTGAAATTGTTTCCAGCTTATGTTCTTATAATAAACTCGAGCTTGATAACCATAAATGCACAGTTGAAATTATGATTTTTTATTGTTGATAGGGCCTGGGGCTCCTCGTAGGGCTGTGTTCCAGAATGATGATACAGAAACTGCGGAAGTTAAAATTAGCCGCACAGCTGACACCTGGGCAATGTAAAAATATTAGTTTTGAGATATTACAGTATTCCTAAGGAGGGGGCACCTTGGAGCCTTGGAGCAAATAGATTTGCATCTGGGCTATTAGCTCAGGGAACCATAGGTGCCTCAGTGTGTAGGTGCTGTTGTTTCCAATGTAAAGAAGAGAAGATTAATGAAATAATGCCATTTGCAGCAACATGGATGGACCTAGAGATTATCATACTGAGTGAAGTAAGCCAGACAGAGACAAATATGTGATATTGCTTAAATGTGGAATCTAAAAAAATGATACAAATGAACTTATTTACAAAACAGAAACAGACTCACAGACAGAAAACAAACTTACGGTTACCAAAGGAGAAGGGGAGGAGGGATAAATTAGGAGGTTTGGGATTAACATATACACACTACTATATATAAAATAGATAACCAACAAGGACCAACTGTATAGCACAGGAAACTACTCAATATTTTGTAAACCTGTAAGGGAAAAAAATCTGAAAGGAATATATATATGTGTGTGTGTGTATAACTGAATCACTTTGCTGTACACCTGAAACTAACACAACATTGTAGATCAACTACACTTCAATTAAAAAAAAAAAGAGAACCTTGAGGCTCAGAACCGACAGAGATGATCGGTTCTGGAGCTGGATGCCCAGGTTGATTTCTGCATCCATGTCATACCCAAACACCACCCATCTTCCTTCTCTCTTACCCTGCAGCAGAGACTTGGAAGTTGGAAGAGTGCTGGGTGGTCTTTAAGGCTAATTTCGTATAACCCTACTTCCTCTCACTGGTCCTGTGGTGTTGAATAGAGCAGGTGTGGATGGGGATATCCAGGGTTGCAAAGGGGGACGGTGGGCAGGGGTAGTGGAGGGAGCAAAGAAGCTGTGGATCGCCGCAGCCCGTTAGGCCCCATGCAGACCACTCCCGCTCCTGGACTCAGCTGCCCCATCTGTCTAACGGGGCTGGAGGATTGGCCTCTCCTGGCTCTTACATCCTGTAATCACTGACTCATTCGTTCTTGTCTTGCAGGAACAAAAGCGGATCTTAGAGATGGGCATCACGGGTCCTGAGGGCCATGCTCTGAGCAGACCTGAAGAGGTAAAGGAGCCTCCACTGGGTGTGACCCTGACATAGCTGAGAGCTCACCCCGATGCTGTTCCAGCTGGAACAGCCCGGCTGGAGCCCCCGTCTCCGTCTCATTTCCCCTACATGAGCATCCCAGCACGTGTGGTCCTCTCCGGGTCTGCCCTCGGGCTTGGGAACCCTGGGGCCTGCAGGTCGATCAGAGGAGCCAGGAAAGGCTCTGCCTCTCCCAGGGCCTAGGAACTTCACACCATGGTCCCATGGACACTTCAGAATCCCTACTGAGGACGAGGTGTATTTGATGACAGGAAAGTGGAGCCCCACGTCCCAGGCAGAGGACTTCAAAACAACAGCCGTTGCCCGGACCTCCTGTCCGCTGTGCTCTAAGACTCGACAAGGGATGAATCCCCTGGGAGGGATACGGCACATGTGTGGCGGGACACGGGGGGTGGGGGGACAGAGGGAAGGCCAGCAGGCTGGGCATGGAACAGGATGGACGTCCAGTATTTTCTGGTGTCTCATCGGATCATTAGTAGCCGTCCCGGACCTCCGCTCTAGGCCGGCCTGTGCCGGACATGGGACGCAACACACGAGTACACAGACTCCTTCCCCGAAGGCTCCTGATCGGGCCCAGTGCTCCAGACGTGAGCTCCACGCCCACGAGCTGGGTTCCCAGTCCCTGGTGAGACCAGGACAGACCTGAGACAGTGTCTACAAACCCTTATAGCACGTGGACGTGGCCACCGCCTCCAGGCATGTGAGCAGCCTGGGGACCCTTGTGGGTGTGGCTGGACCCCGGGCACGCGGCTGTGGCTTGGGCTGCCTGCCAGCCACTAGCGGCACGGCAGACTGGAAATTAAAACAATACATCACTGGTCCTTTTGTTTGCTCTAGCGGGGGCAGAGACCAAACCCAACAGCAGGTGGTTTCACTTGGTTATTGAACAAATGAAGGAAGGAATGCATGTTGGACACGTGTGTTCCCTGATGTCAGGCATTTTATAAGTAACCGACCACCTTATGGGCCTTTTGATGACTCTACTGCCTAGGCGATCTCCTTCTAACAGAGCGTGCAGAATACTTCCAAGCAAGTGAAAGACATAATTCTGCCTTCCAACCCTCTAACCAAATACATTCTTAGTTTGTCCTTCCTTTTGAAAAATCTACAGTATTTTCGTCTCTTGATGCAGTAGATTTCCCTCTGACCACACTTAAGGAGAATCAAAGGAGCCTGATCAGGGGGAGCCCTCGGAACTCAGGGTGGGTGGTGCCTCCCACCTCTCCCTCCTGTGACCCATGTATTTGCTGTGTCTGCAGCTGGAGGCCGAGGCCGTGTTCCGAGCCATCACCATCGCGGGTCGGATCAACTGCCCTGTGTACATCACCAAGGTGATGAGCAAGAGCGCAGCGGACATCATCACCCTGGCCAGGAAGAAAGGTACGCGGCCCAGTGCATGGGGCTCCTGCGGGAAGCTGCGGCGTGAGGAAGGGGCATGTCCAGCAGGCTCAAGTTCACTGACGGAGCCACTCCCCAGGGCAGAGACATTCTGCCAGTTGCCTGCAGCCTGGGCCCTGTAGGCCAGGTTGAAAAGGGAGCTTGGGATGGTGGGCAGGCACAAGATGTGCAGTCATTTTTAGGTTTGATCCCTGGGACGCCGTGGGTCCCGGGTGTGACCTTGGGTAAGTGGTCTGAGCTTCGGTTTCCCCATTTGTAGCTAAGGTAATTATCCCCTCCTTGTGGGTCACATGAGACCATGTATTTTAAAGATCTGTGAAGAGTTCCAAGGTCTCCCCTGGGTTTCACATCAAAGAAGTGATGGAGCCAGGGCTGCACCAGCTCTTGGTTCCTGCCCGCCCTCTTTCTGGTCCTGTCTCTGGGCCTTTCATCCTGGGTCCCCTATCTAGGGCCTCTTAGTGGGTGCCTGCACCCAGGCTCCACCGTGGGGCCCACACAGAGTCTCAGCTGCAGGTTGGGAAGGAGGAAGGTGTTTTTCCAGAGCCAGAGGGTCTGGGGACAGCCCCATGCTGGACATCAAGGGAGTGTGGCAGGAAGGCAGCCTCCAGCTCTAAGACTTGGACGCACTACTTACCCTCTCTGAGCTACTGTTGCTTCATCTCGAAACGGACCCGATGGGCTCACAGATGTGAAGTTCCAGCCAAGTCCTTGGCGGGTCCCGAGGGCTCCTGAGGACCCTGGGGCACAGGCGCCACTGGTGCTCTGAGCGGCTCTGACCTGTGTGGTGGCCATTCCCCAGGAGACTCAGAGGAGCCGCCCGAGTGCGGTCCCCAGGCCTTCTTGACTGAGGTCCACGGTCCCTAACACCCACCAGATAGAGAATGAAGGTTGCCCAAAGCAGCCTTCCTTCCCTAACTCAGGGTGAGAGAGAGAGAGAGAATGACAGAGGGGGTAGCACACGTCACACGAAGACAGTCACTAGAATCCTTTCGTCCTGTGGACATTCACCAAGGATGTTCCCCACCCGGACAAGTTCCACCCGTCTGCTTTCTGGGAGTCGTGTGAGGTTGACCGGGAGCTCTGGGTCGGAGGGGGCAGCCGGTGGGAATCCACAACAGCGGCACAGCCCTGACTGTCTCCACCGCCCTCTGCATGCCGGATGCTCCTCCTTTCTTACAGGGACCCTTCGTGGGAAGTGTCAGTGGCTCTATTCTTAAAAATCTGTAATTGTGTATTTTATTTCACCTAGTATATCCAAAACATTCATTCCACGTGTAATCAGTATAAATGGATTAAGATATTTTGCATTATTTTTCTGTACTGTCCTCGAAATCCAGTGTGTATTTCACCCTGACAGCACATCTCGACTCAGACCAAATGCCTGAAAGCCACATGTGGCTGGTGGTCTCCGTGTGGGACAGAGCAGCGTTGAACCCCAAATACCTAGTTTTAGTATTTTTAAGGGCAAGCTGACGAGTAGAGGCATTGTACAGAGAGTGATCTAGGTTAGCACAGCTTGCTGAGGACCAGCCCCAGGTTAGAGATGAGGAAACTGCCGCTCAGAGAGGTAACAAGAACCTGGAAGCAGCGGTAAGCATGCCGGGGAGCTAAGCCTGCAGGTCCTGGAGCTGCCGAGAAATAAAGTGACCTCCACCCTCTCGTGGCTATTTCAATTTAAGTAAAGTTAAGTACAATTTTTAAGTTGGTTCCTCAGTCGCGTTAGCCCTGTTTCCTGCGCTCCAGGGCCACGTGAGGCTGGTGGCCGCTGTCTTGGGCAGAACCGTCCGGAGCAGTCCCAGCACCGCTGTGCTCTTGGGAGTTGCCGTCCCAGAGCCAGGCTGCTGGAGCCCAAAGCCTGCCTCCCGCTTGCCAGCAGGGTGGCCTCGGGCTGATGCCACAGAACCCTGGGCCCACGTCGTCCCCTTGGCACTTTCTCTGCTGCGGGGATTCTCACTGGGAAGCCTGAGACTTTGCCCCTGGGCTTTTGTTCTGGCAGAAACACCTCTGGCCCACTCCCTGGAAGGCAAGCTGGCCTTTTGGGAAAGTGAATGCTCAGAAAGGAGCCCTCCAGTAGTGGGTTGGTGGCCGCACGTCCTGGCCCCTTGGCCCCTGTGGGGTGGGATGGCTCTGAGGCTGCCGGGGTCCCCAGTGCACTGAGCTGCACGTGCCCAAGGCCCCGACTCAGTGATAACTCATCTTTCCTTGGCTTCTCTCTCTGCCTTATGTCACTTCCTCAATCCCCACTGAGTTGTTTCCTGGAATCACCTCCGAATAAAACTCTTGAACTCGATTTTTCATTTGAAGATCTGCTTTTGGCAGAATCCAAACCGAGACAGCACGTCAGGTCTCTGTGCTTTGGCTGAGCATCGTAAAAAGAGATAATAGTCAAAAATAGTCAAATCCAAATGCTAAAAGCATTCACAGTCCAAAAGGTTGCTGAGCAGGACAGCGGGGTGCTGAGTGCCTGATGGCCGAGGAGCTGGGGCTCTGGGGGGTGTGTGTGTGTGGTGAAGCCTGGGGGAAGGATGGGCGATTTATCCCCAGTCTCATTCTCCAGCCTCGAGATTCTACTTTCCTGCACCCGCATCTCCCATGAGAGACCGTTCGCTCTCAACCATGCGTGTTTGTGTTTGCCTCCCAAGGCCCCCTCGTTTTTGGCGAGCCCATCGCTGCCAGTCTGGGGACGGATGGCACCCATTACTGGAGCAAGAACTGGGCCAAGGCGGCGGCCTTCGTGACCTCCCCTCCCCTGAGCCCGGACCCCACCACGCCCGACTACCTGACCTCCCTGCTGGCCTGGTGAGAGCCCCGGGGGTGGCGGGCTCGTGGGCCTGGCCAGGGGGGCAGGACTTCTGGGAGCGGAGGGTTGAAGGATAGGAAATCAGATCTGGTTCAGACACACTTGGGAAGGGGCCTTGGGTTGGCTGCTCGGGAGACCTCAGAGCAAAACCCCGGGTTGTTTACAGCAGGCCTTCGGGCCTTTGAGTCAGTAACCGCTCCATTCATGTTTATAGGTCACCTCCCGTTCATTCAGCGATATTTAAGCACCTTCTGTGTGCCTGGCGCTGTGGTGTATTGGGAAACACCCAGAATTAGGAATGTGAGACCAGGATCCTAATCCTGCCTCAACCCCTAATTGGCTCTGTCACCCTGGCCATGTCACATAACCTGTAATGTCTCTGCCTCAGTTGACGCATCAACAGAGTGGGGAGAATACAGTACCTACTGCAGAGGTGGGTGTGAGACAGCGTAGGTAAAAGGCCTGGAATTCAGGGTTCACAGCGGCCACTGCATTACACTCTGCTTCCTGCACACAGTAGGAGCACAGCTACTTTAACCCCTTCTCTGCCATCAGCCAGTGTGAGGGAAGAACACTTAAGGCCACGGGAGAAGGCTAAGCGGTGAGGTGTGCAGGCTACTCTGGAAGCGGAGATGCAAGCTTGGAAGGCTTTCTGGAGGAAGTGACATCAGGCCCAGAGCTAGGGGATGCATAGGAGTTTCCCTGAGGGGCGAGAATAAGGTGGGACTTCTAATCAGAAGGAACTGTAAGGGGGTGAGGGTGTGTTCTCCTTTTCCCTAAATGCTGCACTGCAGCAGCCCATGACATATCTGGCATCTGCAGCCTGATGTCTGGTGGGCAACTCCAAGTCCAAAACAAACCCCCCATCTTCCCCCATGAAGCTGCTGCTCCCACTGTCTTGCCCATCTCAGGAGATGGCAGGACACAGACCAAAGGCCCTGGCATCTGGCCGCTTCTCGCCTCCTTGGCTGCAGCCATCCTGGCTCAAGGGCCATCATTTCTCACCTCCTGACAAGCCTCTTTATTTCCGTACTGCCCCTTCCACACCCTTATCGCATCACAATCTGTTCTCAAAAGACGCTCAGATATTTTAAAGCCTAAGTCAGACCAAGCCAGCCTTCTGCCAGGAGACGTCCAGGGTCCTTTCCTCTCAAAGTGAAACACCAGTCCCCACGATGTCCCTCAAGGCCGGGCCTGATCTTGCCCGCACTCCTCACTAACCTCGCCTGGTCCTCTTCTCCCCGTGGCTCCCTCGGTCCATCCCGCTGGTGTCACGCTAACTATAGACCCCAGGCAGGACCCACAGGGCCTTGGCACTCACCCTACCCCTGCCTAGCACTCTTTTCTTCGTCATCTTGCGGTTTGCTCTCTGCCAACTTCAGATCTTTGCTGGAAGATTTCTTCTCAGTGAGATAGTTCTGATCATCTTCTTCAAAACGGCAGTCCCAGCGCTACCCCATCACCCCCCCCACCTCCCCCTAACTCTCATTCTCCTGACCGTATGTTCCTGACTCCCGCCCCCCGCCCACCGTGCACTGGAATGTCAGCTAATGAACACAGGAATTTGTCTCTTTCTGCTTATAGATGCATCCCCTTTGCCTAAGACCATGCCAGACACAGGAAGTGTGCAACACACCTTTGTTGAATAAATGAGTGAATGTCACATCCAAATATATTTCTGTACGACTACATGATTGTTAACATGGCCTGGGGCCCCGAAATGGAGGCTGGCCTCTGCCCTCGTTGAAAATCACAAAATAAAGCTCCACTTATTCCATTGACTCAGATGCCAGTTAGGGGCTCATCATACAGCCCCAGAGTATTTTCTCTCCAAAGCCTGAGTGACAGAAAAGCAAAGCCAGTGAGCTTGTGTCACTTTGCTACAACCAATGAATAGCATTTTGTCCTTCGGGCACAGCACAGAAACATTAGCCAGGCCTTACATCAACAGCCTTACAGAGGGAGACCAAGGTCAGCACATTATGGTTTCCCATGTGACCTGGCGGAGACACGAGGCCAGGGACATGACCATCCTTCCAGCACGAACATCCGTGACTCTGTGAGACACACAGGCACGTGCTGGAGGCTGGGTTTTATTCACTCACTTATTTATATATTCATTCAGTCACTCATCCATTCATTCATTGGCTCCACTCAGTATTTTTTCTTCAGTTTTAAACCTTGAGATAAAATTCGCATAACATAAAATTCACCGGGCACTCGATTTTAAAGAGAAGAGGTGGAGGATGGAGAGGGAAGCAAGGGAGTTAGCATCTTTGGCATCTGCCGTGTGCCAGGCAAGTAGCTCATTGTCTCCTCAGGGTGATCCGGGATGGAAGGTTCCATTCTCTTTTCCATTTTACGCATGAAGAAAAGAGGAGTGACTTGCCTGGCCAGGAGGTGGCAGTTCTGGGATTCAAAAGCAGACCCGCTGGATTTGCAAAGTCAGATTGCATCAGGGGCTGTTCAGGGGTCTAGGGAGATGCATGGAAGCAGAGTCACTCTGTTGGCCTCTAGCATCTTCTGTTCTCAGCAAGTCTGCCCTCACAGATGCCTGCAGCATCGTGAGGCCCCGTGGGCTCTCTCTGGGGGGTGGAAGAACAGACCCACTGCCCCAGGATCAGAGCGTTGTAGGGCAGGAGGAGGAGGAGGCTGACCCGGAGAGCCTTACCTGGACCAGCTGGAGCCCACACTCAAAGAGAACCCTCTCCCGATGCACAGGCCTCTTTCCAGTCTTCAGCAAGACACCCAAGGCCACAGGGCCTTCCGGTGTCGCTCAGTAAGGTCTCTGATGTGCCCCAGATCTCTGTGGGTTTTGAGTTTCACAGCCTCCTTGGGTGTCTGAAGTCAGGGTCCACTCCTCAACACGAGCTCAGGTCTGAACCCCACCCTGTCCTGTCTTTGCCAGTGGAGACCTGCAGGTCACAGGCAGCGGCCACTGTCCCTACAGCACTGCCCAGAAGGCGGTGGGCAAAGACAACTTCACTCTGATCCCTGAGGGCGTCAACGGGATAGAGGAGCGGATGACCGTGGTCTGGGACAAGGCAGTGGTAAGGCGGCGCCGTCTCCCTCCTGGAATATTCTAGAAACACCCCTCCTGGCCCTCCTGCCCATCAAAGCCATGCATTATGCACTTCTGGTTCTTAAAATTCCCTTCTCGCTTTGAGGCAGAAGCAGAACGCACTAGGAGGGCCCACGGAAAACACGTGACCCTTAAGAAAGCAGCGCGAGTCCTGTGGTGTCCTTGGCATTTGCAGATGTGACAGCAGCTGTCCTTTAGTCTTTAAGGATGAAAATGTTTTGTTTTGTTTTGAACCACATCTTAGTCCACGTAAAGATGACTTTGTAAACTGTGTGTGTGTTCGGGTTTGGGGTTGAGAGTAGGTATGGAGGCTTCCTGTTGGCGTAAGGAAGCCCCAGGTCACACCTTGATCACTCACTTGAAACGGTAGATCTTTATTTTCTGTTAAACTTGGGCCCAATGAAA
The DNA here is from genome assembly GCF_949987535.1 of Balaenoptera acutorostrata. Taxonomy (NCBI): domain Eukaryota; kingdom Metazoa; phylum Chordata; class Mammalia; order Artiodactyla; family Balaenopteridae; genus Balaenoptera; species Balaenoptera acutorostrata. The sequence continues at coordinate 107,540,777 of NC_080068.1, read as the reverse complement.
CTGACCAGATGTGTCAGGGTGGCCGTTGTGGAAATGTCATCACACCTCTGAACGGTTAATTACGTTTCCGCTCTGATGAAGCCAGGCCTCTGGCACTCTTTCAGGGCGGCCTGGTTTCTGCAGGGAGAGGAGAAAATGCCAGAGTCCTTGTAAGGACTCCTGTTAGCTGATTTAGATCTGTGCCTGTCTGCCCCTTCTGGTCCTGTTATGAGATGCTCTTTTCACCAATGGATCTTGCCTTCAGGCTACTGGCAAAATGGATGAGAACCAGTTTGTTGCTGTTACCAGCACGAATGCAGCCAAGATCTTTAACCTGTACCCCAGAAAAGGGCGGATTGCCGTGGGCTCGGACGCCGACGTGGTCATCTGGGACCCTGACAAGGTGAAGACCATAACAGCCAAGAGTCACAAGTCGGTAAGTCCCGGTTTATTAGTGACACTCCTGGCTTGGGTGAGCAATTCTCGCTCTGCAATCATTTTAGAAGCCTCTGGTTAAAAATGACTTATGAATTTTCCAACTAGAATGTGATCTGATATCTGGCATGACTCCGTCTTTCAGATTTCTCCTCCAGTTGGAGAGATTGGGAGGAGGGTTTGGAGCAGGCTCAGCTAAGCTGTTCTTGCATGTGTCTCTCCCACGTCTCTCTCTCTCTCTCTCTCTCTCTCTCTCTCTCTCTGGGGCTCCTGTCTACAGATGCATGCATTCTTAAACAGCTGACTCTGCTCCTAATTCCATGGAGTAAGCCATCAGGCTCAGACAGGGGAAGTATAAGGTCCAAGATTCTTTCTCCAATTTAGTTATCAAGCTGAAGAGGGTTTGATCTGCTATATCAGAAACCTACTTCAGTTTGGGGCTGGGCTCGCAGTCATCAAAGGAAAGGATTGGACTGACTCGTGCACACTCTCCCGGGCTCCAAGCCCCAAGCCTATGGGTGTGGGTTTTCTCTGCCCTTTGTATCTTACACGCCCTTGATTTCTTCACTCATCCAGCAAACCTCTAAGGATGCAGAGAGACGTAAGGCATCTTTCCCTCCCTAAGTGCTTGCTTCAGACCCACTCTGCATGGTCAGCAGCGGTCTTGGGTACAGGTTAATTGTTCACACTCACAAGACACAGAGTCCTCAGCCTGGTCCCTGGTTCACCAAAGTCTGTTACAGGGCGTGGGCTGGGAGGCAGAGCATGTGCACACAGCACCACTGCGATGGGAGACCTCACTCCCCTCGGCTGCCATTCCCCAGCCCCGTGGTCACTTGCTCGTGAGGGGCGAGACCGCATGCATGGGGACAGAACACCAGGCACGAGGAAGCCTCAAGAGAAAGTGACAAGGACCACTTGTAGCAGCTCATGAGCGTGGCCCCCAGGTCCCCCTCGGCCGCAAGACCCATGGCCTGGGGACAGAGAGGTCTGTCCAGCTTATCAACCAGTGGTCATTCTTAAAATAACCAGAGCTCCCTGATGACAGGCTGGCTTCCCTCACCCCCCTCCCTGGGGACAGGTCAGGAGGAAATGAGCCTGAGGTAGCCTCCCCTGGGGAAAGGTGTATGCTGTTCTCCACACTCACCGCCCAGCCGACACACGACTCCATTTTAATTACTATGGATGCGGTGATGTGCACAGACCAGGTGGGGTCTGGGAAGGCAGGAGAGGCACGCTGCTCCCCAGTGGTGTCAGCTCACAAGGCCGCTGTGGTCCAGGGAAGAAGAGGACACCTGGGTCAAGGAGCAGGGGTTCCAATTGTTACCAAACTCCAAATATTATCAAATATTATCTTGTAGTTACTCTGTGCTTACATTTTCCATGCATCATCTCACTTAATACAATAACCTTCTAAGTTAGGTATGTTATTATTTATTAATAAGTGAGAAAATGGACAGAGAGAAGATACGTATATTAGCTTCCGGGGGCTGCTGTCACAAAGTACCACAAACTGGTGGCTTGAAACAACGGAAATTGATTTTCTCACAGTTCCGGAGGCCTGAAGTCTGAAATCAAGGTGTCAGCAGGGCCGGGATCCCCTGAAGGCTCTTGGAGAGAATCTGTTCCATGCCTTTCTCCTGGCTTTTGGTGTCGCTGGCCGTCCTTGGTCTGTAGATGCGTCACTCCAATCTCTGGCCGTCTCCCTATGTCTTATCATCTTCTTATAAGGACACCAGTCATTGGCTTTAGGGCCCACTCTACCCCAGTGTGACCTCATCTTAACTAATTACATCTGCAATGACCCTATTTCCAAGTACAGTCACATTCTGAAGTACTGGGGGTGAAGACTTCAACATACCTTTTTGGGGACAACTGAACCCATAATAATAAGTCACATACCTGAGATTACCCATGTGAGAAGGAATGTTTCAGATTCGTTAAACTTGAAAAGCGTGCCCTCTCTGTCCCAAGCCAGATTTGAATTATTTTCATAATAAGGAGAGGACAATTCAGGATGCCGTGAGACCAACTGGCCACGGTGTTTTTGTCTGTTCCATTTTCTCTGTTTAAAGCAATGCAATTCACATAGTGCAGGAAATGAATGTTTTTCAGAACATGGATTGAAAAATGCTCTTAGAGGTTGGTTTTATTTTTTCAGTTTTAAAAACATTACTTTCCTTTTGACGATGAAAATCATTTCTTATATCTTGATCGGTGATTAAAAATTTAAATCTACTTTTCTGTAAAAAGAACACAACTTTTATTCTTTCATATCTTCGTGGGAAAAGTATTTGCTTCGAAGTATCACACCATAGGTCACATACATGCTTGTATATCCATAGACTACCTAGGTTTTTTACACTCTTTATGTTTAGATATAATTCACGTGACATAAATTTCACCATTTTAAAATGTACAATGCAGTAGTGTGTTTAGTATTTGAGAAAGTTGTACAATCACCACTACTAATTCCAGAACGTTTTCATCCCCTCAGAAAGAAACCCAATACCCGTCAGCAATTACTCCCCATTCCTCCTCCCCAGGCCCCTGTCAACCATAAATCTGCTTTCTTTCTGGATTTGTTTATTCGGGACATTTCCTATAAATGGCATCACACAGTATGAGGCCTTTTGTTTCTGGTTTCTTTTTACCTGGTATCATGTTTTGGAGGCCCATGCACACTGTAGTAGGTATCAGTCCATTCCTTTTTATGGTTGAATAATCTTCCACTGCTTGGATAAACCACATTCATCCACTGATGGATATAAACATATACCATGCTTATCCACTCGTCAGCGTCAGGCTATCTTTTATAGGACATAAAAGACTGAGGAACAGTAGTTGCTTCCTGGGAGAGGTACTGGGGAACTGGGGCTCCAGGATGGGAGACACAACAGTTTTTTAAATCATAGTCTTTTGCATTATTTGAGTTTTTACATTGTTCATAAGTACCTTTAGGAAATGAAACAATTAGCTTTTATTTATTTTTTTTAACATCTTTATTGGAGTATAATTGCTTTACAATGGTGTGTTAGTTTCTGCTCTATAACAAAGTGAATCAGCTATACATGTACATATATCCCTGTGGGATAGGGAGGGTGGGAGGGAGATGCAAGAAACAATTAGCTTTTAAAACTCTATGTGGTTGTGGGACTTGCCTGGCGGTCCAGTGGTTAGGACTCTGTGCTCTCACTGCCAAGGCCACGGGTTCGATCCCTGGTCGGGGAACTAAGATCCCGCAAGCCATGCGGCGTGGCCAGAAATAGAAAAATTAAACAAACAACAACAGCCAAAAACTCCATGTAGTTGTGAAATATAGACCGTGACATCTGTGGGTAATATAACCTGAGCCTCATAAGAATTCCCCAATTGAGGAATGCCACTGTGGCGTGTAATGTGTCCTTCCACTAAGAAGACAACTAACAGACCGTGCTGCGCTGAGTTGGGCAGTTGTCTAGTTTTGACTGGGAGGTGAGTGATTTGCTTCTTGCACTGCCTTTCAGTATTTACAATCCACATTTGGGCTTCAGCAAAATTGTAAATTACTGCCTAGCGGGGTCACTTCAGGGTGACTCAGGAAGTGTTAGATGAGCTCATGTTAAAACTGAAAACAGATCTTCTGCCTGGGGCCTGGGAGGCAGCGGCCACAAAGAGTCTAAAGCATAGTATTAGCAGCTGTTTGTAAAAAATCAACATGATTGTTTCCCCGAAGCCCTGAGTACGCACCTAAAAACCATCAAAAACAATAAGAGAATCCATCAGCTGATTCCAAATCAATATAAAGAATTGATACCTTTTCTATGAGATAATTAAAGAGCACTTTGAAAAACAGAATGGAAATCAAAATCCTGTTTCTAATAACAATCAAAACTAAAAAGTTCCATAAGCGCAAGTCCTTTTATGCTAAAAACATTCAGTAGAGTAAAAACATCAGTTCTTTCTAATTTAATCTATAAACTTGAAGTCATCGCATCAGAAAATGGAATGGAATTGTTTTTTAACTAGAAAAACAGAGTTCCTAGATGGACAATTTGAGAATAGCCAAAACATTTCTAAGAAAACGAAAACTAAAGAGAGAACGCTGATCATCCCAGTTATTAAATCATATTATAAAGCTACAATGATTGAGGCAGTTTGGTATTAGCAGAAGAGAAAAGAGAGCCAGGCAATAGACGACCGCATATATGAGAGTTTGGTTTCAACAAAGGAGACTGTTAAAATTATACAAAGACAGTTATTCAACCAATTGTGTTTGAATACCCGGCTCATAGGGCTAGGCGGCTGCTGTACTCTTGACCACAAAACTAATTCAAAATGGGTGGAAGATTGAAATAAAATAAAGTTATAAAAGGACTAGAATAAAACACATTTTTAAAAATGATCATTTTGAAGGGGAGAAGACCTTTCTGAGCAAGACACAAAACTTAGAAAATAAAAGGAGAAGATTGGTCTGTTTGACCACTGACTACATACAAATTAAACCAAGAAAAAAAACCCTCTATATTGCAGCAAATCATAATATTTATTACTTTATGAGATCAAAAGGCAGAGGACAGACAGGGAAGTTTGGTAATACACAGTATTGGTAATACACAGGACAAACAAAGGGAGAGATTTTTTAACATTGAATATGTCCTTAGAAACCATTAAGGGAAATACCAAGAACCTAATAGAACAGGGCGCAAAAATGCAGTGACAGAGGAAGGAATCTACAAAGGGTTTCTATTCATTTAAAAACAGATCCGATCTCAAATACAAATCACTGCAGTGAGATGCTGTTTTTACCTGCGCCAGTGTCTGAGATGCAGGGGTTTAATAGGATGGAGCTGAGGTGGAACTAGCATGCCGACAAACTCATGGAGTTTTGTTGGAAATGGAAATCAGCGCTGCCTTTTTTGGAAGGCAAATCTGTCAAAGTTAAAATCCGTTTACGCTTTGGCCCAAAGTCCACATCTACGAAGATATTCACACGTGCCGGTGTGGACACTCAAGTGTGTTTATTGTGCTTTTTTAGCAAAAGCAGGGCAAAGACCCACGTGCTTGTCCCTGAGAATTGGATAAGTAAATGATAGTATGTCCCTGGGGTGGAATCCAGTGCAGCAGTTTAAGGAATATCAAAACATTTTTAACCCACGACACAGGAACGTTCGCTGATGGGGAGCATTCTCTGAGGTAAGGAGAAAAACTAAGGTGAAACTGTCCAGAGCGCTTGGAACATGAGAAAGTTACTCACGCACAGAAAATATCTGGGGTTCCAGAAAGGTCAGTGTGAGGCAGGCATCTCAGTCTGAGGTCAAAGAGAGACCTGCTTTTTAAAATTATATATCTTTTGTGCCGTTCGACTTTTTACCGTATTTTTTACCTACTTTTTGAATAATCAAAGAGTTTGGCTGGTGGTAGTTGTATTCACTTTAGGACTAATGAAAGGAATGCATATATTATAGGAAATGTTTTGTCTTTCAAATTAGTAAATAAATAAATAAATAAAAATGACCTTACCTAGTGCTAGAGGGGATTTCATAGACATGAAATTATGAAGTATTCCCCCGCTGCCGATGTCACGTCAATCGGTCCGATGCCATCAGAAAATAATTTGGCAGCCTTTCAAAAGCTCATGTCCTTTGACCCAGTAATTTAATTTTAGGAAAAATGAAAGAAAATGTTTTTAAAAGAAGACCCCAAAATGTGCAGTTATAGTCAGAGTGGCTTCATTGCCTAACTCCAGGAGCCCCATTCACTTTCACCATGCCCCAGACGATATTAGTTAGATTATATAAAACCACCAGCAACGTAAAAGCCCAACCGTGAGGGGCTGATTATGCAAATGAAGTTGTACAAAGGAATATTACACGGTCCTAAAGGTGTTTTCCAGAAAGAACAAGCATTGGAAAATGCCTGTGATAGGATGTGTAGCAGAATCACCATTAGGATGAACAGGGCTAATGCGGAGAAAAGGCTTGGAAGCTGGATAAACGCCCGTGGTTCTTGCCGTGCAGGCTGTGGAGTACAACATCTTCGAAGGCATGGAGTGCCACGGCTCCCCGTTGGTGGTCATCAGCCAGGGCAAGATCGTCTTTGAGGACGGCAACGTCAACGTCAACAAGGGCGTGGGCCGCTTCATCCCGAGGAAGCCCTTCCCCGAGTACCTCTACCAGCGCGTCAGGATCAGGAACAAGGTATGTGGAGGCAGGGTCTGCCGTGTGCAGAGCGAACAAACGTCACAGCTGCACGAGCCTCCCCTTCCTCACGTGTCAGATGAGCTGGGACGTGACCTGCCTGCGTCTCAGGCTGGAGTGAGGACCAGACGAGACCGAGGAGGTGCCAGGGATTTGCCAACTGTAAAGGGTTGTGCACGTGGGGTGATGGGAAGAGTCCTGGGAGTACACTAGCCAGGACGCACATCCTGCATCCTCCTGGGGGGGGGGGTCTTCACCACCCCCTCTTTTAGGTGTCATGACCTTCCTTCTGCAGATCAGAACCCTGGCGCTCAAAGCAGTGCAGGACTGTCCAGCATCACACGGCTGGGAGAGCTCTGAAGCCCTTAGTGCCGTTTGGTAAAAATAAACCGCCCTAGCCCACTCGAGGGGTGGCAGAACTGCATCTAGACTCCCTTCGATCTGCCCTCTTTTCTCCTTCTTGCTCCCCTTCCATTCTGCATCCTCCTTCCCCTCTTTTTCTTGAGGAGTCTTAGCGTGGACTCAGGAGGTCAAAGGGCATGGAGTAGGCACAGGCTCTGTTCCGTCTCCAGTCCAGTTCAGAGGAGGAAGTTGGCTCATGCTTCAGAAAGACTCCCATCTGTGATCAATCATCTTCCCTAATTAAGTCCCTCCCATCACCATGACAACCTGCTTCCCGCACTAAAACGGCTGATGTCTGCCAGAAAGCCCAGCTTTATTTGTGTATGTGCATGGGTGTATGTGTATATGCACGTGGTGCTCCTGTGTGTATGTGCTCCTGTGCTCGCTTATGTGCTTGTATATGTGTGTGTGCATGTGTGCCCACCTGTGTATGGTCCCACTCTTCTTGTGCTTCATAAGTGGCACCAGTGCCACCAATTTAGATGCAAGAGCCCAGAGACCTCCTGGCATTCCCAGACTCCCAGGCCAACCATCACAATGCTCTATGTCTGTTTACTGTCCCTCTCCACGCCTTAAAGTGTAGCATCCCAGGTCAAGGACACCAAATTGCACAGATGTTATGCGTCCGATGGGGAAATGATGGACATGGAGAATTAGCAAGTTAGATCCGAAAGATGGCCAGGGATAGCGATGTGACCGCAGCAGGCTGCTGAGAGACAAAGGGACTCGTGTAAACTCCTGTTTGGGACACCCACCAAGGGGGCAGAAACACACCTTGGCTGGCTTCGTTCCCTCTAAATCAGTTTGAACCTGAGGTCTGTGGTTAACGGCATCTGTGAGAGGTGGATGCCTGACCTCGATGCCAAGACGTGATCTGCGGTGGCCAGGTGGACAGGTCCCCTGGCACAGGGCCACCCTCCCCGCATACCTGAGGGCAGAGCACAGAGGCCAGGCCAGGTGGGGGACAGGCCCTGCACCAGAACCTACGTCTGGCCAAGCTGAGTTCAGAGGTCACTGAAGGGAACTGGGGGGGCAGGAACACAGGCCTGGAACCAGCTGGAACCAGGGAAGCCCAGAGGCGCAGGAAGCAGGTATTAAGAGGGATGGGGCAGAGTCAATGAGGTCCCAGGGCGTCAGGACAGCAGGGCTGCTGGGGGCAGAGGATGGGTTATCACCAAGCAGCTCTGGGCCCTTGATATTGGTGCTGAAAAAGGACCCCTTTGTTGTAGAGGAGGGAGCCTAGGGCTGGGGTCAGGCGTTGTCACCTGTGCAGGGGAAGAGGGACGTGAAGCTGGGGTCGGGGCACTGTCACTGACTCACAGTGGGAACCTGCACATGTTCCTGGCCACACTCTGTCTCCCAGGGCCTGGGACGGACGCCCACACTCCCCTGGCTGGCTCTGAGCTCACCAGCAGGTTACCAGCCTCCCACCCGAGGCCCCGCAGCTTTTGGCTTCTTTGCCTCATGACTCTCTCTCCCAGTACAGCCCTCAACCCACGGGGATGGAGGCTGTGCACTGTGTCCCATCCTCCCTGGGGTCCAGGAGGTTTGCTCCCTGCAGTAGCCCTGAGCCAGGTGCCCTCAGAGGCCGCCCTCTCGTTCTCTCTCCCTGTGGTGGGTGTTCTCCCTTCCTCTCTCCCTCCTCCTTTGCGGGATCACCTCCCAAACTACCTGCCCCCAAATCCACGCTGAAGATGACCCCGTGATGCCAACAGTCCCCGATTCAAGGGTCCTTGTGAGGGTGTCAGGGAAGTGTTTTCCTCTTGAAAATAGCTTTGGAGTCCTCCTGCACAAAGCTCTGTATGTGTCTGTGCTTGTGTGTGTATATATATGTGTGTATGCATGTGAGTGTGCACTTGCCTGTCTTCTTATGAATGTGTGTTGGATTGTATGTGTGTGTGTGTGGTGTGTGTGTTATATATGTGTGTATATTAAACATGGTGTGTATGCAGGCATGTGTGTGCACACACATGTGTGAATTGTGTGTATGCATGTGGTTGTGTACTGTGCATATTAGTGTGTGCAGGCATGTGTGTGCATGTACATGCACATGTGTGAATTATGTGTGGAGTGTGTGGGGTGTGCATGCATATGTATGTGTGTGCACATGTTTGTGTGCATGCATATACGTACACCTGTGCACGTGTGTATGCATGTGATTGTGTACTACGCATATTAGTGTGTGCAGGCATGTGTGTGCATGTACATGCACATGTGTGAATTATGTGTATGTGGAGTGTGTGGGGGTGTGCATGCATATGTATGTGTGTGCATGTTTGTGTGCATGCATATATATACACCTGTGTACGTGTGTATGCATGTGGTTGTGTACTATGCATATTAGTGTGTGCAGGCATGTGTGTGCATGTACATGCACACGTGTGAATTATGTGTATGTGGAGTGTGGGGGGTGTGCATGCATATGTATGTGTGTGCACGTTTGTGTGCATGCATATATGTACGCCTGTGCACGTGTGTATGCATGTGGTTGTGTACTATGCATATTAGTGTGTGCAGGCATGTGTGTGCATGTACATGCACATGTGTGAATTATGTGTATGTGGAGTGTGTGGGGTGTGCATGCATATGTATATGTGCACGCATGTTTGTGTGCATGCATATATGTACGCCTGTGCACGTGTGTATGCATGTGTGAGCGGGTGCCTGTGTGTGGTGTGTGTACAAGCATGTGTGTGCATGTTTGTGTGTACGTGTGTGTATCCCCGAGGAAACCATGGTCACTGTCCTGCACACGGGAATGCATACATGCATCTTGTCAATCAGTTGCTCTTCTTGTCCTCTGTTTAGGTTTCTGGGTTGCAAGGGGTTCCCAGGGGCATGTATGACGGTCCTGTGTATGAGGTGCCAGCCACACCCAAATATGCAACTCCGGCTCCTTCTGTCAAATCCTCGCCTTCCAAACACCAGCCTCCACCGATCAGAAACCTCCACCAGTCCAACTTCAGTTTATCAGGTAAGAAACTACAGCGGCCAAGGTTCCCCACCCCACAGTGGCTCCCAGAGCCCTGAACTCCTGAGAAATGGACCCACGGCCTCAGGCACTCGATGAGGAGCCAAAGATGGGAGTGTGGGTTCCCCTCCCCTCCCCTCCTGGGGTTGGGCAGAGAGGGCTGGGGGAGGTCAGAGAGCAGAGAGGGTCCGTGGGAGCAGCACAGAGATACCTGACCCTGGTTTATGAAGAGTCTGCCTGAAAATTGTCCTTAGGCTCTTCCTTAACACTCTTGGGGACATTTTACACTCTTACCCATGAAGCTATGTGTTGAGAGGGGAATCAGGGTAGCTGCCTTTGCTGGATGTACGTTCTGGGTCGGGTCTTCAGCCATCCATGGTAGTTCAGCACACACTCTCATAACTCATGACTGTTTCATCTTCACAACAGCCCTGTGTGTAGAGTGGTGTTATTCCTGTTTCTTTAAGGAGGAAATTAAGGCTCCAAGACATTCAGTGTCAAAATGCCAGGACTTGGTGCTCAACAAATGTGTGCAGACAAAATCAAAAGTTCACGTGGTCCTTCAGACTTTCTGAAGGCTCTTGAGACGTGTACACGTCTGCAGTTTCATCAGATCGCCACACAAGGGCAGGTGTGCACCTGCTGGGTGGGACATTGCCTTGGAATTTCGAATATTTGAGGTGTTAGCATGAGTTATATGCTGTGCTAGGTGCCAGGAATACGGTGATGAATAAGACACAGCTGGGCAGGCTCAGTCTATTCTAGAGGTCAGCAAACTTTTTCTTAAAAGGCCAGGTAGTAAATATTTTAAGCTTTGTGAGCCAAGAGGCAATATCTAAGACCATTTGAAATGGAACCATTTTAAAAATGCAAAAAACTATTCTTAGCTCATGGGCTGTAAAAACAGGGCTGAGTTTCCTCAATGGGCTGACTTCTGGTCCAGTAGGAGTGAAGGACATTTAAACAGAAAAGGCGATGTAGTTGGCAAAAGAGAGAATGGAAGGGGCAGAGAGAAGATGAAATACCAGTTTAAATTGCGGGGGTGACAACCCACCATCCATTCAGGGATTACGCGGTGGGGAGCATGAATCAGGGTTCCCCAGTCCAGTCCGTCTCACTTTCCCTGAGCCTGTCATGGAAGAGTTTCTCCCACACCGTGTGATCCAGTGTCTAAAGAAAACTAATATTTTTGCACAAATGGACACTAAACACAACTGGAGTGTTTCATCTGAGGCTCAATCAGCAGAACAGGGATTGGTTGCAATGCTTGGAAAACTGTGTGTGACAACACACAACCTCTCAGGGAGTTTGCACACTGGATCTCTGGTCTCATGTTACGCAATTCATGATTGCAATTAAATACAGAGAGACATTCCCTCCCTTTTAGAACAGCAAAAAACAATGAAATGGAAAGTCTGCAGGAAGTGTCCCCCAACCATCCTTCTTCTCCCTGTTCAGCACCCACTTCTCTCTAAAGCCCCAGCACTGCCTTTGCCCAGCCCCTCAGCAGTTTCACAGGTGACTCCATTGGATACCAACTGCACAGACACTTTCCAACATCAGGATGGACTTCACAGATGTCCTTTTAAATATCTGAGTGAGGTTACATCATAAAGACATAGCATGGTTTACTGAAGTACTGTCCTTTTGTACAACAGGTATTTTCAAAGTACCTGGTATGTAACCAAGCAAGGTACAGATGCTTATGAGGTAGAAAGATATTAAGCACTTGGCCTGATTTCGGGGTCCAGGAAGACACACTGTCTATCGATGAAACAATGAGAAAATCAAAGTCAGTACTCTAAACCAAATTTGTTGTGGCTTACACAGATCATATAAAGTCAGAGGTAGAAGGACCTCATCTAGTTATTTTTGTCACTGTTGTTTTCATTGAAGTCTTAATTGGTAAATCTTTGATTCCTTATGAGGTTCAGCATCTTTCATGTGTTTATTTTAAATTTCCTCTTTGGTGAAGTCATTGGGAGTGATGGTGAGAGGGGTAATCCAGTTTCCACCTCCTGGTTCCTGGGAACATGACGTCGAATATCGGGCATTGGTTCAGTACACATATTGTACCCTGGGAGGCAGCGCCTGACCCTAGCAGGCAGCCTAGCAGAGCTCTCAATGTAGACCATCCCAACTTCGTGTCAGGCCAGCTTCTTCCGATCAATGATGTTCACGGTGAATCCAGTGAATCCTGTTGTCATGTGCTCATTGTTACACCTGCTTTGCCATAAAATTGATCCTGTGGTTTGAGGCAATAGATTACACAATACTGTGGATAGGAGTCGGCTCTTATTTTACAGCAAAGGAAATGAGGCCAGGAGGGGGGATTGTCTGATTCCAAATTACCCAAATTCCAGGCACCTTTTGCGCTGGAAGTGAAGTCTCCTGACTGGACCCCTCTCCACAACATCCCTCCTTCCCAGCATTATCCGTCATTCAGTCTTCATTTAATACATATTCACTGAGCGCCAGGCACTGAGCTTAGTGCTCCAATTTTAAGTCTTTCTTTAACGGCAAGAGAATGCGTGAGATTGGAGTAGATGGTTGGCTTTGCAGATTTAAAACAAACAAGGCCGCCCCCCATCCCCACGCAGACCTGCCCATTGCAAACAGGGTGGGTAAATCCAGCTCCAAGTGTTCACACACAAGCACACACGCAGGCACACACGTGCATGGGTACACACACGCATGCACACAATATACAAATGCACATACGTGTGCTCCCACGCATAGCACATGAAACACCCTGGGAAAAATGGACACTGCCAAGTGTCGTTCTGAGTGTGCAGTAGGAGCTGGGGTTTTGGGGACAAACCAGTGGGGCTACGATCCTGGCTTCCCTGCCCTCTAGTGGTGCCCCCTACAATGCGTGACCTGAGCCTCAAATTCCTCATCTGTAAACTGGGGATAAAACAACACTCCCTTCATAGGATTGCTGTGAGCCCTGAATTCAGCAGCACATGTTAAAGCACCAAGTCTGTGCCTGCATACAGTAGGCACTCAATAAGTGTTTGCCCACTTGTCTCAAGAACATGAAGCCAGACAAGAAAGAGCGCAGGGTGGTCAGGGCTGCAGGAGGGTGGCCCTGGGGCCTGGGGGGCGTAGAAGAGGGAGCAACGGACCCCGTGGAGGTCAGAGAGCCTTCCCAGAGGTCAGCCTGGGCTGAAGGATGGTGAGGATGGAAGGTGTGTTGAGATGAGGGCTCGGCATCCCAGAGGCTGGGGGACATGACATGAGAGGGCACCCAGCCCGCGGGAGCAGCACATGGAGCTGGTGTCAGCAGATCTCGCTGGAGTGACTGGCTCTGTCTCTTCCAGGTGCCCAGATAGATGACAACAACCCCCGGCGCACCGGCCACCGCATCGTGGCGCCCCCTGGTGGCCGCTCCAACATCACCAGCCTCGGGTGAAGGCAACTCATGGATGAGCGAGCGCGAAGGATTCTGGGAAGGATGTCCATCCCTTGCCCTGTCAGTGTTTGGAAACCCACAGTATCGTTTGGTACTGATGGGGGGAAAATGGAATGATGTTCTTTCCTTTTTGGTTTAGGAAGAAGTGGTACTAGTGTGGTGTGTTTGCTTGGAAATCCCTTGCCCACAGTCGTGTGTTCATCTGAGTCCACCTCAGAGCATGGCGTCTCCAGGCCCCTCCTTAGTGAACACAGGTTCCAGCCTCGTCTTGTACTGTCCCTCCCACTTCTGATGCCACGGGCTCCACGGTTCTCTGAGTGGTTCCCTTGCACCCCTGTAGCTGTTCTAGGATAGTTGATGCATGTTACTAAGTTACGTCTGCGAGTCTGTGAGTGCGTCCGACAGAAGACAGCCGCGGCCCTACATAGACACGAAGCCCAGACCTCAAGCCCTCGGGGGCAGCTCCAAAACTCATAGCAGGAAGATGTGTCCTCATCATCCCCTCCCCCAGGTCTACACGAGAAGGAAGCCCACCCCACCGCCAGAGAAGCATCACTCTCGTCCTGTGTCAGGAACCCTGGTCTCCGTGGCACCTGTAACTCGCCATGACGTCTTTCCGGTCTGTGTGTGTCCTTCCAGCCCGCTCCAGGCTGCAGGCCTAGCCAGGTTCACACTCAGAAAGGGGTCTCCCACCCTCATTCAGGGCTGACCACGGTGTGGCCACAGCTGCTCCCGGTGCCCGTGTCCTGGTCCCTCCCAGGCGGATGACGAGGCCGTCAGATTTTTAAAGTTTTGTACATAGTTTTCCTTTGTAATCACCCTCATTTTTACTTAACAGCTGACTTATTGTGACTCTTATTTCTGAATTCAACGCTTGTGAAAAAATAAAGAAAATAAATGGCCCACTCCCTGACTGGGGTGTTTGCATTTAAGTGATGGCTGCTCAGGTGCTCATGCTTTGTGCTCCCCTTTGTAGTAACCGGACAGTGGTGCTTGCTTCCCCAGGACTCGCTCTTGTTAGGTAGTCGGGGCAGCAGAGGAGGGAGGAGAGGGAGCCAGTCATGATTTGGGGAGTGTTAGGTCATGAGAACAAGGATGAGAATAGGAGGACGATGGCCGGCCAAGGGCTTCTGTGAAATAGGTTGAAATCACATCATGTCCCTTCCCTCCTGCCCAGCCTTTCCTTGGTGTGCTGTCTCTTCCTGTGTGTTATGTGGGTCAGACTGCCTCAGATTGGAAGTGCCCAGCTCTTAAACTTCACATTTCTGACCTCCAGTCCCATGGGAGGTATACATTCTAAGGAGGAGTAAAACCTCAAAGTTGTTTGTCTTGATTACCAGTTAGTAGTGATGATGGTGCTGCTGCTGCTGATGGTGATGATGATGGTGATGATGATGATGATGGTGATGATGCTGTTGATGGTGACGGTGATGATGGTGGTGATGGTGATGATGCTGCTGATGCTGATGGTGATGATGATGGTGGTGATGGTGATGATGCTGCTGCTGATGGTGATGATGCTGCCGATGATAGTGATGATGATGCTGATGATGATGGTGATAATGATGGTGGTGGTGATGATGCTGCTGCTGCTGATGGTGATGGTGATGATGATGATGATGGTGATGATGATGGTGGTGATGGTGATGTCACATGATGATGGTGATGGTGATGTCGTGATGCTGCTGGTGGTGATGGTGATGATGGTGATGGTGGTGGTGGTCGTGGTGATAATGATGGCAGCATTATCTGTACAGCACATGCTACATGTCAGGTGCTCTGTAAGGTAGGCACTATTATTAACATCTTTTACAGATGAGTCCTAGAGAGGTCAATAATTCATCTAAGATCACACAAGAAGTGGCACAGCCAATATTTAAATCCAGGACCCACATGTCCCAAACTCCTTGCTTCTAACTGCCAAGCTTTGTCATTTGAGGCAGGATGGCTTTGGATGGGCGTACGTCTACTTTATGCTTTTAGTGTCTTCTCCCCCCACCCTCACTGGGTTAGGATACTTTAAGGTCCAGAGAGGTGGTGGCTTAGGGTCAGTTATGGATTTTCTTGAAACAAAGCTAAATATTAAGAAAGATCAAGAATGGAGGGTAATGACTTGATATTTGGCCTTGGCCCATAGTGACTACTAGAGGACAACGCAGAAAGTTCCAGAAGAGTAAAGTCGGCAACAATCAGTTACCCACCCTGCTGTCTGGAAAGCACTTCCTCTCTCCCACATCACCCCCCAGCCCATCAGGGAGCAGATGCTGAAGCGGAAGCAGCCCTAACATCCTCCCTGTAGGACTGACTCTGATGGGGCCTTTGCCCGGCTGCCAAGCCACCGGACCACCGCCCAGTTGGCATCACCTGCTGAGGTTGCCAGCACCCCTGTCCTACATCAGGTTCCCAAGAGGCACAGGCACAGGGGTCCTGGCAGCTGCAAGACAGACAAGCCTTAATTCTAGGAGGCTGAGCTGCAGCATTCCTTGTAAGTAATGTTCTTTTCATTCATCTCTTGAAATGGTAGGAGGAGGTGGGGAGCTTTAGGGGAAGGCTATCTATTCTCCTATTCATTCATCTGCACCCTTACTTCCACTTTGCAGAGAGCATAGCACGGTCACAGGTTCCAGGAATTAGGATGTGGAAGTCTTGGGGAGGGGGCACTATTCTGCTACCACAATAGTCTTCTGAGTTTCCTTCTAGAAGTTTTATCTTTCACATTTAGGTCTATGACCCATCTCTCATTAATCTTTGTACACAGTGTAAAATAGGGCTCAAGGCTTGCTTTTTTTCCATATAGAATCCAATCGACCCAGTGCCATTTATTGAAAAGACCATCCTTTCCCTCATTAAGCTGCAGCAGAGCCTTGGTTGTAGACCAGGGTGACCACAGTGCATGGTCTTCTAACCCAGTGGTCCTGAGGTACACTGCTAAATAAACATTGGACACTGAGCTTGGCTGGGCTGGGGTGGGAGCCCCAGTCTGTAGTGTCTGCTAACTTCTATGGTGCCAGTACTCTCACTGTAGCCAATTTCAAGCTACCAACATGAAGCCAGTGAGCTTTCAATCCATGCAATGTAAGTCGGGTCTGGTGTCCCAGTAAATGCCAGTATATTTGGTGTCATTGGCTTCAAGTTTTCCTTCAGTGACATCAATTCATGGAGCAAGAGAGCAAGAAGAAGATTCCTGAACAAAAAGGGCTTCTACCAAAATGAAATTTCCCTCCTCCCTCCTTCCCTACATTTTTCCTTCCACCAGTGTACGAGGAGTGCCTATTTAGTACTAGGCATCGTGCTAGTAGGGGAAAGCAATGGGTGTATATTCCAGGGGGAAGGTCAGATATTAACCAAATTATTACCCAAAGCATCTAATTACACACCATGCTAAGTGCTATAAAGGAAGCATTTTGCAGGGAGTAGAGAATGCTCATCTCCCACTCCTCATGTCCCCCAGAGAGGGGCGTCCGCTCTCTGGGGGAGAAATGTGCAGGTTCTCCTGGCCTCTGTCTCACTCATTCTTCCCCAGCAGAGGGAAAGCACCTGATTTTTCAGAACTGAGAGTGCTAAGTGGCTCCCTTCCTCCCTCCACGGAGATGACGGGCCTCAGGACACACTTCCTTGGATGCAAATTTACCACGAAGTTAGTGACGCTCATCAGGTGACACTGGGAGGCCACGGGCGTATCTGGGATCTGGGTTAGGGCAGATTGAGTTGGGTTCAGTGGGGATGGGCATGTGTCCAGTGGACGTAATTCCAGCCAGCCCAGGCACAAATGGCCACCCCCTGTGCCAACTCCCCTGCATCGTGACACGGAGCGCAGGCCAGGGGACACGACGCAAATGCGTCCCGTGGCACCTGGCACCGGAAGTGCGCCCAGACCGGAAGTGCGCCCAGACCGGAAGTGTGCCCAGCAACGAGGAGAGGGAGCACTGAGGCAAGTGTGCAGAGCTCGAAACTGGTCCATGGAAATCTAGGCATCCGATGCACACAACAGTGAGTGGAGAAATGTTAGAACAAAGTATTACAGAAGTGGGTTAGGCAATTCATTGACTTAAAAAATTATATTTTTGTATTTGTGATTTTGTGGAGTTCATCAGGTTCTAAAAATATTTGTTCTGCTCTCGTCTCTCATTCTAAACATACACAGTATTCTCTTTTATACCTTTTGTAATTGTATTAGCTTTTTATGAAACTCTCCTTGCCCAAATGTACAAGTTCCAGACACCCTCCCATCCTCCCACCCCACCTTAACCCCCCCACCAAACCTGGGCCCCCTCGCCACTCCTCTCAATGTGTTTTGGGGGTGTCCCCATGGTAGAAGCCTGTGACCGGGGCCACGTCTCTGTCTGTGTTGGGGGTGGGCAGTTTAGTTCAGGGGTAAGCATGAACAGGCTCTTTGTGGACACAGGGTCCCCCAATCTGGCCTCATCAGTTATACAGCTGATATGCAGATCTCTGCGGCTGCTTTGCCTCTATCTCCAAACTTGGATGAGAAATAAAGGAATGTATCTACCGTCCCCTCCCCCATCCCAGCAACAAAATATACAGACAGTTCTTAAGAGCGAAAGAGGGGGGTCTGATCTTATCAAGGTGGGCAGGGGTGGCTCTTGAAGTCGTGAGTGAGCCCTGTTGAGATGTGAACAATGGCTAGGAGCTAATGAGGCAAAGGGGATGGGAGGGGGCAGCAGGGTTCCAGAGAGAAGACTGTCATGTGCCAAGGCCCTGTGGTAGGCAGGGGGTGTGGCACCTATGAGGCCGTGAGAGGAGACAGAGGCTGGATGGGGGCAACGGCATCAACTGGGCTGGAGGAGTGGCGGATACCAGACCTCGCAAGGCCCTGTGGTCCATGTTAGAGTTTGCTTTTTCTCCTAAGAGCAAGGGAACGCCACTAAAGAGCTGCAGTCAGATCTGTGTTTTAGGAAGTGTGGACAGATGAGAGGAGGGTGGGGCAGGGCAGGAGGGAAGATCAGGAGCAGTTAGGAGGCTTCTGCAGCAGCAGCAATACCAGCCCCGGGGTGATGAAGGCAAGACAAACCCCAGGTTGGCTGGAGACTCTGTTGACCTCATATACCACATCGGCTTCATCCTAGCAGCTCAGACCAGATCGGAGAGGCTAAATGTGCGTAAAAATTAATCCACTAAACTCTTCAATATATCATCATTCATGAACCCCTTCCACTTTCACCTCCTTCCATCACAGCCCATAGTAAGAACTGGGGACACAACCCAGATGGAGGGAGGGCGGCTGAGATGTGTCCTCAGGGTCTTCTTGCTGTTCCTCCCCTCTCCCCGGCCCTGGGTGTGCTGTGTTCACGCAGCTCAGTATCGGGCCTGAAAGTCCTCCTCCACATCCCGGTGTCCCAGAGCCTGCGCCCAACACAGCCAAGGGTCCTTCCAGACGTGAGAGTCGTGTTTTGTTTTGAACAAGGAGGCAATTCCGTTATGAAAGGCACCTCTAGAGTCGATTGTTGATGTGATGAAAACAGACGCAGTCCACAAGCCTTCATGGAGAGTTATGCGCCCCACACTGTGCCAAGCAGTCCAGCAGCATGTGACAGGTGACACGTCCCCTGGGCTGAGGAAGCTACGCTTAAGCAAAAGCATCGTCCATGCAAGATCCGTGGAGGCTGAACCCACACTGCTCGGGATCTTCCAGAGATCCTGGTGCTGCCAGGGCATCTGCATTTACCAAACTCACGTCACCAAATCAGACGTTCCCAGCATAGGAGGCATCTGCCTTCAGAATGCCTCTGTGCACAGGACCCATGTGCCAAAAGCAATTGCTATGTAAAACAGGTTCGCAAAATATTGCAGGAAGGAAGTCAAACTTGTTACAAGACTCTGCAGGATAAGGAAATATTTTATTTAGCCCCTAGAGGGGGCTGTTGGCTAACTTTGGAAATGCGCCTGGTGACCAGTCAGGATTTGAGGATGCTCCGATCGATGGCTAGTATCCTTAACAAACGATGTAACTAGTATGGATGACTTCTTTTGTTAAGGAACCTCGCTTTCCTGACGAAGAGAGACTAATCTAGGTTGTAAGAAATAAAAATCCAGACCACAAATGGTCCAGAAAATCCCTGAGACAGGAGCTTCTATAACCTGGAACCCACTGTGTACTGGGAATTTGTGGAAACCCTGTACTCTCCATCCCAGACTTGCCCGGGGTCAGCACGCTCTGACTTACATCAGTGGGTGATGCCCCCGAGGGAACATCTGGCAATGTTTGGAGACATTTTTGGTTGACACAACTGGGGAGTGCTTCCAGCATCTGGTGGGAAGAGGCCAGGGAAGCTGCTAAACATCCCGTCATGCACAGGTCAGCCCCACCCCCAAACAAAGAAATGTTCTCACTCCACATATCCATAGTGCCAAGACTGAGAATCCCGGATTTCGATGAAAAAGACAATTTTCTTTCCAGGTGGGAAAGGCACTGGCTGGTCTGAAAGCTTCTGGATATTCCCAGCAACCCCTGGGAGAAGAATTTCTCCTTAGGGGAGGACTGCTGTCTGGCAGAAGAACTCACCCCTCCCAGGGGAAGTCCTCCTGGGCAGGGCCTCCTTCCTAGCGCTTTAAGTGTCTCCAACAGAAGACCCTAATGCAGGTGTCATGTATCTGTGGGTCCTTAGGTCCCCAGGGTGGGTGAGGATAGGCCTCCCGGCCAGGGATTCCATGGACTATGTCATGGGGCCCTGAGACTCCTCAGACCCCCTCACTGAGACCAGGCCTTCGCTGCTGGATGAGCCAAAGAAGGGAATGGGTCCTGATGAGATTCCATGTTGGCCAGTGCCCACGGTGCAGGGGACAGAGAGAGCGGGGGCGATGGGAATGGAGGAGAAAAGGCCTCGGACCCAGAAAACACCAGCAACACCTGGTGATCCCTTTATTATAGGCGGAACTCCACCGGGCGGGGAGGCTGGCGAGCAGAGGGCCCCCAGGGTGGGAATGAGACCACTTAGCGCTCGCGGAACGCAGGTTCGGGGTGACGTCGGGACACGGGGGGTGGGAAGCACAGGCAGCCAGGAAGGAGGGGCTTCCCAAGGAACGGAGCTGCATCTCGAAGCCAAGGAGACACTGAAAAACTGGAGCAGACATGTTTCCAACACAGGGGTGGGGGTGGGTATCATCTTCACAGGCGGGAGGGTCCGCCCTGCTCTTTTTGGCCTTTTTCTGGGACTTTGATACCCATTCTCCATCCCTGCACAGCAAGCCTGTGGGCAGAGGGGAGACCCCACTGTCCCCCACCCCGGGGTGGCCAGTCCCTCCTCACTGCCTGGGGGAGGGGCAGGTGGCATTCAGAGGGGGTCTTCAGGTTCCGTCTCCCCGACCAGCCTTAAGCTACAGATTGCTTCTTCTCTTAAGCATCTTCTTGGAATTCTCACCGTCACCAACCTCACTTTCTTGCTGGCTCAGCCTTTTGCTGCTTAAAATATGGAAGAAATGCAGTTGGTCAGAACTTTGATTCCAGGTCTGTCTAGATGCAATAACAATGCATCCAATCTGATCACATGAAAAGGCGGTGACAGGCCATCAAAACAATCTGCATTTTGACATGGGCTGTTAAGAAACAAAAGAAACTCCCAGTTTCCCTCTCTTTGGTGGGAGGTCCAACCCATGCTCAGACGACGGACGCACCCCAGGATGGATCCACGCTACCACAAATCCGGAAGCATCTGTAGCTGGCAGCGCCCTGGTGAGGCCTGGGATTGCCAGCTATTCAGGCTGGATGCTGACGGGCTGGGGAGGTGGGTCGTGGCTGACCGGGCCCAACTGGACACTAACAATAGCAGCAACAGTAACACCAACACTTCCCGTTATCACCCATCATTTCTCGGACCCGAGTCAACACCTCTGAGAGGCGCTGGATTTCCTGCCCAGATGTAGGTGATCAACAAGGGCCCCGGTGTACCTGAGCGATCCTGAGGTGGGGGGCCCTGAGGCAGGGTCGTCGTCCTTGGGCCCCCCAAAGTCCCCTCTGTCCCGGGGTGCCGGCTTCTTCCTTTTGGTCCTTAGGGGTTTCTCTGCAGAAGACACGTGAACCCAGAAACTGGCTCTGTGACTCTGGGTAGGTGACAGCATCTCTTGGCCTCATGCCACCCCAGCATTGTTTAAGTACTTCTGGGGGTCAAGTATGCACTCAGTACCTACTGCTCTTAGACCCATTTAACTTGTGAGGAAACTGAGACCTCGCAGGGGGTGAGAGCTATCCCAAGCCCACAAGGCTGAAAGGTGGCAGAGCTGGAATTCAAACTCAGTCGGCCAGGCTCCTGCTGTGTTTCTACCACACCCAGCAGCCTGGCAGCCTTCCGAAGCAGTAAGAACCTAGAACACAGCTCCAGTACCATAGTTTTTATTTTAATAGCCCTCCGTGACTTTACACACCTTCCCCTTGCTATCCCGTTACAGGCTACAGCACTCTACGATGTCCCTGAAGTTCCGCTGGTCAAGGGAGGAGGGCTAATTATCCCCATTTTACAGATGGGGAAACAGAGTCAGAGATGAGAGTCAGCTACTGAGCGGCAGACCCAGGAATCGGAATTATTGCATTTTGAAGGGCCAGGGACACAGGGGCATCCTAGCCTAGCCTGCTCATCTACAGACAGGACACAGAAGCCCAGAGAGGGTAAGTGCGGTGCCTGGGGCCACACGCCAGTTAGTGGTAGACCCGGTGCTAGAACCTATACTCCCAGCCCAGAGAGCCTGCAGGGCATCGCCTTCTATGACTCACCTGACAGCCCATGCTTATTTGAAAACGGTTTGCTTTCGGCAAGGGGCACCCGGGCCAACGCCGCCAGCTCTGAGATGAAGCTCTGCTCAGCTTCCTGGATGCAGAGAGAGAGGGTCAGCTGGGCCTCCCTCTGCCCTGCTCCGCCTCTACATCGCCTTCCATCAGCACGAGGGGGCGCTCTGAGAGTGGGGACAGGACCGCGTCCCCAAGTGGATGAGGACTCTCCAAGAGGCATCCAGAAACGCCAGGAGCAGGCAGAGGCACGTGTGATGCAGGGGGAGCTAAGCATCCATCCTCGCTCACGCCAGCCATGGATCCCACTTTACAGATGAGAACACTGAGGTGCGAGGGGCTCGGCGAGGGCAGCAGAACCAGGATCAAGCACACCCCTGCCTGACTCGAGTCCGAGTCCTTAACTGCCAACACCATTTGATTAACAGCCAGACCCGGATTCCGTGGCTTATTCACTGTGGGGCACTGGGAGGTGACTTACCTCTCGGGGCCTCAGTTTCCTCATCTGTAAATGGGATACTGGGTGTAACCCGCTCCTTGGCTGTCAGAGTAGGACTTTAGGTGGTGAATGTAAAGCTCTCTGCTCAGGGACTGTCTACAAGAGACTCTCAGGGAATAGACGTTAACCACCATTAACATCTTTCTCATCATTGTCTCAGATGTCACTGCCACACCGGTGGCGAGCACTCAGATGGGGCCAGCACTCCACTCAGCACTTCCATTCGGGAATATCTGATTTTTTTTTACAGGCGGCCACTTTGCTTTAAAGCCACACCTTATAATCTCACGCTGATGAGATTTTTCTGGGATGAGAAATATCACGAAAGCTGAGCTTCCTGTGTGTTCTAGGTAAAGTGCAAACCTTAGTCACAGCAGCACTGCCTGAATGATACTGATATTTGCCGTGACACCAAGAGGCCCACATGGTGGCGATTCACACACAGGGAGACGCTCATTCCTTTCAGCTCAACAGACAAAACTGATGAGTGGTCAGGGCCTGGCCCGGAGCTGGTGCTGCAGACCCGGGGGAATCGAAGTTCACAGCTGAGCAGTGAGGCTGATGTGTCATCAGCCTGTGAGACTAGCGGGGGCTGAGGGGGTCCCGAGCAGGGCGTGTGGTCCTCACAAAGGCTCCAGTGCTGACCTGTGATCATGAGCTTAGCCTTTTACTATTTCCAGTCCCCTGTAAACCACTGCCCGCTTTGCAAAGGCCCGTTTTCAGAAGTTGTACCTGTAGCTGGGTCTCAAGCTGGGCTTCCAGATGGTCCATGACCCTCGCGCTCTGCTTCCACGCGTCCCGGCGGGTCCGCTGGTGTGCCGTGAACTGGGCCAGGAACTTCTTCTGCTGCGCCAACATCCTGGGGGAAGGAACGAAGGCCGTCAGCGCCGCCCTTCCAGCAGGTTCGTCAGACCCAGCACGAACCTTTCCCCAGGGCCTGCTGAGTCGTGGGAACTAGTGACCGATAGCCATCCTTGAGCCCTTGGAGCCAGAAGAATGGCCATCGCGGGCACGATTTACTGCGGCCACATGCCCCGTGGACACAGCTCGAGTCCCTCCATCAGTGGCTGACTCATCAGAAAAGCAGATGCCATCTGATTAACGCTTGAGAATTTACAGAGTCTCACACACACATTTTTCACTTGATCTTCAGGGTGGCTTGGTGACATCAGCAGGACAGAGAGGAGAAAAGCTCGGGAGAAGCTCAGAGGGCCGGGGGCAACCCTGAGGTCCCACAGCTGCAAAGCGGCTGGGCTGCAAGTGGCATCTTCATATGAGAAAATCATTTTAACCCCAGGGTGTGGCAGGGAGCAGGGAGATGATCCCCTGATAGGACCCATCTTTATTTAAAATCTCAGAATTGCCCTAGCTCCTCCCTTGTAAAACAGAAGTCTCGTTTTCTAGGATGCAGAGTCTGAGAAACCCTGAATACAGCAGCCTCATTACTGCTAGTGGCAGAGGACAGAGCTGGGGCTGAAGCAGGGTCCCTGATCTGGAGAGAGGCCCCACCTCCCTTTCAGGAGCAGAGACCCCTCCCCTCCTGCTTTGAATACCCTCCCCTCCTTGGCTGACCTTCCTCTAGTCCTCAGCAAACAGGAACATTCAATACCACCCACCCTGCTTCTGTAATCGTTCTCTGCCTTCTCCCTTTCAATCTTGTGGTTGATTTTCTGAAAGGGGCTGAATTTCTAGACCTGAAGGCAGAAGTCACTTTTAGCATCAATAGGCAGCTGTCCATGGAGTATATCTGAAGGCACAAAATTCCACCTGCTTTTGCGTCTGCTCTTCCTTCTACCAGTAATGCCTTTCCCCTCTTCGTTGTCTTTGTCTGGCAAACTCCTGTTCATCCTACAAGACCCCATCATCCGTCATCCATCCATCTATTCACTCATTCCTTTATTCTTAAAAGTATTTCTGGACTTCCAGGTGCTATGCTGGGTTTTGAAGACACAGTTGCGAATAAGAGACTCATAGTCTCTGCCCTCATGGGGCCCCACTTTGAGCTGGGGAAGGGGATAGATATCGAACAAATAACTGTGATATGGCTGAGGTCAGTGCTCTGCAGTGTGGTTCTCTCTCACACCCTCAAGGAGGATGCATTACTTTCCTGGGGCTGCTCTAACAAATGACCACAAACTAGGGGGCTTAAAAAAACAGAAATCTGTCCTCTCACAGAAGATCCCAGAAATCTTCAGTCAAGGAGTCATGCTTCCTCTGGAGGTTCTAGAGGTGAACATGTTCGTTGCCTCTTCTGGTGGCCGCTGGCACCCCTTGGCTTGTGGCTGTGTCACTCCAATCTCTGCCTCTGTCGTCACATCATCTTCTCTGTGTGTGGTCAAATGTCCCTCTGCTTCCCTTGCCATCGGATTTAGGACCCACTGGGATAACCCAGGGTGATGTACTCCTCTCAAGATCTTTAACATAAATGACATCTGCAAAGACCTTTTTCTAAATAAGGTCGCACGTATAGGTTCAGGGATTAGGACGTGGACATATCTCTTGCGGGCCCCTGTTCAGCTCGCTGCAGAAGCTGGGTGGCTCCTTTCTGTGAGCAGCTTCCTCCCCACACCCGCCCTGTCACCAGTCCTGGTCACTCTCGACTGTCGTCCTGCTGGCTTGTCTGCTCCCCCATGGACCTGGCCCTTGGGAATGCAGGGAAGTGACAGGCCTGCCCGGGAAGGGCCTGTGTGCCCGGGTTAGGGGCAGGGCTTCACTCTCGAGGCCTGGGGAGCCATGCGAGGGCCCAGGAGAATCTGAGACACGGGCTGCCTCGTGTTTTATGTGATGCCCTGGTTGCAGCACAGGAAGCAGGGAGGGCGAGCAGGAGTCTGGTCAGAGGCTGCAGCTCTAAGCCAGGAAGGGAGTAACGAGGGCCCCGGACAAGAGAGCCCGCAGAGGACAAAGGCTGTGCTGGGACAGCCAGGTGGTGCCCGAGCTCGGGGGCAGGAGCCCCTTCGGGACTGCTGACCCCTGGCACGTCCTGGAGGGAGGAAACGGCCTGATTGTAGGCCTGGCTGTGGGATCTGAGTCACCGAGTCAGATGTGTAAATTCATAGACTTCTTGTGTTTGGACTCAGATTTGACTATGGAAATGAAAATTTTTTTTAAAAATCCATTCTGAAAGCATTCTGATTCCAGAACTCTTTGAAGTTCACATTGCACCGTGCAGTGCTGAGGGCTCGGCAATGACAGTGCTGACGGCAATGACGGACATCAGCGCCCTGGCCACGTGCTGGCCTCTGTGTGAGCGTTTTGCAGGCTTTGCGTGGCTCATCTGCACAGTTATACACCCATGACGCAGGTGTTACTGTGACCCCATTTTACAGATGGGGAACCTGGGGCTTGGGGCGTGAAGGGACCCAACCACCATGTGGCTGACGGGAGGGGTCGCCACCGCGTCACCTGGTAGCCCTAGGCAAGCTCACTCACAATCCCACCCCTTGCCAGAGATGCAGTTTGAAATTTACCATCTGACTGAGAATTGTGCTTATTGTCATATCGTTTTTTAAAGTCAATACTTGTCATCACCACACTGCTCTGTCCCTAGGAGCTCTGGCTGACTTTCACTAGAAACTGCACTTATGAACTCAAGGAGATGGGCATGGAGGGAAGGGCATCAACGGCCATGTATGAGCCTCTAAATCAGTGAGACTGGGTCATGCACCCACACCCACACTGGGCTTTGCTTTTATTTTCCATAAACCCGGCAGGGTTGGACCAGGTGGTGGCCGAGGCCCCTCCTCTTGGGTCACTGGTGTCAAAGTGGAGCCCTTGGACCACATCCGTCAGAATCCCTGGAGGGAGGGAGCGTGTGCAATTAGATGCCTGGGCCTCCCTCAAAGTCCCTGAGTCTGGGGCTCCAGGTGTGGAGTGGCCCCGCATGTTCAGCAGAAAGCCAGGTGAGACGGATGTCCCGCAGATCTGAGAACCACTGTAGTTTGATGGATATGCGACAGTCAGAGCAAGCCCCAGACTCAACCCAATGGCAGGGCATTTACTGACCGCTGTTAATGGCCGGAGGATTTACGGAGGGGATGCTGGACTCACTCTGACCCAGGGGACGCTGTGGTTCCTGTTTCCTAAATGAGCATCAGATGAGGGCTGGGATTTACACATGGCATGGCATGGACCTGCTCTCCTTTACCCTGCAGAGCGGTGGTCCTGCTGCTGCTTCCAGCCGGTGGGATGCTTCTCCTTAGACAAGGGACCCCTGCCCCTGCTGTGGATCTGCAGTGCCCCCTCCCCTCATCATAGTGCCTGCACCAACTTACTGCCACCTCTTTACTTGTCCGTCTCTCCCTGCAGGCTGTGAGCACCCGGGTGGGAGGCGCTGTCCCCCGTGCCTAGCTCAGGACCTAAGTATGCACTTACAGGGACTTGTCGGTGCTGAGCCCACATCTCCTCAGCCCACCTGGTGGCCGGCTGCCCTTCAGTGGACAGTTCCCACACGCACCAACGGCATCTTACAAGCACCTGCGACCAGGTACCAGGGCTTCCTCCGGCCATGAAGGGGGTGGGGGACTTGGCCAACTCAGTGATGCCTGGGAAGGATGGAGAGTTAACACCTCCAGGACAGACCCTCAACCAATGTGGAAGGGGGTTGGTAGACAAATCCCCTATTTTCCTTGCCCCTTGCTGGCGTAATTGGAAGTTGAGTTCTGCACAGTCTCTCAGGAGGTCCAGACCGGGGTTGGGCCTCAGTTGCCATGGAAACCCCTCATCATCACAGGCCTTACTGGCTTTTCTCCCATGTGGTAGGCTGCTCAGCGGCCCCCAAAGGTGTCCACGCCCTAATCCCTGGAATGTGTGAAGATGTTATGTTACACGGCAATCGGGACTTTGTAGCGTGATTAAGGTTACTGATTTAAATTTGGAGATTATCCTGGATTATCTTGGTGGGTCTCAATCACCAGAGCCCATAAAAGCAGAGAAGTTTCTCCAGCTGAGGTCAGAGAGATGAAGCAGAAGAGATTCCAAGTGTAGGCAGGACTTAATGCTCCGAGACGCAGGGGCCACGTGCAAAGACCAGAGAGCGGCTGATGGGAGGTTGGGGGGGCCAGCCGACAGCCACAAGGAAACAGGACCTCCGTTCTACAAGGAACTGGATCCTGCTGACACCTGAGGAAGTGTGGAAGCTTCCAGAGCCTCCGATGAGAGCCCAGCCAGCAACACCTTGATTTCGGCCTGTGAGGCCCAGAGAAACCAGCGGCACCCGCCTGACCTCTGACCTCTGGATCCCTGAGATAACAGCGTGTGATTCACGGCGGGTCCTTGTTATGGCAAACAGCCTGCGTCCTCATTCCCCTGCTCCCTCCCTGTGCTTCCTGGGCTCGCCTGCCCCCCAGGTCCTTGGCTCAGGGTCTGCTTCTGGGGGAACCCTCAGCACGGACCAGAGAGGAGGTGCCAGTG